>NC_059328.1:147797988-148432432 GCF_018350155.1 Leopardus geoffroyi
ACATTTTCCTAGGTTATTAGATATTCTCTGAGAGTATGACTTTTGGACTGATTTAAACCCCCGAAGATATCACGTTTGACAGCATTGCATTGTTTTCTTAGGATAGTTTCCTAAAAGTAAGAATCTAGGTCATGTTTCCAATTGCTAGGTGGTTTGAACTGTTTCCAGGGGTTTGTCCCACTCACCACACCCCTCACTGTCTCTGTTACAACCCTCCCTATTAGCCTTGCCAATTTGGAAATTTAAAAAAATTCTGTTTTCATTTGCACTTATTTGATTGCTAATGAGCTAGCACCTTGCTCATAAATACATCAACTGTTTGCATTTTTCCAATTTTCTTTTCAGTTAATGCCCTTTACCTATTGTTCCATTGGAATGTTGGCGTCATTTTTATTGATAAGAATACAGAGAGCTTTCTCTTTTTCTTTCCTGCTGAGCACTGAGCACGTAAGACATTCCAATCTATTAATAACTTCTAAAGATTAACTTGGTTTCCAGTCATTATTTCCCACATCTTTGCAGTGGGACTGGCTACCTTTCTTTAGGGGGACTCTGCATTTCTAGCGTACTAAAGAGATTGCTAGGGATGAGGTAGGGACCAGTCTGTGAAGTTCCTTACATTTTGATAAAATGGTTGTTTGCCAATTTCATTCTAAAGCTCCCCAGAATATATTCACTACCAATAATATAAAAACGGCATTAATAAGCTTTGATTTTCCCAAGTAGCCATATAGGTTGTGTTCAACCAAATTCATCAGTCCCTATAAGGGATAATGACATCAATGCTGGATCAAACAGCACCAGGGTGTAGAAGATACACCTACATCTCACTTCACTTTTCTCTCCAACAAGCATGAGTGGTGACACCAATGAACAGTCTGAAGTTTAAGTCTAACTCAGGTCCTCTTGATGCTCCAAACAGAGCGCTAAAGGTTATCAGACTCTCCAGTTTCTAACAGAGATCCTATCTGGAAGAAAGGAAGTAAACGTCTCACTCTTTAAACAGCTAAACAGGGGCACCAGGGTGGCTCGGTCAGTTAAGCGCCCCACTCTTGATTTCGGCTAATTTCAACTCAGGCTAGAATCTCATAGTTATGAGGTCGAGCCCCGCACGGGGCTCTGCACTGACAATGCAGAGGCTGCCTGGGATCTTCTCTCTCCCTCTTTCTCTCTGCGCCTACCCCACGCTTGCTTGCTCTCGCTGTCTCTCAAGACTAAATAAATAAAGTTAAAACTAAATAAATAAAAATAATAAATAGCTAAAGATGTTCTACTGATTACATCTAAGAAACTGGAGTTGCAAAATATGAAAACATCTGAATCTCTCGATAATGGAATGGACCTTGGAAAACAAAAGAAATACACAAACACCAAGGAAAAAGTGTTGATGAGAGTGATTATTCATGGATAGAAAATGGCCATATAATGTATTTGATTACAAAAAAAAAAAGAGAGAGAGGAAAAAGGCAATTTATTGATCTGGGTGAACATACCACAACCTCGTGTAGAGCTGAGATGAGCTTTTCATTTACCCAGGCTTACTCTGCTGCTGCTAAAGGTCGGGGTTTCCTGTTGACAAATTAAGTGTAGATTTGGTGACAAATTTGTTCTGTTCATCAGAATTTCTTCCACTGTGAATTGTCTACTTCTTGGTTTTCACTGATATATCAGGCATCGATAAAATGTGATAACCAGAACATAGCCTTAATTTGATATTACTTGATTTTGAAAATGAAAATAGCTTTATATTTTGTTTTTATTTTTTTAATGTTTATTTATTTTTTAGAGAGAGTGAGAGAGAGAGACAGAGCACGAGCAGGGGAGGGGCAGAGAGAGAGGGAGACACAGAATCTGAAGCAGGCTCCAGGCTCTGAGCTGTCAGCACAGACCCCGATGCAGGGCTCGAACTCACTAACCACGAGATGATGCCCTGAGCTGAAGTCAGATGCTCAACCAACTGAGCCACCCAGAAGCCCCTGAAAATGGCTTTATATTTTGACAGCCATCACTATTCAGCCTTTGAAATACAATGATGGGGTTTTCTATTTTGAAGAAAATTTAGAAATGATTTAATACAGCTTCCAGGTTTCTTTTTCTTTTTTTAAGATTTCATGATATGGGTGTTTCTTTTTAATGAAAATTTTCGAACAGAAAATAATCAGAATAAACAGAATAATCAGAAAGAGAAAAAATAGGGTAATAAACCCCATATACCTAGCACCTGGGTGAGCAATGATCAAGATTAGCCTGCACACATTGCCCCCCACCTTAGCTTTTGCAAATTATTTGAAAGTAAACTTCAGCCACCATGGCATTCCATTCCTATGCATTTCAGCAAGCATGTCTAAAACATATGGACATTTTCTTACCCAGCCATAATGCCATTATCAAACCTAACAAAATTAATGATTACTTGGTACATTCAATTCCCAGTTGAGATTCTAATTGCATCGACTTTCTCAGAGAAGTCTTTTATCAGATCAGAATGCAGACAATGACTTTTTATCATTTGGCTGTTTGGCGTTTTATAAAGTCTCCTTTAATTTTGAGATCAATTCATCCTTCCATCCTCCCCCCAACCCCACTCCGTTTTGTTGGTAGTGGTGGTGGTGACGCCATCAATTTGTTGACAAGATCAGCTCAATGGGCTTCTCCATTTTACTTTCTGTTGAAGAGATGCAGGCTTAAATAATGAATCCCCCCAGAAGAGGTAGTGAATCAATACAGAGTGGAATCTCCTAATCCCAGTCTATCACACCTTCCCCATATCCCATGTTGCTATCCCACGGTTTTACACCATCTCTGTCTTTAGCGTTCTGGTGGTTCAGGAAACATTAGAAACGTTTTTAAACTCTACTACTGCCACGTTTGCTGACATTTAAAATCCCCAGTATTTTCCAAAAGTTAGTCAGGACTTAGAATTTGCAGCTTGCTTTTCCCTAAGGCCTGGCCCATTAAAGTTACTCTATAACTGTTACTTTCTGAAAAAATGCCAAAACTAATTCAGAGACTCAGGTTGTCCAAAAAACAAAACAAAACAAAAAATCTCATAGCAGACCAATGAAAAGTGCTACTGCTTTCACTGGGAATGGGAAGCAAAACTACTCCAACAAAACTGCACAGACACACAGACCAAAAAGTAGACTCAAGCACTAAAGACGTAGAAAACCTCAAAGACAAATTGACTTACTATAGCCTATTTTCGTCAAGCAGGGTATATATTTTTCTGTTGATGATATGATTAGGACGTGAAACAAAGTGTGGTCATCGACACTTTATATGTTCCCAAGAAGCATGGAGGTAGAGGGGACATGGTGGAATTGAGAGCAGAAAAAAACTCCTCATTCATTTCTTACAGCCTCCAGAGAAGATGGAAAGAAAAAACAAAAACTTAAATCCATTTCAGCAGCTCTGGCTTTGTCCTTTTTAACAAGTCAACCAACAAATCATTTCTTTAAAGCCAGTTTTAGCTATTACAGACTTTTATTTGCATATGCTCCATGCATTCTTCCTGTGTTCTAGAATTCTGATTAGGAATTGTTGCTTTCAACCACCACAACTTCCTCACATAAAAATGAAAAATTCTTGGCTACATTTTCCCCTCCGTCCTTATTAGGCTGTTAAAACAGGGGTCACCTACCACTTTGTGGGGTTTGTTTATTTCAATCCTTAAATATATCTGAAGAGATTTTAAAATATTACTTGTTACAGTGGAATAGATTCTGCATGGTTGCTGCTGAGTCTTTTTTTTTTTTTTTTTTTTTAGAAAGAAGGAGGAAAAAACCACATTGTTTTGAAAAAACATGTTTTTAAAATAATTTTATAGATTGCAGATTTTGTAAATGATCATGTTAATTGTTGGAAGGGGGTTCCCAACCTTGTTAATGTCCCCTTAGCATTAGGCTTTTGTTCCCCAGCGTTGAATATGTCATTTTCTCCCACAGACTGCATTTCTAGGGGTATAATTGCTGTCTCCATGTAAAAGACAACTCATGTGCATAAATTTCCACTCACTGAAACAAGACTCTGCCTCCCCTAATTTTAATGCAGATGTGATCCAGGGGGTAGAGTTACACTTACTTCCCCAAGCAAAATGAAACAGATTACACATTAAATATTGTCTTTGGAACCAGGTGCACAGAAACAACCAATTACCTAGACAGCTCATCAAGTCCTGATATGTTTACCACATTGTTTTTTGTTTTCTCTTTAAACATTTGGTGAATTATTCTGAGGCTTTCATTTCTCTATAATGAACAGAATATGCTTATTAATAAAGGTCCCTTTTGTGTGATTCATTACAGTTGACTCACAAAAGCCTTTAAAACCATGTCTGAAAGTTTCTGAACTGAACTTGAGTTCCCGTGAAGACAAAGCCTTATTGCTACAAAGAGGCTACTGCTTCTGGTTCATCTTCTTTCCTAAATAATGGATATCCAAAAATCACTTAAAGGAGAAGGGACGTGAATTTGTGAAAAAGAGACGGAGGGAGGGTGCTTCTGTTCCCCCATTTGATATTTGGAATTGTTCATACTTAAATAACAGTATCCATATTATCAGGTTTTGGTCACTGCTCATTATAGCCTCTTGAATTTTGTGCATATCATTACTTCTTTGGGATTTTTAATTAATTGAAAATGCTGATGAATTCAAGAGCTCTTTCAAGACTCGTTCCTGTTATTCCAAGAGACTTTTACCACTTCCTGAGGAGGGACTGTTTTAGATTTCCACAAAGTCATTAACCTCCCAAAGAATGTGAAGAATAAATAGAATGGGGTGGTGCAAAGATGTAATGGGTACAAACTCTTAGGAAGGTCGAAGGCAGGGGGTCTGTGCGGGTGTGCCTGATGGTGAACAGGGGAGGGAGGGTTGGGCATAGGGAGGAGGATGATGTTTTTGGAAACCTTACGGAAAGGCTTAGTGGTGAATGGCCTGGAGATCAACCATCTGCTGATGGAGTGGTTATGCACCACTGACTTACTGAGGGTATCCCAGTCTTTAAACTATGTATCCCCTGAGCTTCTGATGGAAGTTAGGGGGAGCTCTAAGCAAAGTAGGTGAAAATGTACAACAGAAAAAATTCTACCTGTGCATATGCAACCAGGTTGCAGAAACTGGGCATAAATTTTATGTGCTTCTTTTCAATAAAACAATTTGAGACATTTTAGAGAAGGTGAAACTTACAGGTGTGGGAATAGAAAAAAAAATACTTGAAATATGGACAATGCTGAAAGTTACCCTCATTCGTTAGGGTCAAATTGGAAGTTGGTATAAGGTCTGTGGAGGGTAATTTGACATTATATTGCAAAATTACAAATGCACCTATCCTATGATCTTCAATTCCATTCTAGATTCCTAATTTCCTGCACATATCCTCACCCACCTGTGAAATGATGTATGTACAAAGTTTTCATTGCAGCGTTACATGCAAAAGTAAAAGGTTGAAAACAACCTAAATGTATTTTTTTTAATTTTTTTTTAATGTTTATTTATTTTTGAGACAGAGAGAGACAGAGAGTGAGCAAGGGAGGGGCAGAGAGAGAGGGAGACACAGAATCCGAAACAGGCTGCAGGCTCTGAGCTGTCAGCACAGAACCTGATGTGGGGCTCGACCCATGAACCGCGAGATCGTGACCTGAGCTGAAGTCAGACGCTCAACCAACTGAGCCACCCAGGCACCCCAACAACCTAAATGTTTATGGATAGGACACGGTCCCTAAATTATGATACATTCTTACAGTGGAACACCATGAAGCTTTTATAACAAAATAACAAAGTTCTGAATGTATTGATATGATTGAGCTCCTCAATATAGTGGTTAAGTGGGAGGGGGGTGGGGAAGCAAAGTTCAGGAAATTGAATTACATGCTATCATTTGAGTTAAAAAGGAGAAATAGCCATGTATATTGGCTAGTACAACTGGACAAAAATTCTTGACGACAGTGGTGGGTGAGTGGGAATGGAAACAACAGAAAGGCAGGGAAAAGGTGTTTCACTACTTTGAACAGGAAAAAGTTCAAAGTTTAGAAGAAAAAAATTGCTAGGTCTGGAGTGAGGCAGGCCTGGTTCAGTGGACCGGTTTTAGCCCTTTCTGACTCCATAAACTTCATTTCCTTGTCTGCAAAGTAGAGAAGATAATATTACCTGTCTCATGAGGGAGCTGAAGATACTAAACGACGGTGCACATACAGTGTGGGGTGGTGTGGTCCCTCGATATGGTCAGTAAGTGCAATGGGTTTCCATTACTCTTCTTAATACCATCTCTACCTTTCTTACAAATCACTGGGTATTTGGGGGAAAGGGTGGAAAAATCACAGTGGCAGTTAAGGCAATGATTACATTTTCATCTCCAAAGGGGTCTGCTGAAGGAATCAGTATCATCAAAACTATTTTGGGACACCTGGGAGGCTCAGCATGAGTCTTTGGCTCAGATCATGATCTCTCAGTTTGTGGGTTCGAGCCCCACATTGGGCTCTGTGCTGACAGCTCAGAGCCTGGAGCCTGCTTCGGATTCTGTGTCTCCCTGTCTCTCTGCCCCTCCCCTGCTCCTGCTCTGTCTCTCTCTCTCTCTCAAAAATAAATAAACATTAACAAAATCGTTTTTAAACATTTATAGACCACTTCTCTGTACCTGGCATTCTTCTCTTCGCAATTAACAAATAAGGACCCTCTCCTGGGTGTCCTATCATGTGCATCTCTTTCCAAGTTCTGAAGGAAACTGGAAAGACACTTATTTGTCTGACTTGGGGCAAGTGCCTTGCTCGAGGCCAGTCAGTGATGGCCACACTGGAAATGTCAGCACTCACAGACACAACATTGTTGGAGCAGGGAAGGGAGGTGGACAAAACACAAGAGACCTCAACTGCAGACGTTTTTGTAGTATTTCTGACTTTAAAGGGGGGGATGGTGGGGAGAGGGAAGAGAGTGGGTATTCTGTGTACTACCTACATGAGTCCTGGTAGCAGCCTGCGTGGTTTTGCCCTGGGCAGACAGTGAAGGAAGATGCTGTTCCTTGCAGAAATATAGGTGTAGCTTAGAGGCTCAAATGCCGACCTATGAACTTAAGAAAGCAAAGAATGGGATTGCCAAGCAAATGGACACAACCTTGAATATATGAACTTGAGATCTCCGGGATTCCACAAGATAAACTCTAAGTGGCCCTGAAAACCCACAAATTATAAGCAGGAGTTTGTTTATATATAAGAATATACATTTTCCTGGGGAAATCCATAAATTTCTCCAGATTCTCAAAGAGGGCTGTGATCTCAAAATGATGATAAGCCCCCACGAGGTGGATGGTGATAGTAAAAGCAGGGACCCAAGGGATATGATTCGTCCAACATGGGGACCCTGAGGCTCATACAGCCAGGTTTTTCCAGAAAACCATAAAGAAAGAATTAAAGAACCACTGCTCTGCTACAGTTGCTTTCTAAGCCACCATTCTTGTACTTCTGCTTTTGTTTTTTCATACTCACTTTCATTTTATTTAAAAAAAAATTTTAATGTTTATTTTTGAGAGACGGAAAGAGAGAGAGACAGAGACAGAGACAGAGTGTGAGCAGGGTTGGGGCGGAGAAAGAGGGGGACACAAAATCTGAAGCAGGCTCCAGGCTCTGAGCTGTCAGCACAGAGCCTGATGCGGGGCTTGAACTCATGGACCGTGAGATCATGACCTGAGCCGAAGTCTGATGCTTAACCAACCGACCCACCCAGGCACCCCTGCCATATTCACTTTTATTATTCCTTACTGAATGTTCTTCTTTAAATTTTTCATTTTTGAAACTTAAATGCCTACTTTAGGCTCATCCTATGAAAAACTATCTGGGAAATCATGGGTATGTTGTGCTATTTGCAGGGTTTTTTTTTTCCCTAATGTATATTAGAAGAAATTTCTTTCTTTTAAAATTTAAAGATGTTTGTATAGTTTCCAAACCATTCACTGCACGCACAGAGGTGGGCCCGTGGCACTTTGGAAAACCCTGTTTCTAAGTATTCTAAAATTCACATCACACATTCCATTTTATAGAGAAGGAAGCTGAGGCATGAGGCAATTAACGTAACTTATTAGAGATTCTAAGCAAATGTGGAAAAACTTTAAGTCAGGTCCTGGGCAATACCGTATCTGCTAATGACTTGGCCATGCTGTCTTTCTTATTGCTCTGCAGACAGTTCAGAGAGATTTCTAAATGCTCTCACATTTCCCCACCACCACATAAAGAGGACCAACTAGGCTAAAGTACAAACTTGATCGATTTAATACTCTGGTAATGATCCCAATAACTGAAGACTTGGGGCGGGGGGGGCGGGGGGAGCCCGTGAGTTTCTTTCTACTGAAATTCCATCTCATTTTTATTTTCTCTTAATGTTGTTTTTTGAATCCCAAGTTCCAAAACCTGTCCCCTATTATGCAGTGCAAACGAGAACAGATGGGGGAAAGTTATGTTGGAAAGGGCTTTGGAGGGCCACAGAGAAGAGAAATATGACTACTCAATGTGTCACACACCAACTTGCAGCTGCCACCAGCCCTTGCACACGATGCGAGCCGCGTATGGAACCAGCCCGCGGTGCTCAGAAGGAGCGGGCAGACTGCAGCAAGGGAGCGCAATTAGAGAACAGTCACTTTACTTGTGTTTCCTTGAAAATATGAATAAAGAGCATAGCAGTGGCACAGCCAGCAAAAGAGAAATAAATCCAAAGGCCAGCCTGAAGGATGGTTAGCAATACCCCCAAGCGTCCCAAACGTTAGCCGATAATTGGCTTTACCCCTGCCTTTTTATATCAATGAATTGCCTCCGCCTTCCTCAAAGTCACCACTCAGGTCTTCTCTGTGTCTAGGAATTACTCTTCTAGAAAGGTCATACTAGCTTACATGCCTGATGTAGCTTCCAGCAAGTGTTTTTTGTTTTTTGTTTTTTGTTTTTTGTTTTTTTTTTGATACTCACAGGGTGCTTAGGAGTTCTCTACATGTTTCCAGGGGGAGGCAGCTGATCTGGTTTCGAAGGGCACGTCTGCCAGTTACTAGCTTTGAGATCTTCAGCAAGTCCCCTAACTTCTCTGAGCCTGGGACCCATCCCCTATAAGACAGAGACAGCATGACTTACTTTTGAGGGTTTTTGTATTTGAAGAAAGGTATATAAATTCCTAGTGCAAGAGCATCATTCGATACACAGCAAATATTTTGCTGTGATTATCGGAAAACATAAAACATGCTTTCTCTTTTCCTTGAATTCAAAATAAAGATACAGAGAAAAAAATTTATCTATTTTTAATGTATGTACATATATACATACACATGTATCCCTGGGAATCTACGTTGAAAGTAAGTATAAGGTAAATGTAGTTGACATAGTTTATTCAGATGGTGACTCAGGTCATAGAGATGGTATCTGTGAACAAATCGTCATGTAACAGTTGTGTTAAGTCCTACAGGGACTTCCTCTGAAATCATGCCTGTCTTTGCAAAGTACATATGCAAAGACTTTATGTCATAGAACATTCTTCGTTCCCAGGGCAGTTCGTAAATTACCTATGTCAAAATCTCTATAGGAGGGTATTAAAATATGGTTTCCTGGGCCCACTCCACACTGTATTTTCAACGTTTTAAGCTATGGGATCCTCATTTTGAATAAAAACGATGGTGATTCCTGAGCACGCTGAAGTTGGAGAGCCACCTTCTGAAGAAATAGGAACAGTGATCATGCAAATTTTGAGTCATTTCCAGCTGCCTTTCCTCTCCCACCACCCACAGCCAGGCTCAGAAATGCAGCAATTGCTTGCGAGGCAGAGGTTTGGATCTAGTAGCTTTGGCTTCTGTTCTCTTATTTTGCGTGGTGTTTAGTTAAGGCTGGACTATTCATACTTTCTTTGTCCATAGGAGATATTAGCTTGGTTATAGTTTATCCTAAGAGGATGGCCATGCATCCCAGTTTGCCTGGGGCAGCCCTGAGTTGCCCAGCATTGTTATTAATAGCACTTCTTTGCATTATCAAAATTGTCCCAGTTTGTATGATTAATTATATCATTCATTACCTTGGAGGTCTAGAGGAACTTTGATTAGCACATGTAGGACATGAATAAGGGCTGGCAAAATGTCTAACGCTTCCTATTCACTAGTATAGGAAAGATACACTCAAATACCATCAGCAACCACAAGGAGGTATGTTGGGCTGAAGTAACATAGGAAGGATGAAAGAAAATTATACTTTTTCAAGTTATTCCATAAATTGGTATCTAGAAAGAAGAGCATGGACAAATTAGGAATTCTATATTAGTTAATGTCTCCCTTCTCACCCAAGCTGCTGAACAAGAAAGTATGGATCTTGGCCTCATATCAAGTTAGATATATCCCATTTTTCTGTTTACTGGCTGTGACCTTGGGCAAGTTATTCAACATCCCCAAGCCTTACTTTACTCATGTCTGAAAAAGATAATAAGGCTTACTTTGGTTGTGAGGATTTAAAAAAACATATGTATAAAATATCTGGCACCATGGTTAGGTGCTCTGTAATGGTGATTCTGACATTATTCTTTCCATCATAGCCACGGCATTGTGGTTCCACCAAATAAACATGACTTTTAAAATAATGAGCCCTTACAAGAGGAGTCATGAGGATGCTGTGGAAATGGGAATAGATTCTAGGGTATAGAACCTTTTTCTTTCTTTTTTCTTTTTCTTTTTCTTTTACAAACCCAGTCATACTCTTTCAGATGGAAAAAAGTAAATGGGTAAAGGGAAAGAAAGAAAGAAAGAAAGAAAGAAAGAAAGAAAGAAAGAAAGAAAGAAAGAAAGAAAAAGAAAAGGAAAGGAAGGGAAGGAAGAAAAGAAAGAAGAGAGGAAAGGAAAAGAAAGAAAGGGAAGGAAGGAGGAAAAGAAGGAAGGAAGAAAAGAAAGAAAAGAAAGAAAGAGAAAGAAAGAAAGAAAGAAAGAAAGAGAAAGAAAGAAAGAAAGAAAGAAAGAAAGAAAGAAAGAAAGAAAGAAAGAAAGAAAGAAAGAAAAAGGTAAGGAGGGAGGGAATGAGGAAAGAAGGAAAGAAAAAAGAGAAACAAAGGGGGTGGGATGTGATCTCCAGCCAGCAAAATCTGTGTAGAATTTGGCCTAAGAACTTCCACAAGAGGTCCTGCAGTTTTTGGGGGTCTAGGGGGTGGGAGGCATAGTCCATCCAATGGAAATGATACTACTGTTCATCTAACTGTTGCCTTGCAGCCCCAGACTGCTGTTTGGGTGGGCGGGATGGAGAAATACTACTCTGTTAAAGCTGAGAGTTTTGAAGTGGAGACAAACACAATCTGGTAGTATTACACAGGCATTATTCACCCTGATGACTCACTCTCGTTGGCTCCCACACAGCAGAAGCAAGAGGTAACATCAGTGACCTTGAAGATGTTGGCCAAGTATAGATCCAGCCCTAAGGCCTGATTTTTCAAATGAACACACACACACGTGTGTGTGTGTGTGTGTGTGTCTATGTATGTCTGTGTGTGAAGAGAGAGGGAGAGAGAAAGAGTGAAAGGATTATTCAACTAAATAATAAGTATTTACAAGGAAATAACCATCACATGAGTAGGTCTCAGCTCAATGTACTAAGAAGGTAGCTCAGTGTGGGAACATTTAAAATAAGCATTCTTACCTAGGAGTTGAATATGAATCCAGTCCCTATTCCTGGGCTCAAATCTTTCTTGTTCTTTCCATTCATCATGACTCCATGAATCCAGTTTGTTTAGAAGAATCTTTTCTATGTTCCAAACCACACACTGCTTTATGCTCACAGCCTACAAATAAAATTCAAACAGATGCAGTCCCTAGGTCTTTGACAACATGCAATGGAAAGCAGACAATAAAAAGGTGCATCAGAACATACAGATGTGCAGGCAGCTGCAAAAATGGCAAACAGAGCTATGGCTGTAGACCAGATGGTCCTTATGGTCCAGCAAAAAAATTAAAAAATCAACGTGGAACCCAGCAATGGTTTCAGGTTGGTAGAGATAGTTCTTGATTGCACATTGAAGCCTCCAAGAAAATAGAAGCCAAACCATAAAGTTATTTGAAGCTAACAAAAAAAGAGCGCATTACAGGAGTTAAGCACTAAACAGCTAGAGTAGAAAGAGTTTCTAGTTATGGAATGTACCTCATGGAAAAACCAGGGGGTGATAGGGAAGCATGGCATTATAAACCTTGAAGAATATTCAACTGATCACCATGTTTGTCTGGACAAATGAGGATTGGATCGGAAGGGCTGTAAAAGATGGCTTAAAAATAGACTTGGGACAACTGGCCTCATATAGCTTATTCTTGCTGTAAGTTTCCAAAGGTTTATGATTATGTTTTGAGTTATAGTTTTCCCTCAGTGTTTCTACTTTAAACTTTTGCTTTTCATGGGTACATATATGTTATAGGAAGTAAGGTACAGTTTGCACAGTTTTCATAGCTATAATTAACCAAAAAACGCTTAGCGTCTTTTTTTTTGCAATGAGCAGAACTCAACATAGCCCAAGGGAAGAGGAGACTTCATTATAAGAATATACATGTGTTTCCCAGATCCAAGAACTGGCATATAGGTGGTTCTCATAAACAACTGGAACCACACTTAAATACTCTTTTGTCTTTGCATCTCCATCGATCTGCTTCATTCTCCCCTCTTTCTGACTCCTAACCTATTTCTGGTGCTCATGAGTATTCACAGGAAATACACCACCAAAAGGCCACAAGTTCACATTTCTTCCATTTTCAAAAAGCAGCCAGATGAAGCTTGACTCTCTTAGTCTAATTCCAAATTCCCTAGTAAGGGCTAAGTTTGGGTCAGGTACTTATTCCTGAATGAATTAACTGTGACCATAGGGTCGCCCTGCATTAACTTTGCTCCCATCATATCCATGTTTGTTTAGGTGTGAGGAGGCAGTTCCTAGAAAAGGATGGTACTATCTGGAGACAAGGTATCTGAGTATTAAGTTGCTTTGGGCTATAAGAGGATATTTGTTATCTTGTATAACAAAAAGGAATGTCTGAAATTTGGCGAATCTGAGATTCAAGACAATTCAATTCAACCAATATTCAACAGTGCCTGGTACTGTTTTAGGTGCTGGAGATGTTTGAACAAACAAAGCAGACAAAAATCTCTGTCTTCAGGGAGCTTATGTTCTATGATTGGTTAGTTCAGTGACTCGATAACACTAACAAGTTTCTAGACAAAGTTTGTTTTTATTGAATTCTGCCAAACCCAGCATGTCAGCTATAACCCTTTCTCACAAGAAGAATCAAACTGAAACGTACAAAGCTTTTGTAATTTACCTGAAGTCACACAACTACTAAATAAAGGAATAATGAGCCCAGATTCTTACACCCTGTGGTGGTGCCACTTCTTGCCCTGAGGCTGGAGAGGAGCCCTGCCTCCCTGAAGCACAGGGCTACCTGACACCTGTACAAATTTGGGGTCTAAGATCCAGGAAGTGATAAGGGATGGCTTCTGGAGAGGGAACTACAGTGATTTCTACAGCCTGCTGCATTGAGACTTCTTGGATCGAATGGATCTCTAAGTCTCAGGATTGACCATTTTATTTTTAGTCTGGTTAGAAGCTCTCTCAAGGTCATGGTTAGGAGATCAGGAGAGAACCTGAGGTGGCTCACACAGAATCAAGGCGACTGTGGGTCAAGGTTTCTATTTGCAAAGGCAGTGATCAGCGCAGAAGGGCTGGGGCTGATGGCCATGTCAAGAGGCAGTTTTCCTAAACCCCAGAATAAGCAGTTTGATAGGCAGAAAGCATACAAAGCTGGAATTTAGAGGCTCTGGGCATCAACTTCTACAACGGAACAGCCAGAAAATTCTTTAAGTATGTTGGGCATTATTTTGGCAGAGGCTGATGAAATTGTCATCATTTGACTATAACCAAAAAGGTGTTTCTACAGCTCAAGTTCTCAACATTGCTATAGGTGACTACTATTCGGTGGTGAGAACTACAACATTCCCGGTAGGGAGGGGAACATGAATTTAAACAGAATTTAGATAAAGTTTAATAATGTAGAAGGAAGAGGAGGGGGGTCATAAATAATTACTTCTGTGAAATACAAACTGGAGATATAACATCTTATTTAAAGAAAATAATAATAAACCTTTACACTAAGAGACAAGGAGGAGTGCCTGGGTGGCTCAGTCTGTTAAGCGTGGGACTCTTGATTTTGGCTCAGGTCATGATCTCATGGTTCGTGAGTTCGAGCACCGCGGGCTCTGTACTAACAGCACAGATCCCACCTGGGATTCTCTCTCTCTCTCTCTCTCTCTCTCTCTCTCTCTTTCTCCCCCTCTCTTTCTGCCCCTCCCCTGCTTGCATTCTCTCTCTCTGTCTCTCTCTGTCTCTCTCTCTGGAAATAAATAAATAAAACATTTAAAAAAGACAGAGACAAGGAAATCATCAAAAATGCTGATTAATACATAGAAGGGAGTTCAATTGTATTTGCAATGTTTCATTTTATGCACCGAGTGGTGGGTACATGGGTACATATTTTATTACCCATGCTTTCCTCTATTTTTTTCTGAAATCGTTCATTAAAAAATAAGTTTGTTATCATTTGCTTTTTTGGAATCTGTTGTTTGTGATTTCATGCATTGTCATTAATGAGAGAGGTGGAGAAAAGACTCAATTCTGAAGTCTTCTTCCTTCTAGAAAGAAAGATAAGACCTTGGGTCCCTGATTTTAGATCATTAGCAATATTCCTCATATCTTTGCAAGTTGTGGCATTGCCTTTCTCTCCCGGTTCCCTCCCCCCTTGCAATTTTTCCCATTGCATTTGGGAACGCAGTTACATCCTAAAATTTGCCACTGCCCCAGTTGTACCAAGGAGTGTGGGTGTAGTAGAAATTCAATATCCACCGCTATGTGTCATTGTTCCTGAGTCAACTTTGCTTTTCAAAAACACAATATGTTATTAAACAAAATCTCTCCTCTGCTCTGAACAACAGACTAGCGGTTGGGTTTTTTAATATAGATTTAAGAAAATAGTATACATGTTTAGTCCACCCAAAGGCTAATCACTTGCCAGGGTTTATTGAAAGTTGCTAGGGTGGTTCCCCCCCCCAACCCCCCACCCCCCACACCAGTTTTTGAGTCACATAATGGCAACATTTTGCTATAAAAATGCTAACTTCTCTTCTGTTGTGCTTCTGCTGTTATTCAAAAACAGCCAAATGGATGTTATTGAAATCCGGTCCCAAAAAAGGTTGAAATTGCTCCCCAGCTGGGCCTGAGACCCTGTGTGCCAAATTTCAGCCTAAAGAGAATTCTTATATTTGAGTCACTGTGAGCAGCTGAAAATATGAGGTTTGGGGTGGAAATGCTAACAGACTCTTAACTATCATTTTGCAAACCATGTGATTATAACACAATGCAAACCTCCTCTGGAGCAAGTCTCTGGCAAAAGCAACAGAAACAAGATGTCTGGGCCCTGAAGTTCTGCCTTTACAAGCTTCTGCTGGGCCAGCAGGAAGCAGGGAAGGCTGGCGATGACATTGCCGACATTTCTGTTCTTGCTGAGGTTAAAAGATGGGTCCCATCGGTGAATTTCTGTTAGAGAACAGAAGTGTGTGCAGCTCATTCCTTTGCAGGGCTCCTTGGAACACGGGTTTATGGTCACCCTTGCTTGTTCTGGAAGTGTTATCGCCAACACAGTGCTTGGTTCCAACCAGACACGAATTGTTTGCCACCTCTAGTCCCATTGGCTTAGTCACACTTGCTCCCATTCCAACTTGGCAAAAATGCCTGCACTGCTTGGCCACTTGCTTCTGTCATCTGGCATTTAAATGTGGGCTGAATCTCTCCTCAGTAACGTCCAGGGCCACAAAGATGCTTTAGTTCCAGGCTTCAAACACATGTTCCGGGCGGCGAGTGCCCAAAAGTAGGTAGAGTTTCCATAGGCCAGTCCATTCATGGACGCTTCACGTGATGAGAGGTGATCAGAGCTTCTTGAGGACAGCCCCCAGAGTGCTGTTTCTAGAAGAGGCCTCACTTCTTCACACTTTCTGTCACACTTTCTGCAACACTCAGCCTCCTCTAGGGGCTGAGAGAGAGCTTTGTTCCCAAAAGCCCAGTCAGAATGTGGTTTATCTCTTTCTGCCACTTAACAGCCAGTCTGCTTTGGGCGAGACACTCAACTACACTGAGACTCAGTTCCTTCATCTATAAAATGGGGATAGCACCTGCCTTCTATCCACTTGTAAGGATCATAGAATGTGAGAGTGTTTCCTAAATTACGATGCATTATACACGTTTTTGGCAGTGTTGTTATCTCCAGAATCTCATTATAGCTGCAGAATTCTAATCTGAGTTAAAACTGTGGCTGAAGCCAACGGGAATGGATTTAAAAGATCTGCTCCTATTAGAAATAGCAGGCAGGCTACAGGGGCACTTGGCTGGCTCAGTCGGTGGAGCATGAGGCTCTTGGTCTTGGGGCTGTGGGTTCGAACCCCACATTGGGTATAGAGATTACTTGAAAATAAGATCTTTTTTAAAAAACAAAAGAGGGGCACCTGGATGGCTCAGTTGGTTAGGGGTCCGACTTCAGCTCAGGTCATGATCTCACGGTTCGTGAGTTCGAGCCCCGCATCGGGCTCTGTGCTGACAGCTCAGAGCCTGGAGCCTACTTCAGATTCTGTGTCTCCCTCTCTCTCTGCCCCTCCCCTGTTAATGCTCTGTCTCTCTCTCCAAAAATGAATAAACATTATTTTTTTTTAAACGAAAGAAATAGCAGGCCACAGGTTCTAAGAATGAATATATATTTATTGGACGTCTCCTACATGCTCAGCTCTGTTAGGGGCTACAAAGGATACACAGAAAGTGAAGACATGATTCTTAACTCTGGGAAGAATATAATTTAGCATGAAACACAAAGATAATTGAGTGATAAATGCTTTAGATACACTACAAGTTTGGAAGTGGCGAGAAGTAAGGAAGGCTAGAGAAATAGTGGGGGCTTCATGGACAAGGCATGTGGTAGGTCCTAAGATCCCTTCTTCAGGGAACTTGATATTGTTTTCTTTTTTAAAATGTTTTTAATGTTCATTTATTTATTTTTGAAAGAGAGAGAGAGAGAGTGAGAGAGAGAGAGCAGCCAGAAAGGAGCAGAGAAAGAGGGGGAGAGAGAATCCCAAGCCAGGCTCAAACCCACGAAACCATGAGATCATGACCTGAGCCAAAACCAAGAGTCAGATGCTTAACCAACTAAGCCACCCAGGCGCCCCATCAGGGTACTTGATCTTCTACCCTGCAAGTGGTTTTACTGCATTTGCCAGTCACAGTACCATGTGATTATAACACAATGCAAACCTTCTCTGGAGCAAGTATCTGGCTATACGTGGGCATATGCCCAGGCTCAGCTACTGTAGCATCCCACCCTTCTGGCCAGAATGATTGAACAAGGAAATGGCGCTTGATCCAAAGCAGGCCAATGAACCTCCCTCCTCCCCTCCCCCCCTGGATCTTATAAGTGAAAGAGAGAGGGAAAAGTTCTTTCTTGTGGGTGATGCATAAGACAGAATGGTGTAACTTTGGAGCTTTCTGTGGCCTTGTGTCAGCCCCTTCAGTTGAGAAAGAAATGCATAGAAAAGAGAGTAAGTCCAAGGCAGAGTGGACCTTGTAGCACTGTTTGGATCCCTGGCTTCCCTGAGACAAGTTCTTCCATTCTTCTGAAGCCAGACTTCCATCTTGTGCCCACAGAAGTTTGGTTTGGATTTTCTGCCATTTGAACCAAAAGTCCTAACTCTTAGAGAGTGGGATTTGAATGATGTATTTAAAAATGGGTAGGATTTGGATATCCTCAGGGAAGAAAGCAGAGTATCCTAGGCAAGGTCCAGAGATGAGAATGAGCATGTTTGGGGAATCTGAGAAAATCAGCCTAGGTGGAGCAAAGGAAGTAAGTTGGGAATAAGCAAACAGGTGCATTTTTAAGGGAGAGGCCTGTTTTTTCAAATTAGATAAGAGTTGACGTTTGATTAGGAGGAAGCAGTTTCTAAAAATAAAACAAAGAAAAACTGCATGTGTTTAAAGGCAAAAATTAAAGTCTGTAGAATAAGTCTGCTTGGGCTGCCATAACCAAATACCACAGACTGGGTGGTTTAAACGACAGACATTTACTGTCTCACAGTTGTTAAAAGTTAAAAGTTAAAAGTTCATGATCAAGGTGTCAGCAAATCTGGTTTCTGGTGAGAGCTCTCCAGCTCAAAGATGGCCATCTTCTTGCTGTGTTTTCACAGGGTCTTTCCTCTGTTGCGTGGGTGGAGAGAGAAAGCTCTGGTGTGTCTTCCTCTTCTTTTTTTTTTTAATGTTTATTCATTTTTTGAGAGGGAGAGAGACAGAGCATGAGTTGGGGAGGGGCAGAGAGAGAGAGGGAGACACAGAATCTGAAGCAGGCTCCAGGCTCCAAGCTGTCAGCACAAAGCCCGACGCGAGGCTCGAACTCATGAACCATGAAATCATGACCTGGCCGAAGCCGGACACTTAGCCAACTGAACCACCCATGCACCCCTCTTCCTCTTCTTATAAGAACACCAGTTGTATCAGATTCGGACCTCGTTTGACCTTAATTTCCTTCTTAAAGACTCTATCTCTAAATACAGTCACATTGGGGGTTGGGGCTTCACATATGACTTTTGAGGGGATACGATTCAGCCCATAACATCTGTCAAAACTAAGAATAGGAGATGAGGGTAATGAGACTCTCATACACTGTTAGTGGGAGAAGAAATCTGAGGAGAAAAATCAGGCAAAATCTAGTCCTGTTGAAACATGAATAACCAACACCCAGAAATTCTATTCTGAGATTTGGAGTCTTTTGCATCAGTGCACCATGAAGTACATTCAGAAATGATTCTTACAGCATTGTTTTTAAGACACAAACGATCGGGAGTAACCCAAATATCCATCAAAAGGAACAATAAATGTTAGTGCATTCACGCCATCCCCAGCCTTATATGGCACTAGAAGTAAAAGATCCTAGAAATACATACATCAACGTGAGTAAATCTCAAATATAATAATGATGAGGGGGAAAAAAATCAAGTTACCGAACATGTAGAGCAGTGTGACGTATCAGTGGAGTCCGGGAGCTAGTTCGTGTCTTTCGGGCTCATTCCTTCCCAGCTCCGGGTTCACTGACATCAGGTGGTAGCTTGAAATCAGCTGTGGTGGGAATGTTTACACCATAGAAACTGGCAGATGCTTTAAATCAGGTCTTTTATTTTTGAGTTTTTTCCCTCCCTGGAGATCCAGTTGTTAAGCATTTACCGGGATGCCATTGAATAACATTTTTATAAATCTTAAAATATTTAAAACACGATACACCAGAGTAATCATAGAAAGACAGTATTTGGTATGATAAACAACACATTCAGGATAGTGACTATTTCTTGAGAAGAAGGGTCAGAATGTGAGAAGAGAGTGATACACAAGGCTTCAACTGATCTTGAAATGTTTTCTTCTTTTTTCTTTTTCTTTTTAATGTTTATTTATTTTTGAGAGAGAGAGAGGGAAAGAGAGTGCAAGCAGGGCATGTACAGAGAGAGGGAGACACAGAATCCGAAACAGGTTCCAGGCTCTGAGCTGTCAGCACAGAGCCCGACGCAGGGCTCAAACTCACAGACCACGAGATCATGACCTGAGCCGAAATCGGATGCTTAACCGACTGAGCCACCCAGGTGCCCGAAATGTTTTATTTCTTAAACTGAGGAGCACATACATGAGTTAGTTAATTTATATTCTATACTTTGTGTTTTCGCAAACAATTCGTAAATCAACGAGATGTGGAAGCCAGTCTTCTCATACAGCAGTGTTACATGGGTGAGACAGGGGAGGCACCAGACTTAGTCCCCCTCCTTGAGCCATCCTGCTAGTTTGGCAGTGATGGGAAATCTGTGGCTCTCAGATTTGGCCACGGCAGGGTCCAAATGAATCTGTAGTATCTCTGGGGCTGCACCCAGGGGCCATGTTTATTCTGAGGTTCCAAGAGAAAGAGGGAATAAATGCCATCACAGTGAAGAGGTGAGATAATTGAGGGAAATCTTTCGGTGGTTTTCGTGAACATCTACTTAAGTGCCATGTTTGGCATCCACTCTGTCTAACCAACCCCCACGGCCGCCCAGCACACAGGAGAGTGTATTTGGTTCTGTGCCTCAAACACAGCTTATTTTGTATAGGTGCTTGTTCCTAGTCAACTCGGGTCATAAAGGCACTCAGAATCTCCTAGAAAAAGGCATATGTAGGAAATGTGAAGGCAGGTTTACAGCAAACGTAGGTCAGGAGATGCTAGGAGAGGATGACATTGTTCCTCGGGGAAAGACCTTTTAGCCTTTCTGTTTGGATTTCTGGCACGTTTTCATTCCTCCGTGAGGTGGGCTAAAGTGCTCTATTTTAGTTACAACCCTCTGCCTCTGAAAGCGAGTGAATGACGCATTTATAGGCTGGTCTGGCTTTCGTACCTCTCCCTGACCTCCCTCCCCCCCTTCACATTTAGTGATGCTTAGAGTTTGCTAAACACACCATGCTGTTCTCTGGGCCTGGAACCCACCACCCCGCCCACAGTCCTTCTCTGTCGTGAAGCTCCTCCTGTGTGAAGACTCTCCTCCCACCCCTCCACAGGAGAGGAGTCTGGCTGTGTCTCCTGTGGGCCCTCCTCCTGCTAAAACGCAGCTGCACCATTTTCCTTAACACACAGTATGGTAGTTGCTGCTCGTGCGTCCATCCCCCCGCTGAGATGTTGCGCTCCTTCACGGCAGAGACCCTGTGTTATTTAACTTTCTACCCCCGGAGCCTAGCATCCTCTCTTTTGCTGTAGGCCTACCATCCACTCTTTTCTCCTTAAAATGATCTGTTGACACCCATGCAGAATTCAGTTGTAGGCCAAGAAGCAAGGCAAGAGAGGTGGGGTATACCAAAGAGGAGGAAACAGAACTAGCTGGCACAAAAGGCATAATTCCATGCATTCGCGGAACTTCAGCTGACGCTGTGCAGTTTGTGAAAAGTAAACCATAGCTTACACAAAGGCTTGAGGTGCAGAGAAGGCAGGGGTCAGCGATAACAAAGCTCCTGGTACCTCTTCCTTCCCTTCAGCTGTGACCCTCTTCCGCTCCCTTTTTTTTTTTTTTTTTTTTTGGTCTCCTAACCTGGTCTGGAATCTCCTGAATTGTTGTCAACAGCTAGTTATTCCATGTGTGTTATGCCCTGAATCCTGTTCTGAATACAACGCTAGTAGGTTCCACTAATTAATTAAATTGTACTTCATAGACTTGGAGTCAAGGCTCTTGAATACAAGATGCAAATTTATGCAACATATGCAAATCACTCATGTTCTCAAATTCCATGAACAAAATCTGGTAGCCTTGAGATAAAAAAGCCCCTGCCAAGCATCATCTCTTCTAATTATTTCTTAATTCCACCCCCCCTCCCCCTTTAACACTGAACTAACACTTTCAGGCTTGGCAGAAACTGGTAGAAATACAATGAGAGTTGGTTACAAACAGGAAGTTCCTTAAGGGCAAAGACCCTCTAATCTACTTTATGTTCTCCGGGGGCTCCTAGTACACAGTTGAGCACACATAGTCTTCCATAGGGCACGGCACCACTAGTCCTAACTACTAAATTATGGATGATTTGGATGAACAGAAGTTGAAGCCCTGCAAGCTTTGTCTAAAACATGGCATTTAAGTCTAGGAATAAGGATACAATGACCTGCACTGTCTCTAACACATGGGGTTATATAAATTCAGGTTCATTAAAATTAAATAAAACTAAAAAAAATCAGTTGTCAGAATAGTCACAATGACTGACAACTGCACGTGGCTAGTGACCTGCTGGGCAGCACAGATATGAATGTTTCTATTTCCATACAAAGTTCTATTGGGCAGTGCTGATCTAGGCGTGGCTACTCGAAGTCTGATCCTTGAGCCAGCAGTATGGCATCACATGGGAGCTTACTGGAAATGCAGGATCTCGGGCCCAACCCCGGGTCCACTTCATGAGACTCTGCATTTTAACAAAATCCCTAATTCATTCATACGCATGTCCGAGTGAGAGGCATCGGTCTAGATCCAAAATAGAAATTGGTGGTTCTCAGAGTTTAGCATGCATCAGAATCATCTGGAGGAATTATTAAACACACATTGCTGGGCATCGATCTGAGAGTTTCTGATTTAGTAGGTATATTCTAGTTTCCCAGGGCTGCCATAACAAATTACCACAAGCTGGGTGGTTGAAAACAAAAGAAATCTATGCTGTCTCTCAATTCTGGAGGCTAGAAGTTTGAAATCAAGGTGTTGGCAAGGCCGTGGTCCCTCTGAAGCCTTCCTTAGGTAAGGAAGAATCCTTCCTTGCCTCTTCCTAGCTTCTGGGGGTTTGCTGGCAATCTCTGGTGATTCTTGGCTTGAAGGTACGTAGCTCTGATCTCTGATCCCATCATCACACAGCATTCACCTCTTACGTCTGTGTCTCTGGGTATGTCTCTCTTCTTAAGAGGACACCAGTCATATTGCATTAAGGGCCCACCCTGCTCCAGTATGACTTCATCTTAACTTAGCTAATTGCATCTGTAATGACTGTGTTTCATATTCTGGTGTACTAGGGCTAAAGGCTTCAACATATCTTTTTAAGGGGCAGGGGGCACATTCAATAGATAAGAGGAATTCCAGGGTGGGACCTGATAATTTGCATTTGTAACAACTTCCCAGGTGATCCTGATGCTGCCCCAGGGATCACACTTTGAAAACTACAGGTCTAAGATACCTACAAAATAGTGGTACATAGAACTAAAAGTTGCATTATACTGTAGAAACAACTGTGTTCAGGAATTCTATTTTAAAGCATACTTGGAAGATGGTCATCCAGTCTACGTGTGAATACTTCCAATGACAGGGTTCTCATTACCAGCAGAGCAGCCTTTTCCACAGCTTTTCCTGTGAAAATTCACACCCTTTGAACTTTCTAAATATCTGATATATCTAGACATCTCTAGATATCTGATAGCAGCTGAATATCTCAATATTGAACTCTATATAGCCCTTGAGTGACAGAATTCTCAGAATCCACTAGATTCTGGGTTGCTGCTGGGGGCACACTTGCTAAGGGTTTTGGGGATGATAATCATGTCTCCCATTATTATACATTAATTAGAACTAGACACTAGAATCCAGCAGATTAAGATCAAAAGGTCAGCTCTATTTCCAGCAAACATATATGGAAAGTACAACTTGGACCTTCACTGCAATCAGCCTTCCTCATAACCCCCACCTAGTTGAACTTATCTGACATAGTCAGATACAGAGAAGCAGGATGCTTGAATCTTCACCAATGTGCAAGGTTTTGAGGGTAAGAGTCACTGCTATTACCATATAAAGGCTTCACCACTAATAGACAGGTTTTCCTGAAAGAGAAAGGAAAAACACCTAGTTTCTCTTCCCTCAAACTCACCCATCTAAGAAGACAGCCCTTCTCCTCTGGTGGCCAACTTGCCACCCACTCCCACTATTTTGTCTCTTTCAAACACATCCCCAATGTTACTTATAGAAGACCCTCTTCCACGTTGCCCAAATGTTGGAAGGTGACCCTATTCTCAACTCAAGCCAATCGTAGTACCTCTAATCCCCTTGCAAGTGATTGGTTCTAGAATTCAGCTTTCAGCACAGCATTATTATAGAATGCTATAGAATGCACAGCATTATTCTAGATCCTGCAATTGGACCAGGGATGGGCACATGATACAAACTAGCCTAATTAGACTGAATAAGAAGTTTGCTTGAACAGTTGGAAAAGAGATTTTCTAATGAGGAAGCATTGTGTTCAAGGACTGAGAGTAGCCATCTTCTAACTGCAGAAGAGTCAGTCTGAAGAAAAAAGCCTTCCCCTAGAGGCTGAGAAGAGGCAAAGAAGAGCAGAGAAATAGATTTCCAGCTCTAATTATAACAGGTTTGCTCTATCTTTGTTCATTTGTTTTTGTTGTTGTTTTTTAATTTTTTTTTTTGAGAGAGAGACAGACAATGAGCTGGGGAGGGGCAGAGAGAGAGGGAGACATAGAATCTGAAGAGGGCTCCAGGTGCTGAGCTGTCAGCACAGAGCCCGACGTGGGGCTCGAACTCGTGAACCGTGAGATCATGACCTGAGCCAAGGTCGAACACTTAACTGGCTGAGCCACCAAAGCACGCCTGTTGTTGTTGTTTTAATTATAAAAGAAACTAAATTCCCTTATTGTTATTTAAGCTAGGTCTATCAGCGTTTCTGTCATGCCCAGGTAAAATAATTCTTACCAATAAAATACTCAAATATTGTTCCCACGGGTTAGTAAAATTGCCTTATGAAAACCTAAAGATGTAGGACTAAATCTTCACCCACCAGTGCTCTATTTTAACTTATTAATGCTGCTCTTAAAGTATGTGCCCTTCACTGGACAGATTGCTCCAGACACTGTGCTACTGGCAGCTCCCAGAACTCATCACAGTGTCTTCTACGGAATACACTGTAAGCAATCATTTATTGAGCAAATGCAGATGGAGACTGCATTAACATTTTCAGCAGACACATAATAGTTGTCATAGTAAGTTCAGATAAACTAAAACCCCTAGAACATTTTTTACATAAACTAATGTCAAAGCTGTCTGTCTCTACCCTGTGTCTGAGCAGTTGCATTGTGTATAGAATTTTCTTTTTAACATTTTTACCTAAATAAAGGCCTTGATATTTATTGCTAGCCGGTTATATCTAGGAGATTCCAGCCTGGTGGATTCCAGCTCAGTTGAGATTATTTTTTTTTAAGGATTTATTTTA
This sequence comes from Leopardus geoffroyi, assembly GCF_018350155.1. NCBI lineage: Eukaryota > Metazoa > Chordata > Mammalia > Carnivora > Felidae > Leopardus > Leopardus geoffroyi. The sequence continues at coordinate 147,822,778 of NC_059328.1, forward strand.
TTTATTTATTTAGAGAGGGGGGGGGGAGGCAGAGGGAAAAAGAGATAGAGAGAGAGAGAGAAAGAAAGAGAATCCCAAGCAGCTCCATGCTCAGCACAGAGCCTGATGTGGGGCTTGATCTCACGACCCAGGATTCAGGACCTGAGCCGAAATCGAGAGTTGGACAGTCAACTGATGGAGCCACCCAGATGCCCCCAAGATAATGTTTAATAGCAATGTTATCATTTGTCATGTCAGCTATTCTCCCTATTTTGGCATCAGCTTCAACAAAGATATACATTCCTTCTGTATTTTCATTTGAATCAAATAGCAAAATATTGACTGAAACAGTGGCAGTAAGAGAAGACTCACTCTAGGTTCTCTCATTGTTTGCCAGGAGTAGTCACTCTAGTCCTCTCCATGCATTCCTGACTTGGCTGGTAAAATAAGAATTCCTGCCTTTCTAGAAATGTCAGGTTTATAACTTCTGCCACTTCTAGTCTACTCCCTCTACTTCTGCCCATGTTTGGTGATTAGTGACTTTTGGAGAAACACTGAAAATAGCCCGAGTGCATCCTCTCTGAGTTCTTCGGAGTTGCCTCTGCTCTAGGAAACTCTTCTCCACCAAACACTAAGCTGTCTCCTCAGGGGTGACCTGTTGTGGCCCAGCTATGCCATGACTGGATAGCGTTGAAATATCAGGAACTGTTAGGGGAGAGATTGTGGGCATATACCCAGTCAGGTTCTTCCATCAGTTTAACCAAAAACAAGGGCTGGGTTTTTGTTTGTTTGTTTGTTTTCTTTATTAGGTTGACACCTACATTTATTTATCCATTGCTTCAGAATCTAGACACATAAGAACAATTTGTTATTAACTGCCTGTTTCCAAAGATTATTATTATTTTTTTTTACTTTTTAAATTATCTCTACACCCAACGTGGGGCTCAAACTCACAACCCTGAGATCAACAGTTGCATGCTCTACCTACAGCCAGGTACCCCAAACAAAGCTCAGGCTTTTTCTCATTGTTCAGCCTACATTTGATTGTTCAACAGCTTTAAATGTATCAAAATATATTACTATTCAAGACTTTCAACATAATCAGGATTAAAGACAGATCTATGATATTCCCCTAATCGGACAACATGATAGTCCAACTAAAAAGTGAAAAGTAATGAATTAGGTACGACTTATTCTGAGCAAACACATCATAGTTTGAAATGATTGTTATCTTCGTTCAGGCTGCTATAACAAATTACCCTAGACTGGTAGGCTTGAACAACAGAAATTTATTTTCTTACACTTCTGGAGGCTGGAAAGTCCAAGGTCATGGTGCCAGCATGGTCAGGATTCTGGCGAGAGTTCACTTTTTGGTTGGCCATCTCATGTCCTCAAACAGTTGGGGTTGGCAGAGGAGGGGGTGGAGAAAGAGAGGGAGGGAAGAGACAGAAAGCTCTCTGGTGTCTCTTCTAAGGGCACTAATTCCATCATGATGGCTATATCCTCAGGACCTAATTACCACCCAAAGGCCCTGTATCTTAATCCTATCACATTGGGGATTAGGGTTTCAACATATGAATCTGGGAGAGTACACAAACACTCAGTCCATAGCAATTATTGTGTTCTTATAAAAACTTATGAGTTATCTGCTGTTTAGCAAAACCTAGATGAGTATTAAAAAGAATTAGCCTTCAAGTTATACATTTGTATTTTCCACGATTCTCACTTTTTCTCCTTTCTGATAATCAGACTACTCTTTATCTTGTCTTTTAAAGCCACTCCCATGAACCACAATTCCTCTAAGATTTCTGTGGCTGTCAAATGGCACTTGCATTCCTTCAGTCCCTTGGAATGTAATTCCCAAGGTTCAGAGACGTGAATTCAAAAAAACCAAACAGATGAATTCCTACCAAATCTTGTCTCTTGAGAAAATTAAAACAAACCATAGCAATTGTCACTCCAAGCTGTCAACTGCCTGAGAGATTCAGAGATCCATGGTCGGCAATAATTTGTTACTTTGCTGAGCATCTGGTCTGGCCCACTCTCATAAGTGGTAGGTGGCATCAGTTCGCCTAGCTGGTGACAGCCTAGTCACCTGCCCAATGTCCCCATCTCAACCATGTGTTCTGTGTGTACTCTTTATCTCATCATGGTGATTACAACTGCTCTGTCTTTATGAAAAAGATGCTGGGGGAAAACGTGATTTCTTATTGCTGTGATGGAAATCAAAAAGGTCTAAAGAAAAGATGGCAGTCCTGAATTTAAAAGCTTAAACAGGTCTTGAGTCAAATGTCTCATGAATGCCAGTGAACTCAAGCACTTTGGTGGCATGATGCTTTCTTGAAATATTGATTTGTAATGTGTTCTCTGTATTTTCCTTCTCCCTTCATTTCAAGAAGGTGGTTGGCCTATCGGTTGGCTGAACCTGAAGCTATGTCAGAATAACTTTGTTTCTTATCTTCTGGGAAAAGCTGAGCTTGTTGAAAAGTTTATGCTAAGAGTTCTAGAGAAGATCAGAGAAGAAAGAGAAAGAGATTTTGCCCAGGCAGGAAAGGGTTAGGATTTGATGGGCCCATGATGCCTTTTACCAAGAGAAGTGGCAAGACAACAAGAGGACATGGCTTCTAGCCTCACTGTATTCTGCAGCCACAGAGAGCGCCTGGTTTGTATGGACCACGTGGGGTGAACAGAGAAAATAAGAAATCATGTGGCCTGAAGATTAGATATTTTGGAGAAGAATGCTAAATTCCATCAATATCTACTTCACCCATCCTTCCTGGATACACAAGTCAATTCTTCTTATCTGCTAGTCCCCTTCCACTTAATTAGAGCCAAGTGCCTGAGTCTGGCTGAAGTAATGTACACCACATTTAGGCCTGCCCCTTAAGGATGTCTCCATGATCTCCCCATTACCACCTTAAATCACTTTCTGGTCTGAGTGGCAGGAAGCAAAGGATTGCAAAGCCCAGAGGATGATTGGAAGATCCCATGATGGAAAGATTCCCTGAGTTACCACTTGACAAGAGCTGCCCAGCATGGCTACCTGACCAGGAATATCCATGTTGGACTTCATGCGAGTAAGGGACAGACCTCTTATCCTAAGAGACTGTGATCTGGAGTTGTTTTTTTTTCTTACACAATAACTAGCTTTAATTGCCCTGCCTAATTCAGATGTCTAACCCCTCGCTCCCATGCAACACATACCTCTCAGAGGCTTATATCTGGTATAGAGCAGGATACCCAAGTAACAGCTGAGATAGAGCTGTTCGCTGGTTCACTGGGATCCTAAGAGTTGCATTGAACTTGATGTAAAGGAGACATGTTACTTTAAAAGAAGATTTGACATTGCAGGCCAAGAGTTTTATCTCATTTCTCCATCTGAACTCCTCTTTCTTTCTGGAAGAGACGCAAATGGTGGAGTCCGGCCTCCCTAACAGACAAGACTCTCCACAACACACCTAACTGTGATTCTTCCTGCCAAGGTAGGCACCAGCTTTCTGGCCTCCCGCTTTACTTTCCAGCCTTTCTTGGTCCTTCCAGGGTACAGGCGTGAGCCTCAGAGGTCTGGAGAGCAAAGAGTTATGCGTTCTTTTGGGGGCCGAGGGGGGAGGCTTTTTGCTTCTTCAGTCAATTAATGAGATCAAAATTTCAACTTGAGGCTGCTCTGCCCCTGTCTCTAGCCCGCGCTATCACCTGAAATACTGCCCGCCACACACATGCTTTTGACAGCAAGAGCCGCTCAAAAGCCTCTCCATGCCTCTATTCCAGGAATAATCCGAGGAAAGGGTTGCTACCTGTAAAAGCTGTGAGTGCCGAAGGCCTCCCTGTCCGCTGCTTCAAAAGAACAACTACCCTCAGTCTGCCTTTATTTTGCATTATCGCTCTTCTTTTTCAATGAAAAGTCCCTGCTCTCTATTCATTATAAAGAATAAAGAGCTTTTCAAGTGTGAGTTGCTCAACCCAGAAGGGAACAGAGCTATTTTTAAGAGGGTTTCAACTCGGAGCTGTTACGCGGGCCAGCCTGCCAGCAGAAGAGGTCTTCCAGGGAGGCCGAAGGCAATCGCGGCCTCTCGTCAGGAGGGGATATGCAGGAAGGAAGCTCCTGGGGCAGAAATATTCTGGCTCTCTGGCCCACAGACAGCCCTGGTGCCTTCACACCTGGCTCCTCCAGGCAGAACCTCACAAGGGGGTCGGGGGGAGTATTTTTTATTCTCACCCATTTGGGGTTTGCCTGCTGCCTTAGGTTTCTCACATCGACTTCCTCCAAATAGGAAACAATCTGCTTGATTCTCATCCAGGAGCACAGAGAGGAGGGGGGCCGCCTTTATGTCCTCTCCTATCTTCGTCAAGCCATATGCAACTGGCAGCCACCACACTTCTCTCAGTGGGAAGAGGATAATCAGAGCTGGATTCCTGAATGAAAGGAGGAACATGCAGAGTCGCCTGCCTCTCGCCCAATGGCAGTGGAATCCTTGTGGCCTGAGTCAGTCCAGAGCTCATCTGAAGCCCGCGCCCTTTAGGGACCGGGATGGGCTCTCAGTTTCAGAGTCAGAGGGGCCTGGGTTCAAACCTCGCCTGTCGGGCCCCTGTTCTCTTAGGTTAAATGAGGATAACACTACCATCCTCTCAGAGGCGTTGTGGGGAGGGTTACCCGTCCTACAGTGGCACACACATGTTCATCATGGATCTGGGGGCTGGAAAGGTATGTTCTCTAATTTCTTTGAAGAACAGAAAATGGTGCTGCTGGATGACAGAAGAGATATTGACAATTTTATAGGAACTACTGATTCAGGAGGATGGAGATGGCTTTCTATTCTCACATTACGTTAAGCTTCTCCAACAGAGAGAAGGGGCAGGGAATTGAAACTATTCCATTGTTCTGGTAGCTTTGGGGAGTAGAAGACATGCGTGTATCCTAAATGATGAGAGGGGACAAAAATGTCAACTAGTTTCATACAAAGAATTGCCAAAAGAAATAGAGAAACTTTTTTCATTACAATATACCTTGCACCATGGAGGTACAGAACTTATAGAGTCATCTTCAGTAAATTTTTTTAAGGAAAAGTAATAGCCAAGAAAATATAGGCTATTGGACCCAAGGGCAAAGATAACACAAAGATATGCAGGTATAAGGTTATACTGTTAGAAAGATGGGGCAACCAATGAGGCTCTGAGCTTCCAGTAGGCCAAAGCAGAAAGGGAAATATTATGCTACCAAATGTATATCTTTCATGAGGAACCCCCTACTGCTACCAATTCCTCATCCTTTTTTATCATAAGATTCATGAGCATGGATAATTATCTTCAGGAAGAGAATACTTGGGGAGTTTCACTACGGCCTCTTTCAAGTATTTGATGGGCTGCCAAGTACAAAAAGGAAAGATTGCTTTGGGTAATTCCAAACCACAAAACTAGAATCAATGAGTGTAAGTTAAAGGGAACAGATTTTGGTTAAAAATAAAGAACTTTCTAACAATTAGAGTTGTCCATAAATGGAATGAGCTGTCTGGCAAAGAAGTGAGCTCCCTGTTACTGGAAGTGATCAAACAGAGGCTGGCTAACCATCTGCTAAGGATAAAAAGGATTTGTACATAATGAGAGAATTATGCAACAACATAATACAAGGCTCTTCATGACAGTTTTATTTATAATAGTGGGAAAGAAAATAGAATCAACCTAAATGTCCAACAGTAGGGGATTAGATTATTATGGTACTCTCATATGATTTATTTATTTTTTACAGATTTTGCAGATGTTAAACATCAATAAAATGATGACATGGGAAATGCTCATAATCTGTTACTAAGTGAAAAAAAAAAAACAGGCTACAATAGCATATATATTGTGATGCCATTTTGTCAAAAAATATTTGTGTGTGGAAGAATAACACTAAAAAGTCCGTACATGAAAACATTAATAATGATTGCCATTAGTGTTTGAATTATGGGTGATTTTCCTCTTCAGAGCTTCTCAGGGTTATCCAAGTCTTGTATGTTGAGCACTTACCACTTATGTAAGTGGGAGGGGGGGTGGGGGGAGTAAAAAGAAAAAAAAAAACTCCAAAATCTCTTATTCACTAGTAGCTTCAACTAGATGATCCCTACAGTTTTTCAAACCTAAGATTCTATGATTTTTATTTTAAGTTTACGTTGATTGTTTTTCTCATAAAGTAACTTGTCTTTAAAAAAGATTTTAGTCAAATATAAACGCCCTCCCCCCCCCCCCCAAATATATTGGCTTAAATCATAAAGTTTGGGTATAATCAAATATATTTCTGACTGCCATGGCCATTTTCATCTGAAGTCTCTTTTGAAAATATTTGGGATATAATTTTAAAAGTCTATACAGGAGAGTAGAAAGAGCTTATGAATTGGAATCAGACACTGCTGGATCTCAAATTTTGGTTCCATTGCATACCAGCCTTAATTTCCTCAACTTTAATGTGGGATAATAATAATAACTAAGATTCGTTTAAGATTCACTACGTGCCAGACACTGGTTAAGTGCTTTACATGCAATGGAATCCTCAGTAAAGTCCCCTGAGGTGAATTCTATTTTCCTTATTTTTCAGATGATAAAACTAAAGCACAGAGAATTTCCATATCTTGCCAAGATCAGACAGCTCTAAGTGATGGAGGAAAAATTCAACCTCAGGTAGTCTAACCTTAGGAACCATGGTGTTAACCACTATACTATACTGCCTTAGAGAGTTGTGGAAGGATTGATTAAATTAACACACATAAAATGCCTAGCAGAAAAGCAGGCAGTCAGTATGTTAAGTTTCTCCCTAAACTTTTCCATAGCTATTTGGCCCCAGAAAGACTTTTGATTGTCTTCTCCAAGAATACATTCAATGAATACACTGGAGAAATGTTGACTGTATAGTAGGCAGTCTTACAACAAGTTCATTATCAATGGCATTGATGTCAAACTCAGAGATATTAGAAATCATGTCCCACAGCATTCATTCTGGGACTGATTCTTTAATATTTCATCAATGATTTACATGGATAGAACAGAAAATAAGCTCCTAAAGCTGACAGATGATACATGCTGTTAGCAGATGACACCCATCGTCAGTTAGGAGGGCTAGCATCCAGGACAGGATTAGAATTCCAAATGGTCTGGCAAGATGGAGAAGAGGTGGAGGCAAAAAGAATGAACTTCATTAGCAACTAGCACAGAGTAATACATTTATTAAGAGGGAAAACATTATACCAGCATAGCAAGGGCAGTGACTAACAATGAATAATTGTTGCTGGAAAGAGTTAATGGTTAAAGTTGCTCATAAGCTGGAAGTGAGACAGAAAAGTCAAGTCTGATTCTGGAAATGTACTGAAAAAATAAGACTTTGTTGGAGTAAATCAATTTCCCCATTATATACCATATTTGAAACACTCTTTTGAGTCCTGTGTTTTTTTTCCCTCAATATTGTTCTGGACTTATTGGAAAAGGCATACAAAAAATAAAGAAAATTTTTACAATTACAAAATACAACCCGAGGGAATAGTGAGGGAACTGAGATCTTTTAGTTGAAGACCAGTCAATTGCTGACAATTCATTTCAGAAATGCTTACTGAGCAGTATCTATATGCCAGCCTTTGTGCTGGGTGCTGGGAGACAGAGAGAGTCAAGATCTGGTTTCTGCCCTTGAGAAGCTTAAAGACAAGAGAATAATGAATCTTAGGTTTATAAAGACTGTTATTTAGCTCTGATATTTGTGTCATTCCTGGCTAACTCCTATGCATCTCTTTCCTTTATCTCCCCTTCTTTCCCTCATTTCCTCTTCTTTTTCTTCCCTTCTCTAGATGTTAGGTCTGTGATTGGAGCCCACTAGCATGGCAGGTTAGCTAGGTATATTCAGTAGGGTCCCATTTGAGACTTTGCCAGGATACTAAGATCTTTTCTTCTTCCATCTCAAAATATTTCTATAAACATCTTTCACCCTTCACAAACTTCCAATAACATTTCAGGCAATGAAGCAAGGCTGGGAGAGAGAAAAGTAGGTTGTCAGATGCAGAATAGATCAGTTTGGCTGGAGAGAATGCTAGAGTAGGTATATTATGAATTTTATAATATTAAGGAATTTGAACTTCCTCTTATTGGTGACAGAAAGTCAATGAAAGTTTGTGAGAAAGGGAATGACAAGATCAACTTATGTTTTAGCAATAGTGATCTTATTGTGGTAGACGGAATGGGTTCTTAGCAGACCTACTGGAGGAAGAGTCTTGTTAGAAGGTGGTTATTAAGCTATAAAAAATGACCAGGATTAGGCAGTAAAGTTAAAAGAGGCAGAAGATATGCAGACGTGAGAGACACTGTAAAAGAAAAATCAATAAGATTTGATGCCTAAGTAAATATGAGAGCATCAAAGGAAAGAGAGGAATTGAAAACAACCCATAGATAGTAGACAAGGGGTTTGGAAATAAAAATGTCATTAACCAATTGGGGCAGTGGGAAGGTCAAGATGTTTGAGGTAAGGCAGTCATGATGGGTTTAGGGCCAGACAGGTTGTCTTTGTGTTGATGGAATATATAAATAAAAACCATATATCCAATGGTGAGCTAGGAATAGATTTTCTAGATCATCCTCACAGAGGTAATAGTATGTCCTGGAAACCTCCACCTGTATATCCCACTGACACATCACACTCTGCATGCCTAAGACTGAACTCCACTGTCATTCACAAACACGAAACTCAATTTGTGTTTTTCCTCAGGTTAATCATGCTTTTAAACACCCAGGCTACCAAACTCAGAGGCATCTCTGGCACCTTCCTCTCCCATCCTTTCCACTCCCACAAGCAACTAGCCACTAAAACAACCAATTCTAGGAGCAAAATATGTTGTATATCAATTCCTAGTGCCATAGTTAATGCTTGCATGGTATGTTCTCTTAACTATCACACAATTTTATAACAAGTTTTTGTGCCACATATGTCTGTATTTTTCCACTGGCTACTGAATGAAATTCAAAGTCTTCCAGAATAAACATACTTGTCCAGTCTAATCATTGAGTATGTCTATACATACCCAACCTGAAAAAGCCGCACAAGCTTCCCTACGTTTATTTAATGATGCCAGGCATTTGTATGCCTGGGTTGCTTTATTGATGATGTTCCATTACTTTGGAATAAAATTCTCTACTCAAGGAAAATATCTTTCAATTTCTGAGTCCTGTGCTAGCCCCATTATGAGGGCTTCTCATTGCTTGTTCTCTTCACTCATGTTGTTTTCTTTGAAAGCAAGAGCCTGAACCAGGGAGGTGGAAGTAGACGTGGGAAGAAGCAAAGTAGGTAATAAAAGTCTAAGCAAAGGATTGTGGGGAAGATGGACACAGAGAAGGGAGAAGTTCAAGATAAAATGATAGTCTTGGCCAGGCCCAGTTAGCTGGAGAGAATTATCGTGTCTCCCTTGACAAAAGGGAAGAAAGAAAGAAAGAAAGAAAGAAAGAAAGAAAGAAAGAAAGAAAGAAGAGGGGAGGGGAGGGGAGGGAAGGGAGGGGAAGGGAAGGGAAGAGAAGGGAAATGAGGGGAAGGAAAAGAACAAAAGAAAAAGATTAATTTGGCTTTGAGTATGTTTGAGTTGAGAGATCAGCAATGAACCCAAATTGAGTTGATAATTAAAAAGCCTTTCAGAAATGAAAAGAGTGGTTGAAGCTAGAGAAAAATATTTGGAATTTACACGCAAAGAGATGATACCAGATGTGTGGGGAATAAAGGGATAGAAGATTCTGTTAGGGAAAAGGTTGGCCTGTGGTTAGACTATAAACATGTTATAAGAGTTCCAGTCCAAAATGTCAACATAGGAAGACCCTGAACTCACTTCCTCTGTGGACACACCAAGTCTACACCTATTTATAAAGCAATTCCTCCTGAAGAAAAAAATAGACAAAGAAAAACAAAACAAAAACAAAAACAAAAACAAACCAAATAGAGAATGGCAAGAGAGATGGAAGCAGGGTAACAAAGGGAAACCCCGTCTGCCCACATGGTGAACTACAGTAAAGAAGGGACATACAGGGACCATCAACAGATTCATCTGCGCTGGGGCACAGAAAAAAAAGCCATGGTTTAAAAGGGCAGCTAGAATATAGAGGAGCCATCTCTAGAAACCTGCCAAACAGCAGGAGAGTTGCTGGAACTCTTTCCAGGTCAGAGGAACTGATGAGTGCCAGAGTTTACATTTGCCCTCTACCTTGATTGTGCAGACAGGAGCAGAGTACCAGGCACCATAGCTGGCCTGCCACCTCAGCAGGGCCCCAGGCCCCTAGCCCACACCAACCCCAAATGCCCTACGGCACAGGAAAAAAAAAAGGTGTAGTCTAAAAGAACAACTAGAACACAGAAGAACTAACATTAGAGCCCTGCCAAATGGTAAGGGAGCTGCTGGAACTCTCTGGGTCAGACAGGCTTGCAGGTGGCATGGTTTACATTCCCCTTCCACTTTGAGATGGGAACAGGATTCTGGATATCATAGCCAGTCTACCATCTCAGTGGGACCCAGGTCCCTAGCTCACTCAGTCCCAGCTGTCCCACCAAGGCAGCCCCAGCTTACTGGGGCACCCCTGGTCAGCTCTCCGTATAGCTCTAGCCATCTCACCAAGATGACATGCATGCAAAATACCTCGAACACTTCAGGCCGACACCACTTCAGCTCCAGATGACTGGCTAGAGCACCCGCAGAACAGAGCACCTCAGGACCCCAAGGCCTGCACCTGCCTCAGCTCTATCTGTCTTGCCACAGCACCCCCTGCGCAGAGTGCTTCAGGATCCCTGGTCCACACCCCACCTTAGCTCCAGACTCTTTCCACTAAGGTGCCCCTGCATGGAGCATCTGGCTTACACATGCCTCAGCTTCAGCTGCCCTGCCAGGTCTCCCCTGCATGGAGCACCCTGAAATACCTGAGCTTGCAACCACTTCAGCGTCAGCCGTCATCCCAGGGTGCTCTCAATACAGACAGCCCTGGCCTGTGCCCACTTCAGCTCCAGCCATCCCACCAGGGCAGCCCCAGCACAGAGTGTCCCAGGACACCCTGCCCATGCCAGCCACAGCTCCAGGCAGCCAGACAAAGTCACCAGGCACACATAGTTTACATAGGGTACAACCATACACAGAATCATTTCTTCAAGTTTAGGAGCAGTAGCTGTCCCATTCATAGAAACAAACACAGAAAGTCAAGCAAGATGAGGAGACAGAGGAATATGCTCCAAATAAAAGAACAAGACAAAAGCTCAGAAAAAGAACTAAATGAAACAGTGATAAACAATCTACCTGATAAAGAGTTCAAAGTAATGGTCATGAAGGTGCTCTTCAGACTAGAGAGAAAAGTGGGTGAAGTCAGTGAGAACTTCAACAAAGAGAAAATACAAGAAAGAACCAATTAGAGTTGAAGGATACAATAACTGAAATGAAAAAAATACATTAGAGGTAATCAATAGCAGATTAGAGGATGCAGAAGAACAGACCAGCCAATCTGGAAGATAGGGTAATGGAAAGCACCCAGGCTGAACAGCAAAAAGAAAAAAGAATTTAAAAAAAAAAAAAAGTAAGGATAGGTTAAGGGATGTCTTAGACAACAGCAGTGAACAAACACTTGCATTGTAGGGGATCCCAAAAAGAGAAGAGGGTAAGGGGACAGAAAAATTATTTGAAGAAATAATACTTGAAAACTTCCATAATCTGGGGACAGAAGTAGACATCCAGGTTCAGGAAGCACAGAGAGCTCCAGACAAGATAAACCCAAGGAGGTCCACACCATGACATGTAATAATTAAAATGTCAAAGATTCAAGATAAAAATGCTGATTCCTTACCCAGAACTATAAAATTAAAAGGTCTGAGTAGGCATGAAAATCTGCATTACAACAAGCCCTATGTGTTTCTCTGTGCTTACCATAGTTTTTAAAGAGCTATTTGATATTAGAATGATGGATTTTAAATTCCTTAAGGTTGCTTGATGCATGTAAGAATTTATAATGAAGTGTGTGTATATATGGTAGGGATGGGGAGTGATGGATGGGGTAGGAGTGCTGAAGTTTGACAGACCTGGTAATCTGGGAATTGGTTATGAAAATGACAGTTTTCTTGAAGCTGGAGAGTGTGGCATTCAGATGGGATGACAGAGAAAAGGTATGTGAACAGGCACTGGTAACTGAGTTGTCTTATGTGTATGAGTAGTGCTTGTTGGCTATGTTTCACTGCATAAGTCCCTCTGTGAAATAAACCCTGTTATGGTGATCGTTTTCAAAAACTATTGTGAGAAATAAACCAGAGAGACAAACATATAATGAAAAACATGTATTTACATTTGACCAATTCCTAAAAGATGAAAGTTGATATTTTTTGGAGTATGGTATCATTTTAAAGCCCAAATATCACATGAGTCATTGTTTTCGATAACTTTTATCACTACCAATCACTCTCAAACAAAATATATAACTTTAACTTAACAAGTTATAACTATCAGGTTAAACAAATTTAATAAACTAGCAGTTTATCTAATTTCTTAAATTTGTTAGCTTCAGTACCTATTAGTCTTAGAACTTCTCTCTTCAGAAAGATAAACAAGCTTTAAATATAGACAATATACAGTGAAAGCTTTCCACTCTATATAAATTTGCCACCAATTGTAAGCTTATCTATAAAGAGAATAGTTATGAGGGAAAAAAAGAAAAAGAAGAAATGTGGCTGTCACCCTCAAAAATTTATTCATGCCCTTTGTGATTCCCTCCCTCTCATCCCTCTTCACCCTCCACTTGGTTCCAGGTGACCACTGAATCTGCCTTAGTTATTGTAGATTAGCTTGCATTTCTAGAATTTTATATAAATGGAATCATATGGTACGTATGTACTCTTGTTTTCATCCGACTTCTCTCACTCAGCATATTATTTTAAGATTTATGCATGCTGTAGTGTTTGTAAATAGTTCACCCATTTTTATGGTGGAGTTGTATTCCATTGTGTGACCATACATTCATGTTAATCCATTCACCTATTGATGGACATGTTAATTGTTTCCAGTTTTTGGCTATTACAAATTAAACTGCATTAAAACACACACACACACACACACATAAAACATGTTACTAGTTTCTAAGATGAGAGGAGGAATTCTGAATAGCAAAAGAGCCAGACAAAGACTGGCCACCGAGGTAAAATTACACATTTTAGTTTTCCAAAAAAGTAACTTTTTTGTCTTTAACGTGTTATGGAAACTAACAATTTCTGAGACGTCATACTTGTGATTTGAGGAAACTGCCAATCCTCTGCTCAGTTGGGTCCCTTTTGATTAGAAATTGTGAAAATTCATCATTTTTCTTCCAAAAGAGGTATTCTATTCTTATGTGAGGGTATCTAACCAAAACCAACAAACAAATATTAGGCCATAGAATTTAAAGAGAAGTGTGTTAGTAGGAGCTGTTTTCACATCATCTAATAACATACTGGGGTGGGGGACTGGAATAAAATGTGTTAAAATGGATTCAATTTGACCAAATTACAGCTTTTGAAAGAACTTCTTTTTAGCACAGGGTTTCTTTGTTGTTTTTAGAGGAATTTATTGAAATAAAAATATTATAAAAATACATGCTTGTTGTAAAATGAATCCAAACAATCCATAAATAAAGAAGTAAATATGAAAGCCTCATCATGTAAGCAAGTTGGTCTATACCCTTATAAACTTTCAGAATACATACATAATTATATATATATATATTTTTTTTTTCTACATATGACTTGTCCAACTTCCACCATCTCATTTCCTCTAAAAACAACAACCTATAGCAATTAAAAATTACATTTAAAAAGGTTACATTTCTACAGGACACCCACACGTATAACATTTCACATTTGTTACATTCTGACCCTTACTCTGATGGTAGAAATAGGCAGGGTAGGATTATTGGTGCCATTTTATAGGCAATGTTATTCACGCAAAGTCTCAAGGCTACTTGTGCTGAAGAAGTTGTGACTTGAGTCCTCCATACCAAAAAACATGTTTCTTTACTACATCGCACTGTTCCCTACAGTGGGATTTCCACATCTGAGTCTTCTCAGCCTCAGCTAAAGTGTTCTACAGTGTACGTCAGATCAAAACCTGAATTAGGATATGATTTTGAACATCACCATGTAGTTGCCTAGTAGTTTTCTTTAGATAGGAAAAGAGTGGCCTTCCAAACTTAATCTACCAAGTATCTGGATTACATCTTGAAGTGATGACAATGGAGGGTATGATGAAAATTCTACAGGACTCCACACTGATGTTTCTATATATAACCTAACTTTATACATAAATATTTCTGGCAATGGGCACATTCACTACTGAACAATATGCTGGTAAAACAAAACAAAACAAAACAAAACAAAATATGACAAAACAACACAGTGGGCCCAAGGAAGAGTCACTTATGCTAAACTCCACAACACCAATCTGAGATTTAACCATAGTTTCTGCTCTCCCAGAAATGGATTCTTAAACCATTCAATCAGGAATCGCCTGATCAGCACCAGTTAGGGTATTCTGCCTGATAGAGCCCCATCCCCTAAAGGAAAGTAACCTTGCAATAACCAACCCACTTTTTTGCCTAGTAAAAAAAGAGCTGCTCCCTTCCGCCTATAAAAGTCTATCATTTTTTAAGTTTATTTTTATTTTGAGAGAGAGAGAGAGAGAGAGAGAGAGAGAGAGAATCCCAAGCAGGTCTGCACTATCAGCTCAGAGCCCAATGCAAGGCTCGAACTCATGAACCATGAGATCATTAAAATTCTATCATTTTGTACAGCTCCGTGGAGCCCTATTCGGTCTGCTAGTTTGGATGCTGCTTGATTTGAGTTTATTTTTGCCCAAATAAACTCTTAAAATTTTTACATATGCCTATGTTTATCTTTTAACAGTTCTAGTGAATGGAAATTGGTAGAAGAGATGCAAGAGATAACACAGAGGAAAAAGTGCTACTATATTTCATTTCTGAGAAACACTTTTTCCCACATCTTACTACTTAGAAATAGGCATTCATCTTACAAATCCATGGATCTTTGATTTGGTGAAGAACACTAAACAGAGACTCATTAAAACTGGACTCTTGTCTAAATTCCGATAGTTCCCCATTTGGGGAGGGCCATTTAATCCCCCAGTATTGTGAACAAGACATGACATACGTAATGCTCACTACAGGCTACGCAGGAATTGCTCTTAATAATAACTAACATTTATGGAGGGTTTGCCCTGTTCCAGTTACCGTTCTTAGCACATTGAGAGGATTTTCTCATTTTAATCCTCATAGCAAACCTCTTAGGAAACTCCTATAAATATCCCAGTTTTATAGATGAGCAAAGTGAGATTTAAAAGGTTCAAATGAATGTAGCTATAGGTGAAAACTGGTAAGTGGCAGAGCTGGGAGTTGAAGAAGGAAGTACAAGGCCAGAGGCTCCCCCACTAACCCCAATACTATTGACCTACTTGCTAGCAATGATTTCACCTCATCGCCTTTTTATTTTCCTTTTTCCTGTTCCATTCCTCCACAGGTTTACTGCTGATCCTGATTTATTATAGACTCAGATGCCTTTAGGATTATACACGTAGAAAGAACTGGTGAAGTATGATCAATGTTAGGGATGGTAAACAATATGATTCTCAGCCTGGGCATGTGCACACACACACACACACGTTAAACAACACATCAAATTAAACTGAAAACCAAACCAAATAGCCGTGGACTAGCTTTTTAAAAAGTAATACAAATTAAATTTATTAGGGATCCTTGGAATGTCCAAAAAAATGTGTTGATTTCAGCTACCAGTATGGGAACTTCGATTAAGTCTCCAAGTAATCATATCTATTCCAGATAGATTATAGCAACACCTGCAAAAACTTCAGTAAACCTAAGGAAAGAAGGTGACTCGAATGGATCTATAAGTCCCTAAAGAGGAGGTCTCCAAAATGACATTTTTATTGAGCACGTCCTATCAAATAACAGGTACTTTTGTTTCATGCATCTTCTCCTTAAACCATTTCTAAGAAGGAGGACTAGAGGGTCTTATTTTTTTGGTTACCCAATTAAGGCTCTAGGGAGTGAATAACTTGCCCAAGACTTTCAAAGCCTCAGCTTTTCCTGTACACTCACAGGGTCAGAGATGGATGTATCATTAAGCTAATGAAGACCCTCAGTTCTTTCCAAAGCCCTGAATCTGTTTTTATTCATAGTTTTATGTTCTCTTTCTTTAAAAGAGCCCTCCAAACTGTTTAAACATTATGGTCCCTCAAAACACAGATCAATGCTGTAGGGGAGTCAAAAGGCAGTGCTAACAGCTATCTTGAACGAGTCGCCCTCTGATTCCAGCTCCCTCCCAGTTGAAGAGAAAGCCAGAAACCGCACAATCTCTGGCCCATCCCAGAACTGTGGGAATTTATACATCCTGTACTTCTCCTGAGAGAAGCATCTAGCTCTCTGCTGTTCACCATGCAGAGACACTTGGAGGACAATGTTGACTATATTTTTGCAGCCTTGGTTTTTCTATTAATTGCCAAGTTGCCCCTAGCCTGCAGGAAATGAGATGCCAAAAGGAAGGGGAGTGGATCCCTTCCAGACCTCTACAACTCTCAGATTATACTAAACCAGTAGCAAAAACCCTCTTTAGCATTTGAAAGGGAAGGCAATTGTATTGCTAAGCCTCACTCTACCGCCTCCAGACTTTTCTCAGCCAGAGAACAAAGGGAAAAAAGCAAACACCACTTCACACTCTTATTCATTGGAGGTTAAAAGAGACC
This sequence comes from Leopardus geoffroyi, assembly GCF_018350155.1. Taxonomy (NCBI): domain Eukaryota; kingdom Metazoa; phylum Chordata; class Mammalia; order Carnivora; family Felidae; genus Leopardus; species Leopardus geoffroyi. Next base: position 147,839,520 of record NC_059328.1, read on the forward strand.
TCCCACTATACAAAAGTCCTTCTAAAGGTCAGTTTGGGAGTGTATTGAGGAGGGCACTGGCTGGGGAACAAAATGTTTACCATCACTCTCAGGCGGCTGCTTCTGTTTTTCTTTCAGCACGTGCACGGGGTACATCTGTCAGAATTGGACGTTTTCATCCCCAGTTAGCTTGCTGGTGGTCAAATTATGCTTCCTTGGCCCTCCTCAGTCTTTTGCAGATTCTTAATTCCAGTTGAACTAAGAAAGCAGGGCCACCGCGGGCCAGGACAACTCCCTGGGGACTGTTATTCATTCATATTCATTGAGTCAACAACTACTCATTGAGTACGGAACATGTGTCAAGCACTGTTCTAGGTGCCAGAAGGATGTAACAACACTAGAGCTGATGCAGTTGTCTTAGAGCTTCCATTCAATGGGGAAAGCCTGACATTAAACAATAAAACATGCACACCATTTTTTTTTTTTAACTACAACTGTGATAAATATCTGAAGGAGCACAGTGTGGGCAAAAAGAGAGGTTAACATGAGAATGGCTGACCTCACAAGGCCTGTAAGAGAGGGGGACTTCTTTCAGGAAGTGAGTGGGAGTTAGCTATGTGCCAGAGAAAGTTGGGATCATGCTGGGTATTGCAGGCAAAAAGTCCCTGACTTGGAAAAAGATGGCTGGGCACAGAAATTGGAAGACTAATGTGGCTAGAGCCCAGAGGGCAAGCCAGAATGCAGCTGGAGATTGGTCAGGAGGGGAACTTCTATAAGGTGTCTATTCTGTAGGCTTTTGCCTTCTGTCTCCAAGACAACAGTGAGGAGGGAGATCTTGGGGGAGGGGGTTAGTTACAGGATTTAATAAGGGAAGTGACTTATGAGGTTTGTAGTGTCAAGAAAGAGTTTTAGGGGCAAGACACTGATCCAGGGAAACCAGTTAATAAGCTATAGCAAAAGTCAACATGAAAAGTTCTCAAATTTTAATGAATTGCCTGGGAATCCTGTTACAATGCAGATTCTGATCCAGGAGTGATCTGGGGTGGGGCCTAAGATTTGCATTTATAACCCAGGTGCACAGGTGCTGGTCTGGAGATATACCACAAAGTTTCTACTAGCAGTTTTATTATTTTAAAGTTTATTTATTTATTTTGAGAGAGGTATAGAGCTCTCAAGAGTGGAGGAGGGGCAGAGAGAGAGAGAGAGAGAGAGAGAGAGAATACCAAGCAGGCTCCATGCTGTCTGTGCAGAGCTGGATGTGGGGCTCTTCTCATGCCAGTAAGATCATGACCTGAGCCTGTAACAAGAGCCAGATGCTCAACAAACTGAGCCACCCAGGCGCCTCTCTACTAGCAGTTTTAGATTAAGGTGTTTGCAGTACAGGTGAAGAAAAGCAAACAAACTTGAGAGCTATTGTGTGGGAAGTGAAACAGGTCTCTGACTTGGGTGACTCTAGTGGAAGGGAATTGTATTCTTGGAGATGGACTGTACCAGAAAAGAAAGAGCAAGTCTGGGTGGCCGGTGAAAAGCTCAGTTTTGGACATGTTGAGTTTGATATGTCTGAGGAATCTCTAAAGAGGCTATGTTACATATGAATATGAAGCTCAAGAAAGAAGAAGAAACTGGGGATACAAATTTAGGAGTTATCAATATGTAGATGGTATATGAAACCATGAAAATGGATGCTGTCAGCATAAGGAGAGGGTATACAGCAGGGGTCACAAACTCAATTTTGACCTGCTGGCCATCTGTTAGTCCTCTTTTAACTATTTTGGGAAGATAAGAGTCCCAAGGTGAAGCAAGTATTTAACAACTGAGTGAGGAGGAGAAGCCAGTAAAAAAAATCGAGAAGAAAATGTCAAAGATGAAAGAAAACCAAGTTGCTATCCAACAGCCAATGTCTTTCTTTTTTGCTGACAGAACAGATTTGAGACATGGAGATGGCTTGGTATTAAAAAGATAAATCCTCTCTGTAGTCCCCGTGGCTGAGTTGTGGTTGATCTAAACCAGACATAATCTCATGCCACTCTGCCCGAAGATTGGACCAGTTGTAGGCTCTGACCAATGAGAAAAAATGGCAAAGGGTGTAGTGAGTGGGGAATTCATGGAAGGCATTTTTCTTTCCTTTATTATAAAAAAAGAACAAGAAGAACTTCATGCATGGTGCCACTGCGCATCCCCAACCCCCCTTTACTGTTATGAACTTAGACATGATGTCAGAGCAATGTCAGGCATCCTAAGGCTGAGACAAAATGAAACGGGGGTGATAACTCAACAGTAGAGAATAGCGAAATTAAAAACGAAAAGTGTCCATGTTGCTGATGACACAGCTGGGCTGCTTAGCTGCTCTGGAGCCACCTCCTTCTACTGTTTTTGTTAAGTGAGATGATAAATACTCATGCTACTTAAGCCACAGGTAGGGGATTCTGTCACTTGCAGCTGAATGTATTTCCAGGTGTTAATTAGTACATATTGTGTAGTAACATTGTGTTGTGTAGACCTGGAGTTAGATGTGGTTCAGATAGATAGTGTTTAACTTTGGACATTTTGTGTGTTTCCTCATCTGCAAAATGGAGATAATAATAGTATCTATCCCAAGAACTCTCCTATACTGTTGATGGGAGTGTAAATTAGCAAAACTACTCTGTAATTTGGCAGGATTTACTAAAACTGAAAATGCATGAAGCCTAAAGCCCCACCATTCTCCTTCTAGGTAAATCTTAGAGAGACTCTTGCCCAATGCATTGAGGGACATATACAAGATTACTCATTGAAGCATTTTTTGTAATAGCAAAGAATTAACAACAGGGAGAAATACATAGATATCTATCTATACATAGATTCTATCAGGGGGAAATATATAGATAAGCTATAGTATATCCATATGATAGTATACCATGGAGCAGTTTAAACAGATGAACTAGCTCTCTCTATATATATCAACATGGATGGGTCTCAGAAACATAATGCTGAATAAAAAAAGCAAATTGCAGAGTTAGACATGCAGTATGATCCATTTATATATATTTTAAAAGCAGACACTACACTACATATTTTTGTGGATCTGTAAGTCTATGGAGAATAGATTGGAACAACATATATTCGATACACTCAGGAATGAGGGATAAAGAAGATAAGAAAAAATAGGGGTCATGTCTAGACAGATGATTATATCATGCCAGTAACGGGAAAGAATGACTGACTGAATCAATTCAATTCTGTGCATTTGCAGTTCAACCTTAGAAACAAAATAAAACAAAACAAAACATAATAGTATCACTCTTCTAGGATTAAATGACATCATAGATCAGTGGCTAACAGTAAGGGCTTAACAAATGGTGGTCATCATCATTATTATTATGTCCACTTGCTGTCTCTGCCTTTTTGCTTTCTATAGGCTCTTTCTATTACAACAATCTTAGATGGGGAGTTTGGTTGGGTACTACACTCTGGGCCTAAATTTCCAATTCCATTTATTGTTTGGAGGCCTATAACAGCAAAAGCCTTGGTTTCAGCCAGGTGTTGATGTGCATTAAGACTACTCTAATGGGTTAAAAAAAAGTGCTATAAGGCCCACCCAATGGCAGTCCCAACCTACTGATGTCCCAAATAACCACAAAGAGGGGAACACCTTGCTGTTGTGACTCCTTGCATTTTGCATACATAGCTTGTTTAATCAGAACTAGATTGAGCAAAACAAGAAATTTACTGATGCATGTGAAAATTGGAAATTTCAAGAAAAGAACTGGCTTCAACTTTTTCAACCGAATTGGAGGATTTCCACTGCCTTGTACCTACCTACATCTGCTATTTCCACGGCTGAGATTTCTGTTGCTTGCAGTGCTTACTTCCAGATACTTGTTTTGAACCAGTCCTGCAAGCTACTGGAAGAAGCTCTGAATCATCCAGGTGGAAAAAGGAAGTTAGTGGAAGCATACCCAATAGCTCACAGAATTAAAGGAAATGCCGAGAGCCATGTGTTGGGAAGAAAGGGAAGGAGGGAGCTATAGGGTCTCACTGAGGAATACATTCTCTTTCCTTAGTTGTGACATGGGAATAGTACAGCTCCACCTACCTAGAGTCCCTCTGTCATTCTCCCTGAAGAAAGAGTCTGGTGGATTAATTTGTGATGGGGCACCTTGTAATCGACTGTCCTATTAAGACTCCATAGAATTGGAAAGAGTAGTCGCCCCAAAGACAAGCTGCTTCCAATACAAGGGGAAGGATGCTGGCTAGCAAAAATGACAAATGTCTACTACACTGTTAAATATAGTTTAGGAATTCCAAAGGTCATACATGGAAAGATAAGATATTACAACTTCATTATCTGCTTGTTTAATGACTTGGGGAACTAACTTCACAATTCTTTCTTTTCTCTCCTTCGTACTGGCAAAGTGGGGTTCATGACACATACTCCTTTCTTAGGTCACCAGATGTAAGTCTTGATAAATTAATACTAACTTTGAGCTGGAAAGGGTCTCAGATCTCTTAAGGTATCGATTCTCAATCTTGCCGTGGCTGCGCATTAAAGTAACCTGGAACACTATTTTAGAATGCACACACCCAGAAAGACTGATTTAATTGGTCTAGGAGGGAGAATTTGGGCATCAGTACCTTCCTTCCTTTCTTTCTTCCTTCCTTCCTTCCTTCCTTCCTTCCTTCCTTCCTTCCTTCCTTTTCTTTGTATTTATTTTTTCTTTCTTTCTTCCTTCCTTTCTTTCTCTTTCTTTCTTTCTTTCTTTCTTTCTTTCTTTCTTTCTTCTTTCTTTCACATCAGTATATTTAAAAAGTTCCAAGGTCAGACCTGGGAGTAACTCAGTTTCTTGGTGGTTCCATATGTCTGTCCGTCTCCAGGTGCCATCATGGCAAATATGGTCTGTCAAGTGCTCCTGGGCTCCTGACTCACTATCCTGTCCCAGTCTCTCATGCACTTGAAGGTGCTCATCCAGGTGGGATATAAGCCTCTTCTTCCAACAATAGAACGAAATATTTGGGGGCAGCAAGTATGTCAGTTTCCTGTCTGTTTTATCATGTTCAGCACATTGGGATCATAGATGGGAAGCATGAGTTGTTCACAGACTCTAAGACTGTGTTCAGGAGTCCTTGGAACTGTGGTCTATGGTAAAGTTTTACAGGATTTAGGCCCTGGAAATGAACAGAAAGAAGTCACACCTTCCTTTGACCAAGTTATGAATGATACAACTCAGGAGAGATGACGGTTCGTTCTGCTGCTACCATCATCATAAATCCCTTACACATGACCAACTCTGAGATCTATGGTACAATTCATTGGCAGAGAATCCAAGTACTGTGGACTTTGTGACTCCATAGTAACCTTCTATTGTGAAGAGGGCATCCTAGGATTTTTTGTGGGTTTTATTCCTCAACTCCTAGGTGACATCATTTCCTTGTGGCTTTATAACTCACTGCTCTGTTACCTATGCACTAGACGGTGGGGTTTCTACCATGAACGAAATGAAGTTATTCCCAAGCTGTCATAGGACTTTTTACCAGTATCTTGAGCTACTCCTTTGTGCTTGTCTCTAATCTTGTGGCTGTCAACAACTGGGGGCTTTCTTGGATCCCCTCCTTACTCCCCAGTGTATATTTCTTGGATAGGTAGCTAGTACATACTACAAAAAGAGGGAAATATGAGCTGATGAAATAGCTTGTCTTTCCAGAAGGTCCCCTTTGGGAAGAGTTATTGTCGTGACTTGAGAATGTTAATTTGAAGCTGTGGGGCAGGGACAGTGATATTTCTATAGTCCCAGATGCAGAGAATTATGGGAGACAACATTGATTTCCCTCCCATGAGTGGCATTCTTTTTTAAATAATTATTTAATCTTGGAAAATAAAAATAAAAAGTTCCCAGGTCATTCTAATATGCAGCCAAGGTTGAGAAGTCCTGGGATAGACTTAGAGATAGTTTGTTCTTATTCTACTGTCCTCCTATGGAAAGTCCCTCTGTGTCTCTGAAAGGTGACTGTCAGCTTGTTTTAATTCCAGTGAGGAGAGGATCTTAGTCTGCTCAGGCTGTGATAATAAAACACTGTCGGCTGGTGGCTTAACAGAAGTTTGTTTTCTCACAGGTCTGGGAACTGGGAAGTCCAAGATCAAGGTTCTAGCAGGGATCAGTTCCTGGTGAGAGCTCTCTTTCTGACTTGCAAATGGCTGCCTCTTTGCTGTGTCCCTTCCACGGAGAAAGGGCAACAAGCTCTCTGATGCCTCTTCTTATAAGGACACTAATCCTATTGGATCAGGGCTCCACCCTTATAACCTCATTTAAACTTAATTGCTTCAATAAAGGCTCTCTCTGCAAATACAGTCACATTGGGGTTTGAGGTTTCCACATATGAATCTGGGGTCGGGGGAAACACATTCAGTCCTTATCAATGAGGTCACAGCTAATTAGGTTGTAGGGCGACTCAAGTTGTTAGAAAGCTCTTCATATTAAGCACAAGCCTTTCTCTTCCTAAATTTTCCCTACCTCTTGGGTCTTAATTCTGCAGCAAGGGTTAAGAGAACTGGGAGGCATCTAAGACAAGAACAACTATTTTTGCATGCATTACAGTCTCTGGAGCCTCAGGAGAATATTGTGAGCAAGATATCATTATCCCCAGTTTATAGATCAGAAGACTGATACCAGAGAGGATGAGTCATCTGCCTAAATTCATAAAGCTGATTAGTGGCAAAATGAGAATTCACACCCAAGCCTTTCTCCTTCCTAAGCCCGGCTCTTTCCAGCACTGTGCTGAAGTGATTTCTATACAACAGCCCCTAGGATATATGAAGGTAAAGTTGACTGACTCCTGAGAACATGCCTTGTTTGTCCAAATGCTGCTTGTGCTATTGCTTGTTTTTGCTTTTCTATTTCTCCCTTTCTCCCCTTTATTTCATCCATCTATTACCTACTCTTCATTCTAGCTCTGATTTACTTCTTTCACCTCATAATCTTATTTTTCCTCAATGTCTTTCCTGGAATTCCTTTCATTTTACAAACTGTAGTATGGATCAAACTTTAACATGTGTAAGAATCATGCAGAAATATTCTGATTCAGTAGGTGAAGTAGGGCCCAAAGGTGTGTACCATGGTTTGTCTATAATGTGTTTACAATTTTTTTATACCTGCCCTCTTTCCCCACCCCCATTTTTTTGCAACAGCCTTTCTTTTTCTTTTTTTAGGAAATGATTTTAGCTCACTCTGTGTGATTCTGGTGAGTCTGTCAGTCATGTGGTCCCATGTAATCCACTATAGGAATCGACACAGGAGTTAGAACAGCATGTCAGAATGTGTACACCATTTCTCTGGACACAGTGATTGGTCTGCTTGTCACTTAGCACCTGATCCATGAAGAGCCAATCAAAATCTTTTCTCAGGATTGCCATGGATGCAGGGAGAAAAAGAGTTCTTTTCCTTGATGTTGCTGACTGTTAGTGATGCTGATGGCCATCTTTGTTCTCACACAGATAGAGTCTACCTGGGAGTGAAGTGAACACAAAGGGAAGGAGAACGTGAAGATGAAGAGTGAGAGGGACCAGTCTTGATGGCACTGCATCTAGATTTGCTGAAGGCTGTTTCTCCCTTAGGTTGCCCATTCCCTTGAGTCAATAAATACTATTTGGTTTAAGCTTGTTACGGTTGGGTTTTACCTTCTTGCAACCACACTTAAGCTATAAAACATGTCCATTTTAGGCGTGCCTGGGTGGGTCAGTCAGTTAGGCATCCGACTTCAGCTCAGGTCATGATCTCATGGCTTGGGTGTTCCAGCCGTGCATCAGGCTCTCTTCTCTCAGTGCAGAGCCTGATTCGGATCCTCTGTCTTCCTATCTATGTGTGTTTGTGTCTCTCTCTGCACTCCCCCACCCCCACTGCTTGCGTTCTCTCTCTCTCTCTCTCAAAAATAAACATTTTTTTTAAATGTCCATTTTATCCAACACTGCAATCAATACCTGCTCACAAAATAGGCACAGAGAGATTTCTCACTGTACATTTACTTTCCTGCGTCTCCAAATTAGCTGAAATACCACAACTCTTGCTGGAAATTCATGCAGAAACTGCTTTGGAATCTGTCTTTGATTCCTGGGCTTCAGCAGATACCAAGATGGGAATAGTGGTTAAGAATCCAGGCTTCAGGTTGGGCAGAAGCGGGTTCAAATTATGGCTTTACGACTTGCTACTAAGCTGCAAATTCTCTAAGGCTCAATTTTTTTTTCCCATTTGTAAAATGAGGGTAACATTATTTATGAAGCAATTATCACTTTGGTCTGATCCATTCCTCCTGCTCACTCTTTTTTCCCCCTATAACTGAACATGTACCTCTGGCCCATAGTGGGCATTGTCTCAGGGAGGGCCAACAATAGTACCTTTGTTCCAGCGGAGTCAAATTAAACTCTGCTTGGAATTCAAATTGTCAGTGAAAACCCACAGAAGTTGAAGGCAGTGTAGGTAGAGTCATCTGATGATAGGGCCACAGAGAAGAGAACCAAGAGCTGCGGCTGAGTGCCTCAGAGTGTTGTCCTTTCTGTCTTTCTTAACCCTGTTTGTGCAGCTCTTCTGATTCACGAGCCAGTCCAGAGGCCTACTCATAAATCTGCTTTTGGTTATGTGGGATCCAACCAAAGAGCCTTAATGAATCACTCCACCTCAAAAGGTAGCTCTGAGGAGCGTCTGGGTGGCTTAGTTGGTTAAGTGTCCACCTCTTGATTTCGGATCAGGTCATGATCTCATGGTTCATAAGATCAAGCCCCAGGAAGGGCTCCATGCTGACAGTGCAGAGCCTATTTGGGACTCTTTCTTTCCCTCTCTCTCTGCCTCTCCCTTGCTTGCATGCATACACATACATTCTCTCAAAATAAATAAACTCAAAAAATAAAGTTAGCTCTGAGAATTAAATAAGATAATACGTGTGAGGTAATTCACTCAGTACTGGGGATATAATAAATGTTTAATAAATGTTTACTAGTATTCCAGCTTGACTTCCTGACCGGTGAATCCTACATGGCTAAATAAGTAAATCCCTTCTTATTACCCAGAAGTCAGCTATGTGGAGTTTCCCATGTGAGAAGAAGTTTGACTCTGAACTGGAGACTATATATCAGTGTCTACTCTTATACCTTTGGGTAGGGTAAGAATTAGATGGAAAGATTCTGATTCAGAAGGTCAGGGGTGGGAAAGTCAAATTTGAAATTACCAATTATTTTCTCTATCCATGGTGTGTTAATTCATATGGTAGTTTTCTTCTGATTGGAAGATACATGAAACTCCTATTGTTTCTCAGTATTGGGTTCTAGAAGCAGATTGGTCTTTGAAAAGACGGAGCCCCACAAATTGATTTCATATGTATTACATGTTTTAAATCAGTCCCTTGACTGATTTAAGTCCTTTAGTCGAGGATCTTTAGAGAGATTATCCAGGATTATATGGGTGGGCCCAATTTGCTACAATGTCCTTATAAGAGAGAGGCAGAGGGAATTTACACCCACACCCAGAAAAGAGGGATATGTGAAGACAGGCAGAATCGGAGTGATGTGACCGCAAGCCAAGACATACTGACAGCCACCAGAAACTGGAAGAGTCAAGGAAGGGATTCTCCTGTAGAGCATCCAGAGGGAGTGTGGCACTGCTGATGATTTGATTTTTGCTTAGTGAAACTGATTTTGGATTTCTGGCCTGCAGAACTGTGAGAGAATAAATTTCTGTTGTTTGAAGACACCAAATTTGTGATAATTTGTTACAGCAGCTGCAGGAAACAAATACACCATCTTAAATACATTTGTCGAATGTATTGAAAATCTGTCTAACCAAAAGCTATAAAAGACAGAAATTTTATTCTATTTATGTAAGTTATTTGGCACATTCTACCCTGCAAACTTACCAAAAAGCTGAGAAAAGTTGTTCTTGTTCTTTTTCTTTTTCTGCACCCAAAGTGGGGCATGAACTCACAACCCCAAGATCAAGAGTCATATGCCCTACCGACTGAGCCAGCCAGGTGTTCCCAAGAAAAGTTGTTAATGCAGAGATTCAACTCCTTCTGTGGTATCATGTGCAGACCACCCCCAACTGAATGATTTTCTTTAACAGGCACACAGGTTGCTCTGTTTCTGATGCAGTTTCCATTGCTCCTGGGTCTTAGTTGCAAAGCTCTCCGACCCCTTCTGAAGAGAAGTAAAAGAATATGGCTGACCGCAGATAACAAGCCCTTTCCCCCTCACTTCTCCAGGAGCAAGAGACTGGTTCATTGCACAATGGCCTTCACATATCCCTTCTCTCCCCAAGGGATGAGGTCAAGTGAGGTCAAGCATCTTGCGGGAAAATAAAGAACATTACTAAAGACTTCTTTCATTTCTCTCCTCTTATGGCAATGATCATTTTAATGTTTCTAATACTTTAAAAATATTGTACAAATATTTGTAAAAAATACAGAAGAATGTATAGTAAATAGTTCAAGTTCCTCTCTCCACAACTTCCCATTATACTCCCTTCCATATATTTAACCGTGGTAAAATGTTTCCTTCCAGAAATTTCTTTAAATGCCTGTGTACTCCAATGGCATGTATGTGCCTGTATGTGTACTTGTACACATAGACACAGAGGCTTTTTGGTTTTTTGTTTTAATCTGATATCAATAATTGGAAAAGGCCAATTGCTGAATCAAAGCAACTCTGTTATGCCAAGATCAGGGCCACGGTTCAAAAATATAGAACACTGACACTCAAGCTGGAGACGTTTGGGTAGATGCTATTTAAGCTTTTGAACCCTTGACTTCTTTGAATCCTCCTGGTTCACAGAAGTGATCGCCCATCTCCATTAAAAGCCAGCACTCTTTCCTTCTTGAGGACCATTAAGATGTCTTTCCCTGCATGCAGAATGTGCCTTCCTCATGATCTGCCCCCATTTTTCTTTCTGGTCATTAGGCCTATATCATTAGGGTTAACTTTCAACATAACATAGTTGGGGGACATGCTGGGCCTGATAAGGAAGGAAAGAGACTTACCTAAAGGAGTTATAAGACCTAATTATAATGTATTGGTAGTAGCTGAGGGAGTATTACAGAAACTTGATTCTGAGGCCACTCCATCACGCAGGCAGAACAGTTGGATAAAGGAGAGTTTACTGATTTGTGGACATTTCCCAAAATATAAGATTTAACAGCCTGTCAAAGATCTGAGGAGACAGTGTGAACTCACCACTAGTATGGATGCTAGAAACATGGAAAAAAGGTGGCTCATGCTAGATGAAGGTGAAATGCCAAAATTGCTATGGTAGACAGCAGAGAAAGGGATTAAATGCCCAGGGAAATGGGCATGCTTAAATGGATATATATGTAAGGCTAAAAAGACACCAGATGATTATGTACCCTGGAAAGGACTAATGGGCACATCATTCCCAAGGTCATAAGTAATGCACTCACGGGAGGGGCAACAGCATCACTAAAAGGTTCAGTGAGGAAAGTCCTTGATAAGACAGGGTTAACATTAGGAAAGATTACAGAATTAGGAAAGTGGGAAAGTTACAGAATTAGGCTCAATAATAGCAATAGGGATGTTAGGATTCCAAAACAATACAGAGTAGGTAATGCCACTTAACTGCCAGAAGCAAGATGGATGTAATTTTCTTAATGAGTGGCAGAGTCATAGGGTACCTAAGGGGGCCTGATCTGCAGAAAAATAGAGATGGCTAATGGACACAGTATGCCTAGGGGCAAAGTAGATGGGCACCCAATAAGGGTACAACTCAGCTTATACGGTTGGAAGAAAAAGAGATGGATGGACACTAAATTGAGGGCAATTATATGCTTTGATGTCTTGCTATGATCCTGGACCTGAATTGTTTTTCAGGTGTAGAACCCATTGACTGAATAGTCACTTATAGTTAGTTATCACAAACATTTTGGAGACTGTGGGAAACAAAGGTCTCAGTTAATATAGATCTTAAGATACTCAAAGTATCATCATGGTTTTCCTGAATGGAGGCTTGTGGAGTTTCGACCAAGGTCCTGCTTACAGTGAACCTACTGGATCTACTGATCTGCCCAACAGTAATTTTCATGATCTCCAAATGTGTAGTTGGGATTGACCTATGTTGTAGTTGGCATAACTCCAACTTTGGGTTCTTGGCCTTTAGGGTATGGGCTGTCATAATGGGGAATCCCTAGTAGAAGACTCTGAAAATATTTCTTCATCCCCCCAGTCCCATCTAAGAACCAAAACCAATATCACAACCCCAGATAGGGAGATGGCAAAAGTTAAGGCTATAACTTTTGTAGAAATGGGGGACTCTACCGTATCTCCATTTAATTTGACCACCTGGCCCCCAGAAGAAGTAAGATGGCTCTTGGAAAATGATAGTTTATGGCCAACTTAAATGAATTGTCTCCCTAATTGCAACCATGGTACTATGTATGATTAATATATTTGCTAGAATAAATTAATATGGTTTCAGGTACATGACACATGCCAATTAAGTTGGCAAATATACTCTTTTATATTCTGATTAAAAAATAGCATCAGAAACAGTTTGCATTTACATAGAGTAAATAATACATTTCTACAGTTTTTCCCAAAGCTATGTTAATTCTATGTTTTCTATAAGAATATAGGCCAAAATGATCTGGACCATCTGGGCATCTCAGAGAACTTCACATTGATCCATTATATCAATGATGTTATGCTAATTGGAGCTAATGAATAAGATTGGTTAGCATGCTGGAGGACTTAGTAAGACACATACATTCCATGCAAGATGAACCCTACAAAGAATAAGAATCCTGACACATAAATAAAATGTTGTAGTCTTTTTTTTTTTTTTAGAGAGAGAGGCAGAGGGGAAGGGTGGGCAGAGGGTGGGAGGGAGAGAATCCCAAGCAGGCTCCATGCTCAATGCAGAGCCCAATCCAGGGTTCAATCCCACGACACTGAGATCATGACATTGAGCCGAAATCGAGTTGGACACTCAACCAATTGAACCGCCCAGACACCCCAAAATTTTGTAGTCTTGAGGTCAGTGGTGTGCTAGGGCATACCTTCCAAAGTAAAAGACAAATCATTATACCTTGACCTCCCACTACTGAGTGGGAACTCCTATCCTTGATAGGTTGCTCTCAGTTCTAGAGTCAGCATATTCCACACTAGAGAATACGTATCTAGCTCATATTCCAGGTGATGAGAAATGATGCCAGCCTTCAGTAGGTACCAGCACAAAAAAGAGTTCTTCAGCAAATTCAAGCTGCAGTGCAAGCAGCTTTGCCACCTGAGCTGTAAGTCCCCGCAAGTCCCATGGTATTAGAGATAAGTGGCAGGAAAGATGCAATGTAGCAGCACGGTTTATGGCAAGGCCCAGCGAGAGAATAACGGTGCAGATTCCCGAGATTCTGGCATAAACAGCATTATATACTTAAAAGAAACAAAAACTTCTGGGGTGCTAATGGACATTGGTAGAGATGGAATGCCTGACCAGGAGACACTAAATGACCATGCTTCTAGAACCACCCATTCAGAGCTGGGTTCATGTAAGGTTGCTAGAATCCTGTAGCAGTCTATTGTGAGATGAGCACGAGCTCAAGCACGCGAAGGACTAGAGAGCAAAAACAAGCTGCATGAGCAAGTAGCCCGTGACCCTCACCACTGTGCACCAGCACCTCTCCCTCACCTCACTTTGATCATACTGGGAATCTCTTATCCTCAGCTGACGGAAAAGCAAAATCTACAAGCTTGGTTTACAAATAGAAAAGCTTAGTATGCCAGTGCTTAAAAATGGAAGCAGCCACACTGCAGCCTCATTCGGAAGTGGCTTTGAAAGACACTAGTGAGGGAAAATCCTCCTGATGGGCAGGCGTTTGGGTGATGCACCTGTTTATCCACTTTGTGTGAAAGAAGTGGCTTGAGGTTGCAATATATCAGGACTCACGGGCAGATACACAGAAAAGAGTAAGATTTAAAGAATGGAGCAAGGAGGTGGATGAGCATAGTGGAAGAACAGAGTATGAAAATCTTTGCATTATATGTTAATGCCCTCCACAGCCACTATGACTATCCAAAAACTTATGGAATATTTTATCCCTGAGAAAGGATCCTATATAAAATTGTGTCAGAACACAGAGCCTATTTTACTACAGAAGAGATATGGAAGGGGCGCCTGACTGGCTCAGTCTATACAGCATATGACTCTTGATCCTCAGGTTGTGAGTTCGAGCCCCCACGTTGAGTGTAGAAATTACTTAATAAAGAGAAATTCTTTATTTAAAACTTTTTTCAAGTTTATTTATTTTGAGAGAGAGAGAAAGAGAGCAGGGAAGGGGCAGAGAGAGAGAGAAAGGGAGAGTGAGAATCCCAAGCAGGCTCTGTGCCATCAGCACAGAGCCCATTGTGGGGCTTGATCTCACAAACGACGAGATCATGACCTGAGCTGAAATAAAGACTCAGGTGCTTAACCAACTGAGCCACCCAAGCGACCCCAAAAAAAATTTTTTTAAAGGAGGTATGAGAGTGGGCTTATGACTACCGGATTCACTGGTCATACCACATACCATTCTAATCAGAAGTGACCTACCTGATAGAGCCTTAAAATGATCTGAGGACACAGTTGAAATGCTAGCTTAGAAGCAGCCCTTTGTAAGAAAAGGTATCCATCCTCCAGAAGACTGAATTAAAAAAAATTTATATGACACTGTATCCCCAAGTAAGATGAATGCATAGGTCCAGTAACTAAGGGATGGAAGTAGGAGAGACCTCAATTACTGTATCTCCTAATGATTGACTAGGGACTTTGTCCTTTTTGACTCCATAATTCTACACTCTATAAGGTGAGAGGTCCTGGATTCCAAAGGAGGACACTTTTGCAAGGGGACCTAGCAAGCTTCCCATTGAAATATAGACTACAATTGCCACTACAAGTGCTACTAGTCACGTCAGATTCCTTGTGTCCAGGGACTGGCCAACAAGGAGAGGAGTTACCATCTTGGAGGGGGTAACGGGACCTTGGTCTTCAGGAGGCAGTGGAGGTGCTTTTACACAAGGGGTAAATATGTGTGGCATCCAGATAATACACTTGAGTGTGTTTTTGTACTCCTTTGCTCAATTGTAATGGTAAATAGACATGTCAGCAACCCTGGCCTCAAGAGGACATGGTGTCCTGAGACTAATAACACCCCTCAGGTGTGGGAGTCTGGGTAACACCAATAGATAAGTCACCAAAATCAGAAGTAGTGCTGAGGTAAGAGGAATCTACAATGGATATTGGAGGAGAAAGACGATGAGTATCATGGTCCTAAGACCAGCTCTAGGCAGGAACTATAATTTGTCCCATTAACCTTTCTCTTCTAAGTTTCTTTTGGGAAGAGAGGTACATTAGAATCCTGGGAAGAATCACTCTTCATATATATATGTATTGTCCTTGAAGAAATGTTTCCGAGTGGCACCGGGAGTGAACAGTAATGGATATGGACATGAGCTACAATGATCCCCTTCGAGAAAAGACTTGCTGTCCTGTTAGCTCCTTCAGACTTGATCTCAGTTGCCTTGCTCAACACCACACCCTTTCCAGGGTATCTTATATCCAATGACTTGTCATGTGAGGGTTTAAAGGCCTAGCCATTTTGGGTTACTATGCAACAACTTTGATTAGCTATATATATATTTCAGAGTTCCC
The DNA here is from genome assembly GCF_018350155.1 of Leopardus geoffroyi. Classification (NCBI taxonomy): domain Eukaryota; kingdom Metazoa; phylum Chordata; class Mammalia; order Carnivora; family Felidae; genus Leopardus; species Leopardus geoffroyi. The sequence goes on from NC_059328.1 coordinate 147,855,146, forward strand.
AGTGCAGTTACTTAAGACTTTGCTAGAATCCCACTGTAGTTCAACTTCTGTCTCTGCTCAATCATACTTCCTTCCCCTTCTTTCCATGAATGTTGATTTTTTATCAGTTTTCCTTTGCATGAAACTTTATCTCAGAGTTTGCTCCTGGAGCTCAACCTATAATATCAGCCTTGATCCCTACTCTGAAGATGTGAGGAGGGTATCCTCAAAGTGGCACTAGTATGGAATGGGACAGAAGAACTACTGATCAGGGCAAGGAAAGCATATATAGGGAAGCAAGAACGATGGCAGAGTTTGAAGATTTACAATACTGGGGAATTAATCAAACAAATAAAAATGAATAAACTGATTGATTCATTGATTGATTTTGTAAATAAAAGAGGAAGGGTTTAAAAAAATTTCTATATCAGAGAATTTTCCAGGTCAGGGAGAAAGGGTAGATAAATGAAGACAACGTTCTTGATTCAAGATCTTGGACAAAGCTGCCTACTTCATGGTGTCATCTGCTTCTGGAGCCTGAGTACGCTCAGGAATTTCTCAACTTGCGGTCCCTTATAGATGGGGATGGCCTTCTGATGGTCATGGGGGTGATGATCTGGATCTAACTTGTGGCTTATGTGAATCCAAGAAGATTTTTATTTTGATGACAGTGTACATGGTTAGCAGTACTTCCTCAGGCCTCTCCCAGTGAGGTGATCATGCTTTCTTCTAAAAACTTTGCTGTATACTCCATGTCCTGCACCTAGAACTCAAGCCACTGCAGCCCCACACACATCCGCGTCTGGGACAAACTCCCCAGGGCCCAGGGTGGGTCCCAGCTGGCTCCCGCAGCTGCAGCAAAGTGGCAGGTGCTGCGCCCTGGGGAAGCGAAGCTAGAGGTCGTTCCAGACCCGGGGTGCCCTCTGGGAGGCCTTCCTGCAGCTCCGCATGTCTGTGCCTCGGGCGACCCCTGGGACATTCTCCACCGCAGCTGGCCAGGTGGACACCGAGGGGTCCTCTACCCCTCTGTCCTGGCGGAAAGCCGGGGGAGCTCTGGCTGAGCAAATCTGGAGGGGTCGTCAAACAAGTAAATATAAATTTAAGACAGTGGAAGCCGGTTTTCTCACTGTTGGAGAAGTACAAACACAGAAAAGGAGAAAATAAGAATACATTCTTGAGCTTGGTGGGGGAGGCATTGGTGTGAACTCTTGGTTGTTAACATATAGATATAGATAAAGAAATAAAAAATAGATGCAACTGTATGTGTGTGTGCACGTGTGTGCGTGTAGCTGGCTGTGTCTACTGAGAAGGACTGAGCCCAGGGACATGCTGACCCTAAGGAGTATATTTAGTACCCAGATGTGTCTTTGTAATACTATTTTCTACTCAAGGAGCCAGGGCTCGTTGAAGAAGTGGCTGAGGCAGGAAAAGAACAAGATGATCATAAAACATCCTATTGTTCTAGAAGCATGTTTATTAAGAATTGTGAAGGGTCAGAGAGTTTACTCTATTTGCAGATTAATGGGTTAGCCTGCCATAGTTTCACTGATGCCCACAGAAGACAGGAAACTCAAGCGTCAGTATAAAGAACTTTCTTGGTTCTGGCACAGCAAGGAGCTTCATGTTTGTGTAAGTGCTCTTGCCCCTCAACCCCTGTGGGGCACAGCACCGAGCACGTGCACATGCAGTGAGTCAGGCACGGCTGAGGAGGCCTGAACTTAGGGATCCTGTACACTGTCACTATTTTCAGGAAGCCTGCTCTGAACCCCCCAGTTTGGCCTAAATGCTCTTCTTCTGAATGGCCATCACATCGTGTAATTGCCTCCATCTCAGTACTTATTCAGAGGTAATCAAATAGACTGTAAACTAGTTGATTTGAGGGATTGTGTATCACTAATCTTTGTACTCCTTGTGTTAAGTCCAGTACCGGAAACATAGGAGTTACTCATTTAATGATTTTTTAATGCATTTGAATTGAACTGAACCAATAAAGAAATCACAGTTGGTGTGAAGTTACCAACTGGTGTTAAGTTATGTGGCCTATCCAGGCCTTATGGCCAGGAACGGGTGGTGATCGTGTTAGGGAGGTTTAAAAAGGGCATGGTTAACATATTGCCCACCAGTTAGGGACTAACTACATAAACATGGCACATTCATGCTATGGAATACTCCGCAGAAATTTAAAAACAGAGATGGCTCTATATGTATACTGAAGCAGAAATAAAAATCTACAAAATGTATTAAGATTTGTAAAAGAACATTGAGATTGAGGGTAATATATAAAATAAGTATGACTATACCTATATTTGCTAGTCTGTGCATGTGCATACTTATGTGGGCATATGTATATATGTGTGTGTTTATTTATGTGACAGACTCTGATGTTTTCCCACCCATTGGCCTTTCTACCTTCTTTCTTGCTGTAATATATGTTATCCCAGGGCATGAATTATATATGATTGGTTTAAACCATCATGGAAATCCCATTTCTCTTTGACTATAATTGGTCTAGAGGCATGTCATCAAGTTCTGCTCTGTTGAGAACTTGAGGAAAAGACCAGCTTCTTAGGTAAGAGAAAGGCATGAAAAGAAAGTCTTCTTTTAACCACTCCTCCTCCCTTCCTGTTTAGGTATTTTGTGAGACCTATGCTTGGAGTTCCAGCAGCCACTCTATGACCACAATGGGAGACTTGGTTGACATGCGGAGGACAGCCTGGAAGAAAGATAGGAAAAGCCTTAGACCCTTGACTTCACCATGAGCTTCCAGACCAACTAGGGATCACCTACTTCCAGATTGCTCCCAGTTGAAGAAGAATTGTCCTAATGGTTGTCACTATTGGTTGAGTTTTCTGTCCTGTGCAGGCAAAATTTTTCCATTTGCTATGTGCTATTATTATTTCACAGCATACTATTTGAGCATTCCCCTTTACATTCTTAATTACAAAATGTACTATATATATATATATATATATATATATATATTCTCATTCTCTTCAATTTCCTACCTTTTTGCCTTGTATTTCACCCCTATATCCTGCATAAGTTTTCTTACTTTAGTTTTGGACCACCTCCACAAGCAAAACAAGAAGAGTCCACACTGTCAAAGACCTATTGGATTCCCAGTAGAACCAGACCCATCTCTGTTTCTCTTTACCATCCACATAAATTTTCAGATAGCTTTATGGGTTCAATTAATGCCTAGGATTTTATAACCCTCTTGTGGATATTTATAAAGCATAAATAGGGGCACCTGGGTGGCTCAGTCGGTTAAGCGTCCAACTTCAGCTCTGGTCACGGTCTCACAGTTGGTGAGTTTGAGCCCCACATCAGGCTCTGTGCTGACACCTCAGAGCCTAGAGCCTGCTCCAGATTGTGTCTCCCTCTCTTTCTTCCCCTCCTCTGTCTCTCTCAAAAATAAATAAACATAAAAAATGTTATAAAGAACAAATAATCACAGATATAAAGCTATGATAAACTGAATTATGGTGACTTTCAGACATTTGCCCAAGACTTAGGTGAGTCCAAGGGTCACATTGTATTTGAAATCTCTCTCGGATTCTGATAATTTGCTTACATAAAACTTATCTGGTAGTGCCATAGGGAAAGATCTCAACATGAAGGAAGAAACCTTCACGTACCAAGCACAGGAGATGGGGGGGGGGGGGTGGGTGACTGAGTAGGATGACAGCAGAGTCATAGGAGGACCCAGCATAATTGGCTAATGAGGACATTTTAAAGTCATAATAAAGGTGAACATTGACTCCCTTCATAAATACTCTGCTATATGAAAGAAGTTTGACTAGAACTTCAGGGAGCTGAATCTCCACCTTGTCAATTAATATTTGACACTTACAAAGTGGGGTAATGGGATTGTTACCTTGAGGCTCCAAGGTAACTATGCATGTGAAATTACTTAGGAAAAGAAGATTCAGTGGAAGATGTTCATATGGAAGCATAAGCCACTTTTTTTTTAATCATTAAGCTCAAAGAAGGAGATACATTTTCTTGACCATACACAGATATTCTCATTTCCCACCCCCCTATTTTTCCAACATGTAAAACATACAGTAGTAGATTAAAACTTATTTGGCCTCAGGAGTCAGAAAATTTGGATTTTCATTTTAGCTGTTAACACTTGCTCACTTTTGTTTTTTTTCTTTTTTTGTTTTTTTTTAGTATGAAATTTATTGTCAAATTGGTTTCCGTACAACACCCAGTGCCCATCCCAACAGGTGCCCTCCTCAATGCCCATCACCCACTTTCCCCTCCCTCCCACCTCCCATCTACCCTCAGTTTATTCTCAGTTTTTAAAATTCTCTTATGGTTTTCCTCCCTTCCTCTCTAACTCTTTTTTCCTCCCCCCCCCACCCCCATGGTCTTCTGTTAAGTTTCTCAGGATCCACATAAGAGTGAAAACATATGGTATCTGTCTTTCTCTGTATGACTTATTTCACTTAGCATAACACTCTCCAGTTCCATCCACGTTGCTACAAAAGGCCATATTTCATTCTTTCTCATTGCCAAGTCATATTCTATTGCGTATATAAACCACAATTTCTTTATCCATTCATCAGTTGATGGACACTTAGGCTCTTTCCATAATTTGGCTATTGTTGAAAGTGCTGCTATAAACATTGGGGTACACGTGCCCCTATGCATCAGCACTCCTGTATCCCTTGGGTAAATTCCTAGCAGTGCTATGCTGGGTCACAGGGCAGACCAATTTTTAATTTTTTGAGGACGCTATACACTGTTTTCCAGAGCGGCTGAACCAGTTTGCATTCCCACCAACAGTGCAAGAGGGTTCCCATTTCTCCACATCCTCTGCAGCATCTATAGTCTCCTGATTTGTTCATTTTAGCCACTCTGACTGGCCTGAGGTGATATCTCAGTGTGGTTTTGATTTGTAGTTCCCTGATGAGGAGCGACGTTGAGCATCTTTTCATGTGCCTGTTGACCATCTGGATGTCTTCTTTAGAGAAGTGTCTATTCATGTTTTCTGCCAATTTCTTCACTGGATTATTTGCTTTTCAGGTGTGGAGTTTGGTGAGTTCTTTATAGATTTTGGATACTAGCCCCTTGTCTGATATGTCATTTACAAATATCTTTTCCCATTCTGTTGGTTGCCTTTTAGTTTCGTTGATTGTTTCCTTTGCAGTGCAGAAGTTTTGATCTTCATGAGGTCCCAATAGTTCATTTTTTGCTTTTAATTCCCTTGTCTTTGGAGATGTGTCAAGTAAGAAATTGCTGTGACTGAGGTCAGAGAGGTTTTTTTCTGTTTTCTCCTCTAGGGTTTTGATGGTTTCCTGTCTCACATTCAGGTCCTTTATCGGTTTTTAGTTTATTTTTGTGAATGGTGTAAGAAAGTGGTCTAGTTTCATCATTCTGCATATTGCTGTCCAGTTCTCCCAGCACCATTTGTTAAAGAGACTGTCTTTTTTCCATTGGATATTCTTTCTTGCTTTGTCAAAGATTAGTTGGTCATACTTTTGTGCGTCCTTCCTTTGGTCTATGTGTCTGTTTTTGTGCCAACACTTGCTCACTTTTGCATGATCTTAGACAAGGTACACTTCTGTCAATCTTTTACTATATGTAAGTCCCCCTTACTTGTGCTCTTCCCTTCAAAGGAAAGATGTCACACCTCTGTAGAAATAAATCCAAACTTTTAGAAAGATGATTTCACAATCCTCCCCAGGAGACACCAGGAATGGGGGCAGTTTGTAGAGAGGCACGAACTTCTAAGTAATCTGAGTGAAACAGCCATAGCATATAAACTCAGATGCTTAAAATCTATTGGCAGAGAATTCCTGAGGAGGGTCAACTTTTCCAGACAACCAGGAGTTTTCTTTGTCTGCAGACATTTTCTTAACATCCCTCGTAAAAACAAATTAAATATTATTAACAATTTCTTAAAGATATGGAATTATTAAAACCAGTGACTCTTTCTTTTAGGTGTACAGTATAATGATTCAACAATTCTATACATTACTAAGTGCTTATAACTACAAGTGTACCCTTAATCCCCTTCACCTCTTTCACCCATCCCCACACCTCCCATCTAGGAACCACTAGTTTGTTCTCTATAGTTAAATATATTGTTTTGTTTGTCTCTTTTTCCTTTGTTTGTTTTATTTCTTAAATTCCACATATGAGTAAATCATATGGTATTTGTCTTTCTCTGACTGACTTATTTCACTTGGCATTATACTCTAGATCCATCCAGGCTGTCTCAAATGGTATGATATCATCCTTTCTCCATACTGTTTTCCACAATGGCTGAACCAGTTTGCATTCCCATCAACAGTGTATGAGGATCCTTTTTTCTCCATGTCCTTGTCACCACTTGTTATTTCTTGTCTTTTTGATTTTAGGTATTCTGACAGGTATGAGATGGTATCTCATTGCAGTTTTAATTAGCATTTCCCTGATGATGAATGATGTTGAGCATCTTTTCATGTGTCTATTGGCAATATGGATGTCTTCCTTGGGAAAATGTTTATACCTGTCCTCTGCCCATTTTAAATTGAATTATTTGTTTTTTGCTTTTTTTTTGGTATTGAGTTGCATAAATTCTGTGTATATTTGGATATTAACCCCTTATTGGGTATATCACTTGCAAATATCTTCTGCTATTCAGTAAGTTGCTTTTTTATTTTGCTCCTGGTTTCCTTTGCTGTGAAAAAGCTTTTTTTTTATTTAATTTTTTTAATGTTTATTTATTTTTGACAGAGGGAGAGACAGAGCATGAACGGGGGAGGGGCACAGAGAGAGGGAGACACAGAATCTGAAGCAGTCTCCAGGCTCTGAGCTGTCAGCACAGAGTCCAACACAGGGCTCGACCTCACAAACTGTGAGATCATGACCTGAGCTGAAGTCGGACGCTCAACTGACTGAGCCCCCTGGGCACCCCTGAAAAAGCTTTTTACTTTGGTGTAGTCCCAATAGTTTAATTTTGCTTTTGTTTCCCTTGCCAGGGAAGACTTATTTTGTAGTGTTATTATCTGGTGTTAGTATCAGGGTAATGCTGCCCTTATAGAATGAATTTGGAATCTTTCCTCCTTTTATTTTTTAGAATAGTTTGAGAAGAAAAGGTATTAACTCTTTTTTTTTTCTTTGCAAGAATGAGAGAGCATGAGCTGGAGAGGGACACAGAGGGAGAGGGAGAGAGAGAGAATGTTAAACAGGCTCCACACCCAACATGGAGCCTGATATGAGGCTTGATCTCATAACTGTGAGATCATGACCTGAGCTGAAATCAAGAGTCAGATGCTTAACCAACGGAGCCACCCAGGTATCCTATTAACTCGTCTTTAAATGTTTGGTAGAATTCACCTATGCAGTCATCTGTTCCTGGACTTAGGCTTGTTCTGAGTTTTTTGATTACTGATTAAACTTGATGGCTAGTAATCAGTCTGTTCAAATTTTCTATTTCTTTCTTGTTTCAGGAATATAACCATATATGAACAGACATTTCTCCAAAGAAGACATCCAGATGGCCAACAGACATATGAAAAGATGCTCAACATCATTCATCATCAGGGAAATGCAAATCAAAACCACAATGAGATATCACATCACACATGTCAGAATGGCTAAAATGAAGAACATAAGAAACAACAAGTATTGGCAAGGATGTGGAGAAAAAGGAACCCTCTTGCGCTATCGGTAAGAATGCAAACTGGTGCAGCCACCGTGGAAAACAGTCTTAAGTTTCCTCAAAAAGTTAAAAATAGAACTACCCTACCATCCAGTAATCACACTACTGGATATTTACTCCCCAAATACAAAAACACTTACTCAAAGGGACATATGCACCTCTATGTTTATTGCAACATTATTTACAATAACCAAATTATGGAAGCAACCCAAGGGTCCATCAATAGATGAATGGATAAAGAAGGTGTAGTGTATATATATATATATATATATATATATATATATCATAATATTATTCAGCCATAAAAAGGAATGAAATCTTGCCATTTGCAACAACATGGATGGAGCTACAGAGTATAATCCTAATGAAATAAGTCAGTCAGAGAAAGGTAAATACCATATGATTTCACTCTTATGTGGCATTTAAGAAACAAAACAAATGAATAAAGGGAAAGAAAGAGAGAGAAACCAAGAAACAGACTCTTAGCTCTAAGAGAACAAAGTGATGGTTACCAGAGGGGAGGTGGGTGGGGGGCATGGGTGAAATAGGTAATGAGGATTAAGGACTGTACTTGTCATGATGAGCACTGGGTGATGTATGGAATTGTTGAATCACTATGTTGTACATCTGAAATCAATATATACTATATGTTAACTATAATAGAACTAAAATTTTAAAAATAAAAAAAAATTTAAAAAGGAATATAACCATATAATAACAGTTATAAATATTTATGCACCAACATTTGAGCGCCCAAATACATATAGTAACTATTAACAAATATAAAGGAAGAAATTAATAGTAATATAATAATACTAGGTGACTTTAGCACCCCACTTACAACAATGGATAGATTATCCAGAGAGAAAATCAACAAAGAAACAGTGGCTTTGAATGACACATTGGGCCAGATGGATCTTACAGATATATTCCAAAAATTTCATCCAAATACAGTGGAATACACATTCTTTTCAAGTACACATGGAACATTCTCCAGAATAGATCACATTAGGCCACAAAAAGAGCCTCAACGAATTAAAAAAAAATATTGAAATCATATCGTGCACCTTTTCTGGTCACAACTATATGAAACTAGGAATCAATCATGACAAAAAAATCTTGAAAGAATACAAATACATGGAGGCTAAATTACATGCTACTAAACAATGAATGAGTCAACCAAGAAATCAAAGAGAAAATTTTAAAAAAAGTACATGGAGACAAATCAAACTGAAAACACAATGATCCAAAACCTTTCAGATGCAGCAAAATCTGTTCTAGAGGGAAGATTATAGCAAAACAGGCCTGCCTCAAGAAGCAAGCAAAATCTCAAATAAACAACCTACTCTTACACCTAAAGTAACTAGAAAAAGTAGAAACAAATGAAATCCAACGTCAGTAGAAGAGAGGATATAATAAAGATCAGAGCAGAAATAAATGAAACAGCAACTGAGAAAACAATAGAATGGATCAATGAAACTAGGAACTAGCTCTTTGAAAAGATCAACAAAATTGATGAACTTCTGCCCTATAGCCAGAGTTACTGAGAGAGACAGAGAGAGGACTCAAAATCAGAAATGAAGGAGCAGAAATAACTGACACCACAGAAATACAAAGGATTGTAAGAGAATATTATGAAAAACTGTGTGGCAACAAGTCGAACAATTTAGAAGAAATGGATAAATTCCTAGAAACATATAACCTTCCAAAACTTAGCCAGGAAGAAAACCAGCAACTCTTAATTCTATCAAAGTCCAGCTCCCCTTTTTATGATAGATATTTTATGGTCTGATTATAATTCTGTCCTTAAATAAATAAAGAATGTATGTTAAATGAATATAACATACATATGTCCATAATTTCAAAAAAGCAACACAATGCCTAATTATAAATATAAAAGAGTAATAAAAGCAGAGTTGGTTATAATAAAATAGTGTGTACTTATATGTGCAAATGTCTAGGTTGACTAGTAGACATAATAACATAGACGTTTGCATCTATATGTAGAATCTTGTAAATGAGACCACAGCAAATGTAAACTGATACAAGTATATTATACCAGAGACTCAAAAACTTTGTGCAGCATTGCTGCTCCTGATGTTATTTGCTTAAATGTTGAATAATTTGTGGTAAATTTCTAACAAAATATTCCTAGAAAATTTAAATCTGTTAAACATGTGCAGAAAATATTTGGTATTTATTTGTAGAATGGAGTTAGGTTCTAAGTTCAGATAATTAAAAAACCACTTCTACCTAAAGATATGTCTCAGTGGATGTCAAAAAGTATGAAGGATATAGGACAATTCTTACTTTATGGGACTGCCCCATGCATTTTAAGAAATGCAATGTTCAGGGGCACCTGGGTGGCTTAGTTGGTTAAACATCTGGCTCTTGGTTTCAGCTCAGGTAATAATATCACAGTTGGTGAGTTCTAACGCCACATCAGGCTCCATGCTGATGGCGAGGAACCTGTCTGGGATTCTCTCTCCCCCTCTCTCTGCCCCTCCCCTACTCACTCTCTATGTCTCTCTCTCTCTCTCTCAAAATAAATAAATTAATTAAAAAAAAAAGAAATGCAATGTTCTTAGTACCACCTAGTAGATCCCAGTTATTTTGACACTGTAAAGTCCTTGTAACAAATGTATATAATGATATCAAGTAATATCATGCTTATTGAGAAATTCTGCTATAAGCACTATCTGTCACTTAGTATGTGTTTAATTCCTGTTTATTGATGGGATGGATGAATGAATGTATAAATATTATATTTCTTTTTTCTTATTTTTTAAATCTTTTAAAAAATTTTTTTTAACATTTATTTATTCTTTAGAGACAGAGACAGAGCATGAGCAGGGGAGGGGCAGAGAGAGAGGGAGACACAGAATCCGAAGCAGGCTCCAGGCTCCGAGGCATCAGCACAGAGCCTGACGCGGGGCTCGAACTCACGAACCGTGAGATCATGACCTGAGCGGAAGTCGGACACTTAACTGAGCCACCCAGGCGCCCCTAAACCTTCACTTTTGAGATAGAGAGAGAGACAGAGCATGAGCAGGGGAGGAACAGAGAGAGAGGGAGACACAGAATCTGAAGCAGTCTCCAGGCTCTGAATTGTCAGCACAGAGCCTGATGCAGGGCTCGAACTCAAGAACCGTGAGATCATGACCTGAGCTGAAGTTGGACACTTAACCAGCTGAGCCACCCAGGCATCCCTGAATGTTATATTTCTAAAAATAACTTTAACTTCTGATGGCAAGTAGCAAAAAATCCAGCTAACTCTAGTTTGACAAATTAGAGTATACAACCTTTTTTTTTAACTAAGAAGTTTAGAATTAGGCCACCCAGGTTTGGTGCCACAAGTCATAATGTTGTCATTGTCTATGGTTCCTATTTTCCTTCCATTTTGCCATTTGGCAAGTCTGTTCTTTTATCACTTCATGAATTAAAGATCACCACAGCATCTTTGGGTCTTACATCTGCATTCAAAGCAGAAAAGGGGAAGGAAGAGGAAAGGATCATTGCTAGTAGACTTCCTTTTCTATCTTATTGGACAGAACTGTGTCACATGGCTAGTGTTGGCTGCAAGGGAAGCTATGATCCTCCCACAGAAAGCAATAATACTGGCATATCAAATGTAAAACACAAAGAAAGAAACAAAACCTTTTAGGTACATCACTGAGCTGCTAAGAAGTAAAGATTGTAAGAGGTCAAAAAGTGAAGTGAACAAAGAACTCCTAGGAGGTGAGGAAGTCCTAGGCATGGATTTTGCCTTAGGCGTATGTGACAAACTCTGGTGACCTTGATATTTCACTTTTAATGGTTTCACGGGAAGTAGGGATGTGGGACAGATGATAACATTTAAGATTTGTCTGATGTATGAAGCCTAGTAGAGCCTGACTCAAAGTTGGAAAATGAAAAAGCAAGCCACAGACTGGTAGCAAATATTCATAAACCTTTGTGTTCAGAATATATAAAAACTACAAATCAGTACCAAAATTAAAAACAATTTAATTTTTAAAATGGACAAAATCTTGAAAAGACACTTTAGAAAAGACAATACACTTGTAGTCAATAAACACATAAAAAGACACTCAACATGATTAGTCATCAGAGAAATGAAAATTGAAATCACAAGATACTATTATATATCCATTAGAAGAGTTAAAATTAAAAAAAAATGAACCAAACCAAATGGTGCTGTGGCTATAGAACAATTAGAACTTTCATACATTGCTGATGGGAATGTTAAATACACAAATACTTCAGAAACTCCTTGGCAGTTTCTTACAATGTTAAACACACACTTACTATACATCCAAGAGAAATGAAAACACATATGTACACAAAACCCTGTACTTGAATGTTAATAGCAACATTATTAATAATAGCCAAGATGTAGAAACAACTCAAATGCCTATCAACTGATGAGTGGTATACCACAAAAGTGGTGTCTATCCATATAATCGAATATTATTCAGCCATGAAAAAGCAAGTACTGATATATGCTATGACATGGATGAATTTTGAAAACATTATGCTAGATGAAAAGAAGCCAGCACAAAAGCCACATTAATACTATTTATATGGTATATGTCCAGAATAAGCAAATCCATATAAACAGAAAGTAGATTAGTGGTTGTCAGGAGCTGAGAGAGGGAAAAGTGAGGTGTCTTCTAATAGGTATGAGGTTTCTTTTTGGAGTGGTGAATAAGTTCTGGAGTTGGATAGTGATGATGCTTGAATAAGTATACTAAAAACCAGTGAATTGCACACTTTAACTTGGTGGAGTGTAGGGTATGTGTTATACTCAATAATGTTGTTTAAAACAAAACACAACAAAACATATATAAAGATTACTGGCATTGCCACCATCCCAAGATTACCACAGCCATCATCTTGGTGCATAGACTTCCAAAAAATCATTTCTATGCGCCATATGTACTTTTATAAAGAATAAAAATTGTGTCATAGCATGCAAAAAGTATTTTTAGCTACAACACATAATTATAAAATTATAAAGTAATGTCAGACTGGAGGTGATTGTCTTGTTCCTGGCTCTTGGTGGGGGAAACATCCACTCTTTCATCCTTAAGTATGAGGTTAGCTATGGGAGTTTTTATAGATGCATTTTATGAGATTGAGGAAGCCCCATTCCATTCCTAACTTGCTAAGTGTGTTTTATCATAAAAAAAGTGTTGGATTTGATCAAATATTTTTTCTGCATCTATTGAGATGATCGTGTAAGCTTTTTCCCCGTTATTCTATTAATATGTTATATCATATGGATTGATTTTCATATGTTGAAACAATCTTGCACTCCCACAATAAATCTCACTTGGTAAGGTCTAAAATCTTTTTATATGTTTTGCCAAATTTAGTTTACCACTACTTGGTTGAGGAGTTTTGATTCTATATTTATAAGGATATTGATCTGAAGTTTTCTTTTCTTGTGGTCTTTGTGTTGCTTTGACATTAAGGAAATGCTGGACTTAAATGATAAATTAGAAAATGTTCTGTCCTCTTTTATTATCTGCAAAAGTTTATTCAGAATGGTATTAATTCTTCTTTAAATGTTTGGTAGGATTTACCAGTGAAGCCATAAAGTCCTGGGCTTTTCTTTGTTGGAAGTTTGTTGATTACTAACTTAAGCTATTTACTCGCTATATGTGTTTTCAGATCCTTTATTTCTTCATCAATCAATTTTGGTTGTTTCTGTGTTTCTAGGAATTGGTACACTTCATTTAGGTTATCTACTTTGTTGGCCTACAATTGTTCACCACAGACTGCGTTGTTTAAACAGCAGAAATTTACTTCACAGTTCTGAAGGCTATAAAGTCCAAGGTCAAGGTGTTGGTTGGTTTGGATCCTGGTGAGAGCCCTGTTCCTGGCTTACAGACAGCCACCTTCCCATTATGATCTCACATGGTCTTTCTTCAGTGCATGCACATGTTGAGATATATAGAAAGAGAGAGAGAAAGAGAGATTTTACTCTCTTCCTCTTCTACTTCTAAGGTCATTAAACCCTTCATGAGGGGCCCATCCTCATGAGTTAATCTAATCTTAATTACCTAATTAAATTCCAAATGCCCCATCTCGACATACAATTTCACTGGGGTACAGGGCTTCAACATACGGATTTGGGGGTGGGGCACAAACATTTAGTCCATAATATTCCAGCCTAGGCTCAAATTCACTTTTTCTCAGATGCAAAATATATTTTTTTCCATCCCAACAACCCTAAGAATCTTAACTTGCTCCAGTATCAACTCTAAAGTCTAACGTCCAAAGTCTCATTTAAATATCTAAATTGGATATAGTGAAACTCGAGGTGTGATTCATCCTAAGACAATTTCCTCTCCAGCTGTAAACCTGTGAAACCAGACAAATTATGTGCTTCAAAAATACAATGGTAGAACAGGCATAGGATAGACTATCTCCGAAAGGGAGAAATAGGAAACAAGGAAAGAGTAATGGGTCCCAAGCAAGTAAAAACCCTAGAGGTGAGTTCCATCAGATCCTAAGGCTTGAGATTACCATCTTTGGTTTGATGCTTTTGGACCACTGAAGCAGAGATCCTGCCTCTGAGGCTCTTTTGGGCTGGGGTTGTGCCCCGAGGACTGCCAGGTAGAGGCTTCGCCCCCACAGAGCCCACAGCTCTGCATGATGGTCCCAATCCCAAGGTCTCTGTGAGAGGCCTTCTGGTCTATTGAAACCAAGGTGTGGTTCTGATGATCTCTGAATCACCCTTGGGGTCATTTTTTCTTCTTCTGGAAGAATAACACATGTTCTAGCTGAATAGCACTATCATCCAGTGCTATTAATTTCATAAAGTCCCATAGCCTTTCTTCATTTTGCCTCACCTCCATTTTCTTCAGTTCAAACCAGCAGCATTTCTGATTATATAATCCCACAAAGTCTTTATCAAGAGACACAGGCACACTCACGGTGTCCTCTTTAATACATGTGTTCTAATTTTTTGTAATATGGATAGGTGGAGAATTTTTCAAATCTTCAGGTTTGGGTTTGTTTTTGCTTAACAATCCCTTCTTCAATTCATTTCTCTCTTTTTGTGTTTTAATATGAGCAGCCATGAGGATCCAAGATACTCCTTCAAAACTTTGCTTAGAAAGCTTTTCGGCTAATTCCAGATTTCAAGATACACTACAAAGCTGTAGTAATCAAACGATAGGTACTGGCACAAAAATAGACATATAGATCAATTAAACAGAATAGAAAGACGAGAAATAAATCCATGATTATATGGTCAATTAATCTATGACAAGGGAGATAAGAATATATCATGGGGAAAAGATAGTCTCTTCTATAAATGGTTCTGGGAAAACTGGACAGCTACATGCAGAATGAATCTGGACCACTTTTTCATGTCATAAACAAAAATAAACTCAAAATGGATCAAAGACCTAAATGTGAGATATGAAACCATAAAAATCCTGGAAGGAAACAAGGATGGTAATTTCTTTGATATTGCTTTAGCTACATTATTCTAGACATATCTTCTCAGGCAGGAGAAACAACAGCAAAAATTAACTATGGGGACTATACCAAAGTAAAAAGCTTTTACATGGCAAAGAAAACCATTAACAAAATGAAAAGGCTACCCACTGAGTAGGAGAAGATATTTACAAATCATATATCTGAGAAAGGGTTATTATCCAAAATATATAAAGAACTTACATAGCACAACACAAAAAATATCCCAAATAATCCAATTTAAAATGGGCAGAGAATTGGGTCACCTGGGTAGCTCAGTTGGTTGAGCGTCTTTTGATTTTGGATCAGGTCATGATCTCATGGTCTTGGGATCGAGCCCTGCATTGGGCTCTGAGCTGACAGAACAGAGCCTGTTTGGGATTCTCTCTCTCTCTTCCTCTGCCCCTCTCCCACTTGCATGCTCTTTCTCACAAAATAAATAAATAAACGTTAAAAAATAAATAAAATGGGCAGAGGACATGAACAGACATTTTTTCCAAAGGATGCCAGATGGCCAAGAAACACATGAAAAGATGATCAACATCACTCATCATCAGGGAAATGAAAGTCAAACCACAATGGGATATCACCTCACACCTGTCAGAATGGCTAAGATAAAGAAGACAAGAAATAACAAGTGTTAACAAGGACATGGAGAAAAAGGGACCTTCATGCACTGTCAGTAGGAATGTAAACTGGAGAAGCCACTGTGGAAAACAGTATGGAGGTTCCTCAAAAATTAAAAATGGAACTACCACATGATCCAGTAATTCCACCACTAGGTATTTACCCAAGAAAATGAAAATACCAATTCAAAAAGTTATACACATCCCTATGTTTATTACAGCATTATTTACAATAGTGAAGACATGGAAGCAACTTAGGTGTCCATCGATAGACAAATGGATAAAGAAGAAGTGGTAGACATAAACAATGGAATATTACATAACCATAAAAAGGAATGAGCCCTTGCCATTTGCAACAATGTGGATGGAACTAGAGGGTTATTATGCTAAATGAAATAAGTCAGAGAAAGACAAATACCATGATTTCAGTTATTTTGGAATCTAAGAAACATAACAAATGAATACATGAACAAGGAAAAAGCAGAAATACAGCCATAAGTACAGGGAGACAAGCTGATGGTTGCCAGAGGGGAGAGGGGTAGGTAATGGGCAAAATAATTAAAGGGGAATGGGAGATACAGGCTTCCAGTTATAGAATGAATAAGTCATGAGGATGAAAGGCCCAGCATAGGGAATATAGCCAATAATATGGTAACCATGTTGTATGTTGGTACATTTGTGAAGAATATTGCATAACATATAGACGTATTGAATCACTATGCTGTAAACCTGAAACTAACAGTACATTGTGTGCCAACTAAATATTTCAAGAATAAAATAAAATATATTAAAAAATCTCTTAAACTAAATATTCAATTCCATAACTCACAAGTTCTACCTTCCACAACACACGAGGACACAGCACAATTCAGCCAAGGTCTTTGCCATTTTATAACAAGTATCTCTTTTTCTCCAGTTTCCAGTAACATGCTTCTCATTTCCATCTGAGCTTTCACCAAGGACTTTCAATGTCCATATTCCTACCGAAGTCCATTTATGATTCTTTAGGTCTTTTTTAAGAAGATGAGCTTCCTCTTTAGCTTTCCCCTTCTTTTTGAGCCCTTACCAAAATCTCCCTTAATGACTACATTTCTGGCATGCACCTCAAAACTCTTTCAGCCTCTATTCATTATCTAGTTTCAAAGCCACTTCCACATGTTTACATATTTGTTACAGTGGTACTCCATTTCTCAGCACCAAAATCTGTCTGAGTTAGCTCAGGCTGCCATAATAAAATGCTATAGACTGAGTGGCTTAAACAATAGAAGTTTATTTTTCACAGTTCTGGAGGTGGGGAAGTCCAAGATCAAAGTGCCAACTAATTTAGTTCCTGGTGAGAGCTCTCTACCTGGCTTACAGAGCACCACCCTCTCATTGTCTTCACAAGGCCTTTCCTGGGTGTGTGCACCTGGGATGGGGGTGGCGTGGGGAAGAAGCATGGGGAGAGAGAGAAGAATCTTTCTCTTCTTTTTATTTTTAATTTTTTATTTAAAAAAAAAATTTTTTTTCAACATTTATTTATTTTTGGGACAGAGAGAGACAGAGCATGAACGGGGGAGGGGCAGAGAGAGAGGGAGACACAGAATCGGAAACAGGCTCCAGGCTCTGAGCCATCAGCCCAGAGCCTGACGCGGGGCTCGAACCCACAGACCGCGAGATCGTGACCTGGCTGAAGTCGGACGCTTAACCGACTGCGCCACCCAGGCGCCCCTATTTTTAATTTTTTAAACGTTTGCTTTTTTTTGAGGGAGAGAGAGACACAGAGCCTGAGTGGCAAAGGGTCAGAGAGAGAGGGAGACAGGATCTGAGGCAGGCTCTAGGCTCTGAGCTGTCAGCACAGAGCCTGATGTGGGACTCAAACTCATGCCACGAGATCATGACCTGAGCTGAAGTCGGAGGTTTAACCCACTGAGCCACCAAGGTGCCCCTCTTTCTCTTCTTCTAAGGTCACTAATTTCATTATGAGAGCCTCACTCTCATGACTTACCTTAGCCCAAATTACCTCCCCAAGGCCCAATTTTTAAACACCATCACACTGAGTGTTAGGACTTCAATGTAAGAATTGTGAGGGACATGAACATTCAGTCCACAATACCTTAGAATCTTTTTTTTCCCCTGTAAGTTTGGTAGTGTCTTTTCTTTTGTTGGTAATTTTAGTAATTTTAGTCTTTTATTTATTTGTTTGTTTGTTTGTTTGTTTATTTAATGTTTATTTTTGAGAGAGAGACAGACAGAGACAGAGAGAGACAGAGAGTGAACGGGGGGAGGGGGGCAGAGAGGGAGAGAGTGAGACACAGAATCCAAAGCAAACTCCAGGCTCTGAGATGTCAGCACAGGGCTTGACATGGGCTTGAACCATCAGACCGAGGGATCATGACCTGAGCCGAAGTCAGATGCTTAACTGACTGAGCCACCCAGGCATCCCAGTCTTATCTCTCTTTTTGCTTGATTAAGCTAGCTAAAGGTTGGTCATTTTGTTAATCTTTTCAATAAAGCAACTTTTGTTGATTTTCTCTATTCTCTATTTCATTAAAAATATTTTTTTGTTTATTTACTTTTGGGAGAGAGAGACAGAGAGCCAGTGAGGGAGGGGCAGAGAGAGGGAGACACAGAATCCGAAGCAGGCTTCAGGTTCCGTGCTGTCAGCATGGAGTTCAATGAGAGGCTCTAACCCAGGAACCATGACATCATGACCTGCACTGAAGTCAGATGCTTAGCCGACTGAGCCACCTACGTGCCCCAATTCTCTATTTCATTTATTTTTAGTCCAACCTATATTATTTACCTCCCTCTGCTTGCTTTGGATTTAGTTTGCTTTTGTTGTTCTAGTTCCTTAAGGTGGAATGTTGTTACTGATTTTAGATTTTTTTTTTCTTTTTTAAGATAGGCAATTACAGTTATAAATTTCCCTCTACATACTGTTTTCACTGTATCCCTAAGATTTGATATGTTGTGTTTTCCTCAAAGTATTTTCTAACTTCCTTTGTGATTTCTTTTTTGGCCCTGTGATTATTTATGATTGTGTTTAACTTCCATTTGTAAATTTGTTTAACTTCCTTCTGTTTTTAATTTCTAGTTTCATTCATTGTGATTGGAGAGCATACGTCACATGATTTCAGTCTTTTAAAATTTATTGACACTTGTTTTATGGCCTAACATACGTTCTACCTTGGTAAATGTTTCACATTTATTTGAGAATATGTATTCTGCAGTTGTTGAATGGAAGGCTCTATAGGTCTGTTTGTTAGTTGAATTATAGTGTTGTTCAAGTCTTCTATTTGCTTGATGATTTTTTGTTTAGTTGTTCTGCCATTATTGAAAGTGAGATATTGATAATTCTGACTATTGTTTTTTTTTTAATTTTTTTTTAACATTTATTTATTTTTGAGACAGAGAGAGACAGAGCATGAATGGGGTAGGGTCAGAGAGAAAGGGAGACACAGAATCTGAAACAAGCTCCAGGCTCTGAGGTGTCAGCACAGAGCCCGACGCAGGGCTCGAACTCATGGACCGCGAGATCATGACCTGAGCTGAAGTCGGACCCTTAACTGACTGAGCCACCCAGGCGCCCCAAATTCTGACTATTGTTGAATTGACCATTTTCTCTTCAATTATGATAGCTTTTGCTTCATAAATTTGGTGTGTATATGTTTATGGGTATTATATCTTCTTGATGAGTTAATTCTGTTATTATCAAATGTGTTTCTTAGGCTCTAGAAATAATTCTTGTCTTAAAGTCTACTTTGTCTGATATTCATATAGCCATTCTAGGTCTGTTTCAGTTATTGTTTACCTAGGATATCTTTTCTCATACTTTTATTTTCAACTTCTTTGTGTCTTTGAATAAAAGTGTGTCTCTAATAGACAGCATATAGTTGGGTTTTGGGTTTTTTGTTTTGTTTTGTTTTAAGCTATCCTGAAAATCTCTCCCCTTTAATTCAATCCCTATTAATATAATGAAATTACTCATAAAGTCAAGTTTATGCTTGCCATTTTTCTATTTGTGTTCTAAATGTATTTTTTTATACTTCCTCCATAACTGACGACTTTTGTTTTAAAAGAATTTTTTCTAGGGGACTATTTTAATGTCATTATTTCTCTTACTATATTTTTTGAGTTGTTTTCTTAGTGGTGTCTATGAGGGTTCAATTATCTTAATTCATAACAATCTAGTTTAGATTAATACCAATTTCATTGTAATAGTATGCAAAACTTTGCTCTGATATGAGTTCAACCTCTCCCCTCATTTGTGCAGTAAATTGCATCTTTATAGACTGTGTGCCTATCAACACAGAAAATATAAGGAATACTTTATACATGTATAAGTTATACTTGCACAGGGGCCATACTAGTCTTGTTTGTATTGTTCCAATTTCAGTATATATGCTGCCAAATTGGGCATAACATGATCTAATATTGGCATTAAAAACTACTCTGATTTCAGTGTGAAAAATGAACCAAAAAGGAGACCAGTCTGGAGGTGAGAAGACCAGTTAGAAAATGCTGAAGTAAATCAGGTAAAAGATGAAAGAGGTCTGATCTAGATTCAGCACTAGTTTATTGGAGAAGAAATGTAGGCAACTTAACAAATTTGAAAGATATTTAGAAGATAATATCAACTAGCCTTGGCAACTGGATGTATAGTTGAGTAAAAAGAGAGACAAAATGACTAATTCTCTGAGAGAATTATGGTGCTATTCACAGATAAGGATAACATTGAAATAGGAGCTTTGGGGAAAAATACAATGAGTTCAATTTTAGACTTTTTAAATTTGTGATGCTAGTAGGATAAATGAAAATAGGAGAGTTTGCTAAAGATGGGGTATCTAGGTTTGAAACTTAAGTGAGCGATAGGAGCTGTGAGTAAATATTTGAAAGTGATTAATATGCAGATAGTAATGAAAGTCTTGAGAGTTTATTAGACTGTCCAATGAGAGTGTATGAAGTGATGATAGGAAAGGACCAAAGGTTGAAACCTAAGGAATAGTGATGTTTTGAGTTTGAGGATTCATCACAAGAAAATGAGAATAGCTCTAGAAGTAGCCAGAAAACAAGAAGAGTGTGTTGTCATGGAAGTTGAAAGAAGAGAATATTTCAAGAATTGAGATGTCACCTAAACTAAGGACCGTATCGTTTTTATTGGAGTTAGCAATAAGGAAAGCCATTAATTACAGTAGCGTATCAAAGAGATCTGCAAATTCTTTGCTATTCCTCCCATCAAGAGATAAAATCATTTTCCCTTCTCTTGAATCTGGACTGTATAGAGCTTATATTGACCAATAAAATGTGGCACAAGTGAGGTTGTTTAACATCTGCGACTGGAGAGCTTCTGCTTTCACAAACTTAAAACATTCCCTCCTCAAGCTTAGCTTTCATGCTGTGGGAAGCCCACATATGGAAGAGCCATGAAAAGGAGTCACTTCCAGCTAAGCTCCCAACCAAGAGTCAACACCACCTGCCAGCCATGTGAATGAGACATAGTGGATGTTCTAGTCCAGTCAAGCTTCCAGATGACCACAGCTCCAGCCAAAGCCATGCAGGAAAAAAGTATCCGCTCAAGCTTAGTCAACGCACAGAATCATGAAGGATAATAAGTATGGCTGCTGTTTAAAATGATTAAATTTGGGGCAGCTTGTTACTTAGCAATTGATAATTTATTTTATTACTATGTTTTAATCTTTATAAGAGACAATGTCCTGTTGAGGTTTTGCAGGTGTAAATTGCCATGGATTGAAGAGTGACAAAGGACAGAAACTGGAGACAACTATTTTAATAAGTTGATTATGAAAGAGTAAAAGCTATTTAGAGTGATATATATAAGAAGGCCTGAATTTTACAAAGGTGTTATTAGCTTTTTATATGAGAAATTTAAATGGTATTTAAGAAGGTGCATCCCCACGCCACAGCAGCAACACTAATATACCTACACAACAAAAGAAAATAACTTAGAACTATGGTTCCCCAGTGACCCAGTAAAGAGATCCTTTCCACAGAAAACATTGAAGATACAGAAAAGAGATGGGGTAACTTATGGAGAAATGTTCCTGAGCAGATGAGAGAAAACATTATCTTTTTCAGACTCCTCCAGAAAAGATCTGATTAGTCTCATCAGACATGATCCATTATAGAGACTCTGCTTGTGGACTCTCCTATCCTGACTCCTTGGCATTCACCATATGGATGGCTGCTTTCAGCTCAAGCGCTAATCCTTTTCTAATCATCTATGGCTAGGATCTTAGGTTGTATTAGTTAGGATATTATATTTTGGGCCACAAGTAACAGAACATATATTTCAAAGTGGTTGAAATATAAATCTGAAGTTTGAGGGTTGGTGAATTCAATAGCTCAATGGCATTATCGAGGTCCCAGGTTCTTGCACAGCATTTTGCCCTGTCATCCTCAGAGTTTTGTCTCATTCTCTTAGGTTGGCTCCTGTGATTGTCTCAAGATGACTGAGGGAGTCCTAGGGATTATATTCAGAAGGTAATGTCCCCGGACAGAAATAGGAGGTTTTTCCTTGCATCTTCCTTTCCTGTAAGGCACATAGCAGATTTCTCTTCTAATGGTTAGAATCTCATAATGCCCCGTCAATTCCAAGGGTGATTTTATGTAGATTATTTATACTTTCTGAGCTTCAGTTTCACATTTGTGAAATAGGTAGCATAGTACCTGTCTTAAGATTATTGTAAAGAATAAAAGAGAGTATTCTATTAAGTGCATAGCACATTGCCTGGATCACAGAGCCTTCTTTCTTCTATTTCATCCTCCATACTGTGTTTAGAGTTTATTTTCTAAGAAGCAAACTTAAGATTCTCTTCCCATATAAAAGACCATAACTGGCTGGAGCTTCTGGGTTGCTCAGTCAGTTGAGTGTCCAACTCTTGATTTTGGCTCAGGTCATCATCCCAGGGTTGTGGGATCAAGTCCCTCATTGGGCTCCATGCTGAACGTGGAGCCTGCTTAAGATTCTCTCTTTCTCCCTCTGCCCTTCTCCCTGCACTCATGCTATCTCTCTCACTCTCTCTAAAAAAATTAAATTAAAAATTAAAAAATTAAAAACCATAACTGGCTTAAAATAAACTTGATTTGTCTTCTGGTGCTGGGGTCTACTTTTCTGAAAGCACTCAGAAGAGAAAAAATAATTGAGTGTGTATTATAAAGGAAAATGGCTAATGGGTAAGTAATGGTATCTGCCACACAGGACCACCAGTGTGTAAGAAACTGTTCTGGTTGCCTTGACTCTGGGGGTGTGAGGATTCCTGTGTGCTGGGTAGAAACTGAGATGTCAGAATTTCCTTTTAGGGGTAAAGGGTGGGGACCCAGGGCACAGATGGAGTACAGGTACTGATATGTGTGTTTGGGTGATCAAATGAGTGAACATTCAGTGTGATTTATTCTTATCCCAACTATATCCCTCATAGAATGGCCCTGAGCTCTGCTACAACCCTGCATCTGAGCCAGAATAATAAATCACAAAGTTCCTTAAGCTCCAAAGAGGGTGCTAACATGAATACTGAGTAGTATTTGTGTTATCATGTTACTAAATAGAAAAAAAAATGCATTCTTACATGCAGTGTGCTTTCTCCAGAAATAATTAGATTTCCCATCTAGATTCCCCTTTTGCTTATCTCAATAGACACAGTGCCATCTACTGAAAATAAAGCACCAATAGCCATGACACCCCAAAGGGATTCCCACGAGAGCCCCCCTCTCTGTGGGCTCCCTGTCTCACCCACCTCCCAGATGGACTGGAGGGAGTAGGCGGAATCCACAGGCTGTTCTCCTGTCACAAACTGTAATGCATCTGTTCCCTGGTGCTTTCTGTGAGCAGCAAGAGTAAGACATTCCTGTAGGGACCTAAGGAACCTGGCCAGAAACTTAAAGTGTCTGTAAAAGCTCTTTTAGGCTATCTGCTTGTCTTCCTTTGACCAGGTATAAAATTAAACTACCTTATCTAGATGAGGCATACTTTTATATTAAATAATAACAAGGATCATTGACACGTTTTCCTTTGGGTAATTATGTTCCTTTCCATGTAAGCATTTAGCAATGTATTGTAAGTCTTTGTATTTTTCTGTGAAATTTTAGTGGGTAGAACAGACAGGAGATTAAGAACAGAATCCTGGAACATTATCAGGACTGCTATGTCTTTGGGGTTTGTGGATAACCTATGTTGCTACAAAATTCACTTATGCCAAATTTTACATTCTAGTCAATTGCGTTCTCTCCAGATTGCAGTGTTTCTTGGTTTCATAAATGGAGACATGGAGAAACAAAAGGAAGATTGTTGCTTACATTTGGCCATCACAGTCAGCAATAAAATAGAAAACGGAAGCTCTTTAAAATGCACAGCCTTCTGGAGGACACACTCAATGCTTGCCCTCTCCACCCCTCACTCTACCATTCTTCCTCCCAAGGAATCTTGGCTCCATCTAGTTATAGCCCTTCAATGACCATCTATAATTTAAAGCTCTGGTGTGAATTGATTTGGATTTGGCTTGTGGTAAGCAGAGCTGGCATTTCTTCCATTCACCCCTCCAAGTCTGGCCCCATTTTCTCTATTGCCCTTGCTGTTCATTCTTTCTGCTTTCTTCTTATTAGGTTTTCCAAAAACAAAACTTCCCACAGTTAAGTTTGTGGTCTGGTAACTTATCATGAATATTCTCAAATTTGCCTCATTAAAAGGGGTATTTGAAGCTGAAACTTAAGTGTCTGTTACCATGGTAACCACCAACAACTATTTAGAACTGCCTGCCTAAAACAGAGAGGTAAGGAGTGCTGTTGGCAGCAGATTGAGTGTAGACTAAAGACTACTGGGCAGGAAAGGCAGAAAGGGAAGGAAGGAAAAGGCCTGTAGACCTTGATGTGGAATTCTCAACCCCAAGTTGGATATCCCTCTTTTTTTTTTAAACATATTTTTAATGTCTATCTTTTTATTCTAAGAGAGAGTGAGTGTGAGCAGGTAAGGGCAGAGAGAGAGAGGGAGGGAGAGAGAGAATCACAAACGGTCTCCATGCTGCTAGCACAGAGCCCGACGTGGGACTCAATCCCACGAACCATGAGATCATGACCCAAGCTGAAATCAAGAGTCCAGCACCCTACCAACTGAACAAACCAGGTGCCCCTAGATAGCCTTCTATGCAACAAGACAAATCAAGTTGGTGCCATGCTCCCAAATTCTTTACATTATGCATTTGAGGAAATTTGAGAATGGGAAGTCCTTTTTACCATCAGGTTATTGAGTAGAATTTGGATTCAAAGTTTACAACTTGAAACTTATTTGATCACCTATTCTTTTTATAGTCATTTACCTCTCTGTGCCTCATGTTATCATTCCTTAAAAGATGGACAAAATTCTCTCTATGTTACTAGGTTATATGACTATCAGTGAGGCAATAAGGTGAAGCCATTTTGTAAACAAGGTGCTACGCCCATGCAGACTAACACCCATGTTTTGAGTCTACAACTGTTCTCTAGAACCTCTTCTGGGTTTCCATCAGTCAACCTCTCTTAAAGAAAACATGATTTCTCCAAGAGTAAGTAGCATCAAACTAACCCTACTGATTGCTTTTTCCAAGCCAGGATTCTCTAGGTTTTCCATTAGTCACTGGGCCTATAAAAGAGTGAACAAACACTGGCCGTTAGGCATGTTTTGAACTTTTACAAAAGTGGTTATATATATAAAAAAAGTATATTTGATAAATACTGAAAGATACAAAGATTACAAATTACATTCTTTCACCTTCTGTCTTCTTTGCATTTCCAGTTGAGATTTTGGATAAAATGTTAAAGACACCATCAAGAGTGGCAAGCACTGTATTTGAAAAGGGAGACATGGCAGGTCAGGGAATGTATATGGGAAATGTAGAAAGATCTACATTTTAAAATTGGTTAAATGCTTGGGAGTCTTCTATATGTATTGCTTTCTTTGTAGAAAGATAATGCAGTGAATCGGTAGGATTAGATACAAATGACAAAGGGAAAAATACATCTTGATCAGCAACATATGGAGGGATACAGACATAATAAAGAAGAAAATACTGCACAGTGTTCACATTCCTAGGACCACGAGAGAGGGGACACTGGATGGGGTCTTGGTAGGAATTCTTCTGGAACATAATAACTAGGAACATATGAGAAGGGGTTAGACTATGAATATAAATGAACACATGAAATTTGCCAGATCTACTACTTCTTGGGCACTGCATGCTTTTGTTGTCTTTCTCATTAGCACAACTGCCATCAGCATAAATAATTGAAATATTAGTGAATTTTGGATGACTCATTTGTGTACCAGCCTGAAGGACCCGGGTTAGGCAGAGTCATTCTTCAGCTGATCATAAATTGGCAGTCTGATACTTCAAATGTTCTAAATTTCCCCCTTTCTACCAAATGAGTAGGGAGTTGAACCTTCCCAGAGATAGGTGGGGTGTGAAGGAGTTCCTCAGATGTTGAAAATAGGCAGATGTTCAAATCAGAATAAGTTCCCCAGCAGAGATGTCTTGCACATGTTTTGAAAAAGAATAGACAAAACAATTCGACACAAAATCCTTAGTTTTATGGTTGTTAATGAGCAATGTCCAAAAACATACCCTTACTGTTTATGTTTCAGACCTTATAAATCCTGAAACGTAGTTTTAAATTGTAGTGTAAGACCTATAGAGTAACATGGGTATTGCTGTTAGCTGTAAATACAGTGCTTTATTATGGTTGCAGCTTGCTCTTCTTAAAATAAAACTCAGCATTTGCTGAATTTAAGTTTAGCTTGGCTTTCTTCTCTGCCAAACAGAATATAAGTATACCGGATACAATACTACGTTAGCTTTCTTTTCAACATCAACCTCAAATCTGAATGTTCTTATTGTTTATTATTAAACTGTCGTGCAAAAAGAAAAAAAAGGGAAAATTTAAGGACATGATTTTTGGCATCAGATAGACCTAGTTCAGATCTTGACAGTGCCACTTCGTTGATTGCTAATTCTCACTTTGTCTGTAAAAATTGGGTGACAAAAATGCCTATCTCTTATAGTAACTATGAAGTTTAAAGGAGCTAATGGATGTAGATGGTACTAAGGTGTTTGTGTAGCTTCGATAGAAAGTACTCATTTTCCCCACCCAAGTTCTGAACCAATTAACAAATAGACTAGAGTAGGGCAGACAAAAGACATTATCATAGGAAAAGCTGACACTGGCGAACATGGGCTTCCTGACACCAACCACCAGAAATGAACAGACTGACCAACCGGGTCACAAGCAGGCCTATACAACAGATCTCCTACTGGGAAAGGGTATTTGCTACTAAGCTTAAATTAAAGCGTGCCTGAGATCAACTGAGAACACATGTTCTCTGTGAGATTTGCTACAGAGAGAAGAAGAGGCTGGATTATAAATACCCAGTTTCTTCCAAGCTCCCCAATGAAATAAATCACTCCTCCCCTGGGGGTGGGTGGAAGGTATCCATTTGTGTGTGTTACAGCTCATGGAGCTTCCTCTCATGGGAAAAAAACATCGGGAGTGGAAAATTAGTGGTCCCTGCAACAGAATATTTAACCCAGGATCTGGCACAAAGAAACATTTATTATATGATAATATAATCAGATAAACTGAGGCATATTAAACATGTTAAGAGTTTATTTGAACAAAAATTGATTCAAATCGGGCAGCATTCCAGCTAGCAGGTAAAAAGAAGCTCCTACGAGCTGTACAAAATGAAAGACTCAGCAGAGGGGTCAGGACCAAGGAAGTCAGACTAGGCCAAAAGATGGTTGGTTATTGCAAAGTGGCTTTCTATGAAGGGATGGCAGGGGTCTGTTAGCCAGATTACCTAACTAGTGCTGATCAGGCGAATCCTGCCTGACTGGTTTAAGATTACATTTCTGGGAGAACTGAACCTAATTAGGACTCACCTTTGGTGATGTAAGGTTTAGCTTAAGCCTTTATGGCCTGTTGTCTTATTTTTAACATATGTCCACTTACACCTATTATAATTATTGATTCTTAAGGAAATGTGAAAATATTCACAAATTATATATTAAAGTTTTTATTTACTTACTTATTTTGAGAGAGAGAGAGAGAGCGAGTGAGCATGAGTGGGGGAGGGGTGGAGAGAGAGGGAGAGAGAGAATCCCAGGCAGGCTCCACACTGTCATTACAGAGCCTGACATGGAGCTCAAACTCACAAACCGTGGGATCATGATCTGAGCCAAAATCAAGAATTGGTTACTGAACCAACTATGCCACCCAGGTGCCCTCACAAATTGTATTTTAGACCTTAATACATGAGACAGTGACAGGTGGCATATCCAGAGAAGTGCATAAAGCCTGGTAGTAAAGGTCTTCACGTGCCATAATGTACATTTTAATTTTGTTTTATAGATAGTGGGTAACCAAAAATAACTTTAAGTTGGGGAGAGACCCTCAAGCTTACATTTAGCATATGAATTCTTGCTGCAGTACACATGATGGAGAAGACAGAGTTCCACAAGCCAGGCACTAGGCCATGCACTCAGTGTAGGAATAATGTTGTATATATGTAATGGTCTCTCTTAATTATCACAACAATCTTGGGAACGATGCTGTACTCTCATTACTCTGATTTGACAGATGAGAAAAGTAAAGCTTTAAAAGTTTAAGTAACTTTCTGAAGATACTCACTCAACTTATAAATGAAAAACCTTAGAATTTGATTTCATGTCTACCTGACTCCAAGACTCAGCTCTATGTACATTCATACCAGGCTCTGTGCTTAGAAGGGTCCCATTCTTGGTTTGCTCTGTTGTCACCATCTTGAAATGCTTCATACTTTTAGAACAACAGACCCCACATTTTCATTTTGCACAGGCTCCCTTAGATTAGCCAGGCTTGCCAAGCATCTTCTCTTTCCACTACTTCAGTCACCACTTTCATCAAATCTAGAGGGTTCTACACAAATAAAACTCTTTTAATCAAAGAAATATGGAAAAATAACTACTGTAGGTGGACTATAAATATGTGGATGATTATATGTGGGTGTTTTAACATTTATACCTATCCATATCCATAATTCAGAGCCACATCTCCATCACCAAACAATCATTCTCAGAATTTCTTTGGTTCCTGGAGACCTCCCCAGTGCTGCATGTGGGAGCCAGGCCAAGAAGTGGTGAGGACCAGGTCTGAGGTTTAGTGGGGGGTAAATACATTCATGTCTAAGCACATGTGTCTGGTCATATTCCAAACCCAAATCCAAATTAATTTAGGATTATCTTTGTGATGTTTTCCATATTTCAGCTCCCATCGGTTGGCACAAATAATTAAGGATGATGGAACACATACTGGCACAATTTTGCGAGTGTTTTGAAGCTATAGGCCCACTGAAAGTCAGGCAGCTATTATAGAAGATAGAGAAGAGTATTTTAGAAGAGCATGCTCTGTGAGCAGCCCTATATGGGTGCCTTATTTTCAATCACCTTACTTAATTATGCATTCATAATTCTCTCTGAGGTGGTTGGCTACTCTTAATATCTTTTTTAAGAAAGAACTTCTTTACAGGCACCTAAGTGGCTCAGTTGGTTTAGTGTCCAACTTCAGCTCAGGTCATGACCTCACGGTTTGTGGGTTCAAGCCCTGTGTCAGGCTCTGTGCTGACAGCTCAGAGCCTGGAGCCTGCTTCAGATTCTGTGTCTCCCTCTCTCTCTGCTCCTCCCACACTGGTGTTCTGTCTGTCTGTCTGTCTCTCTCAAAAATAAATAAACATTAGAAAAAATTTTTAAAAAGAACTTTTTTAAGTCAGAGAAAAATTAGACAATACAAAAAGAAAGACTCTAGAAAAATTATTCTAAGTCCTTCCATATTTTTTTATATGCACACACATACTTACAGAGTTACAAAATGGAAAATAATGGGCATATGGTTTTAACCTGGATTTTCTTCTACTTAGTGTACTGAGCTTTAATAATTTTGAAAAAAACACACACACAAAAAACAACCACTTTAATGGTTCTCTTGGGCATTTTAATTATTTCCATTACTTTTTAATTTTTAATTTTTGCTATAAAGACCATTGTAAAAAAAAATCTACTTTCTTAGGCTAAAAGACATGAAAAATTTTGAGGCCCTTGATGTATATTGCCAATTTGTCCTACAGATTGGCTTTACCAATATATAATCACAGTTTAGTGTGAGAATGCCTGTTTGCATACACCTCTTTTTAAAGTTTGGATCATGGGGGAAACTGGGTGGCTCAGTCGGTTACGTGTCTGACTTTGGCTCAGGTCATGATCTCATGGTTTGTGAGTTCGAGCCCTGCGTCAGGCTCTGTGCTGACAGCTCAGAGCCTGGAGCCTGCTTGGAATCCGTGTCTCCCTCTCTCTCTGCCCCTCCCCTGCTCATGATCTGTCTCTCTCTGTCTCTCAAAAATAAAAATAAACATTAAAAAAATTAAAAAAATAAAGTTTGGATCTCAATCTATTTAATTTTCTCCTTCTAACAGCTTGTCAACCCAAGGTGCATCCTGTGAACCTCAGGAGAGCAGAGATGTTCGGCCACTATACCACATCCACTGGGTCCACATGATTGTAGAGACCACAAATTTATCTCTCCTTTGGAGAAAAGAGCTTTTCTTCATGATTTACTATAGCTTTTCTATGCTTTTATTCACCATAGCTCTGGTTAGGAGACATGACTAGTCCCTAAACATACATTTTTTTTTTTAAAGCTAAGCTCTAATTTTCTCTAGGCTTTTCTTTTCTTACTAGAAGAAAATGACTAATTGATTCTCTCACATGCTGCCCTAGAACTTGTTTATCTCCTATCAATGGAAGGTTTCCAATCTGAAGTCAGAGTTAGTCCTGTTGTTGCTTAATTTTGCCTAATTTTGAACTCCTAAAAATGACTTAATGAGTATTAGATCCTAAAGAAAATAATTCTTCCAATGAATTCCTTTTTTAAAAATATTTATTTATTTATTTTGAGAGAGATAGAGAGCGAGCAGGGAAGGGGCAGAGAGAGAGGGATAGAAAGAATCCCAAGCAGGCTCCACCATCAGTGCAAAACCCGATGTGGGGCTCAATCCCATGACCTTGAGATCACCACCTGAGCTGATACCAAGAATCAGATGCTCAACCGACTAAGCCACCCAGGAGCCCCTCTTCCAATTAATTCTAAACCTTTCATAGCCATTTTTATTCTTGTGTTGTGTTCTTTGAGGATTTTCATGGCTATTAAAATTCTAGAGCTTTCTAGATTTCAGCAGAGAAGCAGCAGTCTGAAAACCAACATTTTGGGTAAACTCAGATATTACTCAAAGGGGCTTAGATACTTCTCCAAATTCTAGGTTTGCTTTACTGGAGGCCATGCCAATCAGGGCTCATATCAATGAGAAATTTAATAGAGAATTGTTAAAAAGAAATCCTCTCTAGCCAGAAATGGAGTAAGTAATTTTAAGGCAATATGACATGTTTTGAATGATAAACTGCATTTTGAAGAGACATTATTCAGTCATACTAATGAAGTAATCATAATTCTTTTCATTAACTGTTTCCATCTCAACTAATACATTTTAGTCAGCAAAAGGACCAAGAGAATAATAACACCAACTTGACCTTTATCTTTTAACCTCAGCTGTGTATCTTTACACCACTCTAGCAGCCTCTAGCAGGCTGAAGGAAGGACTGCATACAAGAGTCCTTCCCTTTTGTTCTCTCATAACATCTCTTTGGAATTGTGTCCTAAACTTGAAGGGTAATTTGTCTGCCTGGAACCTAAGGGGGCTGCTTCTCTGGTTATTAGGTCAAGTAGGAGGATGAATTAGCTCATCAGAGAATCAGGAAAACATATTTGGGACACCACATAATATTTTGTTTCTTTCTGTCTCTCACTTTTTGTTTTGCTGCTAGGCACTCTACTGCTCATTTTGGAAAATCTTTGCTCGTATTTTTTTTTTATTATAGGGCTATCATTTTATAATCCACTATTGAACATGTGTAAAGATCCCCATGTTTTTAGGTAGCTAAAATTGGATTTCAATATTTTTTTAGAACCCTGTTGCTTAGTAGTAATAGAAAGAAGGCAGGACAAGAGACTGGAAATAGCTATTTTTAAATTGTTAGCAAATTCTGCTTTCTCTAGAGATAAAAGTTTGAATTCCCTTTTTAGTACAGATTTTCCTGCTCCTCCCACTCCTTAATTTCCAGATCTATGTATATTGGCCATGGTGGAAATGACACCATGTAATGGTCTCTGATTCAAAGCATATACTGCATCTGGTAAGACAAAACTTCCATTTTTTTAGGCTATTGTCTCTCAATAAACACCATAACAGAGTCTTCAGTAAGCCATCCCAGCCCTCAAATAGCCCAACCATTTCTGAGAAACGGGTCTGTGGTAAGACCATGTAATTCCATGATCATTTAGTTCATTGTTGTACTTTCTTGACTGGGAAAACCCTGTGATAACCTCACTTGGGGCAGATGCCTAGAATGGAAATGTCCATTTTCTTAAGACTTACCACAACCACCCCGTTACCATGGACCAATGGATTGAGTCAAATCTCAGCATGTTCCAAGGAAATGGGTACACACTATGATCCAAGAGGAAACAATTTACACCCCAAAAGAATCTCAAGACCTTGCTAATAATATGTATCAATAGAAACCTAGGGCATTCCAAGGGCATTTGTCCAAAGAAGATATAACAGTAGATTGGTTTGAACTCATTGATATAAGTGCACTTCCTAGAGATTCTGGATTTAATGTGTCAGTTCATGAAGCTGGAGGTTGCTCTAACATCTTTCTTGGTCAGTTAGAACTTGGACTTAGTGGTGACCTGCATTTAATGAGATGACATGTCAAAGCTTCCTAGACATGATGTAGAGGAGGAAATCCACAGGCTGGGGGAGATAGGAACGTTGAACCGGATTTATCATCTGCAACTTACATACCATCCCACACCTTTGTTCCACTAGAAGGCCCTTGCATTAAGCCATTGAAAAATGCATTAGTGAAGGGAATATCTGCATCTTTTAAATACTGTAGTTGCTATCATTTGAAGGCCAGGTACGAACTGTCGGGGATGCTGTCATTGATTATGAAGTGCTTTGGTATGGTTTCTTCTCATTTGTTTTTTAAATTAGGCTTTATTAAGTTTATTGGATCTGGATGTTCATGTTTTTCAATAAATTTGGAAAAATTTCAGTCATTATTTTCTCAAATATTTTTTCCGTCCCCTATTCTCTCTCTTTTCCTTTGGTGACTACAATTATATGGAAGGTAGACCACCTAAGGTTGTCCCATAGTATGCTCTGTTGATTTTTTCCCCCATTCTTTTCTGTTTCATTTTGAGTAGTTTCTATTGACATGTCTTTGAATTCACTAATGCTTTATTCTGTAGTTTCTAATCTTCTTTTAATCCTACCCAGTATATTTTTCACCTCAGGCATTGTATGTTTCCACTCCAGAAGTTTGATTTGGGTCTTTTTAAAATTCTATTCTGTATTTTCCCCCCTAACATGCTTATGATTCTCTCTACTTTCTTAAAGACGTGGACTATAGTTATAATGCCCTTAACTACTTAGTTCTAATATATGTGTTATTCTGGATCAGTTTTATTTTATTTTGCTTTGTTTTCTTTTAATTCTAGGGTAGTTAATACACAATGCTATATTAGTTTCAGGTGTGCATTATAGTGATTCAGCACATCCATGCATCACCTAGTGCTCATCATCTATTACGCCACCACTATCCCCACGTCCCCTCTGGTAACCATCATTTGTTCTCTCTCTCTCTCTTTTTCTAACGTTTATTCATTTTTGAGAGACAGAGAGAGCCAGAGTGTGAGCAGGGGAGGAACAGAAAAAAAGGAAGACACAGAATCTGAAGCAGGCTCCAGGCTGTGAGTTGTCAGCACAGAGCCTGATGTAGGGCTCAAACCCACCAACCATGAGATCATGATCTGAGCCAAAGTCAGATGTTCAACTTACTGAGCCATCCAGGTGCCCCCATCATTTATTCTGTTATAGTTAAAAGTCTGTTTCTTGTTTCTCTCTCTCTCTCTCTCTTTTTCCTTTGCTCATTTGTTTTGGTTCTTAAATTCCACATGTAAATGAAATCATATTGTATTTGCCTTTCTCTGACTAACTTAGTTCACTTAGCATTATAATCTCTAGCTCCAAGGTGCCTGGCTGGCTCAGTCGATAGACATGTGACTCTTGACCTTGGGGTTGTGAGTTCAAGCCTCACGTTGGTTGCAGAGATTACTTAAAAATAAAATCTTAGGGGTGCATGGGTGGCTCAGTTGGTTGAGCACCTGACTCTTGATCTTAGCTCAAGTCATGATCTCATGGTTTGTGAGTTTGGGCCCTACATCAGGCTCTGTGCTGACAGTGCAGAGTCTGCTTGGGATTCTCTCTCCCTCTCTCTCCCTCCCCAACATGTGCTCCCTCTCTGTGTCTCTCTCTCTCTCTTCATGTGCTCCCTTTCTGTGTGTCTCTCTCTCTCTTTCTCAAAATAAATAAAACTTTAACAAAAATATCTTTAAAAATATATACTCTCTAGTTCCATCCATATTGTTGTAAATGGCAAGATTTCATTCTGTTTTTATGGCTGAGTAACATTCTATTATATATGTACATACTATATATATATATATATATATATATATTATACACATACACACATATATATGTACATATACATAGAACTATGTATATTCATCTATTGATGGACATTTGAGCTGCTTCCATAATTTGGCTATTATAAATAATGCTGCAATAAGCATAGGGGTGCATGTATCCCTTTGAATTAGTGTTTTTGCATTTTGGGGATAAAAACAACTTTTTGAGAAACCTCCATACTGATTTCCATAGTGGCTGTATCAGTGTGCATTCCTTTTTTTTTTTATGTTTATTTATTTTTGAGACAGAGAGAGAGCATGAGCAGGGAAGGGGCAGAGAGAGAGGGAGACACAGAATGTGAAGCAGGCTCCAGGCTCTGAGCTGTCAGCACAGAGCCTGACATGGGGCTTGAACTCACGGACTGTGAGATCATGACCTGAGCCGAAGTCGGACGCCCAACCGACTGAGCCACCCAGGCACCCCAGTGTGCATTCCTACCAACAGTGTGTGAGGGTTCCTTTTTCTCCACATCCTTGCCAACACTTGTGGTTTCTTATCTTTTTGTTTTAGCCATTCTGACAGGTAGGAGGTGATATCTCATTTGGTTTTGATTTGCATTTCCCTGATGATGAGTGATGTTGAGCATCTTTTTATGTGTCTGTTAGCCATCTGTATGTTTTTTTTGGAGAAATGTCTGCTTATATCTTCTGCCCATTTTTAATTTGATTATTATTATTATTTTTGGTGTTGAGTGTGTATGTTCTTTATAGACTTTGGATGCTAACCCTTTATCAGATATGTCATTTGCAAATATCTTCTCCCATTCAGTAGGTTGTATTTTAGTTCTTTTGGTTGTTTCCTTTAATGCCTAGAAGCTTTTTATTTTGATCTAGTCCAAATACTTTATTTTTGCTTTTGTTTCCCTTATTCCTCAGGAGACATATCTAGAAAGATATCGCTATTGCCAATGTCAGAGAAATTACTGCCTGTGTTCTCTTCTAGGATTTTTATGGTTTCAGGTCTCACATTTAGGCCCTTAATTTATTTTGAGTTTATTTTTGTATATGGTGTAAGAAAGTGGCCCAGTTTTATACTTTTGCATGTAGCTTTCCCAATAACATTTGTTGAAAGGACTGTCTTTTTCTCATTGCATGTTCTTGTCTCCTTTATCTAAGATTCATTGATCATATAATTGTGGGTTTATTTATGGGCTTTCTATTCTGTTCTATTAATCTATGTGTCTATTTTTGTGCCAGTACCATACATTTTTGTTTACTACAGCTTTGTAATCTAGCTTGAGGTCTGGTTTGTAATACCTCTAGTTTTGTTTTTCAATACCCCTTTGGCTATTCAAGGTCCTTTGTGGCTCCATACAAATTTTAGGATTGTTTGTCTTAGTTCTACGAAAAATGCTGTTGGTATTTTGATAGGGATATTCGGAGTTGGTTTTAACGGATTTTTCTTTATCATTCATTATGGGGTGTTTTTGTTTTGTTTTGTTTTTAGTTTTTTGCATGCTTGGTAATTTTTTATTAGATGCTAGTAATTGTGAAATTTACATTTTTAGATGCTGTATATTTTTGTGTTTCCACATATATATCACTGAGCTTTGTTCTAGAATATAGTTAATTTACTTGGAAACAGATACTTTTAAGGTTTGCAGTACTGACAAAGTCTAGGGCTGATGCTCTCCCCCTACTAATCATGCAATTTATTTCTGAGTACTCTACCTGGTGTCCCATGTATTACAAGATTTTTTTTTTTCATTCTGGCTTGTGGGATTACCATCTCTTTCTGGATATATGTGAGCTGTGAAGGTCATTTCACCTGCTTCCTCTGAGTGTCTTTCCCCAGACTTCAATGGTTTCTGCACATGCATATGCCGATCGGTATGCAGCTGAAGAATCTCCAAGTAAGCCTCATCATATTTGTAGGATATTTTTAATGGTAAATAACAGAAACTCAACTTAGATTAGGTAAAAAATAAAAAAGTATTTGTTGACTCATAAGAAAAATCTAGGGATAGAACCCACTTGAGGACAGTGGATGCAAAAGCAAAACTAGGTTTTCTCTCTTGTGCTCACTCTTGCCCTTTATCCAGCTAACTCTGGTCTCCAATGTGTGTGCATAATAATATATGATTTCTTACTGGAGAGACCTTCTGCCAAGCAGAGTTGTAAAATGGTTCCAAGCAGTAGCAGCTTACCTAATCATCCTGCTAGCCCCTTCCTTAAGCCCATACAACTAATCTCAAGGAAGACTTATTGACCTGTTTGGGTCAGTTGACCAGTTGACTGGTCAATTGACCAGTTTTGTTACTAGAAGTTACTGAGGGAGGGGCATTGAGTTGACAAAACAGCATTGATCTCCAGCACCCAGTTTCCTCATCTGTAAAACAATGTAAAATGTGATAATGTATTAAGAGTTGAGCACACTGTCTGGCCTGTCATAAACGCACAGTACATCTTACATGACTATCACTCATCTGAGTTTGGTATTTCCAGATGTCAGTAAATTTACTCACTTCTCTGCATCACTAATTCTCAGTAAAGAAGTTTCTCCTTTGTCTCTCTGGGCCAAGAATGACTTGAATTCTCACCTGTGGGCCTCAGTTCCCAGGTAACTGGGTTCCTGATCATTTTCCATTGTAATTTCTCAAATATACTTGTTTCTGCCTTCCCTATGCAGAAATCCCCTGTGTCAACTTAGCAGCAGGAAGCAGACAGTCCACTCGAGGTGGTAATTTGAAGAGAGTTTAACAAAGAGATTATTAACAAGGGTGCTGGCAGGTTATAGGGAAATCAGGAGGGGTGGGGCAGGACCCAGGGCTAGTAGGAGGGTACTGTTATTTTCCAAGGCCTGAAAGGACAAAGGACAGAATAGTAACTAGAACCAGAGAGAGAGGGCACCTGCCAGGGCTGGGACATTCAGCCAGCCTGTAGTAATCCCACAGACAGGGAGCCAGTGAATAAATAACCTGACCTCTACCTCTCCCTGATCTCTAGTGCTCCCCACTAGGTGAATCCAGCAGGAAGCCATAGGACAAGGAGCCTGTTGTTACAGTCCAAAAGGCCAGCCTCCTGCCTGGGGCACAGAGAAGGGGGGCAGAGGGCAAAGAGTAGACTAGACGAACAAATGGGACATGTGCAGCATATGCTAGATCTTTGGGCCTTTTCCCTAGGGGTGTGCATCACGCCCACCTTAACCCTGTTGCTTGATATGCCGGTCCACTTGGATTCAGGGTTTTGTCCCTCTTCTCAGAACAATCTATTCCCAATCATATTCACAAAACCTTTGGATGTTCAGGATTTCTCTGGTCCCAAGGTAGGAAACTCTGGGCTTCTATAACCTGGAATGGGGAAAATGACCTGCAAGCCACAGTCTGGTATTTAAGAAAGCAAAATGCCAGTTGCAAGTGCCTGACATATGCAGCCTTGGGACAGGAGGTTTTGTTCTTCAGCCCTGAACTAAATCAAGCCGGTTTTTGAAAGGGACAGTTTTACTGCTTGACTGGAGAGAATCTGCATCAAAAAAGGAGTGCTGTTACCTTACATGGACTCACGTAGGAGGACACAACTGAGAGTGGCTTTAAGGATCCACCTCAGCATCTACCACAGACACAAAATTCACCTCAGTTTTCAAAGTCTTTCATTTTAAATGTTTACTTATTTATTTTGAGGGGGGAGGGGCAGAGAGGAGAGAGAGAATCCCAAGTGGGCTGCCAGCACAGGCTGACGCAGGGCTAGATCCCACGAACAGTGAGGTCATGATCTGAGCCAATATCAAGAGTCGGTCGCTTAACCAACTGAGCCACCCAGGAACCCCATCATTTTTCAATGTCTTTAGAGAGAAAGCCACTAGTGTAGGGCAAGGAAATACAAATTAATAGTAATAACCTACAAGAGAGGGGGGAAGAGGTTGAAGCAAGTTGTGGGAAATATACAGATAAAAGTGAAGTCAAGGAGACAGGTGAAGAATTAAAATATGGAAAGTGAGAAGTACTGGAGATAAACTTGCAGCCTGGAAACCACAAGCTATCCTGTAAGTAGAGAGAAAGAGCAGGCCTTACTCTAGCTTTGGCTGTGACAGATGAACCACAGGCCAAGCAGCTGCCGATTAACTCGGTTAGAGGCAAATGCAGGTCTGGCCTGGGAGCCTGGTCTTTATTTTGAATCTGGCCTTTTGCTTTCTGAAACACCTTGGAAGCAACTCAGCCAAGGCAAGTGAGGAAAAGAGAGAGCCTGACTGTCTAGCAGGCCTGCACCAAACAAGAGATTTGCTGAGCCATTCGAGATTGGGGCTGAGGGGGAGGGGTGTGATTTCACTGGTACCTGAAGAGATGGTCCCAGTGGTGGTTTGAATATCCTGGATATATTATCTAATATCTCAAAAGAAAACTCACAACCCAAGTGCCCTCTGGCTTAAGTGCATGTTTATTTTCACAGCCTTTGTCTTTCGGAGATCAGCACTCTGTCGCTGTGTTGCTATTGTAAGGATGGAAAAAATAGAACCATTTTAATATTGTGCTGTTTGCATTTCCCGACAGTTAAGAAGCAGCCCATTATTAGCTGGTAACACTGTTGTGACATCAGTGGTGACTTTGCTGCTTGAGATTCAGCTCATGAAATATTTTCCTCTCTGGTGCAATTATTTTTCTTTTTCCTTTCCTTTATTTTCCTTCTTTCACCTTTCATGTTTCATTTTCATGCAAACAGGTGGCTAAATGGCCATCCGTGCTCCTAGTCTTTTCAAGAATTGATGACCAAAGACACCAACATGTTAGACTTGACCCAACTTCAAAATATTAGCCCCCTACACACACACATACCAGTTTCTTGCAGCTGTTCCTCAAATGGGCAAGGGAGCTGTCCCTGCTGTGTTGGGATGAGTTGGCTAGTAGAACAGGGAGAACCTGGCATGGAGGAAGGAGAGTGTCTATGCTCTGTGCTGGCATGGGTGTCAGAACATGAGTGGGGGGAGAGGTTATTCCATGACGGGTGGGAGGGAGTGGCAAGAGTGGCTGATGTGGCCTTGGAGACTGGGAATGAGAGAGACACCCCTACTGGGGGGTGGGGACAGTGGAGGCAATAGGAGATTCCTTATACGCAGGGGGATGGATTCAGTAAGAAATATACTGAGGACAATTGGAGTCAGACTTCTCATTATTAGAAAAGAGAAATATACATAAAAAGAGAAAAATGGGGGTGCCTGGCTGGCTAAGTTGGAAGAGCATGTGATTCTTGATCTTGGGGTCATGAGTTCAAGCCCCATATTGGGTGCAGAGCTTACATAAATAAATAAATGAACTTTAAACAAAGAAAGAAAAATAAAACTGTGATATAAGAATTAAATTATGGATATTCACATGATCTCATGTTTTTCAATGAATGGAGATATAGAAGTAAATATAGATGTGAAACATACATGGGTGTGTTTGTGGGTGCTTTGCATGTTGCAACCTTTCTCTAATTTGAGATGGTTCCAAAATCGAAATTAAAAACATGTTACTATAGGGTAGAGGTACTATTTAAAATAGAGGTATAATGCTAAGAGTATTGAGGTGTTAAAAGAACTAAATGATATAATTCAAGTAGCGGGTATAATATAGTGCCTGGCACATAGTAAGCTCTAAGTAACTATTATTATTATCCCCTGGGATAAAAGCCTATCACGAAGACTATGCTGCATCTTGTTTCTGTTTTCACTAAGAATATATCTTGGAGATCTTTCCATAACAAAACATACCTTGTTTTTTAAAATTAATAAATCTAGCTTGTGTTCTTTACCTTATCACTTTTATAATTAGAAAAAAAACCCAATAATCGTAGGGGGATAATCTGCCTTAGTATGTCATCTGCTGATGACTCATAATTTAATTAATTCTTGTTGCTAATGGAAACCTCTGGTTGAACAAGGCATAGTTGTATTTTAATAGCAGTGCTTTAGTAGAAAGAATGAGAAAAACATATCCAACACCAAATCCACGAACACATGGATATTTACACTAATTTTTCCTACTTTTGCACAGCTCTGAATCAGAAGCACTGGGTGATTAAAGCGGCTATCAAAATTCATTTATTTATTCTATTTTTCAACCTATGGACAAGACCCTACTTAAGAACTCCTATGACCAGATACTGTTCGATGTGCTATGGAGGCTGCAGTGAACAAAACAGAGTCCCTGCCCTCATGGGGCTCTCTTAGTCTAGTAGTGGGGAGACAGATAATAAACACCCAGTCTTATATGATACCCAGTTGGTGATAAACTGAACATTAGATCAGTCCCTTTCCTTCATGAAGAAAAGTAATTTGGTAATTTTTAAAAG
The DNA here is from genome assembly GCF_018350155.1 of Leopardus geoffroyi. NCBI lineage: Eukaryota > Metazoa > Chordata > Mammalia > Carnivora > Felidae > Leopardus > Leopardus geoffroyi. Next base: position 147,895,811 of record NC_059328.1, read on the forward strand.
TCTATGTCTTACTGATCATTTGACTTTTAACGTTTTTATTTTATTTTTGAGACAGAGAGAGACAGAGCATGAACGGGGGAGGGTCAGAGAGAGAGGGAGACACAGAATCGGAAGCAGGCTCCAGGCTCTGAGCCATCAGCCCAGAGCCTGACCCGGGGCTCGAACTCACTGACCGCGAGATCGTGACCTGGCTGAAGTCGGACGCTTAACCGACTGCGCCACCCAGGCGCCCCTCATTTGACTTTTAGTAACCTTTTGAGCTTCCGTTTCCATATATCAAAAATGGAGATAATAATTATTATCTTATAAGGTTGTTGTAATCAAATATGTTAACTGTCTGGCATAAAGCCAGCCCCTTAGCAGGTACTTGATAAACAGAAGCCACAATTTTGGGTTCTTGCTTTTGTGACTAAATAAACAGAGTTGCTTTGATTTACAGGGAAGCTGTTGCCTTCCCTGGGTTGGGAGTGTCACTGATATATCCCTAGACCTTACCAACCTACATGATTAGTCACATTTCCTTTACTGTCTTATCACACCTCTCTCCCACAGGGATAGGAAGTCCATAATTCTATTGGGTTACCTTCCCGAAGGAATCCCAAGAAATCTGTCACCGTCTCTTGTCACTTACCCAGGAGTCCACACTTTAAATGGTCACTTTGGCACTGCCCTATAATTGGGTTTTCCAAGTGGCTTTTCTCAGAGGCCAGGGCTTGTACTAAAGTCTCCAAAGCACATAGAGTTTAGATTTGGCCTTGCAGAGTATGCTGAATACTTGGGTCTATATCCGGAGAACACTGAGAAAACAGAAAGGTTTTAGGAAGAGAATGATTGACTTCACTTATATTTTAAAAAGAGTCCTCAGGTTGCTCTGTAAAGAATGGAGCAGAAAAGTCAAGAGAAGAAGCAGAAAGAGCGGGGCTGTGCTGTAACCCAGGTGGAAAATGTGGAGGCTGGACTGGAGAGGAAGCTAGGACAGGGAAGCCGCATGGGCTTGGGATGTGGTCTACTTGGAGGCAGAATTGAAGTACTTGCTGATGGATTTTATGTGGGAGTGGGAAAGAATAGGGGAGTTTGTAGTTTAAACTTTTGGGTAAATTTATATGGCTGTGCCATTCGTTAAAAATGGGGAAAACCCATGGCAAAGTTTTATTAAAACTTTGTGCCAAAGGAATCTCAAGAAATATTGACTGCCTGACACTACAGGGACCAATGGGTACTTTTGGGGCTTACACCTGGCTTGAAACAAACTTTGGCTTCTCAGCCTAGCCCCTGGAGGTCTCTGCATGGCCAGCACCAGCCCAACGCCCTCCTGCAAAATGTCCAGGCCTCTGCAAGCCTCAGTCCCATGCCTAACCCATCAGTCCCCTTAAAGCTAAGCACTTTTCTCTCCTCTTCTATTCTGATGCGTGTTTATCTTCTACCTCAGGATGATTAAGGATGGGAGAAACCATCTTCCACATGGGGCAATGGCCTCAGCTACACCACCCAATCAGCAAAACACCCCAAAGTAAATTTCTCAAAGTCTGGGCTCTTTGGTAAAGTACAGTAAGTGGGCGGATAGTCCAGTTTACAAAATCTTATGGCCAGAAAAAGATTCATTAAATTCTTTAAGAGCACGATCTACTTAAAAATGTTCATAACTCCCACTATGAAGCACAACACTTCACATCTTGCAGACTGTAGCATCTGTACTCAGATATCTGGAAACCTCCCATCATTGCCAAAAACAAGAGAGAGAGGTCCTTGCTTCACATTTTTGGAAATAAGGGGGCCATTCACATAAATACAAAATAAAGGCAACTCCCAAGAATCAGTTGTTTTGGCAAACAAGCTAAAAAGCAATCTCTTTTTAGTGGATGCCCTACCATGTGTATCTGCAAGACCCTTTCTCATTTCCATTCTTATTTAATAAATGCACTTGTAATATAACTGGGTCTCAATCAGACACGACACTAGGTTTTCTTTCCAGAGCAGCTACTTCAAATGGCTGGATTCAAAGGTATCTATAAGGGATGGTGGGGATAGCTGGACATCCTTAGTGGAAAGATTTAAGTGTACACGATTTTTATGAAACAAAAGCCATTGGCTCAACTCAAAGAGCAGTTAGGAGAGCCCTAACCCTCCTGAGTCCCTTTGCCTTGTTTCCTTCATCCCCTAGACTTGGACGTCTGTGAGCACCCATTCATTTCCTTCTCTGAGGCTGGCACTCATTCCACTTTGCCAGCCTCTCTGGCAGCAGCAGCAGTAAATTATAATAGCTCACAACATTTGTTAAGCCCTTTCTGTATACTGTTAGGCAATGTGCCAACCACTTAATGTGCATCGTCTTACAACCTTGTAATAATTCTGCAAGGTGGTAATATAATATTATTATACTCATTTTACACATGAAAAGCACCAACCCTGAGAGATTAAGTCCTTTGCCTGAGGTGACACAGTTGGTAAGTGTCAGAAGTCAGGTTTTTGTGACTTCAAAGCCCAAGCTCTTTCCTCTTTGCATTCAGCCCTCTCTTGTTCCCTTTCCTTGTTTCTCCTGGCTCGTGCTTCCTGTTACTAGCCTCTCTATTCAGCTGACTTCCTCACAACAGATTGATCTTGCCCAGTGCTTGGTGTCCTGAGGGTTCCCTGGCAACCACGGTGTCTTGAGGGCCTCAGCTTACCAGGGTCTTCCCAAGGTGCTCTCTGCCGCCCCCACCTGGCAATCCTTACTACTGACTAGCGTTCCTTGGGCCACATGTTTGCTGAGGAGCATGACTTTTTTACATACTTGTATTTTCATCAATCAGATGCCTATGTGTTACCACATAATTGTACAACCAATGGTCAAGATTCAGTTCTAAGAATACGCTTAAGGTCTCAAAAATGGATTAAAAAGAATGCAAATTTAACTTTAATTCGATAGATGGGTCCTCAAGACAGGTTAATGGGAAACAAGGACATTTCAAATTCAAAATTCTTTTCTTAGAAAGGAGAAATTACAATTACAAAACCCATTGTGTGTCTCTTTAACATGGTTTCTTACTTACAAATATGTTTGTTCATGAAATTTGCTAGAGTCTTTCAGGAATGCCAGTCGAAAGCGTAAATATACTGATTTGAGGCCATTGCTTCTTTAGCTTATTAGAAACAAGCCTATGGGAGATTAGCAATTATCTCTTGGAACACTAAATTGCTCATCTGATTCTCTTGTGTGCCAGGTATACAGTAGGTGTTCAGCAAATGTTTTATGAATTATAATGAGTACTTAAATAGCTTTTATAAGTTATGGCGGAGTGGAGGAAAATGTTATTTGACTTGGGTTAACACTAAAATGTGTCCCAAACTACACAGTTGTTTGGAGACTTTATTCAATAAAATGCTGTACCAGTACAATGAAAGGGATATCCTGTTCCCCCAAAGTTAATGACTTTCTCAAGCACTTGGCTTTCTTACCGTGCGCTTAGCACCATTATTTCTAGGCCAATCAATAGGCACAATTCCAAGATTAAGAGCAATTTGGATCATTATTCTCCTTTCATCACATATTCATTATTTTCTGTTCGAATAAGACCTGTAATCAGTGTTATTTACCAATCTTTACAGTGAAACTTTAAACCACCGATTGTTGCTGTCTTTGCAGGTATTAAATGCCATTTCAAATATCCTTTCAATAATTTTGTAACAGCTAATGAAGTCCATTTTTCCAGATTTGTCAGTCCACTAAAGGAGCACTGAACCCCCCCAGGAGTCTTTAAAAAGTATGTGTTGTTTAATTGGTGGCAGCTGTTCCTTAGAAAGTTACCCAAGTATATAAAAGTGTTCTTTTTTCCCTGTTTAATGGCTTTTTTAAAAATCATGGTTTAAGTTATCCTTGAAATATATATGGAATACATCTGAAGGTCCCCTGAAGTTCTTTGATATTGAAATTTTCAGATATTATTAATTCCAACATATGCAAGAAATTATAGGACAGTACCCTTTAATTTTGGATTTAATTACTAAAACTTAAAAATACATATATTCTCTTGGTGCCCTGGATAGATTTCTTGAAGACAAGTTAGTAGTTTATTGTAGTTAATTGTAAAACATGTACATTCTGTGTTACTTGAATGCAACATTTTTCTTGCCTTGTCCTTGAATTCTTTCCAAAAATCATTAAGTATTGGATACATACAGCAATAGCAGATTTGCTTAAATGTCACTATTAATCCAGATTATAACCTCCAACATTTTGTATGAGGAATTTTGGAAAGAAACCCTGACATAGACATCTAATGTCCAGAATAACCAGAGCCAAATATAATGATTTTACAGTTGAAGGATAGCCAAGATGCACATTTTCTACGAGTGGTTTTACTGAGAGGCTGTGTGCAGATGAAATATGGCTTTTAAGAACATAATCTTCATGGAAAAGGTCTTTCTTGTCATAGCACTGGGCTGACTTTCAAGCCAAGGTCAAAGTACTTTCTGCAGGCCTATTTTTAGGTTTTCCATTTCTCAACAGGACGTTCCCAGTTTTAAGTTAGTGCAACACAGACCGTCTGGTGCTGTGGAGGAGGAGGGAGGCCTGGTCTCTGTGCCTTCTCCCAGCTTTGCTCCCCAGACCCCCCTGCTTCGTGCACCTCCCGGGGCAAGGGGACTGGAACTCTCCAGCTCCTTGCCCCCTATGATCACCTGGCCCCATTAATCCGTGTCCTTTCTGAGAAGGCAAAAGCATACCGAGGGGACTCTCCCTCAAAAGGGGGAGACGGAAGTCTCTTTTGGATTTTTCTGAGAGAGTGGCGATCTCACGTTATCATTTTTCACCCAGAGTTGTCCAGATCTTCAAACTATAAACCTGAAGGGAATAGAAGTAGTGAGGTCAAAATGATTTCATTTAGATCGAGGATGAAGAGAGCCGGAAACAAGAGCATATTGATAGAAAAGGTCAAATGCCATGCATTTGTTTTCGAAATTGAATACAGAGGACCTGGAAGCCTGTAACAAAAAAATAAATCAATGCATTTCCATTTTATATTGTGGCCTTTTACAGAAGGAGACACTGGAGTGAAGAAAGGAAGGGGGGAGGGGAACACAAGTAAACAACCTTGATGTAGCCAGAATCTCTGAAAGGAAAAGATCTAATGTAATAACCATGTATTTTCTCCTCAAAAAGGAATCAGTAGGCTTTTTTAAGGAGTACTCCCTAAATTTGTTATAAGCAGCGCCTTGATTTTATAAAAAGTTTAGTAGCATATACGTTCACAAAACACGTTTTTCTTATTTTTTAGAGAGGAAAGATTTCAAAGTTCTATTCCGGATGTTGGAGAACACTGCTTCCTCTCCACGTGCTCCATAAAATTCTACTTTCCCTGCGTTAACAGCCCCATCTTGTGGTTGTCCGGAATCTTTCCATCAAATACACGTTGCATTTTCACAGTTATGGGCATAAGTGGGATCCTCCCTTTTAATTTGCCCTGTAATATGGATGAAATTAAGGAGGAAAGAAGAACGAGCATGCATCCATTCAGTTTTAAAGTCCACAGACTGGAGGGAAATACTGGATGAGTTTATGTTGAGCGAAGGGGGAGGGGACGGTGCTTAAAGCTGAGAGAAAGTGCAATAAGGTCCCCCCAAAGCAACATCAGCTCCCTCACTATCTTGCTAAATCATTTGACCTTGCACCTACCTGCTTCACGAGCCCTAGGAGGCTCTCTTATCCATCCCCGTATCCTACCATTTAACACCGAGCTCTGCAATGCTAGGCGCCTGCACTGGGGAGGTTTCAAGTGGCAGAAGCCAGCTGGAAGGTAACGGCTCATGTAACCAAACAGCCAGAGGAACAGAAGAAGTGGTTAACTAGGGAGCACTGAAACAGGGATTTGAACGCCAGCAGGCCTCTTTCTCCACCTTGTATCTCGGAGTATCTCTGCTTGTTGTCCCATTTTCTACTCTGCTTCTTAACTGGCTCTTTGCGGCTTCCAGGTTCACACCTTCCCAGCTCTCTAACTGGAGGGAAGCAGCTCTCTTTTCCTATCCAGGTTTTGGAAAAATCAAGAGACGAAGTCCGATTGGCCTGTTTTGGGCCACATGACCACACTTTGGCCAATTGCAATAGCCCGAGGAAGTGAGTCACATTGATTGGCTAAACGTGGGTAAGTTGGCCACCACCCAGCCAATCACTGTGGGAAAGCATCCTGTGAAATGACAGAACACCGATCTGGAGGGAGGGAGAGAAGGAGTAGTTTCTCTAAAGAGGGAGGGAAATAGTTCAATAGACATACTTGAAACAGATTCCCACCTTTCTTGTCCTGTCTATCACGTCACCCAATAATATTTACTTGATGAATGGCAAATTTTCTAGCCGATTAGAAGATCCCAGGGTAGGCATAGGTGATACTGGGGCGGGGTTAGAGGTGGGTGGGCTATTTTCTGGAGCTGGAGACACCACAGGTTTCCTTCCCTTATTAAAATCGTGTGGCCTTTCCCCATCCCTGGCTGTGGTCATGTATATTCTTCTTCCTTTGTCAGAGCTCAAACCAAGAATCCTGTTTTTTTTGTTTGACTGTTTGTTTTTTACTTTACCCAGTGAATGCCTTCTTTATCCTTTGGGTATTTTCTCCTAACTTCTGGCTTTGCAGTTGCCTTCACTTTCCTGAGCACCCCTGTGGTCCTTGTCACATAGGGAGAACAATTAAAAATAGCAAACATGAGGAAGTTTCAAAGGTTTCCCCTTTTAAGGTATTTGAAACATGTGCACAGTCAAAAGGAACTTTTGTCTCCACTACAATGCTGTAACTTTAAATACTGAAGCAAGTTATGTTGCAGAAATCATTTAAATTCACTTTTGCTTTTCCTGTAACATTTTGTCTGAGCATTTCTTTTCTTTGGATCTTTATAATATTTTATTGTATTTTTTCCATAACTGTAACTATTACCTTGTTCTTGGAATTTTAGTTATTTGCAATTTTTATTTTTATAAATAACATTGTGATGAATTCCCTTGTGATCTTTAACCATATGTTAATATTCCTTAAAAGGTTCTTAAAAATGGGATTATTAAAGTATATGAATATTTTTATTAAAAATGTATTTCATTTATTATAGCATTTTTGAAAATGCTAAAAACACATACAAGAAAATAAATATTATTCATAATAAGCTCACTACTCGAGACAGCAACTATTATAATTTTATTGGATATATAATTTTTCATGCATACATAGACTTTAAACAAGAGTAATTACAAAGATACTTTATTAATGTTTATTCACTTAAGAGTAATTCACATTTTTCTATATTATTAACAATTTTTAATAGCTCATTGTTATTCTATTATATGAATGGATACTATAATTAATCAAAATGCCCCATTGTTGAACATTTACACTGTTTCCAGTTTATGCTACTTTAATTGGTTCTTATACATAAGTCTCGGTGAATATATCTGATGCAGGCATGAAGTGTCTGTGTTTAGAGATATGTTCTAACTTTTAAATATTTAGACATACGGTGCATGGATCTCGAGTCGCAGTCTTGCCCAGGCCCCACAGATGTTAGGGGTGGGTCCGGCTGAGAAGGGTCAGATATTTCGTTCAGATGTGGAAAGGCCTGGAGTGGAGAGGATTAGTAAGGGGAGATGGTAGGACACCATTTTTGACTCCCTCTCCTTCTCCCTCTCCCTCTCCCTCTCCCTGTCTCTCTCTCTCATTTTGAAAGAATAAAAACAGAAGCATAACCTTGTGTTGGATGCCAGCAGGCTTGGGATAGATGTGACTGATGAGGTAGAGATGAGATTATGGGTGCGGAGTCCCTGGATGGCAAGAAGTACTCAATATTAGTTCATTTTCCCGAGAAGGAGAGGGTGCCCATCTGTGAACCTTCTAGGTATCTTTGCATATCTGGACAAAAACACCTTTACACAGCAGTAAACCTAAAGGAGGAACAGCAAACCAGCATATGAATGTGAAGGAAGGTTTTGTTCCGCTTGCTTGTATGAAAGATAAGCCCATGGGTTTTGTTGTATATTGTTTACGTAGGAAAGTCACAGACAGAGGCTTCTGGAGAGACTGTCTTCTGTAGCCACGGCCTGTGTCTAACAGTTGCAAGAGCTGCCTCTCCCTCTGACGCCCGACAAAGAGCCGACAGCCTGCAGGGTCCCTGATGGGGAGGAACTGAGTTGTTTAGGAATGAACTGCCCACCTACTGTTAAGTAATGTTCTGTCTCTAATACAGTCTTTCCACTTAGGAAAACGTGCTATGCACTTGGCTGCAGACTTTACCGCGCATCTGCTTGACAAGCCTGGAACTGAGGCTCTGAGGCCCAACTCTGAACCGGCAAGGGGTCTCTGAAGACGTTGCTGTCATCAGGAGCCAGGCTACCGGAGGGATGGGTGAGGGTAGCAGCCAGTCTTCCAGGACGGTCTGGCAGAGTCAATTAGGAAAGTTAAGCAGGGGAACCCATCAAGCGACGATTGCCTGTCCTAGAACAACCCCATCCGCACGACTCCCTGGAGCTCAGCAAGCAGCGACAGGTTCTGGAGAGCGGGCCTTGCTGCAGCATGAAGCCGGAAGATAGGGAAGTTTTGTGATGGGCTTCCCAGCATCCACGCTAAAGCCACGGTTTCCTTAACAGTGTTCCAATTGCACCCCATATTTTAGTAAAAGTATAGTTAATCTGGACTCCCCCCGCCTTAATGCCAGAAATGAAATGTGTTTCTGATAATCAATGTTCCCTTTGCTGCACAGCTATATTTCATCAGGATCGTGGTTAGCAAATTGCTGCTGCACAGCATAAAACTAAGCAGTGAAACATAAGACATGTGCCTTGTATAACTGGCTCCGGGTGGATGCAGGTAGTCTCTAATACCAAAAACACAGAAGCAGCACCCCAAAAGAATCGTACCAAATTCCACCATATCTCCCATTCCAAAACACCCAAACCATTGAGTTTCCTGGGGAAATTTGGTTGCTGACTGTCAGGCCACAGATTCTTTGGAAAATAATGCTTATATTCCAAAAGGATCCTTAGGCTCTACGGGGATACCGTGTTTCAGAATGCCCGGCCAAGTTGATTTATAAGAGGCAGAAAACTTGGGCTAGCAGCCCTATGGATAAAAGTACCTGCATTCCTATTCTCTAAGGAATCTTCTGAGCATTGTTTAATTCATCTTGCTTATGGCCATTTAAAAGAAATGAACAAGCATCTTTTAAGATGGCAGATCTCTTTTTTTTTGTTAATGTGAGTTGAGAAAAGATTTTTCATCAGTCCTTCCCATGAAGACCTTCTTTGAGAGTTTTGGTATTTATTGAGTATCTTGTAGGGATCAAGGTCTCTCTTAAAGGTTTCATCTTTTGCAGAAGTTGATGGGCAATTTATGTTAGCAAAAGAAAAATTCTTGTGAAGCAGGTGATGCGGTGAGTTTTACATCATTGGTGTGTTTCTGCCATTTTGTTTTTAAAAACTAAGTATGATAAATGCTGTAGGTCTACGTCTGGATGACCCAAGCCCACCCCCTCTTCCTGTGGAACTTGAACTTGAGATTAGTTCAGGCAACTTTGATGATTGCTAGCCCTCCTCTCTAACCCTGGAGGGAGCCCAGGGATTTCTCAGTAATTAAGTGTTGAGAGGAACCCTTTCCCTCCTCACCTCACAAGCTGAATCAGGTAGGTGATGGTTCAGGCTTAAGTCCAATCCACTTCAAATTTTCCTTCTGCACAAAGAGGAGAGCCACAGAAGAATGAGTGACTAGACTTTGTAACTGCTCATTACAGGGCCATTCATTACACTTTTTAGTATGCAGTATGTTAATAAGCCAAGATATTATGGCAGAGGGTCCATAACTAATCTACTGTAATAAATAAGAGTAATGGCAATGGTACCAGTATATTCTATGGATATAATGTGCTGCTGGCAAAGTGTGACATTTTAAATAAACTTTATTCTTGAGGTATTTAAAAAAACATAAAGGCGGTAATGAAATATAGAGCACAACATTAGTTGACACAGCAATTCCTGCCTCCCCAGACCCTGCTAAATAACCAGAGTTTAAATCTTCATCTTGAAATACACAGCTCGTCTATGATTTTAAGTGAGTTGTAAAACTTTTATGGAGTGTGCCCTAACTTTATTTAAAAAATATTCTCCACTTTTATAGTAAAGGTGACCCAGAAGTACCTCGCGAATAATAGAACAACATATTTAAGCTATTAAATTCACCTCTCTCGACAATACATAAGCCTTTGTGGGACTCACATCTCTCCTGGAAGGAAGTGAGAGCGGGAAGAACCTTGAATTAACAGTTTACCCAAAACACAGCTTTTAACTCCAGAAGTGACAGAGTTTTACTTCAAATGGGAAAACTTAAAACTTCTGCCACCAAGTTGAAATGAGGACTCAAAAGCTAACACCACTTATTACAGAAACATAGAGAAAGTCAAATATTTGTATGCCTGAGTGTTGAAACTGCAAAAAGTTCATACCCCCAACACCTGGTTTAGGGTTGTTGTTTTTGGACCTTTAAAAGCTGATTTAGGCCTGTGGGATGAGTTCATTCCCATATATGGAGAACTAATTTTAAGTCCAAAAACTAATTAAGATTCTCAAGCGCTTTTTATTTACTGGCAGTTTCATCACTGAGTTGCAATCCCCTGATTACATCAAGCTCCCGTACATTTTTCTGTCAAGAACAAACCGTTCATTTTCTACCTTTGTTTTTTTTTCTTTTTAATCTTACACTCTTTGAAAATAGTTGTTGTCTATTAAATATATATATTATGTATGTATGTATTTATATACATACACAGAATGGTCTTCAGATGAACACAATATGTGCAGCCCCATATGGATATAGCAATGGTGTACAAAAAATGAGAAAGCAGTGATTCATTTATTTCTTCTCTTTTTCATTGAAGTCACGTACAATAACTAGAGTGCGTCATAACCAATAGAAAACATCTAGTAAACAACTTCTTTTCTGTGGTGCCATATTAAGCATTATTCAAAAGACACTGGTTTTCGTCACTGAAAGTTCTGCTTTCTGCAAACTCCATAAAATATCTACCTGCAACAATACTTGCAAGAATGCAATTATCTACAGAATTCAGAGGTCTTGTTAAATAAGACCCTTTGGATTGCATGAATACTGTCTATGTCAGTTTTTAGAGAGGGCAGGGAACGTGGCACTGTGTCTTTTTTTTTTTTTTTTTTTTCTCAATAGGAAATCACTGTGTGAGCCTCAGCTGCCTTTTTATCAGTACTCAGTTGTACTTCTCCTTTCTTCTGTCTCTACTTGTAGCCTCAGTTTCTTTCTAAGGGGAGAAGCCGAGGAGAGACTGAGCGGACTGAGCTGAGAAGAGCAAGCTGCCAGGCTGGAAGGCTTGGGCATGGCTGTGGCCCATGTGTCTGTGGGGAAGTATGCTGCTTAGTCTGGCTGGCTGGAGAGCGGGTGGGCAGTGTGGACAGATGTCCTTTATTTCAGGGAATGTTAGGTGAACATAAGTCTGTACTGGGGGAGGTTTTAGTGGGAGGGAAAAAGGAAATCCTTTCCCTTTTGTCAATAGACTCTTCCATTCCCATCATACTTGCCAGCGATGTAAGAGTGACAAGAAGGTAGAGGCCAGCAGGGTGGGATTTACAGGGATGGAGGCATGAGGGGAAGAGAGAAAGAAGCTAGAGAGAAGCCAGGAGCCTAAGCGAGTGGGGGCGGGGTCTGAGAGTGAGGGCGGGCTCAGGAGGTGGGGAGGGTGAAGGCCCTCCCCTGGGTGATGGGGAAGGGGAATGCACAGAGGCCTCCTTCAGAGGCTACAACTCTCCTCAGGCATTGCCCCACTGTTCACAGTATGCTCTGATGTCTTCTGTTACAACCTGAAAACAATCAAACCATTTAAATAAATTAAATAATTTAAATAAATTTAAATAAAATAAAATAAAATTTATTTTAATTTGTTTTGTTTTGAGAGAGAGTATGCACGCTCGAGCAGGAGAAAGGGCAGAGGGAGAGAAAGCGAGAATCCTAAGCAGACTCCACACTCAGCAGAGCTGTGATCTGAGCCCAAATCACGAGTTGGATGCTTAACCCACTGAGCCACCCAGGCGCCCCTGCTTTAAAAAAGTATTGAACAGGCTCTTCAACAAGGGCCTATGTGGATTCTTTTTCAATAATTATTATATCCTCAAAAGTGGAAGGAAATCAAATCCTCTAGGGTTGCCTGGGTGGCTTAGTAGGTTGGGCCACCAACTCTTGATTTGGGCTCCATGATCTCATAGTTAGTGGGTTCCATCCCCTCTTCAGGCTGCTGCGCTGACAGGATGGGGCCTGCTTGGGATTTCTGTCTCCCTCTCTCTCTGCACCTTCCTGGCTTGCTCTCTCTCTCTTTCAAAAAATAAATAAATAAACAAATATTTAAAAAAATCCTTTAAAACACACACACACACAAGTTCTATCTTCAAAGAAAATGCAGGGGCGCCTCGGTGGCTCAGTCGGTTAAGCATCCGACTTCAGCTCAGGTCACGATCTTGTGCTCCGTGAGTTTGAGCCCCGTGTCCGGCTCTGGGCTGATGGCTCAGAGCCTGGAGCCTGCTTCCGATTCTGTGTCTCCCTCTCTCTCTGCCCCTCCCCCGTTCATGCTCTGTCTCTCTCTCTCTCAAAAATAAATAAAGGTTAAAAAAAAGAAAAGAAAATACATACTTCATTTACAACTATCCCTGTAGATTTTCATTTATGTGTACACCAGTATAATTATTTTGAAAATCATTTCAAAGGGCTAGCATTAAGGAGATTTTTGGTGTGATGGATCTATGTATAGAAGGTGGTGGTTACACAAATCTATACATACGTTAAAATTCATAGAACTGTATGCCAAAAGAAAAAAGTCAATTTTACTGTGCTATAATTTTAAAAGGAAAATAAAATACAACATTTTACTGACACAAGAAAAGCCCAGCTCCCTTGTAAGATCCCAGGTCTCTGTCTGTCTGTCTGCCTGTCTTTCTGTAATTGGCAATAAAGGCTAAGGTGGCTATTGGGAAGAGACTAGATTTACTTGAAATGCCCAGTCGTGCTCTGCTAAAACATTAATGCATTCAACTAAAAAAAACACTTATTAAACACTTGCTGTGCAGTTCCCCAAAAGTCACTTTCTCTGAGAAGAGGGTGTTTTGTTTCCCCCCATAGGTGTTCACATAGACTAAAAGTCAAAAAGTCTGTGCCCTTCTTCTGACTTTGCATCTCACATCTCTTGAACTTCACTGGTCCTCCTCTGCAAAGTGGGTTTGATTCCTTTCCTTTCCTCAGAAAGGTTGGGGTGAGGAGGAGAGTCCAGGGAGAGAGCTGTGTAAACGGCACTGTGTAACACAAGTATGGGCATTATTTGGACCAGCTCCACGCACTCTCACGTCCAAAGACCAGACATTCGGGTCGAGGTAGCACCTCTGCTCCTTTGCTGAAAAGGAGAAACAGAAAAGGAGTTGGTTTGCCCTGTTCCCCAGGATACTCTTAGTGTTGACACTCCCAAGCATGTGCTAAACATTACCACCCCCCACCCCACCCCACCCCCACCCTCGCCAGCCATGCCTTGATATTCCAGGAAGAAGGGAGGATGCAGCAGGGAATAATGTCCAGAGAGCTAGAGAAGCCCACTGGGCAGCCATGAAAAAGACTCCAGGCACAGGGCTGAAGTTCACACGGCGTGCATCTGAATCGCCTGTTTACAACTAATATCCATTCCAATTGGTCAGTGGCTGTGCTCCACCAATGTTCACTGATGGTGAACATAACCCCTGTGGAGAGAGACCACTGAGGCAGCATAAACAAGTGGGGCAGCTTAGTATTAGAATTTCGAGTCTCTCTTGTCTTGGCTCGATTTTTCCCCCAACTTTTGAAAGAGATATGAACACAGGGAAGTATTTCATGACACTGGGAAAAGCATCAGTGCAGTTGAAAATGGAAATGGATGCATGGCCTCGGAGCAAGTAAAGACTGATGAGAACTATGGCCAATTATGGGTAAAAGGAGCAGCTGCTGGTTGGCCATAGACTAGGGGTTCTTAACCTTTATCAGGCCATTGGCCCCTTTGGCAGTCTGGCGAAACTTCCAGATCCCTTCTCAGGATGCTGTTTTTAAATGAAATAACATACATAAGATTACAAAGGAAACTATTATTTCAAAACACAGGGATTCCATAGGTCAAGGTTTAAAACAATTGTACCTGTGTAGCAATGTGGGTGGTATAATGCCTAATATTTTTATTTTCTAAGAGAAGCCAGGTTCCAAATCTTTAAATGAAGCTTTCTGATTCTTAAGTTCAACGTAACATTTTTCAAACACTAAGCCATTTTACCTCAGCACATGTCTAGGTTTGGGGTGCCTGGTGATCACCATTTCGAAACCTCCATGTTAGACGTTGTAGGAGATTCTTTGTACTAGAGTGGTGGTGACAATCCCACATGATGTCAACAGACAAGAATGGGGACAGTATCATAAAGCCAAACCAGGGAAAGCCTAACATTTGGCCATTTGTCCGATGGAAGAGGACAAAATATGGCATAAAGGATCCTATGTGCTTGGGTTCTAGTTCATGACGGGGTCGGTCATTATTTTCTTTCCTTTGTGATCTTAATTTTAGCATCCCATCTTCCACTGTGATTTCCCACTGAGATATTTAGATAGATTTTATTTTAAGTCTGGCTTTAGAATTTAAGGTTTTTAATTTGCTTTCATCACTTCTTTTCACTAACCCTTAGAAAATGGATTTTTTTTTACCCTTATGGGAAAGAGGGGAGACCTAGTGTCATGCTGACAGCCTAGAAAGGTAACACAGGGGTAGACACCAAAGCAAAAACAGAGGGGAAGACCCTTATTTCAGAGAAAATTTCTTACAATAATAATATATTAGAAGGATTTTACCTGTTCTGAACTTAATTAAAATTAGGTAAGATCAGGTAATTATACTTTCATATAATTAGAAAATACATTGATCTCTCAAAAGAGTTATTGACTCCATATGCATTTGCTTATAAATGGGGCCCCCTATTCCAATAAATGGAAGTCATACCATAAAGTAAGTTGTTTTTTCAAATGGAGTCAATGAAGTATATAGGGATGGCATTTCCTAAATCAGTGGCTTCTATATTTTTTGATCACAATATGTAGAAACATACTTTACATCATTATATATGTGTGTGTGATTACATATATATGTATACACACATATACTTCTAAAAGTTTTTTTTAACATTTATTCATTTTTTGAGAGACAGAGAGAGAGCACAAGCAGGGGAGGGGCAGAAAGAGGGGGAGACACAGAATCTGAAGCAGGCTTCAGGCTCCGAGCTGTCAGCACAGAGCCCGACGTGGGGCTTGAACGCATGAAACGTGAGATCATGACCTGAGCCGAAGTCAGACCCTTAACCGACTGAGCCACCCAGGCGCCCCTACACACATATACTTATAAAAACAAAAGTTCCATCAAATGTACTTGCTCTTACCAAAAGAAATGTTTTCTAATTCGATTCTGTTCTATTTCCTTTTAAAATGTTGGTCTGAACCCACTAAATTGATTTCACAATCCTCCAATGGTCTGTGACTTGTGCTTTGACAAGCAATGTTGTGATAAGTCCCCATGTTTCTTCAACCCTAGGCACAGACCTCCATTCCTGGGTTCTCCCCATAATACTTCAGGGCCCATCGAGTCTGGACCCAGGCCTTCCTTCATCCATGCTTGTGTGGAGAATAGGTGTGAAGCTTCTGTATAATAATCAGCTTCCATCTCCTTAACTCTTTATGTATTCGTTTACTCACTTTTCATTCTTGGCTTCGTTTATTCAATAAAATGCTTATTGAATATTCACTGTGTGGTAGACATAGGTCTTACGTCTAGGGCCACAGGCATGCAGATTGATTATCACATCACGCGTTAAGAACTGAGCCAGGTTACCCAGGTAGTGATGGAATCACAGAGAAGTGGCACCTGGTGGTGGAGAGTTTGAATAAGATAATAAGAAGGATGGGCCGGATAATCTCTGACTAGACAATCCCTTGCAGCCATTTCAGTGCCCTCTAAAATAAGTTCTCAGGTAGGAAGTGGATCCATTCACCAGAGGCCTGGGGTGAAGGGTGGGCACAGGAAGCGAGTCTGTGATGACAGGGTGAGCTGAAGTCTTTGGGTTATAGTGGGGGGAGGGGAAAGGAAATGAGGAGATCATAGAGTTGTGGGGAAATTTGGAGATCTCTTGGCCCAGTGCTGAAGTTTTTTCCCACAGAGAGTTGACAATGCAGAAGTGTGTTATTTATTATTGTTATTTGTCATTTTCATGTTGACAAAGGATCTCATCTTTCACCGTGACACTCCTTAAGAATGGATTCTTGCAAATAGCAAAGACTAGTCCTCTTCCTCTGAAAGTCCAACATTACAAGATCTGGTTAGTGGTGGAAGAAATTCCATAACGGTCATCCAACCACTTCCATTTTATAGATGAGGACAACTGAAGCCAGTGACCTGCCCAAGTCCACAAAGCTAATCAGTGGGAGAGTCAGGCCCGGAAGCTGGTGTCCTGTCTCCTGCCCCAGCCTGGGTTCCACATCCATGACTACCTGGTGAGGAGCTTCTGGAGGGCTGGACACAGGGAGCATGGTAGCCTCTCCTTTTTCCTTTTCGCTGCTTCCCATACAAACTGAGGGAGGCGCCCTAAATAAGGGGGTCACTCTTTTGGTAAATGATGGCTTCTTGTTTAGAGGGTCCAGCTGAAGTCACAGGTCACTGCAGTCTTTAATGGTGTCTTTGTTCAAACAGCAAACATTCAGATAGGCAGGAGCTTTGGAACAGCATTAGTGTCTTGAGTTCTCCTCTGTTCCAAATTCCCTGCCTCCCAGGGCCTAAGAGAGACTCCTCAGGGTCAACTGTTTAATTCATTAGACCCCTGTCTAATTTCTTTTTTGCACAGACTAAAATGCAGCACTGTTAGCAATCTAATGTGTATAAAAATCAACTAAGAGGGCCTCCTGGGTGGCTCAGCCAGTTGAGCGTCTGACTTGGGCTCAGGTCATCATCTCACGGTTCTGAGTTTGAGCCCCACATCAGACCTGCTGCTGTCAGCCTGTCAGTGCAGAGCCTGCTTTGGATCCTCTGTCCCCCTCTCTCTCTGCCCCCCTCCCCTGCTTATGTTCTCTCTCTCTCAAAAAATAAATCAAACATAAAAAAAAATCACCTAAGAAACTTGTTAAAAATGCAAATGCCAGAACCTCTCCCTATACATTCCAATTCTTAGGTCTTAGTGTAAGTGTGCCCAGACCTGCTTTTTAAATATAACCTTCAGGATGGTGGTACATGTATCCCCTTAGGGCACATTTTGAAAAAAAAAATACAGGGATAAGAGCATATAGGGTTTGAAGAAAACAAAGAGCTGGGGTCCCCTGAAGTTGTTCCCTTTCCTTATGAAACCAAGTTAAAGGACCAAAAAGGCATCCTTCAAACCACTTCAGACCACTGAGGCCACTTTGAATAGACTCCTTTCTCCAAATTGCAGGAAATCTCCACAAGTGGACCCGAAAAGAATCAGGATTAGGGTGTGAACCGCATGGGAAAAGATCACATTAGAAGGCCTCTATTTTAATTAGCGGCAGGGCCCCAAACCCGGTGACAAACCAGCACAAGTCCAAGTGGCAGATTCCACAGTGGCCACAAGGTGGCGATCTTCTGCATCTATTTGAAACGCTCTGTGAGTTTTCAGGTTTAGCTTATTTCCGATGTTAAATACATCATTAGTTTTAGAAGTACGCATTAATTTTAAAAGGATGCAAGGAGAAATGGTTTAACGGGCAAGCCTTCAAACTAGCATTTCAATCAAATACTGACATACTCTAGATGGAAGAACTTAGTGAGATTTCCACATCAAACCCCAGAAAAAAAAGATAAAAATCTGTTTGAGTAAAGGCTGTAGTCTTTGCAAGATGAAAAATGTCACTCAAAGAAAGTATCTTAAAAGCTTTCTGAGAAGTTGAGTTTTTCTTGAGAACTAGCAGGTACAATCTGGTCATTAAAAAATAAAAAATAGAAAAAAAAAGCATCATCTGGTAAAATTTCCTTTTTATTGGTCTGTAGTCAGGATCAGAAAATGAAAGAGAGAGAGAGAGAGAGAGAGAAACAACTCTGGATCAACATAACACTGGTGCAGTTCTGAACCAAAAGTGAAGGCGGAGGTGCGGCTTGGGTGGTGTGGACCTGAGTTTTTCCCAGCAACTCCGCTAGGCCTCCTGGGAGGTGCAGCAGCAGGCGAGGAAGCCAGTGGCCTGAGAGCAGAGAGAGGAGGCTGTGAGCGCTCACCACAGCACAACTTCAAGCCAAGCAGCACAGCCTCAGACTTGGAAGGCCAAGCCATTGGCAAGGTCACTGTGCTCCTGGGACTTCAGGAGACAGAGAGGCTAGTGGTTGGCATTAAAGTGAGGCCAAGACAACACTCCACAGGAATAGGCTACAAAAGACAGCCAAGGCCTCAGGCCAGTGGAGAGTTCAGGGGACAAGGTTGCCGATCACCTTGTGGGCTTTGGGCCATATGTATCTAGGTTTTAGCCCTTGGCCACAGCCCCACGTTGAGGATGTCCCTGACACATTTGAGTGTCGAAACAATGTGTCTAGAAAGGCCAGTAGGAGAAGGGTGCCGAGGCATAAAAATCAATTCTCACCTTTCAAGGGCACTTGGCAAAGTTGGCTTCATATTCTACCCTCTTAATTCAGCTTCCTCTCAAAGAAGAAACCCTGGAAGGCATGGGAATATCGTTGAAGGAAGCATGAAGGGCCACCAGGACATAAAAGGTGGTGAGGAAATAGAACGGGCCTCAATAGCTGGGCCTTCCTCCCTCCCACCTTCCCAGTTTCTCCCATCGTGTTCTTGGTCAGGACAGGAAAATGGTTGGAAGGGGAAAACTCTTTTCAAGAAGAAAGGCTGAAGGGGCCATTGTCTTAGAAATTCAGAGACTGCAGGAGAGATGTCGGAGATATTTCTTTTCTCTTTATTCTTCACAGTGTGGGGCTGGGGCAAAGGCTTTGAGGTCCTGGTTGTTTTAAGGGACAGCCATCCTTTGGTTATTCTCTGTTCAGACCCCCCTCACTGCAGGGAAAATCATATTAGAGCTTTGGCAGACAGGATGGATGTTCTCTATGGAGCCAGTGTGTCTGCAGGACAGTGTGCCATTAGAACCTTCCCTGTGCTGCTAAGCAGCTGAGCGAGACGCTTATATAGCTGAGGAGAGGGGATGCCTGAGAGACATTCCCCTCGACAAGACCCCTTTTTCACTGCATTATCCGTGGATTTGGGGAGATGGGCTGCCCAAAGCTGGACACACAGAAAGAGCTCATATCTTGCCAACTGTCATGAGATCTTGGGCCATGAGTAATGTAAAATATCATAGGTGATTTAAGGATAAGCAGTTTTATTTAGTGACCCTCTAAATGCAAACCATATCCCACATCCAGTGTGATAAATGCCTTAACTCTGGGGTACATGTGTCTCAGACCTGGGCTGATTTCCTTACACTCAGGCAATCAACCCTTAGAGGCAGGAATGGAGAAACATAGAAGAAGAGAGCGTTCACCAGCAAGTTTTTGAGTTTTTGTTTGGCGGGGTTTTTCCTTGCATGGCAGATTTTACGTTGGAAGATGAAGTTCCTGATCTCCCAGGAGGCGAGCTGGTGCTCAACGTGATTTTCTGACGAGTGGGAGTGGATTTGCACAGATACGTCCTCTTCAGTCTCCGCACAAGCGTCGGCATTGTGCAGGCAGCCCAACCCACAAAAAGTGAGGGAAGTTCTCTTGCACGTCTGCTGGGGGTCTCAGGGACCCAGAGTTCGGGTGCAGGGGGCACCTGCTCCACCTGCACCCACACTATTCATTACACACAGCTCACTCGCCGGCCGGCCGGTCAACCGGAAGTGAATCGTGCCTTAGCCGAGACATCTTGGCAAGTATGGATGGTTAAATCATAAAATTAATAAAGACAACTTCCCTCCCAATATTTAGAAACATTAAACTAATAATAAAGGCACTGTTCTCAGATCAAAGCAGCTCTTCTTAACTAATTGAAAGAGTTTCTTATAATTAGATTTCTTTTAAAGATTTATTAAAAAAAAAATTGTTTCCTTTGGAAACAGATGCTGTGTTGACTGGCAGTCAAAGTACCAGAATCTTAGACATTGTAATATCACTTTAGATAATTAGCCGCATTGCTTTAATTTTCAGCTACTGTGCCTTTGAGTTCTGTCTGGCAGCCGTGTGGGTATTAGTCTCACAGGAAATTTGCTGAATGGCCAATATGTTGAATGCCTTGGCAAGGCCACCAGAATGACAATATATAGTATGCTCCTTGCTAAAAGCAGAGTAACTATGTAACTTACTGTCCAAACTGGGATACTTTTGAGAATAAAAGGAGGCACAATTAATAATCACTCCAGGAAAATAGATGTAAACTGGGACTTCCTTGCTTATACGGCAAGCTTTTGTCCTTTAAAGTTATTTCACAGAAAGAGGGAAGATACAGATAGAATTCTCAATGTTATTCAGGTTCTCATGAACTTACTCATATTCCAGGTCAAATTCCTTTTTTTGTTAACTACAAAATGCTCTTTAGGAAAGACATCCTGAAACGATTCAGCCACTCCTAGTTTTGCATTTTTGTAGAGATCAACTAATGCAAATCAGATTTTAAAAGGAGGGATAGAAATTTGACACAGATTTCACAATTATTCCTGGGTGCAGTCCCTCATCATTTTTTTTTTTTTTTTTGTAGGATTTTCCAAACAGTCACAAAAGCAAAAAAAAAAGTAAGTGGTTGTGCTGTTAACCTATAGGATGAATGGAAATTCCTGTTGTTATGAAAGTTTACGGTTTGGAGGAAATATTTCAGCAACATCATCATGCCTGATTTTTAAAAGTACTATATGTCAAACAAGTGAAACGTGAAGACATGTGCTCTGGATAACTCAGCAAAGGATAAAAAAAAAAATTGGCCATTGTCATGAAGACGGAAAATGTATGTGGAGACTGAATGTAAACTGGAAAAAAATGTTAAATTAAGCATTATTTTATGTAATAACTGACTTTTAGTATCAATATATAATTTAATTAACAGATTCAGTATTTTGATTAGACACTTGAATATTTTATTTATATTCCCCAAAGCTTATGTGTCCAAACCACGTGGGTTTCTGTTCTGTGTAGGTTGGTAGCAACAGGCTCCTGGAATTCAGGCTGGGTGAATACGGGGGTTCCCCGTGACTTCCTGCCTGGGCAGAAAATTTATTAGGACTCCAGGTGATAGAGCAAAACACTGAGCCTGTGAGCTATGTCTTTTTGGTTTTTGTCATAAGCCCAGCTGCTGTCTTTCAGAATAGCACCATGCATGCGGTAGGGGGTGATATGAGCAGGTGCAAGATTCACTGATGAACACCAGGGTCTCTGCAAGCAAAGTCTACACTGAATGGCTCAGGGACAGTTCCTTTCCATCACATGCCTAAGAAGCCTCCGTCATGGACCCCAGCCTAACCCATGGTGTTAAGGTGGCCTTGGATACATCAACCAAAGACCAGCCACTGTGGGGATCTGGAAAGAAGAGTGTGTCAGTCTGGTCTCTTCTGGCCTCCTGGCAGCTGAGAGTCTAGTCGGGGCTAGATAAGATGCACTCTTAGACTAACTGGCTGTACAACTTCAGGCAAATCCCTCAAACTCTCTGACGGAATTAGAGGACTTTCCTTCCAGAGCTATTGCTTTTCTCTATGAAAATAGAAGCAAACAGGCAGGGAAAGGTTGCCATTGATGGTACAGAAAATGAACACCTCAGAGGTAAAAAGAAACAAGAGATCAGAAGCTTCCGTGATGAAAAGAAATGAGGCTTCTTTCTTCATTCGCTGTAAACTTGGTTTTACAGATTTTGGAGTAGAAGTATGCTGAAGGTCAGTGAGGAGAATTCACTTACTTAAACCTATATAGATACATAAAAGGCCCTTAAGGACCAGAGAAAATAATCTAGGCTTCTAAACCCTGAAACGAGGTATTACTTGCTACATTGAGTGGCTTGGGGAAAAGGAAATCATGTGATCCTGGTGGCCTTCCTCTTAAATTTGATGACTCCATTCTCTTGATTTGGCCCTTTAAAGGAACTTCAGAGATTTTGAGGAGCGAGAAGCAGGCTTAGGAGTGGGGGACGAGTGTAGAGATGGGGAGCCGGGGTGTTGGAGCACCTCTAAGACTGCTAGGGTACTTGGAGAGTCAGCCAGTGGTGGTTTGGGAGGCTTGCAGCTTGGATGCGCTTCATTTTCTAACTTGCTCTGGTTCCCTTTTTGGTTCATAACATATTCCTGGATAACCAGGTACATGAACTTCTTTGTAGAACACACACAAACCACAACTATACCATCAAAAGGCTGTGAGATAAAATTTAAAAAATGGATTCCATGTTGCAATCCAGGTGGTTCTAATTCTGACACTTTTGGTTTTTTTTAGAACTGGAATCCCTTGGTTGGGTAAAAATCCTTGCTTGCTTGCTTTAAAAAGCATTTCTTCCTTGTTTTAAGCAAAGATCATTGGAATCCAGTTGTGTTCGTCATCACAATGAACATAAAAAGACCTTCCTCAAGTGCCTCCTTCCCTCTGTTTGGGCTAAGATTGCACATATTCAATAGCTGAATATTACACTTAATTCTGGGCAGCACTTTTCATGAGGGATATTGGAAACCAGAAAGCTCCCAGGAGAGGGGGACAGTACAGGATCTGGAAACTACAATAAATGAAGAACAGGCAAAAGAACTGAACGTCTCTAGTCTGGCGAAGCATATCTCAACTTAAAAATTGAGAGCTGCTGGCTGCCCAGATGCAGCAGTGGGACCTGGGACACCTGGGTGACTCAGTTTCTGAGGGTCTGAATCTTGGCTTCGGCTCAGGTCATGAGCTCACAGTTTGTGGGTTTGAACCCCACATCAGGCTCTGTGCTGGCATCATGGAGCCTGCTTGGGGTTTTCTCTCTCCCTTTCTCTCTGCTCCCCCTCCCCCACTCGCTCTATGTCTCTATCAAAATAAATAAATAAACTTAAAAAAAAAAAGAGGCAGATCCAGATATTGCTCATTTTGGCTTTGTGAAAAGAAGAACTTAATAAAACTTGGGGCTAGTCAGTATTGAAATGGGCTAGGATGAAGTCATGAAGTCATGGGAAATGTCCATGGAGAGAAAGGGACGCCATATCCAGGATACCTCCCTGGTAACTTGCAGTGAAAGGCTCTGAGTTTAAACTGGGGATACAAATAGATGTATGACAAAGTGCCTTCCTTGTCAGCACCTACTGTCTTCCAGAAGAAAGGATGCCTAAATAAAAATATAAGTAACAATGTAAGAAGTGCATGCTACAGACCAGGGGAGATACTGAGAGCTGTGGGAGGACCTGGAATTGGCAGATGCAGAGGGCTTCATTAGGAGGTGGGATACAGGCTGGGTGTTGAAATGTGCTGAGACTGAGATAAACGGTTGGGGAGATTCTAGGGGTGCAGCTGGGGCTACAGGGAACACTGTAAACAAAGGGCTATGCTAGAACAATGTGGACACCAGAAATAGAAGGGTCTGTGGGGGGAGGACTCAGAGATTGGAGGACTCAGATAAATGGTTGGGGAGATTCTAGGGGTGCAGCTGGGGCTACAGGGAACACTGTAAACAAAAGGCTATGCTAGAACAATGTGGATACCAGGAATAGAGAGGAGGGTCTGTGAGGGGAGGACTCAGAGATTGGAGATAGCTGTGAAGGCCAGATACTGGAAATCCTTGAACTGTAGGTTGTTGGAGTACATTCTCCACTGGTACCTGAGTTACTAAATAGCAATGTCTTTCATACTTGACAGGCAGTATTGGCTTCCTTGTGCAGTGCCTCAGAGAGGCCAAATGTTAGGGTAGAAAGCAAGTAATATCATGGCATTTTCCTGACCTCTTTCATCAGTGGAGTCTCTAGCCCTAACAGGCTTTTAAGGGAAATAGTACATTCTTTTGGCATTTGCCAGTATTAGCCTACCCACCCCTAAACCCTCAAAGCCCACTGTATAATTACCCCCAGGGGACCAGAGGTCATTTAAAACAGCAAGTGTAGGCAACACCCAGCTATTAGAACTCAAATTTCAGAGCTATCCCTAAATTCTGGCCTGAAGCATTTTGGAGATGGGAGGGGGCCCCAAAGGTGGGGAGACTTTGAGGTTGGTATTTCCTGCCTGCAATGAAGGCATGTGGTTTCTGAGGTTGGCATGGGTAAGCTGTGTTCCTGTAGGGGGGCTGCAGCCCACTCCCAGGGAGGCCTTCTCTCCTCAGCACTGGCTTCAGGCCTCCTCTTGGCCCCTCCACTTCCTCAGAAGCACATACTTGTCTGTTCTCCCTCTTCTTGCATTTAGCTCAACTCCTTGGGTGGGAAGATGAGAGGAGTTTCAGGGCTGCTCCTGTGACCCACTACCCCAGATAGGAGGGGTGGTCCAGACAGAGAGTGGGAAGGAAAGTTGTTCCAGAAGGAGTCTTCCAGTCTGTCTGCAGGTAGCTACCCAGCTAGCCAGTGCTTCTCTGGTTTCCTGAGAGAAGGAGAAGTTGGAAAGCGGGCAATGCAGCAATTGGTCTCCATGCAGGATGAGTGCTTGGCCAAGATGGCAGTAATAACTACCTTGCTCTGTTTAGGAGCTGCCTACAGATAACTGCCCCACATGTTCTCATTGAGGGGCCCAGAAGCCCCTCAGTAGCTTCCACATTAGCCTACTCTGAAGTTTAAAATGCTACCATTAAGATGGATTCCCTGGATTTTAGTGTAAATCTCACCCTTAGTTTCTCTTTAAAGATGAGTTTCACTGGATACAATAGTCTATTGAGTCATTCCTCCCTAGTAAGAGGAATGCATTGCCCTGGAAACGTTAGGAGTTGGAGAAGGTAGCCAAAGAAGCTAAATATCTTGAATTGACAGAGCAGAGAGTACCGAGGGCTACATTCACTTCCTTTAGGATTTGCCATGGGCCAACACAGACCCAGTCAAGCAGCATCTCCTGGGCTCTGGAATGCCTTAAATTATGTTCTAAAATGGATGCTTTTAGGTGCCTGCATGGTTCAGTCAGTTAAACATCTGAATTTGGCTCAGGTCATGATCTTACAGCTTGTGAGTTTGAGCCTCATGTCAGGTTCTGTGCTGACAGCTCAGAGCCTGGAGCCTGCTTTGGATTCTGTGTCTCCCTGTCTCTCTGCCCCTCCCCCACTCCTTCTCTCTCTCTCTCTCTCTCTCTCTCTCTCTCTCTCTCAAAAATACATAATAAAATATTAAAAAAATATATTTAAAATGGATGCTTCTGAAGCCCTATTTTATTCAGTTTCTCCAGCAGGAAAACACATAGGAACCCAGAGTTTGACCAGAATTGCCAATTCCACCCTTCTAATCTTGACCTGCTTTGTCTGCTACTCTTGCATTCATTTTTACCATAGGGTCTTGTCTTTGAAGCTTGCTGGAGATTCTCAAGTCTGTTTTCAGTGGGAAGGAGGCACATTTTCACTAAGCTGACACAGCGCTCATTAGAGCATGGAAAGTTCTCCATTTCTATCCCAGTCCAGAAGCCAATGTCCTGGGACCATCACTCATAGATCAAAAACCTGCTCAGATGCTTTCCAGAGAGAGGGAAACCGTCCAGCAGGTGTCAGTAAGTTCTAAGATGTGCGGGGAGTCTGGTTTAACAATCAAGTGTGTTCTTTTCCAAACCAGCTTAGCTTTCAATGCCTTCTCAGGGGATTGTGACTGACAGAAGGGCCGTGATGACTGGAGTTCCCAAAGAGGAGGGCAAAGAGGGAAAATAGAAATCCTTTTCCTTGCAGAGAAGAACTGAGATTTGTTGTGTGTCTGAGGATTCTAGGAAGTCTGTACCATAGAGCCTAGGCTGAGAAATGCATGATGATTGACTAGAAAGATATCACAAGGCACCAGAAAGGGGTTCGTTCTGTCTTTTTCCTTGCCTCGGGG
The DNA here is from genome assembly GCF_018350155.1 of Leopardus geoffroyi. NCBI lineage: Eukaryota > Metazoa > Chordata > Mammalia > Carnivora > Felidae > Leopardus > Leopardus geoffroyi. The sequence continues at coordinate 147,921,775 of NC_059328.1, forward strand.
CACAATTCCATCTGGCCTTACCTAGAGGCAGCCTGTTCAAATCAGCTTCAGGTTTCTCATTCAGCCTGCATGAGGCCTTAGCTGAGGTAATTGTGAAGAACCCAGGCCACGTCAATCCAGCCTAGCGGACTCCATTCTATACTAAGGTGACCCTCCACCACACGAAACTGTGCAAATTGGAAGCCTTAGAGCCACAATAGCTTGGGTTGGGGCCCTGTTTCTGGCTTGGCATCAGACCAGATTCTAGGAGAGATCAGGCAGAGGTGTGGAGAAGTCTTTCTTTCTTTCTTTCTTTCTTTCTTTCTTTCTTTCTTTCTTTCTTTCTTTCTTTCTCTCTCTCTCTCTTTCTTTCTTTCTTTTATTTAAAGATTCTACTTTTAAATAATCACCCACGTGGGGCTCGAACTCACAACCCTGAGATCAAGAGCCATACACTCCACCGACTGAGCCAGCCAGGTGCCCCTGGAAAAAAGTCTTTACATCCCTACATCCTCTTTGTTTGATCAGCATTTACTGAAAGACTTCTGTTTTCAAAGATAGTGCTAGAAACTATGGAAGATACCGAGAGATATGATGTGGGGGTGCCTGAGTTTAAGGGAATCAGTATCTTGTGGACTCTGGTATTCATTGTTGACCAGCTACTAGCCTGTCCTTATCGTGCTGGTTCCATTTAGAGGAGCTCCGCCCCCAGCTTATAGGATATTGGTAGAGGTATCAATCAGGCATCATAACCAGCTACCACAGGGATGGGATTGTGATCTAACCTGGCTGATGAGGGCACACTGACATCACTACGTAGTTGTTCTCTGTTTCTTACAGCTAAAGGAATGAAACTAATCCATAGATTGACAATGTTTGGTCAACAAAACTGTTTAACACTATATAAAAACCAGCATGAAGTTTCCCAGGGAAAGGATTGACTGATCCAGAGATGTTCTTATCTTACATGGGATGCAGTTGCTCAAATGTACAGGTATTGAAATTGGTTTTCATCTGATAATCAGCTACTATCATTATAAGCTACTTGGACAGGGATGTCTAGGAAGTTGATTTTCTCATTAAACTTAGCTTAGTGAGTTCTCAAGGACAAGGATCATGTCAAATAGATGCCCGATAGTTTGAGCCCTTGGATATGCTGTTGCTGCTCTGACATGTGAATCATTTGGGTGGTAGGAAAAGGATCCTGAACATGGACCTTGAAAGAAAGAAGGCTCACAATTTGAAAAGTAAAAGTGACCATTTTAGGGACACCTGGGTGGCTCGGTTGATTAATCATTTAACTCTTGATTTTGTCTCAGGTCATGATCTCATGGTCATGAGATTGAGTCCTGAGTTGGGCTCTGCACAAGGCATGGAGCCTACTTAAGATTCTCTCCTCCCTTTCCTCTGCCCCTCCCACCTCCAAAAAGCGACCATTTTAAAAAGGCAAAATACCAGCTTTGCTTCTTTATTCTAAGATATTAGATACATTATCATCAGAGAATGGCTAGGAAAAGTGCTTGTTGAGTTTCTTAAGCCATTCTCCAAGATTCATAGTGTCACACATTCTGTTATTAAAGTTATATTTTGTGTTTTACAGTTTTCTTTTCGATGTTGAACCTAAAGTCTTTCCACTTGAACCTGAAAAGGAGGGGATGGCAAAGAGTCCATTCACCACTGTTATAGCCCCATGAGCTAATCAGAGACATTACGTGTTCCTGCTAAGTCCAGGGGGCAGTCTTACAAAGTACTGAACTTAGTACAAAGCTCTCCACCTTGGCATTCATCACTCAGTCCATTAGTGTTGGCCTACTGGATGCCATGCAAGATGAAAGCCACTTTCCATCATAAACTGTAACCAGTGATGCACATTTATGTAAGACCCTGAGCAGAAATTTTGCTAGCTCCTATCTGTTCACAAGCTGGTATAAGTCTCAGAGAAAGACACAACTTCAAAATCAATCAACTATAGATTGCAACGGTGATGCTGTGAATATAAATGCTTATGGAAAGGCAAATGAAGATAAGACCAGTTACTTCCAAGTACTCAACACATCAGTTTCCTGTCCCTGTGGGCAGAAGATAAATATTCATTGAATGAAGCCAAGAATGGTGATCAGTTGAAAGGGGTAGAGTCAAGGTTTCACATTTCTAGATGTGTTTTGCTTCATACTGACAGGTCCCAAACAGTCAAGGAGACCCAAGGTCATCTATATGTTCTTTAAAAAAAAAAAAAAAAAGCAACACATCTTCAGCAAAACACAGATCAGTCCTAAGCCTGCACTGGGTTGGGAAAGTTTCCTATCTTCAAGATCATTTATTTCCTAAAATCTCAGATTCATTCCCACCTGAGAGAGCCAACCAGAGTCTAACCTGATAGAGGATGGAAACATAACAATCCTTATGAGGGGGATATATTAATTTCCTAGAGCTATGATAATAAAGTACTATAAACTTAAAGCAAATAAATCTATTCTCTTATAGTTCTGCAGGCTACAAGTTCAAAATCAAAGTGTCAGCAAGGCTAGTAGCTTCTGAGAGCCTTGAGACACAAACTGTCCACTGCCTTTCTCCCAGCTTCTAGTGACATGCAAGGATTAATGGCCTGCAATCCCTGGCATTCCTTAAATTGTAGATACAGCTCTCCAATCCTCACCTCCATCCTCACATTGGTGTTCTCTGTCTGTCCTCACATGGCCATCTCCTTGTAAAGACACCAGGTATTTTGGATGAGGGGCTCACCCTACTCCAGGAGGACCTCATCTTAACGAATTATAACAGCAATAGCCCTATTTCCAAATAGGGTCACATTCTGAGGTATTACAGGTTAAAGCTATCACATATACAGAGATATATATATTGTTGTGGGGGAGGAAGGATACATTGCAACCCATAATAGGAATGAGAAACTATCTGGCCCTGTCAAATCATGAATGTTGCCAAAGCATGTATGGTAACATCTTGGATAGGTTTGATGTGTAGTGGCAGGTCCAAGGGGCCTTTGAAACTAAGACATCCAATAATGTATCCCCAATGGATAGAAGTGTTTCTGTTTCATGATTTTTCCATCTCAGCTCTGATTAGAATGTCAACTGTCACCTAGAAGAGAAAGGTTTCATATCCCATCACCAAATTTCAGATTCATCTTATTTTTAGTGTCTCAAATTTGAAGATGTCAGGAACACATCTTTCAGTATCTGATCAATAATACAAGCTTTCTGTATTTGTTCAGGTGGCTTCCCTCCCCGGAGCTTTCTACCTACCAGATTTTCAACATGACTTCAATACATGTACAAACAGAAAAACTACCCCACAGAGGCTAAAGTAATGTGAAGATAATTTGTTAAAAAGGTTGTGTCTTTAGGATAAGTGGATACACAAATAGTTGATTTCAAAGAACTAGATAGATAACCCCATTTGGATTGCACCAATAGTGAGGACAACCAAAGCAATGATACTTCATAGCATATATTTGCTAGTTGTTTATAACTTTTCACTGGGCAGATGCTGGAATGATTTTTTTTTTTTTGTATTATGTAGCAACACTAGACAGACAGCTAATATGTTTTTCCAGTTCAGTTATTCATATCTCAGCACTGCAATAGAAAGAAGTCATCTCGTTCCCTTTACTGCAGAAAAAAGAGTTTGTACTTCTCCATACCATTGACTTGGAACAGCCTGTGGCTAATGCAAAACCATATTGGGAGAGGATTTTTTACTCTCTGCTTTCTGACCTCCCCAAAGACATCACTGTCAAGTGTGAGCATTAAAAACTCTATTGAGGAATTTTATAAAGACAATGGGGGTAAAGAGAGAGCTGTATGTTTCCAACACTTGGACTAGATTTAACTGTATCCCTGGGGAACAGGTCAGCAAGACTATACCATAGGTTCCATGGGGCATCCACAATCTTCCCCAGGGAGGAAATGCATTCCCTTCAGAGCCGCAGGGATCTGTATACTGCACTAAGGAGATCTAATCCATTTTGGCTGGTTGCACTGAGATACTCTCTGTTCCCAATTAAATCAATTATCTGGGTAATCTTCATAATTAACAGCAGAAGACTTGAGCTGTCAGGACTGGCTGTAGCAAAAATATTTGGGCATGTGGGTTAAGCCACAGTTGTTCTGTGGGTGTCTGAGGCCGGGGCAGGAAAGTGGGCTGAGCGCATGCTGGGGCCAGCTTTCTCAATTATTGTTGGGCTCTAACTAAACAGCAGAAAGGGCTTTTGCCTAGAAGTCAGGAGATAGTGTTCTCACTCCATCTCTGACACTAGCAAGCTGTGTCATATTAAGCAAGCTTCTTCGTGTCAGAACGACTTATCTTTACATCTGCAAAATGAAGGAATGAAGCCAGATGGTTTTAGTTAGCCTTTACAAAGCAGATGCTGAATATCAGGCACTGTAGTAAACCTTATTTCATTTAATCCTTATAACTAAACTTTTATGAGAAACAAGGCACAGAGAGGATAAGTAACTTGCCTGACATCACACAGCTAGGGATTTTCAAAGACCAGATGATCTTTAAGCTCCCTTCTGACTAAAATTTTAATCTCTATTGCTGTGGAAGCCAAGTGGAAGCCCCTGTGTCCCAGATAAGGCTTAGGGTAACTTATATTCTTGCTACTCAAAGTCCATGGACCAATAACATAGCCATCACCTGCAATCTTTTTGGAAATTTGGAATCTCAGATCTCCAAATTTATGAATCAGAACCTTCATTTTTAACCATATAACAAGGTAATTCATGTGCCTAGTAAAGCTTGAGGGGCACTGATCTAAGACTGACCAAAGGCCCAATCGGAACTACTGCAAGGGATTTCTGTTTTCTGCCCCCACTGGTAAGCATTGAAGGCCCTAGACTGAGGTGCCGGGGAAGGGTTGCGGTGACTTCCGTCCTGCAGTTCTAAGCCATTGGCCCAGTGCAAGGATCTGTGTTTCTTCTTTGCTTTCTTACCCAAGTCATATGCTCCTGACTGTCGGCTCTACTTCCAAAAGGAAGCTTCCAGTAGCTAGAACAGATCTTTGTATCTCTATGAGCTGACCACAGGGCAGAGGCTATTGTGAACAGATTAATGCATGTTCAGGATAAAATTCTCCAATGTCCTTTTGCAGGCAGGAGAAATTGCTGTTCTCACTTTCCCACTGACTTCCCTCTTTTATTTAACAATGACTCTACACAAAGGCTTTCTATAGAAAGATAATTGGATTTCTAACTCTATTTGTTCAAAACTCACTTAACATTATAATGGCCCTAGTTATATTGTTTGTATCAACTCATCAGTAGTAAAGTACCAATTTCTGAATAAATATGTAGATTTTTGTACATACATCTAGCATTACCAAAGCAGGAAAGGAAAAATAAGCCAGAAATAGAAATCCATTAATAAAAACAGATACTAACTAGATACTTTGCTGCACTAGGCTTAAATGTGCTGGGTAAGTTTAGATTTTCAACATCTGAGTGCTATTTTTGTCTTATGTATGTATTTGCTTAGTGTTTAATCACTGTGGAACTTTTGGCCAACAGGTCATCGAAGAAGAATATAGCCTGGTGTATTCACCACTGAAGTACCAATTTAACACAATCTTAAATGAATTAAACATATACTTTAACAATGATTATCCTTCCCTTGCCATGGGGGTTGCAACAGAACCTGGCTTCCTGAATACCCTAGAGGTTTCCCTTTGACATCTTTAAGGCAAAAGTAGAGAGGGGAGGGAGAGAGAGAGAGAGAGAGAGAGAGAGAGAGAGAGAGAATTTCTAGGGATTTTTATGTTTTCATTATGTATGTTTGATAGAGATTTCTTTTCCACCTTTCAAACGTATGAAACAAGGCCTTTTTTTCCACGCTTTTTCTTCTCTGTTCTTTCTCTGGACAAGGAAGAGGCTACCACTGAATAAATGAAACAAAGAGCAGAATGCATTACTTTCTAAGCAAAAAACCAATGAACACGGACTCTGAAGAGAGCAGATGCTTGCTCTTATATGGGGCTTGGAGAAGCTAGGCACTCAGAGATTGGTGGCCTCTCAGAAGCAGGAGTGGTCAGGGATTGGCCATGGAAAGCAGTTACTAAAACTGGCTGCTGCTATTGGCTGGCTTTCAGAAGCTTGATTACCATTTCAGAGTTGTCATTAATTGGGAAGAGTTTACAACTGAATCTGGTAGTTACTTGTTCCTACGATCAAAGAGTAGTCAATCTTTCTTGAATTTGAAGTATGGACACTTTTTATGTTCACCTCCTGCCCCCACTTGCTACTTCAGGCAGCCTGTGTACTCACTGTGGTATGAAACATTAAGGAATATAATCTGAGTCCATTGAATCTCAAAGTGCCATACCTTGGCACTCTCCCGTAGGGTAAATAGGAAACACATGGCCCGTGTGTGGGCCAATTCCCCTTCCAGGCTTGCTCAAAACTCGTGCCACTCTTTGCCACGGAGCCCAGATTAAGGCTTTGGCTTCATTCTAGCAGCTTCTACTCATTAAGTGGGATTGCCAGCTGATGAAAGAAGATTGCCATCTTCTGTGGAAGAAGCCTGTTTGCCATCCCTGCTCTTGAACAACTTTGTAAAACTTAAGTATCCCGTGTCCCATTCTTTTACCTTCTCCTTTATAAACCAGCTGAGGAGAGTTCCAGGCAACTTCCCTCTGAGATGTAATATGTTACACAATGCGTGGTTGTCCTATACCTGTTAAAGACAAAGATCCTGAGCTTCGCTCTGGAATAAATCTATTCCTGGAAAAGGGCACTGTGGTGTGTCAATTAAGAGCACCAAGATAGATAAACATGTGAATTCTAATTCTAGCTGAAATGTCATTTACCAGCTGTGGGACGTTGGGCAACTTACTTAACCTCTCTGAGCCTTAGTTTCCCCTTTTGTAAAACAGGGATAAAGCACAGTATTCATATCATAGGATTATTGTAAAGATTAGATGAGAGGAACGTAAGACACTTAGGGTGGTACCTGGTAGATAGTAAGTACTCAAAATGTTGGGTATGACACAATTTGCTATTTTTGTCTGTAAAGAAATCCCTGGGAGTCTAAAGGTCTGGGTTCAGATATGCCTAATATTATTAACCATGTAGCCAACAGTCAATAAGAATACTTGCATTGTTTACATGAGCGAAGCTAATGTTTACTAACTTCATGGTGCTGTTCAAATCACCCTTTTGGGGCCTCAATTTTCTTCCTTGTAAAATGGTGCGGACAGCTACTCAGTCTAACAGATAGCATCACTGTGAATATTAAATCAAATAATATACATGAAATGGCAAGGAACCATGGGAGAGAATCATTTCTTGAAGATAACTGAGATTTAAAAAAAAATTAAAGGAGAAATCACTTAAGAGAAGAACGAAAATTTTACCATAAATGGTATTTTTAGGTGTTGGTTGAATTCTATTGTTAAAAATGAAACATTAAAAATAAGTTTATCTTCTATTTTCCAGAATCTTATAGCTGTAATTATTTGCTAATTCTTGGAATCATAAAATGAATCAAGTGTCAATTTTTTTGGCTTAACTTGACTGACAAAACGCTAAGGTCTCCTTTTCTTCACATTTGATTTTTGCTTCACACTTACTGAAAGGGTTAGTTTTTGCCAAAATATTAACGGACTTGGCTCATTCTCCCAAGGGTCTCTTTTAATTCTCTGATATTTAAATCAGTCTCTTTTGAAGCTCAAATTGTCCCTCATCCAAGTCAGATGAAAGCCCGCATCTTTTGCAGGATATGCAATTTCACTTTGTTGCAATCAATTTGCATTTGATTTGCATTGTATTATTGACCACACGGGAGGGTCCAACAAAGATCTTGATACCATATGTGAGAATAGACACCAGCATGATGGAAAGTTATGATTAAATGGGAACTAATTGTAAAAATGGTCAGTTCATTAATGAATCTTTCTGTCCTGGAAACTTTTGCTTCCTCACCAAATCTTGACACTGCAAAGATGTAGTTAATGAGTCTCCCTGTTTCCATTAAAACTGTATAGGATCCATGTCCCAAGAATTTGATTTGGGATCAAATTCTTAAGAATCAGATTGTATTTCAAGTGCCCTCACATAAGAGATACTATTTTAAGGCATCCTTTGATGTTTCTCAAGTAAAAGGAAACACCTACCCAATCCCTGACTTATCTTACTTTTCACAAACCTGAATTTCCAGGAATCACATTTTCTTAGAGCAAAGTTCATTCCTATTGCTTTAGGGAGTTGGGGGTCGAGTGATGTTGCCTCACCTTTTTTCTCTGCAGGCAATGGGCCACGTCCAAGAACAATTTGAAGCAGGCGCAGGAAGGCCAGGTGTAGAAATGAGTCCCCCACCTGGCAGGAAGGAGGAAACTCCCCTTCCCTGCTGCCTAATAGAGGCCTGTAGAGCAAGAGCTCCTCACAGTCCCTTGCAAGCAAGACGAATGGATGATTAGAGACATGAGCAGGCTAGGGAAGCATGGCCCTACCTTTCCTGAGTGCCTCCCAGTCCTATCACTTCCCTGGCATGTCTGGAAGGGGAAGCGTGTGATATTTGTGGCAATCACAAAAGCCACACTTCCCCCATCTTGAACCAAACTCCATTCTTCTGTCCTGGGGGCTAAGGAGTAAATATGGCTAAGATCAAACAGGATTTCATGGTGCTTTTGTTAGAGTTCCTAAACAGGCAGCTGTGGGCAAAGATTTAGACAAACAACAAGACTTTTAAAGGGGTTCTTGAAACGATCTTGTCACGTCATGGGTGACTGTGTCGTTCCCAGGCTGCAGTCTGACCTTAGTATGACAAGAAGCTTGCACTCTGAAGGACTGGGGAGACCCCTTTGAATGTGCTTCATTCTTTTCTTCCTCTCAAGGGTGGGTAGGGGAAGGAGACAGAGAGAGAGTGGGGGGTGAAGGGCAGAGGCTCTGGAGAGAATGGCATGCTGCCAGGAGAAGAAGGGAGACACAACATGGCTTGTTGGGAGGAAATGAGCCAGTTGCACCCCCCAGCCCCACCCCTGCTAAGTCCTCTTACAACAAAGTGGCCACTGCCAAGATTTCTCCTGCCAGGCCTAGGTCTGTGGAGCTCCCACACACCATCTACAAAGACCCAAGACAAACGTGGACAGCCTCAAAGCCTCACTTCACTACATCTTAAGGCAGTCCTAAATGCTTGTAGCTTCTCATTTAGGACAGCAAAGAGAAATCCCCTTGGGAAAACTCTCTTTGAAGTCCTAAGCTCTAATGTTTAAAATCTGTTAGCAAACCACACATTTCTCCACTCTCGCTGGGGCAGCTGGTTTCTTTCCAAATAAATCACAGGGCTGCTAAGCATTCTAATGCAGGATCTTTGGGGTCTCCTTTCAACACTGCTCAAAAGGCCCAGCTGCAGGGCAGTTGGCCTGAGACCACCTCCTACGGGCTACAGTCCTATTTATAAAATCCTTTGGGACAGGTGTCTGGAAGGTGGATTTAGGAACATTGTGTGACTGTGCAATGCAAGAGGGTGTCAGGTGGTGGCCAAGATCCTGGGACATCAGAAGTCAGGCCTGGAAGATAGGCAGAGAGAAAATGGAGTCTCCATGAAGATATCAGCTGCCTCCTACCTTTGGTGGTCGGCACCTTAACCATGCAGGGGCTCATAGAACTTTCACAGGAAGAGAGGAGAAATGCCTAACCTCAGCAGAGTATGAGCAAACCTTGAATATGAAGGTCACATTGCTCTGTATCTGAAAAATGATGACTCAACAGGAAAGGACAGTTAGGGAGGAGATAAGAAGTGCCATTCAAAGGTCTATTATGTGCCTGTGTAGGGGGACAGAGAGCACAAAATCATGACCTTGCCATATAGATGTTTATAGTGTAGTTGGGGAGAGAGATGAAGACAGATGAAGTCAGAAGGAGCAATTCTCTGGGGGTGATAAGCCATACAAACTGAAAGGATGGCCTCTGGAGTCCAATTTCTCAGCACGAACCCCGCCCACATCAACTTGCCAGCTGTATAACCTTAGGCAAGGTTTCAAATTGCAGAGGAGACTCTGTTTCGTCATCTTCAGGCATACATATTTAGTGCTCACCTCACAGGGATGGTGTGCATCAAATGAGCTATCCCAGTGCAACACTTTCCCCATAAAAGGTGCTCAATAAATATTAGCCATTGATATTACCATTATTCAAAGATGGAATATAACTAAGCCCTAAAGTAGCATGATATGGCATAATGTAACCGACAGTTCAGAGAAACAGAAAATAAGTTGCTTTGAACCACTTCAGTGGCTTGGAAAAAAAAAATTGGCTGGATTTGAATGATCAGTGGAGAGGAGCACAAATCTGCTCAGGACATGCAAAAAACATGAGAGAAGGCACAGACAGTGGTGTTCCTATTCATGGGCCAGACTAAACTGGAGGCATGGTGAGCAAAGAATGCATTTGGTTTAGTTGACAAGGGCAGAGACAACAACAACCCGACTGGGGCAAAACGAACCAACCAGAGAGGAGGGAGAAGCCTGACATCTCTGAACAGCAGTGCATGTGGTGAAGGTGGAGTTTCAGAATGACTAACAGGGCAAAAGTTGGAGGATAGCAGAGAGCAGAGGGCCTGGAGTCAGGCTGGCCAGCTAGGGTGATGGGGCAGTGATCTGGGGGTGTGACGCTGGGGATCTGGGGCTGGGTGGAGGGATGGATTAGAAAGACCTTTACGGGAAACAGGAAGTGAGACTTGATGCTCATCTGCTCAGCATACACATTGTGAAGTATGAAAGCCTTAACTGAAGGCTCTTGTTCATGCACGTATTTTGGCTTTAAGGAACAGAAATGCACTCAAGTTAAATTGAGTAATTAAAAATTTGTACACAAGCATAGGGGCTCAGGAAAAGCTAAAGAAACAAAAGGAGGCCTCAGGGAGATGGTAACTGGAGAGTTTTCTCTAACCTAAATGGCTCTAGTAAAATGTCCATGTGTTTCATTTTAGTGCTTTACCAATAACAGACTTAATTTTTCTCAGAGCTTCTGTATCTCCATCTCTCACTTCTCCTCATGTCCCTCACCCTTAAAATTATATTTTGTAGTCTCTATAGTGTAGTGGGGATACTATTTGCAAAAACATTAAACTGATATGTTTTATTTCCCCTCTTAAATCATGTTCATTGTAGCTCTCCACCTCTGAGGCTCAGCCATGAAATCTTTTGTCCTGTGAGAAAATAGTCATTCTGAAACTGGGGCTTGGGTGAGGAAGATTTTCTAAACGCCTTCAGAATTTCAGGAGTTAACCTGTTTGGGTCAGATCATAGAACTCCTTGCAGGGCATGGAGATACCTTTTCCATCTAACCTAGCCATGTCCCAAGGCTTGACTAGAAATGGTGGAAGGATGATCCGATGCAGGTGAAATGATGGAAAACCCCACTCTTTCTGGCCTGAAGGACCTTGGGAGAAAGGAGAGAGGTAGAGGTGGAGGAAAGGAGATACCAGACACTTACTTTGTTCTCCTCTTATCTCAGCCTCAAGGCCAACCTTGAAGGACAGTGGGTAGCTTTAGGAACATCTAGGTAACTTGGAGTCTTCAATGCCATGAGAGTTCTGTTGTACCCCTACCTGGGACTCCAGAAGGCAACCACTTCCCACATCACCTCTGGGACAGCTTCCTCAAAGTAATCCTGGTGGTGTCATGTGGTGGAAGAGACAGGCTTATCTGATGCTTTAGTGTTTCTTGTTTGCCTTTGGTGCTCCAGTGGTGTGGATTCAACACAGAGGAAACTGAGAGTTTGGGGAGCTCTATTTCTGAGCAAGAGTGTTTTGATGTTGTGGCAGATGAACGGGAGTCACGGGCCTTTCAAATCAGCAGGAACAGAGTGAGACCACATGAGATGGAGGGCCACCAGCCACAGTCCAAGATGCAAGAGATCAGATCACAGGTAATACCACCTACCAATGGCAGTGGTGCATGCCAGCAGTTCCGGCTGTGACTGAATATTCAGGATCATGGCTGTGGGGAGGAAAAGAGACACAGGATATCATATGGCTTTTTGGGCTCTTTCCTTCAAAGCCATGAAGTCACTTAATCCCTATTTGCCCCATAGACCCACATGCCATATTGAAATAGAGAAGGGAAAGAAATAAAATTCTAAAATACTGGGTAATACCTAAAGAAATGTCAAAATTATTACTTCAAGCCAAGAAATGGTCTAAGATGTTTTGTTTTATTTTGCTCTGTTCCTTTTGTTGCCCAGTCAACGGTGCTCATGAAGAAGATTAAAGGAGTTACAAATCAAATGAGGAAGCTACACTTTCTCTACACTGTGGAATTATAGTTTAAATAAATTTATAACCCTACCACGAGGCTGTCTGCTTGCTCATAGTTTCCAGTTGAATATGGTCCATCGTGACTTTCCGGTCAACTTCCCAATTGCTCTCTAAATAATTATCTACAATTTCATTTCTCACTAAGTGTCTAATTTGCCCACTATTTGTTAGCTTAAGGACTCGCCAGTCTTCTTTGACCCAGGCTTCTTTTTGAGCCAGGTTGTGCATTGAGATTTGACCTCTGAGTCAGGCAATAGGAGACAGAACCGTATGAAAGGGAAGTTCTAAGAAAACATCTGAGGTAGATAAAGTAATAGCATAGTCAATTCTTTAGTATTTCACCTATGCTTCAAGTCATGACCAAAGGAAAACTTGGAAAACTGCCCTATAAAGGCATAAAAATGTTCTATCTCAACAAAATGTTCCTACCTCTGTATCTCACCAGTAGACTTTCATAATTGTGATTGAGTTTCTCCCCTACCAGAAATAAGCTTAGGGTGTCCTGTGAATTTCACCTCCTTCTCCCATATGGGGAACCAGGGATCAGTCAATTCTTTTTTGCAGAATTTTATTTATAAAGTCCAGTTACTCAGCTATTACAGTTAATAAAATTTTGCAATTGTATAAGTAGAATATGATTTTTCAAAGAATTCAAATGTATTGAAACAGATAAATTAAGTCATTTATCCCATGCTCAAACACACTATTCTTATTTGAAGATTCTGAAGATAATTTAGTATTTTGCAGTCTCTCTGGGTTGTAATTATGAAAATCAGTTATCATTGTTCTTTATATGTGCATCTGAGTTCGGGTTAACAGTCCAAGTCAATTTATAATTCTGTCTCATGTTGCATTTATTCCAAATTTCCTTCCATCCAAAAGCAACTTTGTGCTGCCCTGTGGTGTATTTCCTCTCTCGTGAACACCTTTGTCAGAAACTCCACATGTTCACACAGCAGGGATGTTAAGTCTCATCTAAGGAGAAGCAATCATGAAGCCCACTCCAGGTGATCCACACTTCGGCATGAGCCCGGGGCTGATGAGCTAACAGGAAAGCTACACCTGAGGGGTGTTTGGATACATAGGTGGTGGCTGGTTACTCATTTGCCTAATATCAGCATAAGTTTAAACCTGCCCTTTTCTCAGATTCGTATGTCAGTAGCAAGAGCAACGTGTGGATAGGAGGATTTGGTGGCTGACATCACTTGTGAACCTGGGTATTACCGCCTACCCAAAGGCGTGAGACCAACACAAATGGGAAGACACAGAAAGTCTGTTTCATGTTTTCTAATTCAGTGCCACTCCTTAGTGTCATATGTGAAAATAACATCACTTCAACATCAGCTGTAACTGTTGAAAATGAGGAAAGATAGAGCCAAATTATAAATGAATGTACCTCCAATTATACCTGCAGGTAGGGAACAGCTTATCACCCTTATCCCATGCCCCGGTGGCTTATCCATTAATGTATTTTTATTCAACAAGCATTCAGTAAACATTTACCAGATTCCAGGCTTTTTGTAAATTGCGGAGGCCCAAATCTCCTCAGCCAGCTTTCCTCCAACCTCAGCCCCGGCATATTAGGGTATTTGCTCGTTTTGTGGGATTTTCACTCCTGGATCAGCTCAAAATCTGAAGAGAAGAGGTATGGGGGGTGAACAGTCCTGAGCAGCATTTGGTCAAGGGTAGGTGAAAGGGTGAGGGCCTGTGAGAATCCATAGCCAGCTGTTCAACCAGAGATGGGGGGGCTTCTGCCCTCTGCCAAGCACCTAATTGAGAAGGGGCACTAAGTATTACAGGCACTAAATAAGAAAGAACACAGGTTTTTGCAAGAACTGTTCTCAGAGATTGTACTCATTTGGAAGGAATGCTTGGACAAGTGGGATGGGCAGTGTCAGGGGCAGGGGCAGTGTGGGACCACCCACTGGGTAGGCTTTGGAGACAGAAAATGTTAAAGACTATTTTTGTGCCTCTAGTTGTCCACATGGGTGAGGTCCTGACCAGAGCTGAGCTTCTCAGGAATGTAACTGAGGCACTGAGGACACCCCACATTTCTTCCCTCTCGGTTTACCTGATGTAGCACGTAGTCTGTACTCTAAGTCAAACAAGTACTTAAGGAATATTGGTTTAGAGGTGCCTGGGTGGCTCAGTCAGGTAGGTGTCCGACTTCGGCTCAGGTCATGATCTCATGGTTTGTGTGTTTGAGCCCCACATCAGGCTCTCTGCTGTCAGCACAGAGTCCGCTTCAGATCTGTCTCCCTCTAGCTCTCTAACCCTCTCCCACTTGCACACTCTTTCTCCCAAAAACAAATAGACATTTAAAAAAGAATACTGGTTTAAAGGGGTGCCATTTATTAGCTATCCAAATTCCTGATTCCATGTTTAACCATATTCTTCTAGTCTCTCCAGGACCTGAACCATCTGAGTGGCTTGAAAAGGACATCGGAAAGCTGCATGAGGACCTGAGAGGTGTTGGGAAATAGAGGTGAGCCCCCACCCAATTTCAACCCCTGCCCATCTCCCAGCTAACCAGAGCAGACTCTTTACAGATGTGATGTGAATGAATGTGACCTCTGCCATCCATTTTCCACTGAAGCCCCTCCCCTCCTTCAGGCGTCAGTGCTGGTGGAGTGAGCCCTGACAATTTAGGTCTCCCCGGTGTGGCTCCAGACATTCTGCTTGCCCACCCCCATCACAACTTAATTGTTTCGTGTTGGATCCCCTTAGGGCTTCATTAGTGACTTTTACCGGAGTATCATATTCTACAATAATGGTGGATTATGGCTCAATGTCCAGCTTCTTCCTCAGAGGGAGACAAAGAGGTGAAAAGGAAAGCATGAGAGATAGTTTATTTCAAAGGAATATATCTGGCATGGTAGGCTGTGGGACAGGTGGAGAGTGATTTACGGGCTTGTGCCACCTGACAGTGCACCCTGCAAATCACAGTTGGGGGATAATAACTTCCCCATTCATGCCGCGGCCCTGCTCTCTTCTTTTAGTCTCATGAGTTACGTTCCGTGTTGTTCTCAGGTGCAGTGCAAACCAGAGGACAACAGGTCTTGTGTCCTTTCCCCCATTTTCCTTTTTAAATTTCTTCATCTGTTTGTGGCCCAGTGTTTCTTAGTAGCAGAGAATGGTTTTTCAGGCTCTGTTCGTTTTCAGGTGAGATACAGTAGTGAGTTTTTCCCCTACTGTGAACGACAGGTGTATGGAAATCGTAGTTGGAGAGAACCGGAGGCAGCGATCAGAGGCTCATATACCCTGCAGGAAGTAGGAGCAGCGAGCCCTTGGACCGACTCATGTCTTTGGGATCTAAAGCCATTTCAAAAATCAGTCTGTACGAGAATAGTCATCAGCTTTCATTTAGAATTCTAAAGTGAGCTGGGAACTATTACCTGGAGGGAAGAAGTTTGTAAATGTTTTCCATTAGTTTCTTCTGATTATATGTTAGAATTCAAATGTATTTGTTTAAGGCCTAAATCCTATGGAAAGTGTTCACTTGCAAGAGACTCCAGCAAAATGGCTCTTATGTGGTATTATTTATTCGGACCAGCAAGCCCCATTGCAACTTGAGACAAGCGTGCCCTTGATTTCAGGTTCTTCCCTAACAGCAGTGATTTATTATTTTTTATTTCTAATAGTCAATATCTTCGATTTCCTCAATTTCCTTTTTCTCTTTTCTTCCTGATCGGAGAAGTGAAAATATTAAGAATGATAGGCAATAATGGAGAGTAGGGGGCTTTAGGCTTTGTTCCTGACAAAGAAATTTAGCGAAGAGATTTAGCTGGGAAGATTCATGAGGAATAAACACCTTTGTGGACTGAGGCTTTCCGTGAGCATATTCTGACATAGAGCATCTCCTGCAGACAGAAAACTTATTATTTTCTCTAGTCTGCATTTTGAAGAACTGTGTGAACTGTTAGCAACTATTTGCTAAAAGCCTAGAGGTAGAGACTCGAAAGTGAAGATTAGGAGGTGAACAATTTGGTTCCAATTTGTTTACATGGATTACTTGGCTAAGTTGGGTTTTCTTTTTTTTTACCTTCCTTCATGCTACTTTATCCTGTCCTTGCTTTCCAATAAGGTAACAGATGAAAAGTGCATTGGCTCTAACTAAAATTCCAGTCTCTGAAAGAGATCTTAGAATAAGAAGGATCTGGCATTTGCTGAGTGAACAAAGAGGACAAAAATTCTATTCGTCAAGAAATTTTTTTTAAAATGAGTTTGTATTTGCTGCTATCAAATGTAAAGATGAAATTTGAATAAGTGTGGCCATCAGAGCAGCTATTACAGGTGATAAGCTATTAAAATTTATTGTGGGAACTCCCAGGAATATATTTATAGAATATCCTTCATTTGATCGCAACCTAACTTGGTTAACTAATTTTTTTCTATGGAATTTATAAACCAAAGATGATTTTGTGTACTTCATATTTAAATCAACTTTAATGATCAGTGAGATTCCTCTGTCAGATGCTGGAAAGGAAGGAGCTTGGGGACAGAATCCAACTGGGCTGTGCTGAGGGCATATTGAAGAATATGAACTGAATGTGAACTATTAGAGGGAATAAGTAAAATGAAATAACAAATTTTACTTGGAAAGGAAACAATGATTACTACTTTCTACCAAGCCCAGTGTTATTCAATACAACATTTCATTGAGTCTTCACAAAACCCAGCCAGTATGATACTATTATTCCCATTTCATGGGAGTGAAATGTAGGTACATTGAAATGTATGTATGTTGCCCAGTGGTCCTGGCATACACATCCTCTAACAAGAAATCATGCATTCTAGGGGCGCCTGGGTGGCGCAGTCGGTTAAGCGTCCGACTTCAGCCAGGTCACGATCTCGCGGTCCGGGAGTTCGAGCCCCGCGTCAGGCTCTGGGCTGATGGCTCAGAGCCTGGAGCCTGTTTCCGATTCTGTGTCTCCCTCTCTCTCTGCCCCTCCCCCGTTCATGCTCTGTCTCTCTCTGTCCCAAAAATAAATAAACGTTGAAAAAAAAATTTTTTTAAAAAAGAAATCATGCATTCTTTTTCCTAATCCACAAGGCCTTCTATGTAAATGTCCTATGTGAATGTCCCTGCAGTGGATAATTCATCTTCTAGCTACCAAAATATAGCGATTGGGTTAAGGGTGCCAGTTTTAGCAAATACAAATATAGGACATCCTGTACATGTCCTAAATATTCTATGGGAAAGTTTTTTTCCATTAAAATTATTTTAAGTGTGGTAATACACATGTAACACAAAATTTACCATACTGAAAATTATTCGTTGTTTATTTGAAATTCAGATTTAACTAATGTGCTATATTTTATCTGGTAACTCTATATGGGGGATCATGAGCATTTACTGAGCGGGAAAAGACTGAAGGAAAAAGCAGACAAGAAACTGGAACCCAACAATGAGCCTAGAGTCCAATGAACAGCAATGAATCTTCGTAAGGAAAAAAAAGGTGCACCTTACTTACCCCATTTGCACATGCAGCTGTTGGAAAAAGTATGAAGATAGAGACCCCAGAATGTGGGTAAACTTGGAAAAAGTGTACTTGTGGTAAACATCCAATAAACAGTGACAGAATTAAGGTCTGCTATTATCTAGAATGGATTCAGTTTATTACCTAGAATAAGATATACCATTATATCCCTAATGGCTAATGCTCTGGATACCGACAGCAGTCACTCGTTATATAGGTATGGCACTACTAAGTTAAGAGCACAAACTTTGGAGTGATATTAGCTGCCATGTATTATCTCTGTCACTTTGATTGTGTTACATGATATCTTTGGGCTTCAGTGTCTTTATTTGTGCAATAGAGTTGATATTACTCTAAGAGTTATTTTTACTCCATAAATGGCAGACATGGCTTTTCTTCATCATCATCATCATCATCATCATCATCATCTAGAATGGGAGTTGGTAAACATTTTCTGTAAAGCCTCAGATGGTAAATACTTTAGGTTTGATGGGTCATAATGTCTCTGTTACAGTTACTCAACTCTGCCCATTGTAGTGAGAAAGCAGCCACAAACAATACACACAAGAATGGCTATGGCTCTGTCCAATGAAACTTCATTTACAAAAATAAGCATTGCGTCAGATTTGGCCTGTGGGTTATAGTATACCAATTCCTGATTTAAAGCGGGGATCCTCAGTCTCCCAAATCTCATTATCATGGGGAAGGAAGGAAAGAGGTGCTTTGGAAACTGGTGGATAAGTGTGAATTTATCTCTGACAGGGCATCAGTTGTGTGTGGTGAATGGCAACTGCACTCTCTCTCTCTCTCTCTCTCTCTCTCTCTCTCTCTCTCTCCACACACACACACACACACACACACACACACACACATACACATACATATGTGTGTATAAGAATAATGTGTATATGTATATACATATATATGATCTTATTTTTTAGAGCAGTTTTAGATTCACAGCAAAATTGAAGGGAAGGTACAGAGATTTCCCATATTTTCCATGTACCCACATATGCATAACCTCCTTACCAACATCTCCCATCAGAGTGGCACATGTGTTATAATGATGAACTACCAACTCATAATATCATAACCCAAAATTCATAGTTTACATTAGGGTTCACTCTTGGATTTGTACATTCTTTGAGCTCGAACAAGCATGTATCCATCATTGGACATGTATCCATCATTATGGATATCATACAGAGTATTTTCACTACCCTAGAAAGTCTCTGTGCTCTGCATATTCATCCTGCTTCCCAACCCTCAACCCCTGGAAACTACCGATCTTTTACTCTCGCTATAGTTTTGCCTTTTTCAGAATGTCATGTAGTTGGAATCACATAGTATATACAGACTTTTCAGATTGGCTGTTTTAGCTTTGTAATATATATTTAATGTTTCTCTATGTCTTTTCATGGCCTGAAAGCTCAGTTATTTTTAGTACTAAATAATAAGCCACTGTTTGGATGTACCACAATTAATTTATCCATTCACCCACTGAGGGACCTTTTGATTGCTTCCAAGTTTCAGCAATTATGAATAAAGCTGCTATAAACATCTGTTCGCAGGTTCTTGTGTATATGTAACTTTTCAGCTCCTTTGGGTAAACATGAAGGAGCATGATTGCCAGATCAGTAAGAGTATGTTTAGTTTTTCGAGGAACTGCCAAACTGTCTTCCCTGTGGCTGTACCATTTTGCATTCCACCAGTAATGAATGAGAATTCCTGTTGCTCCACATCCTTACCAGCATTTGGTGTTGTCAGTGTTCTGGATTTTGGCCACTCTAAAAGGGTCTAGTGGTGTCTTATTGTTGCTGTAGTTTTAATGTTTATTTATTTATTAATCCATTTATTTTTGAGAGAGAGATTGGGCAGGGGAGGGGCAGAGAGAGATGAGGGGAGAGAGGATCTGAAGTGGGCTCTCTGCTTATGGCAGAGAAGCTCAAACTCACAAACCATGAGATCATGACCTGAGCCTAAGCCGGACACTAACCAACTGAGCCACCCAGTTGCCCCTCGTTGTTGTTTTAATTTGCATTTCTCTGATGACATATGGGTGTGAAACATCTTATCAGATGACATATGCTTTTGTTATTTGTATATCTTCTTTGGTGAGGTGTCTGTTAAGGCTTTTGGCCCATTTCTTAATAGAGCTGTTTTGTTATTGTTGAATTTTAAGGTTCTTTGATATTTTGAATAACAGTCCTTTATCAGATATGTCTTTTGCAAGTTATTTATTCCCAGTGCACCTTCCTTTTGAGAATTCCTGACCTAGAGGAATAAGGAAGAAACATGTAAGCTCTTTGTCAAAACCCTGAAGGAAAAAGTTGAATTTTATGCACTTTTGTAACAATATCTAACATGTACTGGATGCTTGTTGTGTGCTGGCAACTGTGATAGGAATTTTATGTACATTATCTGATTTAGTACAGCTCAAACTCTAAAAAGAACAAGTAGTATGACTATCCCTACTTTGCACATGGGGAAACTGATATTTGGAAAGATCCGCATGATCACACAGTTAGCCAGAGTTTAATTCATGGAGTCTGACCCCAGTGTCTGGATGCTTGACTCCCATACCATATTACTAGCACCTTGTACTGGGCCTGGTTCAGTACTGTTCCATGGTTATTTGTAGAAGGGAATGAATTAATATATGAAGCTATAGCTCACAGTTCTTCCAGGGAATTTTAAGCATTTTACCCACAAGTTGTTGAACTCATTACCATTACTTTTGAAGGCTGAAGGATTTACCTTCTATAAGTCAAATGTGGAGAGCTGGGCATAGACAGATGAAGGTCTTTTTAACCGGAGGTAGAAATAAATAGTGAAGAAAATAATAGAGTATTATTCCAAAGAAGGTGTTTCGTTTACTAGGTTTGATGGGACAGTGTATCTGCTGTAAGCATTTGCACAATTTCACTCTGACTTACAGCAAAATATTAGTAGCTGTGTTGAGTAAAGATCTGTATATGCAGGAAAGCAACAAAAAGGAAAAATGCAGGTTTGCAAGTCCTAGTTTACTTTCTCATGGTTTTGTTTATTTGTTTTGTTTTCTTAAAGAAGAAAATTCTTATAAAGTATGGGAAAGAAAGTAAATATTGTATTTCTCTGTGTGCTTTGGAGAGTCGTGGGCTTTGCATATTGAAGGTCATTTCTCGCTGGTAACATGAGATTGTGCTGAAATTGCTGTATTGGGACATGCAGAAATGTGAGGCAATCAAAAATGTGCAAACCATCCCAAACCCAGTGACTTGTAGGAGTCTAGTGTGTGCTTAGGGGAGCTTTAGGGGTTAGGCTTTGTAGCTTTATCACAGCCTTCTCCAGAAACATCACCACTGGTATTTTAGTTGACTCCTCTCATCCCCATAAGCAGTCAGTGAATTTCACATTACATTGGGTTAAGAACTTTTCCATCAAAAATTATTTTAATTGTTATAAAATACATGAAACATAAAATTTACCAGTTAATACTTTTTAAGTGTACAGTTCAGTGGCATTAAGAACATTCACAATGTTATACAACTATTACCACCATCCATCTCTGGAACTTTTATGGTCTTGCAAAATTGAAACTGTACTTATTAAACAACTCCCCATTCAACCCCTAGAAACCCCCATTCTACTTTCTGTTTCTATATGTGTGCTATTCTAGGTACCTTATGTAAGTGGCATTATATAGTAGTTGTCCTTTTGTGTCTGGCTTTATTTAACCTCATGTCCTCAAAGCTCATCCATATCATACCATGTATCAGAATTTCATTCCTTTTTAAGGCTGAATAATAGTCCATTATATATATATACCACATTTTGCTTATCCATTTATCTGTCAAAGTACATTAAGGTGGCTTCTGTCTTTTGGCTATTGTGAATAATGCTACTGTGAACATGGGTTGGGATAATGATTCCTCTCTTTTTATTTTTTTGTTTTAGAGAGAGAGAGAGTGAGTGTGAGTGGGGGAGAGGGGAAGAGAGAGAGAGAGAGAGTCTTAAGCAGATTCCACACTCAGCATGGAGACCAATGTGGATCTCAATTCCATGAATCTGGGATCATGACCTGAGCAAAATCAAGAGTTGGACGCTCAACCAACTAAGCCACCCAGGCACCCCAAGACTACTGATTTCTTAACATTTTTTTTCATTTGAGTACAATTGACAATGATACATTAGTTTCAGGTGTACAATATAGTGATTCAGCTTTTCTATATGTTATGCTCACCACAAGTATAGCTACCATCTGTCACCATGCAATACTATTACAATACCATTGACTATATTCCATATGCTGTGGCTTTTATCCCCACGACTTATTCATTCTATAACTGGAAGCCTGTATCTCCCACTCCCCTTCACCCATTTTCCCACCCCGCCTTCCCTCTGGCAACCATCATGGACTAATAACTTTTACACAACACTGTGCTAAGCTCTATAGAGAGGAAACACAGAGGCAGCTCTCTAAGAGTTTCTGTTTTAAAGTAACATCAGGGTGCCTTGATGGCTCAGTTGGTTGAGCATCTGACTCTTGATTTCAGATTGGGTCATGATCTCATGGTTCATGGGATTGAGGCCCACATCAGTCTTCATGCTGACAGTGAAGAGACTGCTTAGTCTTTCTCTCCCTCTCTTAGACTCTCTCTCCTTCTCTCTCTCTGCTCCTACCCTACTTACATGTGCATTCTCTCTCTTTCTGTGTGTGTGCGTGTGTGTGTGTGTGTTAAAAAATTTTAAAAAATTTAAGAATTAAAAAAAAAGAATTGCTTTAAAAAATGAAATAAGATA
Source organism: Leopardus geoffroyi (assembly GCF_018350155.1). Lineage (NCBI taxonomy): Eukaryota > Metazoa > Chordata > Mammalia > Carnivora > Felidae > Leopardus > Leopardus geoffroyi. Next base: position 147,944,289 of record NC_059328.1, read on the forward strand.
AAGTATTTATATTTATCCAGAAAATATAAAACCCAACTCTTAATTCCTTTATTTGACATTTATTGAGAGCTTACTATGCACTTTTGCGTGCTAAAGAATTTAGCATGGTCCAAAGAGAAGTTCTGGCCTCTGCCTCTGACTTCTGGGAGGCAATATCTGAGCCTTTGGAAAGTTATGCCTAATAAGAGTGTCTTTGTTTGCTTGAGGCCTTTGGGTCATACTGGATTTAACAATCTATTCGGTCTAACAGTGTATTTATAATGGGGGCCACCTACATTCATATAAGTTTTAGGATGGGGCTGGCTAGGCTAGTAAGGTCAACAGTGTGGCTTAATGTCAAGAAGTGAGGGCAATCCTGGGGGCTTTATACTCTAATTTTATACTTGTCCTAACTTCTTATACCTAGGTGTTGTGTTAGGCATTGAGTGTGTGCTACTAAATACAACACAATTTCCTCAAAGCAAGGGAAGGGAGACGGCAGATTTCCAAGTGCTGAGAACAGAGTGTTGGAAGTACTGAGGCATGAAATAGCATGGTGCATTTCAGAAATGGCAAGGAGTTTGGCACAGCTGGTCTTATTTTGCTTTCATATTTTTCTGTCTCAGTGAATGACATATTCATCCATCCAGCTAGTCATACCAGAAACCTAGAAGTCATCCTTGACTTCCCTTTCATTATTTTAACTTCACGAAATATACCATTAATTTTACTTTCTATACCTCTCAAATATCCACTCCCCATCTCCTCCACCATTACTACCACCACCACCCTGGTTTATGATACCGTCAGGCTCCACCTGGATTGCTGTAGTAGCCATCTAACTAGGGTACAAAACCCACCTCATCTCTGACAATCCATTCTCCACACTGTAGCCAGAGTGATCTTCTGAAAGTACATATTTGATGATGATGTTACTCATTCCTCCCCCACAAACTTTTAATATCTTTTATAGTTTCCCATTGTCATTAGGGAAAGACAGAATCTTTGGTCTGGTTTCAAGGTTGTGTGGGGTCTGGCCCCCAATTTCCCTCACCAGCACCTTCCCACGTCACACTCACCTCACCCCACTTCACTCAGGAAGCTGATAGGAAGAAGAGATTTGTGGGCACAATACCCATGAAAAAGAGAGAAAGGAAGTTGCTCAGGCCAAGCAAAGATTCACTGATTAGAGGTCAGAAAGGTTATGGAAAAGAGATGAGTAGAGGGATGTAAATGAAGAGGACAAGTACAGAAGGTCCCAAAGTCAGCCGAGGACTATCAAAGCAAATGACCCTGTTATTAGGTAAACTGTTAATTATCAGTCATTGAGGAGATCTTCAGTAAACAAAAAAACAACTATCTAGCTGGTTGTAAGATCATAGATCCCCTCCAAAATGCCAACCAAGATGGAAAAACACATGGTAGGGGAACTCTGCACTTACAAAATTTGTTGCCCAGCTCTAGCCATTTAGTGTACTTGACCATCAAGTAACCAAGCTGGTGCTCTCATTCGGCTTCATATTGGACACAAATGCCTATCAGTATTTCAATTATGAGGCTATTTGATTGATGGCTAGGATAACTGGCTATTCATCAATTTTTAATTGAACTAGACCATTAAACTCTTTGAGCTTCTCTTGAGTGTTTTCCCATGTGAGGTCATGTTTTAACATAAGCCACATATCATATCTTGGCAGCAAGGCATGACCAACCTTGAGCACCTGGCTGGCACAAAGATAGGTTTTAGCAACTGACTTTGGCTATGTTAGGCAATAAGGTAAATGTATATAAACCTTGTCTAGAGAGGCTGTATACAGAGTACAGTTTTGTTGTTGTTCAAATGTAGGCTACTTACTTGATATATAACTTTAGGTAGCTTTTTAATATCCCCAAGACTCAATAGCTGCAAAGTGGGAGTAACAAAGTCTGCTTCAAAAGATAATTGTGGGCAGAAACAAATGAACAAAGGAAAAAAAGAGAGAAACCAAAAAAAAAAAAAAAAGACTCTTAACTATAGAGAACAAACTGATGGTTAACAGAAGGGAAGGTGGGTGGGGAGTGGGTGAAATAGGTGATGGGGATTAAGCAGTGCACTTCTCATGACAAACACTGAGCAATGTATAAAATTGTTGAATCACTATTTGCATGCTTGAAACTGATATAGCACTGTATGTTAACTATATTGGAATTAAGATAAAAAACTTAATAAAATCAAAAAGTAAAGAAAAATTAAAAATAAAAATGAGAAATGGAGATGTAAAAATAAGATAATTTGGGGGAGAAATGAGATAATATTTTTGTAACGTCTTCGGTACAGTGTCTGACACACAGAGTTCCGGAGAAGGCACACTCCGCTTTCTGTACCCATCTTCCTAATATGGCTTCCTCTTTCACCTCCAACCTTTTTCTTCCCCTCAGACATGTATGTCTTTGTCTGATACCTAGCTGTTCATGGCTCCTAAATTCAGCCTTCTATCCAGGCTTCTCATCCTTCAAATGCTCCAAACCAAAATAGCTTCTTGCTTGTCACCACTCATCAAAGTTCCCATTCCTGAAATTCTGACCTCAGCCGGATGTTAAGAAAAAACACTTTGATTGGTTGGTTAAATAAGTCGATTATAAAGTGTAAATTAATTAGTATATGTCATTAATACATGTGATTTTGGTCAAGCATATCTTGCGGTGTGTGTTTGTGTGTAGGTGTAGGAATTTCCCCATTGCTTGTGTCCAACCTGAGGCTGTAGAGACTAGGAGAGCAGGCTTTGGAATTAGCCTGCTAATGAATCACATTCCGGCTCAGTTTCATATTAGCTATGTGACTTTATGCAAGTTACTGCAGCCTCTTCAACCTACATAGGTCAAATAAAATCATAGGGTGAAATGAGATGATTCATACAATACACTTTGAAGAGTGCCTGGTGCACGGTAAGCTGCCCAGTAAATGTTAGCTATCATGATAGTTGATCATCAAAGCAGTCATCCCCCCTGTCTCTGTCATTCCACCTCTGCTTTGAATCTCAGAGAAGGTAGGACTCAATGTGATACTTCTTTCTCAAAAGTCTCCTAGTAATGAGAAGAGCATTTCCTTTTGTTTCGTCCGTGACCAGAGACCAAAATTCCAGGAACTCAGCATCTAAGCAGAATGTCATTTCAAGGTTTGTGCTATGGACTGAACTGTATACCCCTGTTCCCCAACTCACATATCAAAGCATTAACCACCAATGTGATGGTATTTGGACATGGGGACTTTGGGGGTAATTAGGTTTAGATGAGGTCATGAGAGTGAAGTCCTCGTGATATTAAGTGCCCTTATAAGAATAGACACCAGAGAGTGCACTCTCTCTTTCTGCCATGTGAGGACATGGCAAGCAGGTGCCATCTGCAGCCAGAAGGAGGGCCCTCACCTGGAACCAGGTATGCTGGCATCCTGATCTCAGACTTCCAGCCTCTAGAACAGTAAGAAAATAAATGTCTGTTGTTTAAGCCACCTGGTCTATGGCATTTTGTTACAGCAGCTCAAGCAGACTAATACAGTTTGAGTGATAAGATGATCTTATAACTATCCAAGTATAAAATGTCAGAACCTTTCAGTGACCTGGTAGAAACTTCCTAATAAAGCTAAAGCTTTATTCATTGACATGTGATCTCGTTCACTACATTAATTATAGTCACAGTCTAAAACCCCAGATGACTTTTAGATGAATCACAAAATTGTTTCCTGAGCTGGATAAGAACTTAGGAGTCATTGATTTACCTTCTCATGTGGCAGATGAGGTCACTGAGGCCTAGAGTGGTTAAAAGCTTTAGCAGAAGCCACATAGCTGGAGTCAAGTTCTCTCCCTCTGAGACCAGTGTCCTCTCCACACAAGGCCTTGGTGTACATCATCAGTCACAGGGAGGCCCTGGTGAGGCTGTAGAGATGAATGAGTTCAAACCGGAGCTCCTAGGGAGTGCAAAGATTTCCTTTCCTGCTCTTCGTCTGTGGTGTTAAACTTTTATTTGCACTGTACCTCAGAGATGCAAAGAAATCATGGCTTGTTTTCTATAATGGGTCTAAACTTCCTCCTGAGCCCCCTCCAACCCCCTCAGTGTGAGAGATGGGGGTACAGGGAGTGGTAGGTTTGAGACAGTGGGTGGTGACACCTATGTTTGCCGTCAAACAGTATCACTGTCTCCCCCACTTAGTCTCTTTTAGATCATTTGTCTTACTTGGGTTTGGTCTTTCGGGTTTCTTCCATTCCTGCTGCTTCTTCTCAAAATGGAGAACACTTGACTCTGTGTGTGCAAGTTTGTGTGCTGTTCTGTGATGCTAAGTCTGGTCCTTCACTGGTGTCTGCTGAGTTACGCCTGGACCTGCATCACCTTGGGGTGCAAGATCAGGTAATTTGGTCCTATTCCAGGGCTCCGCTAGTCTGTAAATTCTTTCTGTGGCCCCTGTCCCTTCCCTAAAGCACCTGGGAGCTTTGGATCCTCCAGACCAAAGATGGGCATACTATGGCCCTCTGTCCAAAGCCTGTTTTTGTAAATAAAGTTTTACTGAAACATGACCATGATCATTCATTCACACATGGACTGTGGCTGCTTTCATACCACTTTTGAGTAGCTGTGAAGAAGACTGTGTGATTCACAATGTCAAAAATATTACTGCCTGGCTCTTTAGAGAAAAAGTTTGCTGATCACTAGTCTAGACAATGCTGTCCAATAGAACTTTCTGCAATGTTGGATATGTTTTTTATCTGTGCTTTTCAGTGCAGTGGCCAACACCTACACACAGGTATTGAGCACTTGAAATGTGGCTAGTACAACCAAGGAACCATATTTAAATTTCATTTAATTTTGGTAACTTGAAATTTTATTTTAAATAACCCTAGTGTCTAGTGGTTTTCTTTTTTATGGCTGAATAATATTCTATTGTATATAGATACACCACATTTTTTTTTTTTTAAGAGAGAGCGTGAGTGGGGGAGAGGGGCAGAAGGAAAGTGAGATAGAATGTTAGGCTGGCTCAGCACAGAGCCTGCTCAGCACAGAGCCTGACACGGGGCTCAATCCCATGACCCTGGGATCGTGACCTGAGCTGAAATCAAGAGTCAGACACTCAACTGACTGAGCCACCCAGGCACCCCTATACCACATCTTCTTTACCCACTCATCTACTGATGGACACTGGGCTGCTTCCATAATTTGCCTATTGTAAATAATACTACTAAAAACATACGGGTACATGTATCTCTTTGAATTAGTGTTTTTGCATTAATGTTTTTGTAATTTTCACCCAGTAGTGTGATTACTGAGTCATAGGGGTGTTCTATTTTTCACTTTTTGAGAAACCTCCATATATTTTCCACAGTGGGTGCACCAGTTTACATTCTCATGAACAGCACTCAAGAGTTCCTTTTTTTTTTTTTTTACATTATTGCAACACTTGTGTTTTCTTTTTATTTTCGTCATTCTGACAGGTGAGAGGACATCTCTCATTGTGGTTTTGATTTGCATTTCCCTGATGCTGAGTATGTTGAGTATATTTTCATGTGTCTGTTGTCCATCTGTATGTCTTCTTTGGAGGAATGTCTGTCCAAATCTTCTGCCCCTTTTTAAATTAGATTATTTATATTTTTAGTGTTGAGTTATATAAGTTCTTTATGTATTTTGGATACTAACCCTTTATCAGATATATCATTTGCAAATATCTTCTCCCATTCAGTAGGTTCTCTTTTAGTTTTGTTAGTTGTTTACTTTACTGTGAAGATGCTTTTTTTGTTGTAGCCCCAATAGTTTATTTTTGCTTTTGTTCCTCTTACCTCAGGAGACATAAGTAGAAAAATGTTGCTATAGTCAATGTCAGAGAAATTACTGCTTGTGCTCTCTTCTAGAATTTTTATGGTTTCACATCTCACATTATGTCTTTTAATCCATTTTGAATTTATTTTTGTGTACAGTGTAAGAAGGTGGTCCAGTTTCATTCTTTTACATGTAGCTATTCAGTTTTCCCAACACCATTTATTGAAGAGATTGTTTTCTTCCCACTGCATACTCTTTCTTCCTTGTCAAAGATTAACTGACCATATAATCATGGGTTTATTTCTGGGTTCTTTATTCTGTCTCATTGATCTGTGTGTCTATTTTGTGCCTTGCCTATTTTCGAATGAATAAAAAATGGGATTATACCTCATACTTTGATGTTTTAAAATGAACAAAGCTCCTTCCCTACTGGGGGTGAAGATAGAAAAGGCCAGAGGAGATAAAGGCTATAGACCTCTTTCCTTACAGCGGAACGAAAATTATAAAGAACGTGGAATCCCACTCACATCATGGATTAAAAAAAAACAAAGCTTTAACAAGTTAAATGATGACCCATTGCTGGAAGAGAAGATGTATAAACCCACATGCCCTGTTTCCAACATTCTAATTTTTCCCCCATTCTTTATTTGATCATAAATACTGCAACTCAAATTAATTTCGGAAATTTGTGTATTTGCTTAAAATTTCAATATCTATGACTTCTGGAGGTGTCTTTTATTTTATAATAAAATAATTAGGTTGTGGATATTACTTAAATTTTTATTTGGAATTAACTAGAAGGTTTTCTGAATTATGTTTCACCTAGCATTTTTAAGCTGCAATTGAAGTTAAATTAGGCTTCTTTCTTAGAAAACAAAAGGGTATTGGCAAATAAAGTTTTGGAAGATTTATTTTAAATGAATTAACACATAGCAAAGCATATCATCAGCCATGAAGTATTCTGCATTAATAAGGCATTGCTACTATGATCATTATCAGCAATCCTGGAAAAACTTTGTAATACAGTTTTCTTTCTCACCTTGCCAAGAGTGTGAAATTATTTAAGATTTGGAAATCGCCTAACACTTAGTTACTTAATGAAAATAGCATAGATTTCCCATTTTGGTAAAGCGATAAGAAGGTGCATAACCTCATCAGAAGGAGAGTGATAGCTTTGAAAACACAGGAGAAGGGATAAAGGGGGAATCAATGAAATTGTTTTTATAGTAGTAATTATAGATTGCGAAGTGCTGATCTGGTTGCCAGAGATTGTGAATGAGATTATGCATGAGGGCACACTTACTATCAGGGTAGTTCACCCAATGACAAACAAGTCTTGATAAGCTCCTGGGTATTTTCTTGCTATCAAGGATTACCTGAACACATTTCTTTCAACAATCTCCTGATTCTATGCAAATGAGCAATGTCTATGCAATTCATACAGCCCAAATTTAATGCAAACGTTTCAGACAAATCAACATTTAAGATAGGTTTATTTATTACTTCCACTCTGCCATCTGTTTGAATATGACAGAGATGGGATCAGGGGACAGAGTAGCTAGTTTAAGCAGGCTGTTTCATTTCTCTGAGCCTTGGTTTTGTCATCTGTAAGATGAAGCAGATAGATGGTCCAGGATCACAGACGATCCCAGGGACCCGGCGTGTATCTGTGTGAAGCCTGCCTGCTCTGGCTAAGACACTGGGAGTTACTGAGAATTTGGTTAGCCAGAAGGCCTTCCTTAAAGCACTCACATTCAAAATGTTTAAGTTCTTTCCTGTCCTGGTTTGGTGAGCAGGCCTCTGGCTGGCTGCCTCTGGAGTGAACGATTGCTAAGATACAAGAAATCATGTTCCACGAACCCATATCTTTTCTTTTACGAAACTGCTTTTGATGTCCACCTGTGCAAGTTGTTACTGCATCTCAGGTTGAAATGTGCCCCTTTTTCTTGCTCTATGAAAACTAAGATGGGCCCTTTAGATAATTTTCTTATGTCAGGTAGCACAAGCTTAAGTTATGTTGGTGGGTGGTGCTGGAGAAAGATTTCAGGAGAATGAAGTTTACTTCCTGATTCCAGCGAGCTCTCTTGGTGGGTTCCCTCTTGGCAGGCAGCTTCTCCAGTGTCCGCAGGTGCACAGCTTCTCCAGTGTCCGCAGGTGCACAGCTTCTCTAGCATTTGGCTCTTGCAGCATGGGAGTCTCTTTATGCACTTGACTCCTGCACTGCACACAGCTACTCTAGTGCTACTGCAGTGCCGTGACTTCTTCAGCGCCCACTTTTTTTTTTTTTTTTTTTGCATTGGGAATGACTTCTCAAGCATCTGAATTTGGCACTGGATTAGGCACAATTTCTCCAGTGTCCAGTTCCTGGAGGGTGTGAAGCTTCTCCAGAGGCCAGCTTTTGCAGTGTGGGTGACTTCTTTAGCATCTATCTACTGTAGTGCATAGAACTTCTCCAGTACCTGGCTTCCACAGTACATCCTGGCCAAGCAGCTTCCCCTGGAAGTCTTTGTGCACATTTGTAGCAGAATACTTCTGGCAAGACACCTCCCTGTAAACAGCTTTTCATGATAGCCTAGAGGGAGGACTTCCAGTAGGTTCCACTAGTTGGGCACCACAGTGACCTCTCCAGCAATCTGTGAGCCACAATCATGCCCTCCAACAAGATCTGGAGCTTTAAGTGGAATGGCTCCTTCTTGGGTGCTCTACCTCAGCCCTAAGGGTAGCACCTAATCCTTAGAGCTGCTCTTTCCATGTTTGTTAGAGTTCTCTTCATTTCTTACTAGCTAGCCCCTTGTTACTCTGATCTATTCTTAGAGTTAGCCATTCTTTATATGAAATTGTCCCTTGTGTAAATTCCTGTGTGGTTTCTGTCTCATGAATGGACCCAAACTGAACTACCCTGGAGGTCTTGGTAGCTCTCCCATTTATGTTGGTGTCATTCAGATAGGGCATCCCTACCCATTCCAGGTAAGACATCTCTACCTATCTCTACCCAGAAATTAAACATCCCTTACAACAAAAGCTTAAGTCTTTTGCTTTGAGTGAAGACACCAACCTCCTTTAACAGATAAGATCTCTGAGAACAAGAAAAATTATACAGTTTCCTTATGATCACAAAGCCAGTTAATTATGGAGCTGGGACCAGAACTCTAGTAGCCTGATTCACAATCTGGTGCTCCTTCCTCTCTGCCACAGTGACATTATTCACCAAAAATATTAATTAAGCAACTATTTGCCTATGGCCCTACACATTTAATTAAAATGTAAAAAACTGATCCAAGATATGCTTGTTAGGTAGAAAAGGTTGGAGGAAGAGTGTGGAATTTAGGGTCAGAGACACATAGGCTATTCACCACTTAGGGAAGTAAGGCAAGTAGATGAACATTGTTGTAAAAAGGAAATATCTACTTTACAGGTTTGTTGTGAAGAGGAAACAAGACCACATACATGAAGCACTTGTCATCATCAGACACATTTAGGGAAACCAGAAAACTGAAAAAGCACTTGAATCATGCTGAATCCATTTCATTTTGCACAATTAGTTTTCCCACTTGCACATTTCTTTGATGTATATTTTACTTTATTTTTTTTTAAGATTATGAAAGGGCATGATCTTACTTATACCGACACAGTTATATGATTTTACACAAAGATACAAGTAGAGATACTAAACATGTCTTCAAGAAAGAGGGCACTTTTTGCTACAGGTATATGTTATAAAGCTTCATTGTCCCCCTCATCCCCCAGCTTTATTGAGGTAAGATTGACAGATGAAAATTGTATATATTCATGGTGTACAACTTGATGTTCTGACATACGTATATATTGAGAAAAATGACTATAATCAAACTAATTAATGTATTTATTGCCTCACCAAATCATTTCTGCCTTTTGTTCTCTCTTTTTTGGTGTGTGGTGAAAATCCTTCTTAGCAAATTTCAAGTATACAATATAGTATTGTTAACTATAGTGGTATTGCTGTACATTTGGTCTTCAGAACTTATTCATTTACCGTAATTAAGACTTTATACCCCTTGGGCACCTGGGTGGCTCACTAGGTTAATCATCAGACTCTTGATTTTGGCTCAGGTCATAATCTCAGTTTCATGAGTTTGGGCCCCGTGTCAGGCTCAGCGCTGGCAACGTGAAGCCTGCTTGGGATTCTCTCTCCCTCTCTCTGCCACTTCCCTGCTCGTGCTGTCTCTGTCTCTCTCAAATAAATAATTAAACTTAAAAAAAGAAGACTTTGTACCCCTTGACCAACATCTCCCCATTTCTCTCTCTCCCCAGCCCCTGGCAACCACCATTCTGCTTTCTCTGCATCTATGAGTCTGACTACTTTAGATTCCACAGATAAAGCAAAACCCTGTCATATTTGTGTTTCCATGCTTGGCTCACTTAGCATAATGTCTTTCCAGTTCATCCATATTGACACAGGTGGCAGGATTTACTTCATTTTTAAGGGTCAATAATATTCCAGTGTATATACTTACCACATTTTTGTCATGCATTTATCTGTCGATAGACACTTAAGCTGTTTCCATATCTTGGCTATTGTGAATAATGTTGCCATGAACATGGGAGTGCAGATATCTCTTCCAGGTCTTGATTTTATATCCTTTGGATATATACCCAGAGTTCCATGTATATTTTAAGAAAAATAGGTTTAAAAAGCTTTTCCAATTTTTCTCCTTTACTTGTGACTATTTCTGCTCTCAAATGATGAGTGTGCATCTAGCAAAGAAAGGTTGAGTGAGTTAGAATGAGTCACAGTCATTGAGAGAGGGGTGAGCTATATGCTGCCTGATTCATTGCTCTGCACACAGAATCAGGGTGTGTAAGTGTAAAGTTAACTGCATTCAGAAAAATGTAGCACAGGAATGACTTTCCTGTCTGTCAGGCACTATGTGTACAGAGATATCTGGGCTGTTCAGTGTCATTGCCACCTGTGTTTGAAGTCTGATTCTCCAAGGCAGAGTTCTGCTTAGGGACAGTACAGACACATAAACATGCCTGGCCTTAGCCCCATGGCTGTCCTGGAATCCCCCTTTTGGAGAATTCTTATTTGACAAAGAGATTCAGATTCCATGAACCACACATCATTTCACATTTCTCTATCTGCACGTTCCACAGTTTATTGTTTTTTGTGAGAGAGATAGAGAGTGCACACTGCACAAGCAGGGGAGGGACAGAGTGAGAGGGAGAGAGAGAGAGAGAGAGAGAGAACCTTAAGCGGGAACCTGATGCAGGACTCAATCTCATAACTGTGAGTCGAAATCAAGAATCTAACACTTAACCAACTGAGCCATTCAGGCACCCCTTCCACAATTTTTTAAAAAGGGTATGTTAAAATGGTATTAAGATAGTAATTGTCGTCCTTTATAATGGGCTTATTATAAACGAGATATTTAATACATATTTTTTCATTTTATCTTTCCAACACTCCTGTATGGAAATTACTATTATTTCCACTTTATAGGAAATAAGCAAACAAACTAAAGTTTGAAAAGATGATGAGCTTGCCCAACAATACACGGATCCATTTGGCATAAAAAGAATTATCTTTCCAGTACACCATATTGCCTTGGTAGGTGCCATTTGTTAGTCTACCATTATGAAACAAAACAGCATTCATATACTGTGATAGAATTGTGCTTACTTCTTCCTTCTACTTCCAGAGCCAAGAATATGGCTTTTCTCTGAATACAATGACTTTCCATTTATCCGCACACTGATTATACTCAGGGACAATGCATCATTTGGAATGTTGTTGGTCTATTTTTATAAATCTTGATGTTCTCCTCTCTTCAAGCTTATTAAAGTCATAGTTCTCTTTCCTAGCTAGCTCAACTCAAGTCAAAACTTGCTAAACATTGCAAACACTTTTTTTTTCCATTGCAAACGCTTTGAAAAATAATTGTGACACTTGTACCAAAATCCCAATCTCTGCATTTTGTTTCCCAGACTATGTCCCAATTAGTGTGTGAATGAAAGGATTAAGGCAAAGAAGTAGGGGATTCCAATCGGGACGGGACATCTCTCTAGTCCTGTTGGCCTGCCCCCTTCCCTTACCCTAAGAATGGAGAAAGAGCCAGGCTCTGACAAGAAGAGAGGGAAAATGTCCAGTAACAGGGGTTGTTAGGAAGCCACATGTTGTAGCATTTTAAAAGTATTCATTTAAAGGCATGTATTTTAAATTTTTCAAGTAACATTTAGTATTAATAGTGAGCTGTGCCTTTGTCCTATTATTCTAAATGTTGATTTGCAGTGTTGTTACACTTCAAATGAGTTACAGACATAAGAATCAAGCGTTACCAGGAAAATAAAGGAATAGATACATTCTCATCAAGTAAATCATAGAATATAGAATTGTGTGAAATGCTGACATTGTGGAAAAAAAAGAACATAAGTCCAAAAACTGCTTATGTCAATTCTTTAGTGCTTAACAGAGATAGAGGCTATTTTTAGTGCTTAACAAAAATCAAGCCTATTTTAAGAAAAACTTGTGGCCCTGAATGAACTAATTTCTCTGTACTGTTTTTTTTCTGCCACATTTTCCTTTTGCCTAAGGACCAAGTCAGTTTTAAAAATCTCTAATTTTTACAGTAGCAGCTTTGCTTATGAAACAAAGCATGTGTAAGCAACATGGAAAACTGAGCCACATGGCCATGTCTCTTAAAGTAAACAAGAGGAGTATTGTGTAAATGTTAATGGGTGAACTTTGAAAAATGAAAGAGCAAACCCTAGGTTTCAGAAATGAAGATCATCAGGTCATGAGCTGATGCGATCATGGCGCAGTGAGGATCAATCTTGGAAGAGACCCTTATGCCAATGTACAGGGGTTTTGCAGGATGCACATACATGGTCCTGACCTGCCAGAGGTGGGCTTTGGACCTGAAACCCCCATATTCAGCTGGGACTTTGGAAATTCTGTACCTTCAGTAAAAGAGAATATTCTAATGACCACTCTTGAAATGCAAATGAATTTTTTGTCAGCAAATGTGGATAGAAGCACAGTTTCTAGTGAGTAACTGAGACAAAGTATGATGTGTCATCGTAAAATGACAATTTATGCTAGCTACATGGTGCTGAGATCCTCAGATAGGAAATTGATATAAACCTGGTCCTAGACTGGGGATACCTACCCTGGGTGTTCCTGGAAGGTGCAAATACAAAACCACTGCTTAGGAATGCTTTCATAAACCAGTATATATATTGGACACTCATAGGAAATGGATTCAAAAAGAAAAATTATAAATAAAACCAGGAAAAAATCCCTTATGAGAGACATCAACAGACACAACAAATGGGAAGATTAGCACCCCTGAGAACTTAGAATTAAAGTCTAAAAGAAGCTATAAAATAGTTCTGTTTAAAATGATCAAATAGACAAAATGTGGAATAGAAATGTATGGAAACAGGACATAATTTTAAAAGGATAGGCAATTTGACAAAAATGACAGTTGGAATATCTACAAATGAAAAAAACATTATTTGAAAGAGAGATCCCAGAGGATAGTAGTTATCTGTTTCTGTTGCCACAATCACCCTATGGCCTCAGACTTGAGCGACATACAACAAGCATTTATTGCTCACGTGCCTGGGGTCAGCTGGGGCTGGCTAGGTGGCCCTGCTGTCCTCGGCTGGGTTTGCTCACATTTGAGGCATCAGCTGGCTATTGGCTGATCCAGGCTGGCCTCAGCTGGGGTTCCTGGGGTGACTGGGCTCTGATTTACATGCTTCTCACCCTCCAGCAGACTAGCCTGGGCATGTTCTTAGGACAATGATAGAGTTTCAAGGGCAGGAATAGCTGACATACTGCCTCATTTTCTGGATCAAAAGAGTGGCATGGCTGAACCCAGCACGGGGCAGAACAGGTCACTCCATCTGTGGTGAGAGGGCGTTGTACTGCACAGTCATATGGGAGAGGGTATGAGTACAGGATACATGAGGAATCAAGGGCATTGCTGCAATAGATGGCCATTGAGTGACAAAGCTAGTTTAAACACACCTACCAAGAGAACAAGTGAAGAAGAAAGACCAGAGAAAATTTCTCTGTTTGTAGCAGTGAAGCAAAGAGGCAGAATATATGAACAAGTGAAGACATTCGGAGGACAGACTGAGATGGCCCAACACATAGCTAATAGGAGTGCCAGAGAAGACCGGGTATTCAAGGAAGAAATCATGAGGATTTGCTTTCTCATAATTTGGAAGCATAGTGAGTCCTGAGAAGAACTTTTTTTTTTTTTTTTAAGTGACATCTAAACATACTTTAGAAAACTTGAGAATATAAAGAGAAAATTTAAAAGACACAAGGAATGGGGTGCCTGGGTGGCTCAGTAGGTTAAGCATTTGACACTTGATTTTGGTTCAGGTCATGATATCACCTGAACTGTTTCATAATTAAAAATTTAAAGAATATTGACCAGTATAAAATACTGAGAGAAATATCCACAATCATCACAATAGAAAATGAAATGCAAAGCCAAGGTGAAGTGTTCAAAATAATCACTTTAGGAAAGTCATGACATTACTAAGGAAGGCATTAATATAAATGTGACCATGACCCAAGCTTTTCTACACTTTTAGAAAAAAGTTCACATTTAACTCAATGTATTTCACTTAGTAGGTTAGAAGAGTGCCCATAGACCATGCCATTCTCTGTCACTCTGCTAAACCCAAAGTAAAATCAGTCTGCTTTGAAATTTCATGACATTCTGGGCCTGGAATTCATCACCTCCATGATGCATTAGCATTATTTTCCCATCTGAGCTTTCTTGGGCAGCAGCAGCAATAACCTTGTTTTTTGTTAGAGGTTAGGACTGCACTTCCTTGAGTTCTAAGGAAAATAGCACCCTCTCTCATTTCAGAGTGAGATCTGTCAAATTAAAGAGCTTCTTTCCAATGGAGAATCTGATTTCCCAATGTACTTCACATTCAAGTGGGGCATTTTCTTTTCTTTTTTTTTTTTTAACTAAACTCTACACCCAACATGGGGCTTGAACTCCTGACCCTGAGATCAAGAGTTGCATGCTCTACAGAGTGAACCAGCCACATGCCCTCCCAGATGGGACATTTTCATCTGGTGCTGAGAAACAAACACAGGGCTTTAATCACCAATGCCTCAAATGTGCATAATGGACAAACCATAGGGAGTTAAGAACCTCTCAGCCAAGTGCTTTTTAATTCTCGTTTCAGAAACCACTCAGGAGCAGACTGAACTGGTTATGGGAAGGGTGTTAAACTGGACCAAACTTTTGGGGTAAAATCTTAGGGAAGTGGTAAGCCTGAGATGAATTAAAGTGGAAATTAAAGTGTGTTTGAAGCCCATTTTAAAGGTCAATTTAAATTTTGACAATGAGATGATTTTAAAATCTGTGTCAGTGTTGGGCTATCATTTTAGTGGGACTAATTTCTTCAGCAACATTCACATAACACCCACCATGGCTTACTATGCACCCCTTTCCCATAATCAGTGAAATCAACAATGCTTACCACCAGCAGGCAAGATGTTGTAGAGAGATGCTCCTCACATCCCAATCCTACCTCATTTTTAAGACCCACATCACACTTCCTTCTTTTGTTGATGTTGATGTTCCTTCCTTCTCTTCCATTCTCCTTGGACTATTGTCTTCTTTAAAGGACTCTAACAGGGGCGCCTGGGTGGCTTAGTCAGTTAAGCATCTGACTCTTGATTTTGAGTTAGGTCGTGATCTCGTGATGGTTGAGAGTGAGCCCCACGTCAAGCTCTGTGCTGTTAGCACAGAGCCTGCTTGGGATTCTCTCTCTCTCTCTCTCTCTCTCTCTCTCCTTCTCTCCCTCTCCACCACTTGTCCCCTCCCTCCCTATCTATCTCAGTAAATAAATAAACATTAAAAAAAATAAAGGACTCTAACATTAGAAACAGTGCTGACATAGAAAGAGTCCCCATGGCTTTGTAGCTGGGCAGACTAAGGTCTGAATCCCAGTCTTGGATTACTCATTGTAGGCACTTCATTTAAACTCTCTGGACTTCAATCTCCTCATCTGAAAATTGGGGAAATAATAACACCCATTTCAGAGGCTTGTTGTGAGGGTTGAATGAGATGGTCCAGAGTCTAGCCTGGTGTAATGCTTGAATTCACTATTGTTACTGACATTCTTCTTCTGACTGTTCTTTTGATTATTTTTCCCTTGTTCTTCAGATTTCCATTCTGAATTGAGAGGGATTATTTTGATTTTAGAGAAGAACGTTTACATTTTATTCCTGACTACTACTGATTTAAAATGTCATGATTTATTCCCAATAGCTTTTCTTGAATTTTTGTCTGATATTTTGCCTCATATTTCCTTCTCTCAGACATTATTATGAACAGAAATATTTTAAAAATTGAAATCAAACATATTCAGAAATCAAGTGGCTTCAGCCTTAAGTGTCTCTGTTGGCCAAGCCACTTGAGGCACTGCTGACCTTCGCTGGCATCTCAGTGTGGCCCGCTGACTAATTGAGACCCTGGCATTAGTATTAAGGTCAGCCATTGGGGAACAGGAAATTTAAGCTTTAGTCACACTGTGGGAGTCATATTCCCAGGAAGAAAGATCACCACAGCAGCCAGGGCAGTTGTAAGTTAAGTTCCTTTAATTTGGAGGTTGACAGAAGAATAAGTCAGAGAACAAGAAACATTTTTTTAATGTTTATTTATTTAGAGAGAGTGTGTGTGAGCAGAGGAGGGGCAGAGAGAGGGGGAGAGAGATGTGGGGCTTGACCACAAACCTTGAGATCATGACCTGAGCCCAAATCAAGAGTCAGGTGCTTAACCAACTGAGCCACCCAGGTGCCCCAAGAAACATTCTTTTATGTTTCTTGTACAGCTTCAATCAGGAACAAATTTAGCACAGAGTAGGTGCCTTAGTAATTACTTACTGCAGAGTATGTATGACACCTTCCATGCAGATTCACTTCAAAACAGACTGTTATGGACTAAATGTGTCTCCCCCAAATTTGTATGTTGAAATCCTAACCTCCAAGGTGATGGTATAGGAAATAGGGAGCTTTGAGAAGTGACTAGATCATGAGGTGGGGCCCTCATGAAGGGGCTTATAAAAGAGACCACAGAGAGCTTTCTCATTCCTTTTGTGCTATATGAGGACAGAGAGAGAAGATAGTGGTCTATAAACCAGGAAGCAGTCTCTCATGGACACTTGATCTGATGGTACCTTGACTGTGGACTTCCCAGCCTCTAGAATTGTGAGAAATAAATGTTTGGTGGTAAGCCAGCCAGTCTGTATTATTTTGTTATAGCAGCCTGAACAGACTAAGAAACAGATCCTATCCATCTAGGATGGTTGACGACAGTCAAGTCCTCCCATGCCCCAAAACAGCCCTATAAATAAATGTCTGCACAATTTGAAATATGTTCTTTTATTATTTTAACTCATTATCCAAAAAGAAATTTCTGGTAATATGTAGTTTAAATATTAGATAATATAATTCTGGAAGGAAAAAAGATCAATGCAATTTTGTAAATCAAGAGGAGTTATTTTCTTTAAAGAAATTCTTTCTTTTTATTTTAATTCCAGTGTAATTAACATACACTGTTACATTCATTTCAGGTGTACAATATAGTGATTCAACAATTCTATCCATTACTCAGTGCTCATCAAGATAAGTGTACTCTTAACCCCCTTCACCTATTTCACTTATCCCTCCACTCACCTCCCCTCTGGTATTGATCAGTTTGTTCTGTATAGTTAAGCAACTATATTTTTTATTTGTCTCTTTTTCCCACCTTTGTTCATTTGTTTAGTTTCTTAAATTCTACGTATGAGTGAAATCATATGGTTTTTGTCTTTCTCTGACTTATTTCACATAGCTTTATCCCCTCTAGATCCATCCATGTTGGTACAAATAGAAAGGTTTCATTCTTTTTTATGGCTGAATAATATTCCATTGTGTGTGTGTGTGTGTGTGTGTGTGTATATATATATATATATATATATATATATATATATATATATATACCACATTTTCCTTATCCATTCATCTATGGATGGACCCAGGGCTGCTTCCATAATTTGTATATTCTAAATAGTACTGTTATAAACATATGAATTAATATTTTTGTATTAATGTTTTTGTATCTTGGGGGTAAATACCCAGTAGTATAATTATTACTAGATCATAGGGTAGTTCTATTTTTAATTTGAGGAACCTCTATACTATTTTCCACAGGGGGTGCACCAGTTTGCATTCCCACCAACAGTGCTCGAGAGTTCCTTTTTCTCCACTTCATTGCAACACTTGTTTCTTGTGTTTTTTATTTTAGCCATTCTGACAGGTGATATCTCATTGTAGTTTTGATTTGCATTTCCATGCTGATGAGTGATGCTAAGCATATTTTCATGTGTCTGTTGGCCATCTATATGTCTTCTTTGAAAAAAAGGTCCGTTCATGTCTTCTGCTCATTTTTAAACTGGATTATTTGGGTTTTTTTTGTGTGTGTGTTGACTTATATCAGTTCTTTATATATTTTGGATACTAACCCTTTATCAGATATATCATTTGCAAATATCTTCTCCCATTCAGTATGCTGTCTTTTAGTTTTGTTGGTTGTTTCCTTTGCTCGGCAGAAGCCTTTTATTTTGGTGTAGTCCCAATTGTTTATTTTTGCTTTTGTTTCCCTTGCCTTAGGAGACATATCTAGAAAGAATGTTTTTATGGCCTATGTCAGACAATTTACTGCCTATGCTCTCATCTAGAATTTTTATGGTTTCAGGCCTCACATTTAGGTCCTTAATCCATTGTGAGTTTATTTTTGTGTCTGGTGTAAAAAAGTAGTCCAGTTTCATTCTTTTGCATGTAGCTGTCCAGTTTTCCAAACGCCATTTGTTGACAAGACTGTCTTCTTCTCATTGCATATTCTTGTCTCCTTTGTCAAAGGTTAACTGACCATAGAATGTTGGGCTTATTTCTAGGCTTTCTGTTGTGTTTCAAGAAGCAATTATTTTCTTAAAGCAAATCTCACCTTTATAAATATGCCAGAGGTCAGTGCTCTGTGGGTTCTGGAAAATATGTCTTTTTTTCTTGTATTTTTAATCTCATACACAATTATTGAACTTTTAAAACAAAGTAACTCTAGAATCCTATGGGACTGAAAACAGGAGGCTTCAGTCCTCTGCAAGGATTCGGGTATGCAGTCACCCTTTCCATGGTCTCAATGTGGGTCATCCTCCACTAGAGTCCCCTTCAAGTGACTCCGCTCATGACACAGGCTTCATCCACTGCCCCTCTGCATGGTCTTGTCTGGAAGAGTGTCATAAGGTTTGAGTACAGCATTCTAACAGAACTGTGGATGGATAAGTGCTCCAAGGAAAAATACAAACACTGGTACTCCTGGCCTTTGTGCTAGGGATTCAATTCTTATTACTTATAACATTTACAGAGATAGTAGTTTTGAAACATATTGCCAAGCTTTTCTTTCCTTTCTGCCTACATGACCATTTTCATAGTCCACATTCCTACCTACCTGCTGGGCAATGGGAATTAAAGGAGATTAAAGGAGGAAATTAGAACTCTTTTAACAGGAAATTTGAGTCCCTAGGGAGGCAGTGTGAGGAACAATAAGATTTTAAAAATGTTTGTTTTAATTAACATAGAAGCTAGGTCCAGTGAACTTGAATATGGGGATTGCCAGAAGCCAGGAAGCATTCAGTATATGATATAAGGGTATCTCACATTGGTCAGGTAGAAAAGGTACAAAGAGGACCTCACCTCCTTGTGATGAGAATTGTGGGGGTGGGAGCAGGGAGAAGAAGTAGGGCAAGAAGTTCATACAGGGTACCTGGTCACCATCTACCTCTGGGGATGAATGCCAGGGAGAAAGTGCCATGTAACTATCCAACTAGGCATAGGTCAGCCTGAGGACACTGGAGCCAGAAGTTTGCATCCTTTGATGTAGCCCAGGAGAGGTTTCAAGTCTGCAGGAGAATCTCCATCCAGCATGGTATTGGACATTAGTGCACCAATGGTGGACAGAGAAGAATTGAGAGAGACAGCCCAAGACAACACCAAGGGCTATGTCTGGCATACAGGGGCATCAAAGTTCTGATTGCTCTCACAAAGGGAAGCAGAAGTTCCCAGATACCAGTGGGCTGTCGGGTATGGGAACTGAACAAAGAGGCCACAAGGAAAGGAGACTTTGAGGCTGGAGATGAATAGACAAGCCACAGAATTCAGAGGTGGGTGCCAGCATAATGTCCCATTACTGCTGGATGGGCCTAGCTGCATGCATTTCAGTCACCCCATTCAGACCAACCCAAGTAGCTACAGGTTTGTCACAAGAATGCAATGGACAGTGCCTGACCTGCCACCTCCCAGGACAAGGAGCTGAGCACATGTACCCCAGAGCCCTTCTCTTCCTTACTGTCAAGAAACCAAGTAAGCCCCTCCCCATCCACTCCATTCACTGTGTGTTATATCAGATGGGAGCAGTGGGCAGAGGGAGGAAAATGTGTACTTGAAAGAGAACAAGCCGCCTAAATGAGACTGTCCAAAACAAAGACAGGAAGATGCTTCTGATTGGCAAGTTTAAAGTCACCACCCTCTACCCCAACTTCCAGGATGGTAGGCATAGTGGGAGAGATTGGATGGCTAATAGAAAATAAGATGCATTTTCCTTGCACATATGTGTGCAAATGTTAAGCTGCAACATGTCTATATGATAAAGGAAACAATTGTTTATTTTTTGTACCTCCCCTCTTCCAAAAAGGATTTGAGGCAGCTACAGTCTATGTATTGGAAGGTAAACACTTCAGGAAAGATCCAAAGACTCAATAAGTTTTAGTTATTAGGTATGAAGAATAGAATATAACACTGTATAGGGGTGCCTGGGTGGCTCAGTCGGTTGAGCGTCTGACTTCAGCTCAGGTCACAATCTCATGGTCTGTGAGTTTGAGCCCTGTGTCAGGCTCTGTGCTGACAGCTCAGAGCCTGGAGCCTCCTTCAGATTCTGTCTGTCTGTCTCTCTCTGCCCCTCCCCAGCTTGCTCTCACTCTCTCAAAATAAAAAAATAAACATTTAAAAAATAAAAAGAATAAAAATGGAATGATGAAGATACACTTAATCCTGTGTTTGACATGGGGAAGGTTAGTATAAGAAGTGTGGTAACTTGTATCTTTTCTGTTTATGCAACGTCAAAGTTTTTGTGGAAGAAATCAGAGAAGCAGGAGCTGTCTTAGTCATAACCGTATCTCTGGTACTTCCTAGACTTCCTGGAGCATCATGTGTGCTCAGTCAATATTTGTTCAATGAATAAATGAAAAAATAAACTGCTTAGCATCTGAGTGGATAACTGAAACATTTTTGAGCTCTTGAAAGCCATTGATGGTACCCTGGGCCAAATAGTGGAGTGGGGTGGGATGGCAGGGAGACAGGCACTCTTTGTTACCCCATCCTCACCACGAGGGACCCGCTGCAGAAAGAGGGAAGAAAGAAAGGTGTGGACGTGGGGACTTTGCTGTGCATTGCCACCCATCTCCCACAGGCTGTGAGGGTGGCTCTGGGGTTGTGTGTTTGCCTGTGTGTGTAATGGTTTCCCAGACAAGAGTGCTTTGTGCAGCCTTAGGTAAACTGAGAGGATCCAAAGGTGCTTCATGGAGAGACACTCTCAGAGAAGAGACTCTGAGCCCAGGGCAGAAAGTGTTGGTCTGGAAGAAAAGAAAAGAGCACTGAGGCATGGTCTCAAGGAGGCAGACCCGGCCTGGTGGGCCCAAAGGTGGGGGCTGTTTGGTCTAAAATTAGACTGTAAATATGTATATATAAAAATTCACCAACTGCACTGAGAGAAGGGAAGACTATAAGCTACTTTTAAACTCGTGTTCTATTAAGTTTATGGTGTGTGATGAATTAAGAAATATTTTGATAAGCCCTGCAATGTCTTGTGATTAGCAGCACAATTTGACTGTACTCTTTGTTAAAAGAGTCAAGATGCCAATCCCTTAAGTGTAAACTTTTAAAGTATATATTTTATAACTAGGATAACCCTGCTCATCTCTCTTTCCCACTAGAGTATAAATGCCTTTAGGGCAGATGCCATGCATCTCATCTTCTTTGTGTTCTCAGAATTTAGCCCAGGGCCCGGCTTGAGGTGGATGCCCAGTCTTTACGGCAAGGTTCTGGAAGCCCCAATTCCTACCTAGAGCCCTCCCCAGAGTGATACGGACACTGTTTTCGCGGTGTCGGTGTGGTTCTATGTCTACACCACCTCACAGATTAAGCAGAAAGCGAATCAAACGGAGAGTGACCCCAATGTCCTCCAGTTGCACACCAGGACTCTGATTTCTTCTCTCCACGTTAAAGGTGTAGTGGCGAAATTAAGCCAGACAGAGAATTGTTATGGGAGCGAGAAGATAAAAATGCTGACACTGTGGAGGAAGATGGTGGGAAATCGAGGGTTTTGTCTGAGGCCAGACACCATGGAGCATGGATCTGGCAGAGAGAAAACAAGCATACTGACCTCAAGGTCGTGCTGAGTCGTGGGGCTCTGCCTGGCACACGGCCTTTGTTTGTAAAACAGCCAATGACGGCCTGCACTTACCTTGTGTGGTCTGTGTACATGCTTCTAAAAATGGAAAGTTTATCCACTGCCATTCAGATGATTGGCCTATTGCAACACAGTTAAAACAATCATCCAGGAACAACCTACCAGAAGAGTAGGATTGGGTCTTGAAAAGATTGAAAACGGGAAAATAATTGAAGACTCTCCAGAAGACAGGAATCGGTACTCTGCTTTCGTAGACTCCACAAAACTATTTCGCATGTCATCCACATGATGACCTCTTGCCCTAATGTCCTGCGACATGTTACACGGGGCCCGTAAATCTTGGCTGGCATTACCTGGCACCATTAGTGATTGAGACCATTGGCTGACAGAATTTGCACTGGAAACAGACTTGTTAATCAGTCTAATTAATTCAAAGGAGTAATTAATTATCTAACACTTTTCTAATTAGCTACCACTTTCACCTGTCAGAGCCAGAGGTAAATGCCAGACTGGAATTCGGTGGTCGGACTCATTTTCCCTAAAAATAAATTGAGACATGCAGCATGGAATACCAAACACAAGTGTGGAGGCCTCATGGTGGCAATTGCTGAGGCGCCAAACTGTCAGTGGTGGTTGGAAAGCGCAGCAGGGGGAGCAGTTGGAGGTGGGTCATGAGGTAAGAGACATCGGTATCATTGTAAACTACAAACAGGAGCTACTGTCCCAAGTGACAGAAGCAACACACGTGTTCAGGCTTATTTAGCCTCAAAGCTGTCATCACCCTTACTAGGATCAGGGATTTGTGAATACTTTGGGCAAAGTTACCAATACCTATTTGGTGGTGGCAGTGGTAAGCTTTAGGCTGCTGCATTGGTTCCCTATTCTCTTTCCGTCTCATTCTGTAAGCTTTGTTAGCTGGCCAGGATAGACCAAAGGAGGCCAGCATGGAATTTGAGGGGTTTGCCCAGAGTGACTATCACCAGGAAGAGGAGTATCTTCTAACATGGAGATCCCAGGTAAGATATGAACATTTGAGGGCCTCCTGGGTGGCTCAGTCAATTAAATGTCCGACTCTTGGCTTTGGCTCAGGTCAGGATTTCATGGCTCCTGGGTTTGAGCCCCATGTCAGGCTCTAGGCTGACAGCATAGAGCCTGCTTGAGATTCTCTCTTCCACCATCTCTTTCCCCCTCCCCTGCTCTCTCTCTCTCTCTAAATAAATAAACTTTAAAAAAAGATATGGACATTTGATTATTGGCTGTTATGCACATTCATAGAGAGAAATCCATGTGTATTATAAAATGCCTTGTATTTGCTGCTCTTTGGGCACTTTGATTGACTTGGAAACCATGAGACTAATGTGGCAAAAAAGGAACAAGATGAAGTTCCTCAAAAGTCTCTTAGACTTTCTGTCCTGAAAGCATAAAGCGAAAAGCAGCAGCAAAGTTGTGAATTCATGGATTTCTTAACAGATACTCTGTTTTCTAAAAATTTTGGACTGTAGTTCATTTTTCTACCTGGATTGGCCTCTGACAGGTAGTTCATTGGATTTTAGCTAGGGTTTAGCTAAATGAAGAGACCCTGGGAAACAGGTTTTGTTTATCAGAACTTTGTGATTTTGAATGGGGAACATTCAGATAAAGGGGTATTCTGAGGTCCTGACTTTGGATGTTTTCCTCACTTCTGATCACAAAGAATAAGAACAAGTTGGTGAGGGATGGGATGGGGTAAGAAAACGGAATGTTTGGAAACTGGAAGTTCTCACGTGCACTGGACACATTTTTGAGACAACCTGGTGGAGTTGTTATGGAAATCAATGGAGGACTGACATCCATGTACTATTGTCTCAAAATAAATAAGTCAGTGTGCCCCACCAGACCCATGCTGGACTAAGGCCAGATGTGAGAGAAAGGCTCACTGGTCAACAGTTAATAAGCTAACCAATCTGGTCAAAGAGACAGGATGCCACAGCTTCAAAAGAAGTCTGTCTTCTAGGGGGAATGCTATTCTGAGAGCTGGGTTGGAGTATAAAAGGCCATGTCAGGGAGGATATTTTTGAATTGATAAGGGACTTTAGAATGCTCGGGGAAAAGTTCCATTCAGCAATTTTAGAAGAAAACATAGGTTTTAAAGGAGAGTGTCATTCTAACTTGGAGCTGAACCACTGTGATTTGATCTTTTTTTTTTTTTTTTAATTTTTTTTTTTTCAACGTTTATTTATTTTTGGGACAGAGAGAGACAGAGCATGAACGGGGGAGGGTCAGAGAGAGGGAGACACAGAATCGGAAACAAGCTCCAGGCTCTGAGCCATCAGCCCAGAGCCTGACGCGGGGCTCGAACTCACGGACCGCGAGATCGTGACCTGGCTGAAGTCGGACGCTTAACCGACTGCGCCACCCAGGCGCCCCTGATCTTTAATTTAATAACAACTCACAATATTTTTCTTAACATTGCAATTTAATTTAATAGCATATCTGTAATAGCAAATTGCAATTCTTTTTCTTAAAAAAATTTTTAACGTTTATTTATTTTTGAGAGACAGATCATGGGCGGGAGAGGGGCAGAGAAAGAGGGAGACACAGAATCCAAAGCGGGCTCCAGGCTACGAGCTGTCAGCACAGAGCTCAACGTGGGGCTTGAACCCATGAACCTTGAGATCATGACCTGAGCCAAAGTTGGACGCCCAATTGACTGAGCCACCCAGGCACCCCTGCAATTCTTTTTCTTAACATCAAGTTAAGAATGACTATCCATATAGTAAAAATAGTCACAAAATCTGACAGGAATACATATGTTGGGTGAGTAATTTTGATTATTTATTCTGATGAGATGGATGTTCTTTGGATTTTATATTAAATGTTCATAAGATGAACCTCTACAGTTATGTAAATTTCTTTAGTTTAGAGACAATACATTGGAATGTAGCTTATAATACAAAACAAAATAAAAACAATGCACATTTTCTTTCCAATGGAATTTTCATCCTTTGGTTCTGGGGTTTGGCTCATCTAAGAAAGTGGGGGAGTGTATCAGTTATGTCTCAATAAAAAAAGTGAGGCAAAAAAAGTCACAAAAAACATGAGTGAACAAAATCAAAGTTCAGCCTGCATGAGTGAACAAAATCAAAGTTCAGCCTGGGATTCAGCCTTTAATTCCAGGATCACGGGCTGTATCTAAAAAATAATTAAAGGAGGCTCCTAGTGCCTAAGGGAGATTTAACTGTGTTGCAGCCTATTATGAAGTGATTTCATGTGCTTTGTGACGGACCTTACATAGAATTCACTTCTAAAATACTGTGTATGTTATTCATTTCAGGAGTAGACATAAATCTGCCAAAGCAGTCGGCAAATTTGGCTCCAATTCTTGCCCCAGGTTTGCAGAACATAATAGAGCATTAATAATCTTCATGAGGCTTAAGGAATTCTTGTGAGTTCCCTATGATTCACTAAGAGTTGTGTGAAATGTCTTGCTTAGAGCCTTTATCATGTCAGCATTTCAGAAGGTGCTCCTCTTACCCATCCCAAACAGAGGTAATCTCCTACATGTTTATTTCTCTAGGAAGGTCAAGGAGAGGAAAAGGAAAAATTATGAAGATGAAGGTCAGAATAAAATGAAAGACTTCTCAGCCAGCACTTTCCTTTGGTCACTGATATATAATACTAACCATTCTGTGTAACTTCTCACGGTTTGCTAAAGACTTTATTCCTAACTTTGGGCAACTTTGGCCCATGTTTTAGAAAAAGAAAATACCAAACAAGGTTGAAGAAGACACGGTAAAAGCAATTCTATTTAGTAAAAAATATATATCTTGGAAAGATCAAAGTATTGCAATTGCCAGATTCATACTGGATTGAATTTGGTTTGATGCCCAAATTAGTCTTTCCTTTGGTCCCTGATAGAGTGATCATCTTAGAAGTGCTTCTTATCAAGGGGATAAAAACTTTCTATGGACAAGCTTTCCAATTTTTTGACAAAGGGGTCATCAGATGTTGGGAGCAGACATCAAGGAAAACTAAAGAATATCCCCCTTATGAATTAATAGGAGTATTATAATTCATACAAGAGAATAAAATTGCTGGTTTGAGAATTTCTTCTTGAAGATAGGAAAAATGACTAGATCAGTGATTTTAAAAATACCAAGGCCCAGATCTCCTTGACCAACTGAATTAGAATTTCTAGGGGTGGGGGCCAAGGTATCAATACCTTTTAAAGCACCCCAGGTGATTTTGAGATGTTGTTAGAGTTTAGAATCACTGAAGTAGATGAACGGCATGCTTTTGCAGAATAATGATTCACAGATTCCACTGGGAAATCTCCAGATAGTGAAAGCAGTTTTGCAGAGTAAAACAGAAAGGGTAAGAGAAGTTGGAGGAGAAAGTGGATGGCAGTATTTCTCCAACTTTAATGTGCACATGAGTGGCATAAGAGTTAGTTAAAACCAGATTTTGATTCAGTGGGTGTAGAATGGGGACTGAGATTCTACATTTCTAACAAACTTCCCAGGCAATGCTGCTGGGGTGCTGCTTCCCTGACCACATTTTGTCTAACAGGGAACTATGGGTAAATGTCCTCTTACCCCTCACCAAGAGAAGAAAGGAGGTGTCCTTTTGCCTTAAGGTTTTGAGGCTTATTCTGAAGAAGGAGAGTGTATTAACATCATGGAATGCTTTATTTTTGAAACCAGCTATGATCCACTAACTAATTAAGAATCCGTTACTCTAAATGTTTTTGAGGAGGAAGTTAATAGTACTTCTGTTCCACTTCCTGAACAGTTAAATTTAATTCAACAAATAGAATTTAAGCTTTAGGGATTAAAAAAAGATATATGAGACAGCTTGCATGAGGGAATTCACAATCTTTCTGGGGAAACAGAAAATTAACATGTGAAATGCTAAATCAATGCTCTAGGAGCACAGTGTGGGGAATCCATATTGACCAAGGAGGAAAGACGCTTGGAAAAGCCTTCATGGAGGAGGTGATATTTGAATACGAAGTTGAAGAATGAGTAGGATTCCAATTCATGAAAAATGGGGGGGGGGAGGGGAAGGATGCTTCAGAACAAAGAACTAAAGCAGGGGTTCCTAACTTTGGCTGCACATCAGACCATCTGGGAAGCTTTAAAAAGTACTTTCAGCGTCTAAATTAATTGGAGCCCGAGAACCAGTGTTTTTTGAAAAGCTCCCTGGTGATTTTAATGTGCAATTAGGTTGAGGATCACTGGAGATGTATAAAGACACAAAGTTTTTGTTAAGATTTTTTGAGGTATTTGGAAGGAAGTGGGAGAAATGTAGAGCAAAGAAGTCCCAGATGGTTCTTGGCAAAGATGGCTTGACCCACTGTGGTGTGGGGAGGAAAACTTGTTATCACTAATAATTAAAGTAGTATATAATTATTACTGAAATAACCGAAGGCTGTGGATGATGTGCTTCATAAATATGAATTAGATTGAATTAAGGTCATTCCTATAGTAGCAGTTAGTCTTACATTCCGTGTCATGTATTATTATACTGAGAGATAGGAAGTGCTGGTGGCCCAGTTAGGACTCCTGTGATGGAGGCCTGGGGCAGTGGCCACCGGGGAGGAAAGGGGATAGATTCAGTATAGTTGATGGAGTGAGTCCTCAATGTCAGTGTTACTCCCAGTGTGGTTCTTGGACCAGCAAAATCTGCATGAATGAGGAACGTTATTAAAAATGCAAACTCTGGGGGCACCTGGGTGGCTCAATTGGTTAAGCGTCCAACTCTTGATTTCAGCTCAGGTCATGATCTCGTGGTTGTGAGATCAAGCCCCAGTTGGGGCTCCATGCTAGCTAGGAGCCTGCTTGGGATTCTCTCTCTTCCTCTCTCTGTCCCTCTCCTGCTCACATGTGGATTTACACACATACTCTCCCTCCCTCTCTCTCTCTCAAAATAAAGAAATAAACATTAAAAAAAAGAAGAAATGCAAATTCTGATACATACATCCCCAACCTGTTGAATCAGAATTTCTGGAAAAGGAGCCCATGAAGAGTCCAGTGATTGTTATGTTAGCTAAACTTTGAGGAGCACTGGTCTACAGAGCTGAAAGAGGCTACAGGACTCATAGACTACATGCACACATAGCCTCAGACCCAGACATACACAAAACCCATCGAAAGTCAAGAAGGAGACAAAGAAGTGTGTGAGATGGAGAGATAGTAGTGAGAAAGGCCCTCTCTACAGGGCATATGGGAGGATTACCATAGGAACATAAGGCTGCTGGTTCAGGATGCAGTGCTCATGTGACATAGGAAGGGACAGGTGGAGTGACAGCCATGGCATTGCTAGGATGGATGGTGTGGCCAGGGTATGCTGGGACATCACACCCAGGATGATGAGTGGGAGTGAACAGGCACCCGCTGAATCACATTGGTGATGGGGTGAGGGGCTGGCACCATGAATGGCTGCAAGGTCTTCTGACTCTAGTGCTTTATTTCTGGCAAGCCATCTTCCTTTGGTTCCTTAGTAATTTCTCCACATTCTCTCCTGGGAATCTGGTGGAGGAATGCTGCTGGACAAATAGTTTCCACACAAAAATGTCTGCCTTCTTCTATTACTTCTGTTTTTCGGTTTCACTTACCTTATTACAATAATTCTGTATTATTCTGTCACACGTTTGCTAAAATTTGGATGTCTCACTCCCCCTTCTCTAAGCTCTTTAGCCTCATGTCTTCTCCTTCATGCTTTTTTTTGAGCATTCCTTTTCTTGAGAAGCTCTAAGTCCTGTTTCTACAGAACTACATGCCCATTCATTCTTTCTTTGTGCCTATTATAACCAAATTCAGTCTCTCAGGTTCCTACTCAGCTCTGTGCTTTCAGTCCATCATCCATTTCACTTATTTCTCACTAAAATCTCCTAAAGTGACAAAGGTCACATTTGTCAACTCTGTTGACAGAACTAAAAACCTCTTATTGATCAGGTGGGCTAATGCTGTTTAAAATATCAGTGGCTTCTTGCTTAATCTAAAACTGTGATGAAGTAAAGAGAGGTGTCTACTATTCAGCCATTCAGAGATCTAGAGCCTTCCATCTCCTGCATTTAGCGAGAAGGCAAGGGATTGAGTGAGATACTGGTTTTTATGAGTCACGCCAAGAAGTAAGTGTGTCACTTCCACCCAAATTCCACTTGCCAGAACTCAGTCAGATGACCTCACCTCACTGCAGGGAAGTTGGGAATACGTTCTACAATGCTTTCAAGAAGGAGAAGAATTGGGGTCTGATGAACACGCTGCATTCTTTGCCACACCCTACTTTTTCACGTCAATCTCTCTAAAGCTGGTGTCTTTCAGATTCTCAATGTTGGGAGGTGTAATAATGAGGGCTAGTTATTCTCTGTTCACTGTACATCAAGTGGGTCACAAACATTATCTCTGGCTTTCGGGCAATCTCGCAAAGCAGTTATTATTTTCACTATACCCATTTTATAGATGAGGAAACTAAAGAACAAAGATAAAGTAACTTACCCAAGAACCCAGGCAGTCTGAGTCCAAGCCCAGTAGCTTTTGTTTTACAGTCCCCATGCAGAGAAAGAAAATAGCCACTATGGCCAGACAGAACTGGAGAAATTACTGTTCTGTAATTTACTGGTTGTATAATATTGCATGAGTTTTCCAACTTCTGTGAGCTTTGGCTTCTGCATTTGTAAACTGAATGATTAGTATTGCTTCATAGAGTGGATATAAGATTAGAACACAACCCACCAGCAACACTTGGGAATGTAGAGGTAAAACTATTTCTAAATTTAGGAAAAACAATGGAGTTTTCTCTGTCACTGTTTCTTCTTATTTTACCAACATAACATTTATACCTTTGGCTAGAGAAATATCAGAGGTCCTAATAGGAACCCAAGCTATGTTCATAATCTGAAACCAGTTAGAATGTGCAATCGTTTCCACCGCAACGAGACATAAAGGTTCCCAAACTAAACTGAATACAAACATGATTATTTGGCTGCTCTGGTCCCTAGAGATAAATACAATTTTGTTGACAATACTGCTGGGTGTTCAGAATTCATTATGATTCAGTTCACTCTTTAACATCTACACTCATAGCTGAACCTCACTAATTTTCATTCTATTAAATTATAAAATAACAAAAAAATACTATCTTATTCTGCTTCTTGAATGTAACTTACCTAATATTTCATATTATTAAGATTTGTGTTATTTCATAAGAAATATTCTGAGAAAATTGTTTGTGGAATACTGTTAGGAAAATTGTGCTTCTGTATTATTTTAACTTATATATATTTTTTAATTATAAAAGCAACTCATGTTCATTATTTATAATAAAAGAAATAAAAAAAAACCACTCCTTCCATCTAGGGGAGCCTGGGTGGCTCAGTGGGTGAAGTGTCTGACTCTTGGTTTTTGGCTCAGGGTTCGTAAGATAGAGCCCCCTAATTGGGCTCTGTACTGACATGTGGAGCCTGCCTGGGATTCTTTCTCTCCCCCTCTTTCTCTGCCCCTCCCCCACTCATTCTCTGTCTCTGTCTCTTTCTCTCTCTCTCTCCCTCTCTCTCTCTCTCACACACACATACACACACTAAATAAACTTTAAAAAACTCCTATCTGAACACAAACACCATCAACTTATTTGCTTTTCCTCCAATCCTTTTTAATAAGTAGGTTTTAAAAGAGTCAGAAATTTTTTCCCTCTGCATTCTGCATTTTTTTACTTAACTTTATGTCATTAGCATTTCCCCATATTATGACATTTTCTTTGAAACACATTGCATACGGATATCAAGTGGTTGTGCCCTACATTCTATAGTCTATTCTTGACTTTTATATGGAAGTATTTTCTATTATAAACAGCACTCAAATGGACATTTTTGTACCTAAAGATTTTTCACTTTTGCTTCGGATGATTCACAGAAATGGTCAAGGGAATAAACTTTTTAAATTTTTTAAAGAACTTTTGTTTTCTAAAAAGTTCACCTCTATTCATAATCCTACCAGTGGAGAGTTGTACAGTTTTCTTTTTTTCTTTTCTCTTATTGTTTTTATTTATTTTTTGTTTATTGAAGTCTAAGTGACACACATTGTTACACTGGTTTTAAATGTACAACATAGTGATTGGATAAAGCTATAGATTACATTGTGTTCACACATGAGAGAATTCTGTGAGAACCATCTGCAAGAATTGAGCAGTTTTTATCTGACCTTTATTTTCTTAGCAACTACAGGAGCAAAAGTAAAAGCTCTTACATTCATCATCTTTCTAAATCTTCACATTAGCTCTTTTAGGTGGGGTTAGCAGATATTAATTTCCTCCGTAAAACAAGGCAATTGAGTTCTGGAAGTTAAATAAGTTACACCACATAGTGGTAGAGCAAGGACTTGGACCAAGTTCCTCCAAGTCCCATTCCTGGTCTCCTTGACCACTGCACTAGGTGTGCTCTGTGAGTCATAGTAACTGAGAATAGTCCATTACCTGGGAGGGGCATTGAGAAAGGGAGGAAGAAGAAGAAGAAGTTAGCTAGAGAAAGAAAAAGAAGAAAAGAAGATGGAGGAGGAGGAAGGAAGGAAGGAAGGAAGGAAGGAAGGAAGGAAGGACATTTGTGATATTCATTAATTGTAGGTGCTAAGTTGCTTCCTCCCCTTCCAGCTCTCTGAGAGCATCTGTAACAGTCATAATGCAACTGGTAAGTAAAAAAGCTGGGATTAAACCTTAAGTTTCTCTGATGGAAAAAGTAGTGGCTCTTTCTCTATTTGAAAGAAAAAAGTACTACACTTTTATTCTAACTGTTAGTTTCTGGGAAACCACTGGGATGGAAAGCTTTGTCTTAGACATGAAAATTACAGGACTCACACATATCTCTCTCTCTCTCTCTCAGTCTCTCTTTCACACACACACACACACACACACACACACATACACACACACAGTTGTCTCATCTTTGTTACAATCCCAGGAATCAGGCCTTTACCTTTCTACCTGAATAGATTTTCATTCGCACGTATTCTTACACTCTGTCATAACCACTATCCAAACTTATAAACTCACCATCCACTTGGTTATGGACATCTTCAGTAGATTCTCTTTTGGATAAAACAAAAACAAAAACAAAAATAAAATCATGTTCTGATATAGAACCTGTTGTTTCCACCAGAGAGTTAACTCTTATTATTGGACCATTTTGATGGATAGGAGGCAAAAGTGTGTGTGTGTGTGTGTGTGTGTGTGTGTGTAGACTGGGGAGCAGGTAGTGTAATTCCAAATGATCAGAACTGGCTGTTTAACCTATAGCAGGATTCTCGAGACACAGTAGGTAAAGTCCGTTCTGCATATACAGATGCTTTTCTTGGAAACTTGCCTTCTTCCAGCCACATTTTTATCTTTGAATGAGAACGTGCTAGGTTCAATCTCTTGACTCCCTTAAATCCCAGGGCAGTAATTCTAGCTAAGAAGAGAGGATAAAATCCATCAGTACCTAAAACTCAGCCTTGTCTTTATAGAAATGATAAGGATTATTAATAGCATTATCTTCGAAGGAAAGGAGAACTCTGGGTGTGTAAAATTTAAATCCTAAAGACTCTGATAACCATTCTTATTTCCTTCATTTCCTTGCTTGCTAGATTTTAAAAGCGTTTGCTAGCTGCTGCTGAAAAATATCAGTTGCTTAACACAACCTAAGTTTTTTTTTTTTCTCACTCACATTGAGTATAAAGTGAATATTCATGGTGACTTTCCTCCAACTGGTGATTCAGGGACCCAGGTTCCTTCTATCTTGTTGTTCATTCACCTTCAAAGAGTAGCTTATGAAGTTTCCCTGGGTGTCTACACCCTTCCAGGAGACAGAAGAAGGCAATCTATTGGAGCACCAATGAGAGATTTCTATGGATTGGGACTAGAAGTAGCATCCATCAAATTTGTTCACATTCTAGTTGCTGGAATCCAGGCATATGGCCTCAGCTAACTGGAAAGGAGGCTAGGAAGTTGAACTGTGTGTCTGGAAAGAAGGGAAACAGCTTTGGTGAACAGCTAATCAGTCTTTATCAAACTGACTAGAAATAGGACCAGATTAATATAACATGGACAACATGGCAAAGTTAAGTCTTTTAAGACACTGGGTATATTTGAAAGTGAATTCATTCTGGCAGTCATTAGGCAAAGTCCATAACATATTTTTGTAATTCTTCAGACCCCTTTCCAATGCATTTCTATCTTCTTTGATAAAACCAGGAAAAATGATAATTTTGTTTGGAGCATAAATCACAGAAAATGTCACTTAAGGTCAATGTTGGTTGGTGGTCTTCAGCCATATTTTACTTCTCATTAAAGCAGCCAGACCAAAAATTGTGTCTAGAGGTGATATTTTGTAAGTCTCAGTTAGGAGTAAGTCTTCAAGAATGAAAATGTTTCAGTCTACACATATATCTTTGTGTCTCCAGAAACATTCAGAAATTCCTGTTGATTACAGCAATATCTACAGTTCAAAGAAGAATTGAAACCACAAGCTATTCTAACATCTGTTTTGGTTTTATGGTCAATCTGAATAGTTGTAATTTACGTTCACTGACACCACACAATGAGGTTATTTTCAAACTACTGTATTTTGTAAAAAGAAAACAACAAAAATGGCCTCTTTGTACTTACATGTTGAGCCAAGTCTCAACTATCCATACCAACAGAGGGAAAAAAATCTCACGAATTATCAATAATAATTTAAGAACTCACCTTAGACCACAGCCTTCCCTCTTTGCTACCTAGCCTTTATGGCTAACTTTCATTGCAGTTCACTACCAACCACAGGCCCATTGGAGAAACCCATGAAAGAGCACAGAGAAGACAATAATGATAGTAAAAGAGAAGCAGAGGGCCTGGATAAAAGGATAATTACATCCCAAAACTGAAAAATTAGTCTGGCACAGGAATTATTGTTAAATGGAAACATAATGCATCATGTAATCAGACCACCCAATAGTCCCAGTAAGTCATCTGTGAGTGGGGACGCCTACTCTATAACCTCTGTTAGGTATTTCCTTGGAGGCTGGACAGATAGTCTTCATTGCTAGGAAGAACCTCTCCAACAATCCTTCTGATCCTGTGCCTAATGCTGCCCACATCGGTTAGGCACCACCAACTGCCTTTTCCTTACTGGATTTGAACCAGCTTCATTTGTACTAAGTTCTGCAAATACAGAAACAATAAGCAAGCTTAAAAGCAAGGCCAGAAAATTGCTACATGATATGAAAAAGAGGAAGCAGCTGCCATTTGTTGAACACTCAGAAGTTACCTGGATTTGTGCAATGTCCTCTGCCATAGTCTATCCCGTTTTGTCTCTACCAAACCCCCCTGACGTGCTCTGCATTTTTCTATTTTGGAGACGATGATCCGAAGCACATAGAGATTACGTGTGTAACACTAAGCAAGTCACTTAATCACTGACAGGGTTGGGGTGCAAAGCCAGGTTTATCTAATCTCAAAGGGCAGGCGCTTAAAAACTACATTTGTTACCTATCTCTCTGACATGGACCTTCTTCAGCTTCTGGGCACGCTTCGGCTTAGCTTAGATTTCTGAACGGCTTTGCTCCTGGCGCCCTTCTACGGTCTGTGCTTCCTTGGGTCTAGGACATCTGCTGTTGCTCATCTACTCCGCTGCTGACCCCCAGTGATCACCAGGCCACTGCTCACCCTTGCTGTTAGGCTGCTGCCATCCTGCCTTAGACCTCCACCTCACTCACCCCTGAGGCTCGTGCACCCCTAATGGGCCGTTGTACAAGCAACTATAACACAATTGTGTTACCACATTTTCTTCGAGTGGACCCCCTTGACTGCAACACTTGTTATCATTTCAGAGATGTTACAATGTGAACAAAACAAAAACAAGTCATTGGAATTGGTGAAATAGCGTAGTGACATTTCCAGTCTACAATGAATGATAAGGCTTATTACATGAGGATTTCTTCTGACTGAGAAGTTGGAAAGGCTTGATGTGATTGTTTAAAGCTTTAAGTTAACATAGCACATTTTACGATAAAAACTAATGTTTGGGAATATGGAATGAGAAGACATATCTAAAAGTTACAGTTCTTTTTTTTTTTCTCATGTTACTTATATTCCATATAGCTTGCTAATACCCTGAAACAAGCTGTCTTTATCAACTCAAGATGCGGGATGATGTTCACTGTAAACAAAAACACCAGGAAACACCTCCTTGAACAAAATCAACACTTACTTTGATTTTGTGATTATCTTTTTCCTTTACTAATTAAGTACCATCAAAGTTTGCGTCTGGTTGCCTTATTTACAGGTTAATGATGCAAATTAGCTAACTCATAAATGTAACCCATTATGTCTATACGTACTGTCATGCAAATTACTGAAAAAATAAAATAAAAATATTAAAGTTGAAAGCTGACCCTTGTTTCCTACATCAGTTATAAGGCAGGTAATTATTTATTAACAGTTTGCGTTGGTGGGAGCCCCAACACAATGAAAGAGTTTGCACTCCTTATGCACAAGGAGCTCGACTTGGAGGAGAGTGGAGAGGACAGAAAGAACGTCTGAGCCGGGACAGACAGATCTTGCAGGGACAGAACTTGTCTCATGCCCTCCATCAGTCTACGTACTCAATAGTTGCCCTTGAGGTACTCATCATAAGCTAGCAGAAAAAAAGATGGGAAATTCTGAATACAGGAGTTCTTTCTCCTTACCTGCTTTGCATTTTCACACAATTAAATTAAGTGCCCAGGTGTGACATTTATTGTTGGAAAAAGTCCTAGGGGGAGAACACAGCATTCCTTGTCACTTTACTTTATTAGCTACCACTTAGCTATTCAAGTTAGGGGGGAAGAACACCCTCAAAGCACACCTCCTCTCTTTAATTTATAACTGATTAAGCCACCAGCACTTTTCTCTCTATCCCTGAGTTAGCTTTGGGAATGTTGAGCTTTTTGTACACAGGGGCCAATTTTCAGGATTGTCAAAGTGTGCTGTTTAACATTATAATAAGCTCGCTGGAAAAGCTGCTAATGCATTTTCACAAGCTCTTGTGAATTGCTCTCCGTATTGGGAATATGTTAACAGCTCCCGACACACACAGTGTCCTAACACAAAATGAAAGCAGAACGATTTGCAGTTTAAGGAAACACAGACCACTTCCCTCTTCAACTCAGGGCAGCATATGCATAAAGGGAGTGGATATACGTGAACACCCAGCTCGCCTTTCTAAGTGCGTCTGTCTGCCACAGGCCTGTGGTCTGAAACCACGGCTCTATGTCTGTCATGTGTCTGGACACTGTGGCCCTCCTAAGGGGCACCACCAGGCATGCCAGAGTAGAGGGGAAGAGTCCACTGCAGACGTGTGACAAGTCTAAGGAGCTGAATTACCCGTGGCCCCTGAACCAGGGAATAGCCTTCGTCCATCAGTCACTCAATAGCACCTGGCGATGGAAGGACAGATGAGGAAGGACAGATGAGCCATCTTGGCTGGAAGCCTGGAGTAAAGAAGGGAAAATTAGGCAATGTCAATTGGTGTAGCCAAGTTGATCTCCCCTCTGGGCCATGAATGCCTCAGAACTGCTTTGGGGACTCAAACGGGGGAATCCACTCATTTAATCATTTGTTCATTAACTATTATAGGAGATCTACATTAGATGAATATTCTCTGATCCTGGCAATTTTTTTTTTTACTCATCTTTGCCTGACTTTTAGACTACAACTGTTTTTCCTTTTTTTCACGGTAAATGAGTAAGGACAAAAAAGTAATTGTTTATATAAATATGAAACTATCATAAACAAGCAGTAAAACTTCAGAGCAAGAAAAACTGCACTAGACTGATCCTGCTGTCCTGTCTGGGAAAAAGACCTGAAATGTGTGTCATGTTCAGGAGTCTGCCAATTAAAAGTGGCCTTTACTAAGGCAGACAGAGGATTTCCAGTTGGGATACCTTCTTTAAAAAGTCTTTCTCCCCAGCAGCTGCTGAGGATGTGTGTGTGTGTGTGTGTGTGTGTGTGTAAGCGAGTGGGGGAGAGAAAGAGACTTTTTCAGGAACACATAAGCCCATTTGTCATTTTATTACCATGTTGCATAATAAGTGATAATCATAAACCTATCACATATCTGATTTAGAAGGAACCTAATAGATGAAATAATAGTTCATTCTCTTAATTTATAGTTGAGGAAAATGAGATTTAGAGAGTCTACTCATTAGTGGCAGAGACAGTGCCAAAGCCCAGACTTGTTAATCTTGGACATACAAATTAATACAGATTTGATTCATGTCTCTAGGAGGCTTACAATGCATTTGGAAGTCAGGACATGTTCATTGGGAACCAAAAATGGTGAACCCAGAGATTCAAACGTTCCACAGCTTAATATTCTTTTTTTTTCTTTTTTTAAAGTTTATTTATGTATTTTGAGAGGTGGCAGGGGAAGGGACAGAGAGAGAGCGAGAGACAATCCCAAGCAGGATCCAAGCTGTCAGCACAGAGCCCATTGCAGGGCTCGATCGCACAAACTAAGAGACCATGACCTGAACCAAAATCAAGAGACGGACACTTAACCAACTGAGCCACCCAGGTGCCCCATTAGTTTAATATCCTTGATGGTGACAGTGAGGGAACTCAGGTGAGAACATCATGGTCACGGTTGCAATTAGTGGCAGGCATCACCTAATTGCCAAGATACCCCTGGTGCTGTTCCACATACAAAGTCTTTGTGCTCAAGAGGTGAATACATTGAAGAACACATTTGACTCCCTAATGTTTATGTTAGAAATGAAATCACCACCAATTCAAAACTCAGCTGCAGCTACTACAAATTTCAATACAATCTTTCTGGAGAGTTATTAGAACATATTGTAACCACCAGGAGTCCCTAAATCCTCTAACCTATGTTGACCCCCTATTCTGGTGATGTGGATTTTGTTGTAGCAAATGCTAAGGAAAATAAGGGTTATGATGGAAATAGGCGTTGTGGTCATGATGTATAGCAATGTAGCCTTGCCTATGCACCGAATTGTCAGGTATGGATGTAGACCACACCTCTACCCTCATACCTTTCAGAGCTCACACAGAATTAGCAGCAAATGAACAAGGCCACATGAGAGCAATGAAATGGATTTACTATTTCACTTAGTACAGTAGAAGAGGACTAATAACATGGCAGCCAAATTTATATTTCCTGAGAATCAAGTCAATCTTGCAAAAAGCTCTTTTTCAAAAGCTCACTATAAAGAACCCAGTAGGGAGATGAGAAACGGCCATGCTCTGACACACGAGTACACCATGCTATCCCCACCTTCTGCTCTTGACAATGAGGGCTGAACTCTGTAACTGGCAGGGAGATGTCTCTGTCTGATCCTCACAGATGGACACATCTATCAGCATGTCAGGTAGGCATCAGTTAGAGCTGACTTACGTTTTCCTCAGCTTTGGCAAAGTCATAATGATTATGTAAATTTATCTAAGGGCTGTTAACTTGTAATGAAGTAAGAAAATATGTCCTGTGCATGTACCAGTTTGCAAGATGTATAATGACTTTCTCTTTTCTCTCAACAGCATGGCATTGGCATTCCCTCCATTTTTATTATGCGTATGCTTCACGAACTCATCAAATTACTGCACCATGCCCAGTGCTGTGATGTTACCGTTATCAGAACTGGTACATTAGGGAGAATAGGTGAGATGGGTTGGTTTCTACTATGAAATCCAAGTGACTGTTCCATACAGGGTGGCTGCCAAAATACAGCAACATACTTAGAGACCAGCAGAGACCCAGGTGGGCTAGAAAGTGTCAGGCTGGCCTTGAGGAAATTTATAAAAATTTAAATTTAAAGAAAATTAAAGAAATCTAAAGAAGTATTTCTTTTTTATCTTCCTTTTTTTTTTTTCTCCATGGAAACCTGGCATGAGAGATCACACTGCCTATTGCCCAGATGGACTTAGGTATTCTTAAGGGGAAGACTGGGAGAATTGCTAGAGAATATGGATGAGGATAAGTATAAGTTTTGAGGCTGAGGAATTTTATAAGTGACAGAAATACGTGCTCTCAAGGAAAAATTAATCACTAAGGTTTGCCTTGTTTGTCAGCTAAGTAAGCAGACTTCATACCTCCAGGGGAATACTTTGTTTTAGCTCCTATCAGTGACTACACCCCTTTTCTTGTCTGGATCTTTTCCTCATCAACACACCAGAAAAGATCAGGCTGGGCTTTTAGAGAAGGGCCAGGTGATGCTTCCTACTGTTTTCCCAGAGCCTCCCCTCCGCCCTTCCTCCTCCACTGGTCAGGTGGCTGGCTGGTCAGGGGCCATGCATGTGCTTCTGCAGTGAGGAAACCTCCTTCTTTTTAAATCTTTTCTCCAGGAGCAGACCTTGTGAGGAGGTGCTTTTACTACGTACCCAAATGCAGATATAGACAGGGCATTGTAACTGAAAAGGTTTGGTTGACAGAAGGGCAGGACTGCACGGAGATTATAAAAAGGGTTGTGATTTTGCTCACAGGATGACATAGTTTTGGGATAAATTTCAACCTTATAAAACTTCAGACAAAGAACTAGAGGAGTGACTTGTCCAGTATCACAGAGCCACAAGTGACTGAGCCATGCTTCACTAGAAATAGACACGTTCAAAAAGATTATGCCCTTTCCATAGCTGTGTACAGGGTAAGGTCCAGCCATGGCCCTTACAGGTGGCATAAAGAAAAACATCCGTGGATGCCCATCTAGAAACAGAAGGAGAATATTAGCAATCATTGTTAAATGAGGTATCCTTCTAGATTGTTGTTTATCCATTGTTACCCCCAAATAAGTAGTAGATAACAGTGCATTCGGTAATGAAATGGATAGTACTGTTATTAAGATTGCTTATAATTTGGGGGTGTGGGATACAAGGATCTCTCTGCATAGCCCATGCCAGTGCAATGTACCATCCTTGCTGCTGCGGCTGCCACTGGATATGAACAAGTGTCCAGTATGCACAAGGCACTCTGCTGCCTATCCAACTCATGGTCATGAATTCTAGGTCTTTTGCTTTATGGCAACAAGATACATCCAGCCCACAGGCTATACCCGTATCACAGCGGAGGTCTACAAATGGTGGGAAATAAAACCACTGGGCTGTTGTAGATACCTTCATGTTGAAGTTTTATCCTCATTAAGAACTCTTAGCTTATTGCTAGGATGTGAATGTTTGTTTTGTTTTAAGCAGCATTGAATTCAGAGATGAAGGAAGTAAAGCTAATTCCTCTGTTGCTGTTCCCACTCCTTAGACAAGCCAGCAAACTTTCATGAGGATAAAATACCTGACTAAATAATACTTTGACCTTTAAGAGACTTTAACCTGGATATAAATGTTCTAAAATCTCTAAATATCAGGATGACCTGTGAATAGTATCAGTTTTGATGCCCACATTTTCAACTTTGTTCTCAATCTCTTTCCTACTCTTAGGACATTGTGAATAATTCAAGGAGCCACTTGTTTGACTTATTTTAAAAGTATCTGACCCACCAAGGCTTTTTCATCAGAGCCCACCTTGGGTCTCTACCTGAACCTTCTAAATTGACCGCATGTTGATTAGTATTAGAATTTATAAAACCCCAGAATGATATGACTATGCCCTGTGGCAGGGATCAGTAAACGTCTTCTGTAAAGAGCCAGATAATAAATATTTTAGGCTTTGCAGACCATATGATTTCTGTTGCAACTTCTCAACTCTGTCATTGTAGTGTGTAAGCAACTGTAGATAATATATAAATGGATGAATGTGGCTGTGTTACAATAAAACTTTATTTATAAAGACAGGTTGAATTTGGCCCATGGATTGTAGTTTGCAGATCTCTGCTTTATGGCATCTCTGTGAAAGCATTCACTCATTCAACACATTTTTATCAGTACCTTTAATGTAATAGGCAGAATGCTAGGCTTACAGGGACAATAGTGAACAGACATTGCTTCTGCCTTTATAGAGTTCGTGTGTTATCCGGGCAATGGACATGCAAGGAGTAAATACTAAGTGTAATAAATGTTAAGACACAGAATCAAGGGTACTATCAATACATATCCCCTTATCCAGGCTCTAAATAGAAATCAGAATGGATCCAAAACTAGATCAAAAGCTGGGCTGAAGAAATTTAATGTAACCTATCTGTGTTGCCTTTTATTCTTTCCCCCTCTGTGGATTCAGATGTTTTTTCAGACGTTTCCCCCTCCATGGATTCACACCTGGAGAATGAGTTGCAGGTAATCTGGTGAAAGAGTGTGGGTCAAGAAGGCATTCCAGGCAGGAAGAATGAGTTGGCAGAAAATGGTTTCTTGAGTCCCTGAGACTTGAGTTTCTGAGTCCCACGAGCAAGGCAGAGTTTGCAGCAATGGAAGGTCAGCCAGGAGGCCTAATTTACATGGCGGGGGTGGGGGTGGGGGGATGGGGAGGGAGTGGATGTGACAAGAATCAGAAGGAAGAGAGGACGGAGATGCAAAGAAATTATAGTAATCAAGGAGCTGCAGAGAAGATTAAATATCAAGTAGTCACATCACTTCATGAAAGCTAGTTGCTGGCAGGCTCATTTAGTTTATTCCTGACCTAATTTACTCAAATTTGAGCCTGAAGGCCGGTACTAATTTGCATGTCCAAGAGTCATGTTTGTCTTGAAATCTAAACCTGATCACACTGTAAATGTGAATCTGGAAAGATAGCAAATGTAAATGCTTGTTCTGAATATTATTTAATTGCATTTGGAAAAGAAAATAATGTAAAAGATGAAAATAGGGAGAATCATTAGCAACCAGCATTAATTAGTGTTGGCAGAATAGATTACATACTACACGTCAAAAGTGAACTCTCAGTGACATTCTTCTGTAACCACTCTTTTAATCCCACATTGCAATACTGCACCAAGGTCTGTTGTAATAGCAGCTGGGGCCACAGACTCCTTCCTTAAGCCCTGGCTTGAATATGTAATCTCAGACCATATCACCACCTGAAGTGCTGAGCTTGACAAAGACCTGGCTGAGGAGCTCCTCAACTATGGTAAAGGGACTTCCCACTTCCCAATCTTCATCAGATATGCACTGTGTACCTAGGAGATTTGTTTGAAGACAGAAGAAGTTATAAACTGGGAAAGCAACAGAAATTTGTCAGGAACTCTTTGTAATTCAAAGCCATAATTTATATTAAAAACTCTGCTTTAGAAAATTAAATAGTTGGGGATTAAAAAAGGCACAGAAACAGTCTTTTTAACTTACTAGAGCATGGGAGCACAAGGACATAATAAGCAGCAGAGAAACATCCATAATGAATTTATATTGAGAGTGGGTTTAATCCTCCAAGAACAAATCAAATACTAAAATGCAATTAGTGATGTTAGCAAAATCATACCTCTGTTTATGCCTTTAATTTACACTGGTAACTCTGGGAAAAAAGGATTATGCTGACTCTATGTTTCTGCCATTTTGAGGTATATTCACCTATATATCAGAACAGATCTGGTACCCAGGGAAGAGTGGGGACCAGGAAACAGGGAGAAATATTTGGGGGAGGGAATCCTAAAGGGATGGGTGCTTTCAGAGTGGTTCTTTTATCTCTCAACCATGAAGGGTGCCCAAATCAACTTTGACACAAATTGAAGGTGATTGCCAAGTAGTAGCTCTTGGCAATCCAAGAGCTCCAAGGGGTGAGGGGCCGGGAGAAAACAGTCTCAAGGGCAGACTCTGCTCATCCCAGAAGAAAGAATCTAACCAGGATTGTTACCATTTCTTGAAGGGCCTTCTAGAAATCTTAAGGTGTAGTTGTATTTGTGTAAATTCATCAAACTATGTATTAATTCATTTTAAATTATGTTTCTTTTCTTGTCCCTTGGATCAAACTTAGGGTATTATACTGAATTTTAAAAAAATATGGGGGCTCCTGCATGGCTCATTTGGTTAAGCATCTGAGTCTTGATTTCAGCTCAGGTCATGATCTGACAGTTTGTGGGTTCGAGCCCTGCTTGGGGCTCTGTGCTGACAGCATGGAACCTGCTTGGGATTCCCTCTCTCCCTCTCTTTGTTCTTCCCTCAATTTATGCTCTCTCTCACTCTCTCTCCCTCAAAATAAGTAAACTTTAAAAAAAAATTATGTATGGAGGGGCACCTAGGCGGCTCAGTCGGTTAAACATCTGACTGGCTCAGGTCATGATCTCATGGTTTGTGAGTTTGAGCCCCATGTCGATCTCTGTGCAGACAACTAAAACTCTGGAGCCTGCTTTGGATTCTGTGTCTCCCTCTCTCTTTCTGCCCTCTCCCACTTGCTCTCTCTCAAAAAATAAACATTAAAAAAATTGTTTAAAATTACGTATGGAGACAGGTTATATTATGTACAAATATTACCTGAGGTTAGTAAAAGTAGTGTCAGTACCTATGTGTTATAAAGCAGGAGGAATGTTGGGTCTAATAGGGTTGAGACTCTGTGATAGGTCACTGGCCCCTTCACCGGGAGGGTCATCACTAGGTTTAAGTCAGAGCTTGCAAACGGCAGCCTGTTGGAGTCGATGTTTTCTTTGGCCCGCACAGTATTTTTTAAAATGTGAATTATTTTGCCAACTTTGAAAATTTCTGGAGGTTTCACATGAAAGTCCAGATTTTTGGCTTCCTGAGATAACATCACATAAAAAGTATGAAATGATATATTCGTGGCAGCCCTAGCAAGCCCCAGCCCACATCGGGCTGCATTTGCTGAAGGTGAGGCAAGGCTTCTCCCTTTAGACCAGGCAGACCTCACTGATGTTACCTGCTCGGCTTCTGGGACATCTGAGTTTGAATTGGCTTAAATAACACCGTATTAGAGGTGTTGGCAGGCAGCACTGAGGAGGAGGGAGCAAGGAGGAGCAGACAGCCACGGTGGAAGTGGTGTGTAAACTAGAGGAAAGGGAGAACAAGAGCAGAAAGGGAGCCAAAATGGGGACTGTGCAAATAATGGATGGTGACAGAGTGTGTTGGCCTCCCTGCTTCTATCCTCCCTCTTCAATTGGGAGCAGTGTATGCACAGTGGAGGAGACAAAATAGCTTCAGGCTCCCCTCCCTGGCTTCCTTCTGGCTTCACTAGTTGACACAGGTGAAACTAAATGAACACTGAGAGCAGCCTAGAAGGGAAAAAGTGATCACAAAAGGGTGGCATGCAACTTGAGACACGCGTGGCAGAGAAGACGGTGGACAAGTCCATGGTCCGTATGTGGCTCCATTGTCCTAACGGAGATGGGGAACTGCAAGCTCCAAACCACCATCCTGGTCCTCAAGTAGCTTCAGGAGCATCACTGAGGCTTGGAGCTGCTGCTTCTCCTTCGGCACCTCTCCCTGAGCCATTCCCCAGTCACAGAAGCAACCTGAGATTTTCCTCAAAGGCAGATCTCCTAGAAAGCCTCCAGGTCATGCTATCCCTGGGCACAGTGCTAGCTGTTGCGGCCACTCAATGGTTACTTGTTCCAGAGCTAGGTCACTCAGCACCATGGAGACTCCTCTCCACAAGAGACTCTTGAGCCAGGCACAGCCTTGCTCCAAATACCTTGACAGGATGGTTCAGATGGCTGGATTTTTCCCAGGAGTGCAGACCCAAGTGTTAGAGTCAGCCATAGAGCACTTGGGTCCACAGTAAGCCCTTTAATAATGCTACTGCCACCGTGGTAGGACATCAAGCCACTAAGTGTTCTCCATTCTCTTTCAGGCCAGGGTCTACTAGATGGAGCGCT
This sequence comes from Leopardus geoffroyi, assembly GCF_018350155.1. NCBI lineage: Eukaryota > Metazoa > Chordata > Mammalia > Carnivora > Felidae > Leopardus > Leopardus geoffroyi. The sequence continues at coordinate 147,989,251 of NC_059328.1, forward strand.
GTGGTCCTTTTCCAGAGAAGAAAAGTTTCACTGCTTGAAGAGAGCACATAAAGCCGGCATCAGGAATACTGACACGGAATCTGCAGTGTCCTTGGCTACACGTAGAAATTGTGATCTAAAAGGTAAGCTATTCATGAAAGCCTCAGGTCCAATTCTCCTTTTTCATGAAGTTATTTTCACTCTGCAGGAGAAGAAAAAGGAATCCAACTATATATTACTTGGGGTTGAACGCATGCCTTATAATTGTTTATAATATGATCATAATGTCTTATGAGAGGGCAGAACATTGTTCTCATTATGCAAATAAGGAAACCAAGCCTCAGGGGTTAAAAAGGGGTTGCCCAAGGTCATGAAGGTTTGTAGTCAGGACTTCACAGCAAGTTCCACTTTCTTGATCCTGGTAGTGGCTGCTGTTTGCTGTTACAATTTAATTTATCAAGACACGATAAAAATAAAATATTCCTAAAACTGTTCAAAGGACAAAGCATCAGTGGAGTAGGTTTTTAAAATTAATTTACATGCATTTTTGCTTTTCCCAACTTTTTTATTTTGAAAACTTTTAATAATTCAGAAAAATTGAAAAAAATAGTATAATACCTATCTACACTTAACAAAGATTGAACAGTTTTTAATATTTTGCCACATTTATGCATGCTTTCTAAATATATATATATACACATATATATGCATATACATGTGTGAAAATATAGGTATACACACATCTATTTGCTTTTTTCGCTGGTTCATTTGTTAATGAATTGCAAACATCATGCCAGTTATCTCTTATACCTCAGCATCATTTCCTAAGAATAAAGGTATTCTCATAATGACCAAAATACCATTATCAAAAAAAAAAAAACCCAAAAACCTAAGGAAAGTAAAAGTAGCTTCATAATATCACTTAGTATCCATTCCATATTTAAATTTCCCTAATTTTCCTAAAATATCTTTTACAGATTTTTTTCTTACCCATTATCAAGGTAACTTCATACATTATATTACTTGGTTGTTATATCTCTGTTCTAGAAGAGTTTCCCCTACTTTTCTCTTTTTTTCTACGACAATGGATTTTTTTAACACATCAAGGCTGTTATCTTGTTAAATATACCATGTTCTAGATTTGTCTGTGTGTTTCATCATGGAGTCTCACTTGTTAATCTCTACTGCAGATTTCCTGTAGGTGGAAGTGAAGTCTAGTGGCCTCACTAGATTCAGCCTTATGGCAAGAACACTTGATGGTAATGTAAGCTTTGTAGTGTACCACCTCAGGGAGATGTAATGTGAAGATGTCCCACTATTAGTCATTTCAAGTTGGAGCACTTGGTCCAAGGGGTAACTTCCATCACTTTCCATGGAGAAGTGAAAGTTCCCTCTTTGTGTGGAACAAGCAATCTCTGTGGTGACTATGTGGCACGGCATGAACACCCAGTAACCCAACTGTCTTTTACTAATGATTTTAGCATGGGTTGCAAAATGGTGATTTTTCAATTCCATCGTTCCCTCTACATTTAATAGCTGGAATTCTACTTTAAGAAAAGTTTTTCTTCATCACATTCTTTCTCCCTCGCTCTCTTTTTTGGTCGTGGAGGGTAGTTACTATTGTTTCGTGACTCTTGTTCAAATCAATGTGTTATAAATGGTTTCTGTCATTATTGTCTTTGATACTCAAATTATCTCAAATTTGGCCAGGCCAGTGGAATTGGCAGTACACCTGGAGAGTCTAGTGTCCTGGAATTCAGAGAAGCAGACTTCAAAGAACACGTAAAGAATTATAGCATGCTAATATGTCTTTTAATCACAAGTGGAATTTTAATTGCAACGGTTGTCCTTATAATCAGTCACTTTTAATATATAAAACTACAGGGGTGCCCCGGTGGCTCAGTCGGTTGAGTGTCTGGCTTCAGCTCAAGTCATGATCTTGCAGTTGGTGGGTTCGAGCCCCTTGTCAGACTCTGTGCTGACAGCTCAGAGCCTGGAGCCTGCTTCGGATTCTGTCTCTCTCTCTCTCTTTCTCTCTCTCTCTATCTCTCTCTGCCCCTCCCTGGCTCATGCTCTCTCTCTCTCTCTCAGAAATAAATAAACATCAAAAAATTTATAAAAATATATGTATATATCCAATACTATAAACAAAATATACATGGTAAAATTTCCAAAAATACATGTTAGAAAGAAGTCGTAGTTCATAAGAAGAGATTAATTGTAGAACCACTAGGCTTAACTACTCCCATCTCTCAGAATTCATGTCCATGCAGATCCTTGTAGTATATGGGTGAAGAATGCAAACGAATCCTTATCCTCTTTCGAAGGTCATCATTAATACCCCCTTTCAGAGAAACAACAGCATCTGCTTTTCTCCCCACAAGTTAGTGAGAGTGAGAGCAACAGGTGGCGGCAGCTTGACCTTGACCTGAACAACAGTCCGATCAGCACACAGCCTGTAGGAACACCCAGATTTAGACATTTCTGCTCCAAGAAATGCCTCCTCACATTTCTTTATTATAGAAACAACAAGTGGTCACCTGAGCCACGGCCCCACATAGTATGCAAATGGAGAATTTGGTATCCAGTTAACTTAGAAGGAAAAAAAAAATGCCTACTGACAAACGTGCTGCCCTGATGTCAGTTTGGTGATGACCATCAGTTCTTTCCTAAGAGGCATCAATTGGCAACCAGGGAGAGTTCTCAGCTTGTGAACCCTGGACCCTGGTCTTTCTCTCTTTAAGGACATCGCCAAGCCCTCAGAGAAATGATTCTGTTATGAGGGATCTTTCTGTCCTTGCTGCGAGTCCTTGTGACCTTGCTCTCTCTGCCGCCTGCAGGCTCCCTCCTGGACTCCTTCCTCCCTTATTTCCTGTAGTTCCTGATGCCCTGCAGCATTTGCCTTTTCCCGAGGCTGGATGCCGAAGCTGTTGGTAGCTGACTTCAGCCCGCTAGCAGCTCTCTCCCAAGCCACTCCTGCAGCTCTTTCAGGGAGCAAACCTTCCAGACTGCCAATCTTCACGCTAAAGGTTGCAGCTGTGATTCTAACGCTGCAGTTCTTGGGAGTATTTCGGTCTGAAATTCTTCCAGGTGACGGGGACTCACCTCCTTCAGACACCCCTGTTTTCAAAGGTGAATTCCTGGTACAGGGCCCCCTGGAAGATCAGCCACCAGGACACAGACCCAAACTCCATGCGTACAATGCTACCATGTTTGACCTTGCATCACTGCTTCATAACATCAGTTCCCCACAGCAGTGAAGCTCTGAAAAAACTCTATGAGCGAGAAAAACTTGCTTGGGGGAAGGCTGAGGGAGACTTCACAAGCGGCTGCTTTAACATGGAGGAAGGGAGGGAGAATATATCAGTGGTAAACGACATGGGAAAATGTATTTCACCTGGCTTAAACAGCTCAGGGCCCACGGGCTAGGGTTGACTTCCCAGACCTATTCTCTCTTCCCCACCATTCTGCTCCCACTGTTAGTAATGGCCAATACCACCCTGTCCCCCCAGATCACCTTCTCGAATGGTCTTCTCTGTCCTCTTAATATTACCAGATGACTGGATAACTAATCTGACTTCATACTAAGGTCATGATGGCCATGGCTTCAACTTATAAATAACTTTTTGTTAAAACAAGGGTCTTCTAGAAGCCATTGTTCTAATTCAGAGGAGTCATTCGCTGAATTTGGACTGATGCAAAATGGATCTTTCTGCATCCCCCTGGGACAAGGAGGTCTCGGGTCCACATGGATTACCACTTCTTATTTTGATGATTAATATCAGATCTCATCACAAATCTCACTTCACTGGGAAGCCTTGCCTGTAGGATGACCTCAACTCAACTCACTCACCCATTGTTCTTCTGGTTTCTTTACCTATTAACTTATATATTATTTTACATATATTAATGCATGAAGGTATGTACTTAGCATCTCTCTCCATTAGAAATATAAGCACCATGAGAACAGGGACCTTGTTTGTAATTTTCTTGCTATATCCCCAGCACTTAGAATAATACCTGCCTTATGGGCATTCAATAAGTATTTGCTAAATGAACAAACACATGAATGAAAGCAATGACCTTTAACTCTCATTTGCCATGAAAGATGGCTATGGCAAATCCATCTGGTTCCTTCATTCCCTGGCCACATTAATGACTCGGGAGAATGGCCTAAAGGACCTCAGGGCACCTCCAAACTGTCCTCATTGGAATAGGCAAAGCCTTAGAGTTAAGCCTTCCCTTGCAGTAAAGTTCATACAATAACGCTGCTGTATCTCTAGCCCCGGGATCCTTTGATGTTTGATAGGCGTACAACCTGCTTGAAATGTGGCCACAGACACCCATAAGTCACTGTTGTTACCTTGATCTCATTATCCCAAAAAAGAACAGTGGAAATCCAACGTTGTGTTAACAAAGATTAGGGTGAAGGGAAATAGTGGCACTCACAGAATTATTCTCCATCGAAAGGCTAAACCTTCAGAATAACGTAAATCCACTATATAGTGCATAAATGAATTCACCCATGATTTTGTAATATGCATACATCTGTCCCTCCCTTAAAGCAAAATCTACTTTAATTAAACCCCTAACATTCTGATTAAAGATGATAATCCTTTTGCACTGTGAACTTGTGATAAGTACGTTCAATTTGTATCCATTTTTAAAAGACAGTGCTGCCTTTTGACACACGCTTGCATGGCAATACGTGAAACCTAACGTTTATCTAAGATTAAGTTCTGCTTAAATCCTCTTCTTTGTCTTTAACTGTTTGCAGCACTTACAGTGGTTTTTTTCTTTAGGATAAAGGAAGAATCCAGTGTTATTTCGTCTGACAGATACTGGCAACTTTGGGGATATAGTCAGTCTTTATAATATTACTTTATTACAGTTCAATGAAAGGGAGTAGAATCTTGATTTTAACTCAGTTTTATATTCTTCCACTGGTCCCAGCAATGAAGGATGGTGGACTCTGGGGACTGTGCAGTGATCACTGATAAAGCAAAAAATATATTACAACAAGGATTAAAGATTATATTCAGTCTAGAGCTGGAGCATTTCTTAACTCTAAAATGGAGACAAGTCAGGGTTTTGAAATATTATTGCAGAAGGGGATGAGGCAACCAATTACAGCTCTCTTCACCCTCACAGGAGAAAAAGAAACTGTGGCTCAGAGACGTTCAGTAACTTTCCCAAATTCTCCCAGTGAATTAGCCGCTGAGCGGGGACTTGAACCCAGCTCTGATTGGAGGCCCCTTGGCAGCATGCTCGGCTGCTTCATCCCAGCAGCTTCCCATAAATACACAAAGTTCATAGAGTCTGTTCACAACAACAACTATGCAGATGTTTCTATTTTAAAAGTTGTGAGCAGAGAGTTGTGCTACTTCAGCAAGCAAGTCCTAAGGGTTCAGTGTATGCCGAGATGGTGAGTGCTAGAGTCAAATAAAGCATTAATTTGACAATTTTTCAGTACTCTGCCTAGCCGTTATCTTGCCAAGAAAATCAGTCAGTTTATCTGGGAAATCATACATAAATGTTAGGTAATTCATTTATTACTTTTACAAAAACAAGACTTAAAAAAATGGTTTCTTCTTACTTTGTTGGTGTTTTTATTTATTATTTATTTATTCATTCATTCATTCATTCATTTTTGAAACAGAGCATGAGCAGGGGAGGGTCAGGGACAGAGAAGGACAGAGGATCCGAAGCGGGCTATGTGCTGACAGCAGAGAGCCGAAAGTGGAGCTCAAACTCAAGAACCACGAGATCACGACCAAAGCCGAAGTCAGACGCTCAAATGAGCCATTCAGGTGCCGTTTTTATATATTTTTAATCAAGGTAAGCCTCTATCATTTTATTTAATTTATCCTAGTTCTCCTCTCCTACCCTCTATCCAACTCCTCCCTCCCCTTATTCCAACACACTCACATATTAGAGGACCATTTAGGACCACTGACTGAATCCCTTGTATGGTTGGCATTGTTTGTGACCCACTCCTCGCTATGACCCCAGTGAGGCTTCCTGTGTGCCCCCCCCGGAGCCCACCCCCACCCCCAGCACATCAGGCTCTATCCTCTGCCCATCCTGACATGTCTCTGGTTGGCAGTCCAGCACCTAGCAGACAATCAAGAACCCATGGCTGCAGCTGGACCTCCTGGAGATGACAGCATGGTCCTTACATCAGCAAGAGGATGGGAAGCGCGTAAGCTGAGGGTGTGGACTTGGGAGAGACTTCTGAGCTCCAACCTGCCCCTTTCTCAGACAGTGAAAGGAGGCAACCTGCTTAAGGCAACCAGCTAGACAGAGAAAGACAGATGGACTAGAACTGAGATTTCCCATCCCCTGATCCCCACTCCCTCCACAATTTCATAAGGTATAAAAGAGTAACATATTTATCTACTGACAGTTACTTGTATTCTCTATTTTTTTGAATAGGCATTAGCAGCAGCTTTCAATAAAGGATGAATGTTTACTATAATTTAAGCAAAGGTAAAGTGAATAGAGGCATGTATTTAAGAGAGTGGATAGGGAGTTTTCAATATGAAGGAGGCCATTTGGGAGTGCAATACTAAATCTGAATACTCAGATTTGGTTCTGAGTTTCCTGGAGGTGAGTTGAAAATGGAAACACTGAATTAGTATTTCAAGTTTATCATAAAAACTTCATCCAAACATTATGCTTAATTAAAAAATGTCAGCTATATTATAATGGACAGTGTCTTCAATAACACAAAAGATATGGGACAATTCTTGATAGAGTTCATATTAAATCTTGGTTCTGTCTGAATCAGCATTTCTTTGGGAACCTAGAGCACGAGGGTTCAGTTATGTTGTTGTAACATGATTTGATTCAGGATAGAGTTTAAAGTCTTTAAAGCAATTGTTCTCAAGGGTGCCTGGGTGGCTCAGTCGGTTAAGTGTCCGACTCTTGATTTTAGCTCAGGTCATTATCTCACAGCTTGTGAGATTGGGCCCCACATTGGGCTCTGTGCCAACAATGTGGAGCCTGCTTGGGATTCTGTCTCTCCCTCTCTGTCTGTTCCTCCCCTGCTCATCTCTCTCTCTCAAAAATTTAAAAATGTTTAAAAAGCAATTGTTCTCAAATATTAATGTGAAAATAATTGACTACAAAGGTTTTTTTTTTTCCTAATGTAGATCACTGTCCTCTCTCACCCTCATCCTTCAATCTATAGGTCCAAGATAGAGCCTAAGAGTCTGCATTATTAATAAGCTCTGGTTGTGATTCAGGTGGCCAGTGGGGCACATCTGAAGAAACACCAACCTAGAAGAACAAATTATTCCTATGCTCCTTAGCTTTGATCTTCCCTTTGAATATATATTTTCTCAACTTGGTTTTGATTAGCAGCCAATAGCCTGAGATTGATTTTTCAGGGAAGACAGAGGAAGTGCAAAGGCTCTGGGTTGCTGAGATTCCTATACTTTATTTATCAGGCATACATAAAATAACAATGCTTAATAAACTCAAACCTTGAGGAGTAAAGGGAACCATGAAAAAGACAGGATAAGTGGAAGAGGAGAAGTCATAAGGGCCACATTGGAAACTCCAAAGCTAACCTTTGCTGCTTTGTCATTTTCAAGGCCCAGCCTTGTTTGGGTTCTGCGGTGCATGGGGGAATCTGTGCCTCACCTTGCTGTCTTTGCCTACAGTTTATATGAAGATTTTCCTGGAAGTCCATTCTGAATCAGAGAAATGGGGCTAAATCGGGTGTCCAATGGGGGTCTGTAGATTCCCAAGGATTCACAGTGGAATTCAGGGACCCTGAACCTCCTGAAATTATACATGAATATTTTGTGTGTATAGGCATATGTGTATTTTTGTGAAAGGAGGTTCCAATTACAACTTTCATCAGTGCTCAAAGGGACCATAAATGACTGCAAAGAGTGAAAAACCACTGGGAGTCCCTGGCACAACCAAGGGTGCATCAAGCTCTGTGTTCATGTCGCAGTGCTCCATCACATTGCAGTCTAAGGTCAGTTAGCCGACATCCTCCTTGGTGACAGCTAGGTCACTAAGTATCTCTCCACAGGAGCACCCCTCCATGCCCAATCTGAGGATTATGGTAGCAAAGCTGTCAGGCTTAATTTTGACAAATTGTTTTGGGTAATTAGTCCCTTTTAATGGCTCGTGGAAATAGTAATTTTAGGTGACAAGATTATTATATGCTGCTTGTTAATGGGTCCTCCAGGGTCAAGAAAACACCACTGGGATTGCTATGACCTGTTCTTTTCCATCTTTGGCATTCCCCTTGAAAGTATCAGAAAAGACGTTTAGTAAAGTCAGCTCCCACTCTGTGAAAAGTTCAGAGCATGAGTTTCCTTTTATCCTTTTGCCAAGTGAAGGATTAGAGAAGGACTTTCAACTTTTCCCTGTTTCTGCCAGCCCATGTCAGGCTTCACAGACTTGTTGATCATTAACTCGAAAAGCTGGGGAAGTTTCTAGCACTTCCCTTTGCTTATTTACCTGTTCAACCAAGTTGCTTTACAAGCGAGTGAGTTTTGAATAAGTAGGGTAGGTCCTAGGTGATAAAATATTTGACTCAGCTCAAGTTGAATATTTTCATTGCTTCTCACTTCACTGAACAGGAAGGTCAGTTTGACCAGTAGGTCGGAGCAGGTCTGTGTAATGGTTCATCATGTGCCTTCCCAGGGGAGCAGTGGATGGAAAGGCAGAGAACTCTTCTCAGCACTTTAGGAGGCTGGGAATTGACTGGCTATTTACTAACTGTGTCATTCTGGGCCATTTATTTGACCTCCTTAAGCCCTCATTTCATCATCTGTCAAAAGGGGATAAAAATAATAGCTAGCTCATGGTACAGCCATAAGGACTAAATGATATCATAAATACCCAGCATATAACAAGAACTAAACCAAACAAAGAGCATCTATTATCATTATGGTCCATTTATCCTTCCCAAATCCAGATCTTATTAAGAAGTTTGAAATAGTGGAGAAGTAAAAAAAGTATTATATTCACACCCAACTTTATCTCCATGCCTTCCAAGCTTGTTAATGTAGGCACATCTAATCCCGTGTACACTGAAATGTATAATGGTTTAAAATGATGCAGACACGGGGCACCTGGCTGGCTTAGTCAGAGAGCATGTGACTCTTGACCTTGGGGTCATTGAGTTTGAGCCCCACATTAGGTGTAGAACGTACTTTAAAAATAAAATAAGATGATGCAGGTGAAGATAGACATCACTACATTGCTATCTACTTAAAGTAGGTAACATTGATTTCAATGTGTGTAACCATATTCCTTGAAATCAGAGATTTCATGTGAAAGTGACCATAAAGAATTTGTGGGGACCCAATTTTTCTCTCTCGTTCTTCTTGGTGGAAAAAAACACAGACCCCACCTGCATGGTGATTTTTCAAAACTGAGTTTCATTTTTTTTTAAGGTGTTTGTTCTTCTCCCCTGGTTTCATGTCTAAAGATTTCATTCCTATCTTCAGCCACTCAATTTTAATAAATTTGCTCCTTCACGGAGCTGGTTCTTAAGTTTACGCATTTTATTTCATATTTTCCTTCTCAAATTTCATAAGGATCAGTAATCACGTTTATTGGTGTTTCCTGAGGTCTGTGTTCATACCTCTTCTGTATTTACTCTGCTCTTTACCAAGGGCTAGGCAAACTCAAACATTGCACCCCAGAGTAAAATGTCATCTCAGGAGTAATGACTAGCTCTCCACTTCTACCCTCCTGTAAGAAGATCCTTCTCTAAGAACCGGCAATAGGATAGAAAGCTGAAGCTTTGTGTGTCTAGAATGAAAAAGATCACCCCGTGTTCTTCTCCTGAACACAAACCTTTCCTGAACCTTACAAAGGAAAAAGGAGAGTACTTAAAACTATCTCAGTTAATTTATTTAGATGGGGTGTTTGCTGCAGTCCACAGAACTATGAATTATATGGAAGGCTAGAAGGTTCTGTGGGTTGTATCTACATAACAGAGAAAATAACACAAAGTACATATGCTAGGGAGATGAGGGTGTTTGTCTGATGTTTCTATACAAAAGATAAACCCATTTGTCCAGTAGAAGTGCTACCTGCTCTTCCAACTGCTGTGGTGTGTGACATGTCTTGACAGACTTAAATGTGACCAGATCAGCTTGCCCCATGGTGTTTTAGCAGAGTAACGGCAACAGCCTCAGCCCCTAATCTCCAGCTTCATCAGACAGCAGCTTAGATTTCAGGACCAGATGTTATAACTATGCAGCCTGATCCTTCCCTGCAAGTTTGGGTAGTTCAAACTGTAGTGTTAAAGTCATATATTATTTGTGACATTTTTATATAGGTCTCATCATGTGCTAAAATCATAATAGAGTGGTTTTATAAAACCCCTTTCTGTTGAAAATTGAATTTATTGTAAAAGAATTTAATACTCACATTAAATCGAATTCAAATTTCATCTTGGAATAAGTTAACTGAGTTAGTCTAATAATTAAAAATTTAAAACTCCTGGATTGTAACATTTGGAGTTTCATATGCAGCATTAATTAAGCTCACATCAAAATAGATTAGCCACTTGTAGATATGGTTACCAGTCACTCTGTTTCTGAAACCAATCCAGAAATGTTGGAACATTGTCAGGCACTTACTAGGTGTTGGACAAGTGACAGAAATTGATCATGCACATTTAGAATATTTACAGGAAAAAAAAATGTCAGTGTAATGTAGGTCTATAGCGAAAGCTACCCTTCAGGAAATGTGATCACACTTCTTTTCTGCCCCCCACTCAACCCCCTGCCCCACCTGCATGATTTCAGTACACCACAGAATAGGATTAGAGGCTTATGTTTGCCTATGTTTGCGATTTTATCATGGAATAGAATGATGCTAGACCACACATTTATATGAAGATGAAAACCCCAGGTAATGCAGAGAATGAACCTCATTTTTTTTTCAGAACTCACAAATGACTAAATTGCCTTCTAGTAATTTTCTTTTCTTTTGAGAAAATGTGTTTCAAGGAGGCTATATTTTTAAATCTCATTTCAATATTAACTTGATTGAATAGGCTCAGGAATTAGTAACAACTGAGTTTAGACTTGAGTTCAAGATGTTAGGGGCGCCTGGGTGACTCAATCGGTTAAGCATCTGACTCTCGGTTTTGGCTCAGGTCATGATCCCATGGTTGGTGGGTTAAAGCCCCAAGTAGGGCTTTGCACTGACAGTGTGGAGCCTGCTTGGGATTCTCTCTCCTCCTTTCCCTCTGCCCCTCGGTCACTCTCAAAAAAATGAGTAAATAAACATTAAAAAAAAAAGATGTTAAAGTTGTCATTTTGTGTGGCAATGCTTTGTACGAGGTGCTACCACCTGGGAAGTTTTTAAAGCCTACACACTTAGACGTTGGGAAGCGTGGATGGAGGATGGCTGACATGCTTCTACAGTGTATGTCGTGTACAGATACTTATATGCTTGTGGTTCAAGTAAAGTTTAATTCCATAATAAAGATTATTTGCATCCTGAAACTATTGCCTCATGAATGACAGAGTGGAGGCACAGGGTGGGCTTCTCTATTGGTGGTCAACATGGTCTAGCCTAGTTGAATCTAAAGGGGTCTGCTCCCGCTCAGAAAAAGTTTTTCTCTTTTATTTTTTTGTATTTTTTCTGTATTTATTTTTAAGATTTTATTTTTAAGTGGGGTGCCTGAGTGGCTCAGTTGGTGAAGCAGCCAACTCTTGATTTCAGCTTGGGTCATGATCTTACAGTTCAGGAGTTCGAGCCCCACATCAGGCTCTGTGCTCACAGCATGGACCCTGCTTCAGATCCTCTTTATGGCCCTCTCCCACTAGCACTCTCTCTCTCTCTCTCTCTCAAAAATAAATAAATGTTAAAAAAATTTTTTTAAGATTTTATTTTTAAGTAATCTCCACACCCAACATGGGGCTTGAACTCACAACCCCAAGATCAAGAGTCACTCGCTCTACCAGCTGAGGTAGCCAGGTGCCCCAAGGATTTTCTCTTTTAATCAGTGACAATAAACAACATCCTGTGAGGTGCATCCATTTGGGAACTTCTTCTGGCAGTTAGGTGTGCTTGGAGTGAGATTCTTAAAGTACCCCCATAATTGACCATCAAATATAAAGATTGGAGCTAAAAGTAATGTAGAAGAACACTGCAGTCACTAGTCAAGTTTTCACTTTGTTTCATAATTTTTTTAGACCAAGTGGAATACTTTATAATGTTCTCCATAAGCCTTCAGGTTGAACTTTCACCTGTCTGCTCCTGGGAAATCTCCTTTATTTTCCTTTTTACTGGGAGAAGGGGAGGTTAAGAAAGACAGAGAAGAAAGAACTAATTGCAGTTAATCCTCCTCTCAACCCCTGATTGGGAGTGTGTGTATGCCCACCCACCTAAGTCTGTATATGTGTGTTTTCCCCACTAGTATTTCCTATCTCAGAAAATGGTATCAGTTGAACAAGCAAGAGACCTGGGAAACCTCTTTGATGATTCTTTCTCCTTCCAATCAATCACCATATCCTATTAATTGATTCTCCTAAATGTTTCTCCAATCTGTCCACTGCGTTCTGAATCTTCAAACCGGATTCCTCCGAGCCAACCTCGCCCTCAGCCTCCCACAGCGCCCTCTACTGCCTCCTCAAAGCATTCACCACAGCTTGCAATTATGTTGTGATTTGGGTCATTATTTAATTAACGTCTACTGCCTAGATTATAAGGTTCTCGAGGGCAAAGTGTGTACCTGTTTTATTTACTGATGTACCCTAAGAACCTAAAACACTGCCTGTCACATACTAGGTACTCAAAAAATATTTGTTAAATGAAGAATGAATCTTCTTGATAGCATTTCCCTTATAAACTCTCACTAAAATGTCCCTAATCTTTGCGAGACTCATCCTTTCCTCTGTCAGTCCCTTGTCAGATGGCTCCCCCGACTGTCCTTCTTAATGCATTTCACGTACTATCAGTGTAGAGTTGTGATGTCTAGAACCTCGTGTTTTCTCCTATAGCACATGGCTTTCCTTGTCAAAACCAAACCCCAGAGTCAACTTTGGGAAGTTCTCCAAGCTTAGCTCCCTCTCAGCCCATAATAATTTCCCTTCTTTTTCACTTAGAATTGGGGTTGCACTAAGAAGATACCGATTTGTTTGCATTCATATATCGTGTTGAGAACATTCATCCTTTTTCATGAATTTGGGTTATGACCACCCAGATTGTCCTCACTTGAAAGGCCTGTGTGTCCCTTCTATCCTTAGACTGTTATGGAGTTTAGTCCTCTGTAGGCAGTCTTGGACTGTTCAACTATGCCTGCCCTATGCCTAGACACTGGCTTTTCACCTCTTCTAATTCCATCTTTTCCACTCATTTAATCTTGCTTTCCTTGAACACTCTTCAAGAAACAGAAAGGCTTGCAAAAACTCTCTTCTGGTTATTTCTATGTATGGGTGCTCATGTGCATTTTTTGATATGTTTGTTCCTCTGTTCATTCATTATAAATACATATCCCTCCTTCTTCCCAGAAATAACTAGGAACAGTTTATAAGGATAAATAAAGCATATCAAGATAGTATAGGTTAGATAGAATAAGTGGAAAAGAAAAGGGAAAAGTGAAAGGAAAGGGCATCACTGACACAGAGCCTGGAACTGATACTGGGTTGCATAGATGCATCCCATGTAGTCTATGCATTGGCAGATGGCAGGCCCTAATATGGTTCTGGGCTGGCTAGCATTGTTTCATAAATAGAAAAATATACAGTGTCTTTAAGATAAGATGTGAACTAATAATTAGGAGAAGAACAACTAGTCCCGATTCTAAGAGATCACAGTGTAGTGTAGCAAGGAGTGTGGGCCCCAGAGCAGATGGCCTGGGTGTGGGTGTGCGGTGGGCAGTGGGTCAATGCATCTACTCCAGGTGGTTCTTAACACTAGTGCACATTTGGATCACCAGGGAAGCCCTGAAAAAACACTACTTGGGCCCCTTCTTCAGGCCAACAAAATAAAAATCTCCGGGAATGGGACTGGAAAGCCCTATCTAAAAAATTTCCCCTGGTAATTTGCAGGTGGGGTCAAGAGCCAATGTTTAGAAGAATGGATAGGCTATGAGTATGGCAAGGCATTCCTCTGGGTGAACTTCTACAAGTCTTCAGAACATTGTTCCTCAATGTCAGGAACAGTATACATATTTTTTAATTGAGGGATAATTGATAGATAAAATTGTATATATTTTAAGTATACAGTGTGATAGTTTGATATACATGTACATTGTGAAGTGATTACCACAATCAAGTGAATTGACACCATCCATTACCTCATATAGTTCCCTTTTTTACACTAGTAGAGATCTGGAAAAATACCTAAGTGTCCATTGATGAATGAATAAAGAGAATGTGGCATATGTACACAATGGAATAAAAAGAAGGGAATCCTGCCATTTGTGACAACAGCGATGAGACTGGATGGCATTCTGTTAAGTAAAATAAACAGACAAAAAAGACAAATACTGTATAGTATTACTGATATATGGAATAATTTTTAAAAAGTCAAACTCATAGAAACAGAGAATAGAATGGTGGTTACCAGGAACTAGGGGTGGGGGAAATGGGGAGATGTTGGCTAAATTGGTCAAAGGATACAGACTTTTAGTTATGAGATGAATACGTTCTGGGGATTATACATGGTGATTATATTTAATAATGTAATATTGTATACTTGAAACTTGCTATAAGAGTAAATCCTGAGGCGCCTGGGTGGCTCAGTTGGTTAGGCCTCTGGCTCTTAATTTCAGCTCAGGTCATGATTTCATAATATGTGAGATCGAGCCCCACATCAGGCTCTGCACTGACAGTGCGGAGCCTGCTTGGGATTCTCTCCCTCCCTCTCTCTGCCCCTCTCCTGTTCATGCTTGCTCTCACGCCCTCTCTCAAAAGAAATAAACAAACATTTTAAAAAATAATTTAAAAAATAAATTTTAAAAAGAGTAAGCCTTAAGTGTCCTCACCAAAGAATACATTTTTTAAAACAGGAATTTTTGTATCCCCTCCAAAGGTTATATGTTGAAGCTCTGATCCTCAGTGTGGCTGTATTTGGAGATGGAGCCTATAAGAAATTATTAAGGTACAGGAGATCATAGGGTGGATCTCTGATTCAATAGGATTAGTGTACTTATGAGATAGGACACCAGAGAGTTCACTTTCTTTCTCTGTGTGTACACACTCACTGAGGAAAGGCGATGTGAGGACACAGTGAGAAGTTGGCCATCTGCTTACCAGATATGGAGTAGGCTGGAATCTTGATCTGGGACTTCTAGTTTCCAGAACTGTGAGAAAATACATTTCTGCTGCTTAAGCCACCTAGTATTTTGTCAGCTTGAGCTTATTAAGACATATATTCTATAGGTATGTATATATATATATATATATATATATATATATACACACACACACACACATACATATGTAATGAATTTATGTGTATACATCATTTACTCTCACAATATACCAGGCACAGTGCATGTGTGTTTTTGTGTGTGTGTATGTGTGTAGTATATGAAAATATATATACAAAAATAAAAAACAAAAAGCAAAACCACCTTACATAGATAGATACAGAGAGATAGAAAAATACATAAAAGCAAATACATAGGGGCACCTGGGTGGTTTAGTCGGTTAAGCATCCGACTTTGACTCAGGTCATGATCTCGCAGTTCACCAGTCTGAGCCCCGGGTCGGGCTGTGTGCTGACAGCTCAGAGCCTGGAGCCTGCTTTGGATTCTGGGTCTCCCTTTCTCTCTGTGCCCCTCCTCTGCTCGTGCTGTCTCTGTCTCTCAAAAATGAATAAACATTCTTTTAATTAAAAAAAAGCAAATACATAGCTGTCAACTTAATTTTGCCCAAATATTATCCCTTAACCAAACTTTCAAAGTAATATGTATATATTATTCAACGTAATTTACTATATGAGTTCATTAACACCTATGACTAGCCCTTGGGTTCCATGTTTCACTTCTAAGAACCAACAAACTAAATAATTGACACAATTAACAATTGCTTAGTAAAACTGAATCTTTGGTCCAAATTACACAAAATAACTTCTCCTGGCTTATGTGTATCTAGTTACAGAATGTTATTTAGTACTTTGTACCCTGTATGTCCTTAACAAGGGCTATAAACCATCAAACTCAGGAATATATCAAAGTCAGTTTGAATTTTATTTCCATCTCTGAGGAATCTAACTCTTGGGGCACCTGAGTGGCTCGGTTGGTTGAGTGTCCAACTTTGGTTCAGTTAGGATCTTGCAGTTCATGAGTTCAAGTCCTGCATTAGACTCTGTGCTGACAGCTCAGAGCCTGGAGCCTGCTTCAGATTCTGTGTCTCCCTCTCTCTGCTCCTCTCCTGCCCGTTCTCTCTCTCTCTCAAAAATAAAAATAAACATTTAAAAATATAACTCTTAACATTTGGAACTCTTAAAATCTCTATGGGCCGGCTCTGCAGGAGAAGCCACATTCACACATACATCCCCAAATTTGCATATAACTTCCTGAGTCCAGACACCTTCCTGAGGCTGGTCATGGCAGGATAACTGTATCCCTACCAATGGCCAGACTTGGGTGTTGATAGACCTTGACATATTACTGTCCTCTCCAGGCTCTGGTAATTGATTCCCTCCTGCTCCCTCACATCAGGGCTGGTAACAGCTATTCCCAGCCGCACCGTCCTTTGAGCCACACTGTCCTTTGTCGTCCCTTTAATCCTGACCACCTCTTTGTAAATTCAGAGAATTTACCCCTTCAGTAATTCTCTCTGTTCTCCCATTTAATTGTGCCATCCGATTCCTGCTGGGGCCCAGTAATACAACCTCCAAAATACATCTGGGTACCCAAAACCATTATGAAAAACACTGACTTAAGAAACTTCATTCCATGTGAAGATCTTCCGATTGCAATTTTTAAAAAATTTTTTAATTATTTTTGAAAGAGAGAGAGATAGCGTGCAAGCGTGGGAGGGGCAGAAAGAGAGAAGAGGACACAGAATTTGAAGCAGGCTCCAGGCTCTGAGCTGTCAGCACAGAGCCTGATGCGGGGCTCGAACCCACGAGCCATGAGATCATGACCTGAGCCGAAGTTGGACACTTGACCAACTGAGCCACCCTGATGCCCCCGGATTGCAATTTTTTACTGCAGAATAGAAGTTAGTATTTTTCTTCTTAACTGGTAGGATACTTTTTAAACAATAATCTTCTCTACAAGAATGTTTATTATTACATGTAAAAATTCTCATGGAATTCTCCAGGGCTTGCAGCTTGAGAAACATGGTGCTTGACTTATTTTCCTAGCTGGCTGCTGGGCATCACATGTAGGAAAGAATTGAAAGCCTGAATTAAAGACAGATAAATGGCTTCTGATGCTTGCCTCCCAGCTACATGTCCCGTCATCCTGTCATGAAAGGAAATTAAAACGCTCTGACACATACTGAGTTTCATAAAACCACGGTGTTCCTCTACAGGATCCTGTGTGCCTGTGGAAGTCAATACCACAAACAGGATTTTTGAGGATTTGATCTACAATCTTCATTTCAGAATTAGAGCAAATTAAACAAAGAAAAATATTTCGTTATTGGGGTCTCTCTCCCTTTTAAAAAATAAATGAACTTCATAAATGTTTTGTTCCTCAGTCCTTCAGGACTTTTTCTATCTTCCAGGAATCCTAAAATAATAGCCAGTGGCTCTGGCATCTGATGTCTCCCAAGATAAATAACTGAAATACTTATAATTTGCAACCTGCTTCATTATTCACTCCTCAACCGTTCTCATTTCTGGTTTGCCTTTTTTGCTCCCCCTAAAGAGGTATCATTCAAACCAGAATGGATTTATGATTTGTTTTTCTAAACACTGAGCATCACAATTTTCACTGGAAAACAAAAGCCCACAATTAAACCACTTTTTTTCCCTGAAACCTTATAAAAGTAACATTTAAGTTATGTTTAAGTATAAAATAATTTTAAAATCATCAGGCAAACAACCTAGAAACCAATATTATATATTTTGTAGAGAATTACTCAAGAATTAGCTACAGGGGCGCCTGGGTGTCTCAGTCCGTTAAGCGACCGACTTCGGCTCTGGTCATGTACTTGGGGTTCCTGAGTTTCAAGCCCTGCATCAGGCACTGTGCCCCTCCCCTACTCATGCTCTCTCTCTGTCTCTCAAAAATTAATAAACGTTAAAGAAAAAAGAATTAGCTACAAAATGTAGTGATTTAGGATTGTACATATTTTTTCTAAATTTCTAAATTTTCTTGGATAAGCCATTACTGTCTACAGTAGCTTAATCATTACCATCATGAAACACTGTGGGCATTCCAGAGTTAGAGAAATCATCTGAGTAATGTGATTTTGCCCCATGCCCTATTAGAACACGAAGAATAAATTATCTAACATTTAGATTCTTCTTTTTATTTGCATATCACTTCTTTCTTATTGAAGAGAGAGAGTGTGTACACAAGCAGAGGAGAGGGGGACAAAGAGAGAGAGAATCTCTCTCTCTTGATCATGAGGCTCCATCTCATGACCCTGGGATCATAACCTGAGCCAAAATCAAGAGTCGGACATTCAACCAACTGAGCCACCCAGATGCCTCTGCGTATCACTTTATCTTTCATCTGAGTTTAAGGTCCTTTGCATTCCCATGTCTTCCCAACACTGCAACCAACAAAAACCAATGAAGAGGCAAACAAAATGTTATCTATGTTCTACTTACTCTGGGTAAATTATCAGCTGTGGAAACCAGTCCACTACTCAGGTCTATTTCTTACATTTCATTGTTCTAACTTCCCCTGTTTTCCACTGGACTCCAGAGGAGTTACCTGTTATAGAACTGGTACCATGATTGATTTAAAGTTGCAATACCACAGACCTGCTCTAAGTAAAAAGCAAATGATGGACGAAATAGATTTATAAGAACCTACTTTGTGCAAGTCACAGTGATAGGTGTTGTGGGAGAACAAGATACAGTAACTTCCCTAAGTATAGCCTACTAAGTTTGCGGCACTAAGACAAATGTATACATAGTTATAATTCAAAGGATAATCTGAGAGACTCCAAAAGAGAGGTAGAAATAAAAGTGTTTTGAGGAGTCAACAGAGGGAATGATCATATGAAGCTGGAAGGATGTGAAGGTGTTTCTTAGACAAGATGGATGTTTGAGATGAGTTTTATTTAAGGGCCATAATTTTGAAAGAGACTTTGGGGAGGGTGTTATCATCAAAAATAAAAGCATGAAAGAGGACAAAGAAGGAAAATATAGGACACAACCAGAATAGTAGTGTCCTGTTTGGCTGGATCTGGAAAGGTAACTTGGGGTTCTGTTATATTGGATCCTACAAGTCAGGTTAAGGAGATTGGGCTTTGAGCCTAGGCAAAGGGAGATGACTGAGAGGCATAGAGCAGGCCTGGTGAGGAGTCTTTTCGGGCTAAGTGGGAGGAGGGGGAGTACGAGAAAGAGAAGTACCAGTAACAAGAAATTGCATCTGGGCATGGATGACCAAGACTTGACCGATACATTCCACAATATCCCAAGGTTGCAGGGAGGGCAGAGATGGATTAAAGACAAGCTGAGGCCGCCAACGACATCATTTTCTTGTTAGACTAGTCAGGTCCCCTACTTGTGAAGGTCAGTGCCTTCAAATTTTCACCTAATAAGTTAAGCAGCTTACATATTTCAGAATAAAAATTCCCTTTTCATGTGAAGATGATATGTCTCCAAAGCCTTTCTTTTGCTAAAAGGCAAAAGAAAGTTCAAGCATGACGGAGCCAGAGTAACAGCTACGGAAGAGAATGGCATCAAAAGGGCCGATGAGGGAGAGATGTCAGCCATGGTCTTGGTATCTGTGCAGATAAAATGTTTTCTGGTTTTGTGACTCATAAAAAATTAGTTTTCCCAGAAAGGAAAAATGTATAAAATTCAATATATTAAAAGTAAGGGTTCAATGAAATTCTGACACATACTACAATATGGATAAACCTTGAAAACATAATGCTACATGAAATAAGCCAGACACGAAAGGACAAATACTGCATGATTCCTCTTATCTGAGGTACCTAGAGTACCAAATTTATAGAGAAAGAGGGGGCGCCTGAGTGGCTCAGTCAGTTGCGCATCTAACTTCGGCTCAGATCATGATCTCGTGGTTCATGAGTTCGAGCTCCACATCAGGCTCTATGCTGACAGCTCAGAGACTGGAGCCTGCTTTGGATTCTGTGTCTCCCTCTCTCTCTGCCCCTCCACCCACCCCCTCTCAAAAATAAATAAACATTAAAAAAATTATAGAGAAAGAAAGTAGAACAGTGGTTACCAAGGCTGAGAGAAAGAAGACAGGAGAGTTAGTGTTTAGTGGGTACAATTTCAGTTTGGGATGATGAAAAAGCTCTGAAGATGTATGGTGGTGATGGTCTCACAATAAAGTAAATGTACGTGATGCCACTGAATTGGATACTCAAAAAGGGTTACCATGGCATATGTTATGGCGTGTACATTTTACTATGATTTTTAAAGAGCAATGGCTCAATGAGGTCCATAGTGTGTTTTTTATAAAGCCAAATTCTAATTTACTGATTTTTAGAGAGAAAGTTCACATTATGTGGCCTGATAGAATCAGGCTTGTAGGTTGGCCTTTCTACACAGGCCTCTGTTCCAAGAGAAGACTTATGGTCTCTAAGAAGTTAGCATGGGGAGTTAGGAATCAGAGCAAAGGAGTTGGGTATGGTAATAGCTACCAGTAGAGAGATTATTTTGCCTAATGTTTTAATCTCCAATGTAGGAAGATAGCTGCCAAGGAGGTTTGAATCTTTGCATTAGCCAGTCTGGGTACTCTTCCTCAAGATAGTGTAGCAAACCAAGCTTATCTTTCAAAGCACAGTTCATCATAGTCACAAAGGCAGTGAGAAAATACGACTAACACATCAATAGCTATCAGAAAGAAGATTAAATCTAAAACACTCACTAGAGAGAAGAGAAGAAGAGTGACAACAGGAAATATTTATCCAGGATCAAAGTCTGATTTTAAAGTGAAATTTTCCTGCATCAACCTAATATGTGTTGCCCTTGGTATAAGTGCTTTGGTGTCTCAATGAGAGTAGAAGACCAATTAATAAAGTTATTTATCTTTTCAGGTTGACATAGCACATACGGGACTCTGTAGGATTGAGATATGCTACCAAAGAAGGAAACAACCGGGTGTGAAATAGAGGAAGGTGATAAGAAAAAAATAAAAGGAAATATTGAGAAGGAAGGGAGACGTAAGGAAGGAAGATGGTTGTGAAATTATATTATGTGAAGGAAGAAGTCTCCTGCGGTTCTGCAAGATGGAGAGCTAGCATACCTCAAAAGCACTGGAAACATCTACAAAAGCTCCATAAAATAATTTGGGAACAGAATTAAAATGTGCTTAAAAAAAAAGAAAGGAAAGAAAATTTAAAACTGGAGTGGTGAGGAGAATAGAGATTTGGAATGGTGTTAGACTTTATTAAGTTACTTGTGCATAGTAAAATATAAAGGTTATATTGAAAGAAGGAAAATAAAATGCTGGATTTCCAAATAATTTGAGGGGAAAAAATAAAGGAATATCTGATTAATGTAATGAAATAAAAAAAGGAGAAAAAAAAAAGAACAGAAATTTCATGGTAAAGGGAATAGAATGTAAGGTGATAGAAATAAATGTAACAGTAATCACAGTAAATATAAATTAACTCACCAGTTAAAAGGCAGAGGCTATCAGATTGAAAAGTAAAACAAAATCCAGCTATATTCCATTTATGAGAGAACTTCTAAAAACATAATGACATTGAAGGTTGACATTAAAGCGACAGAAAAGAATACCAGATTTATATTTCCAATAAGATCGAGAACTAGGTATAAAAATCCCTCTGCCACCCCAGAACACCCAGATCTGGACAAACCACTCAAAGATACTTTAAAGTTTTGGGTTTTGTTTTTGTTTTAGTAATCTCTACGCCCAACATAAGGCTTGAACTCGTGACCCAAGATCATGAGTCCTATGCTCTTCCAACAAAGCCAGCCAGGTGCCCCTCAAAGACACTTGAAAATGTCTTATTATACTCACAAGAAAATAGGGGAAACCCTTTGAAGACAGAAAAAGCAAAGAGAAAGCCCAGACCACAGAAGCAGATGAACAAAAACACAGAAACTGATGCTACCCCAGATCAGGGGTCAACAACTACAGCCTGGGAGCCAAACTCAGCCTGCCTCCTGGGTTTGTAAAGTTTTATTGGAACCTGGCGAGGCCCAGTGTTTACATATTGTCTGTCTCTGGCTTCTTTTGCACTGTAACAGCGGAACTAAGTCGTATAGACAGAAATCATATGACCCTCAAAGTGAAAATATTTAACTATCCCTTTACAGAAAAGGTTTGCAGGCCATTGCTCCAGGGGTTCAAGATATGAGGATTCATGCCTGCTGGGGTTGGCATAGGATGAGGAGTGAAAACAGAAACCCAGGCCTTCAGTCTGTGCACAGTGAGGAAAGTTAAATGGACACTTCTCCAAAAAAGTCAGACAACTGACATGAGTCTACGTCTATGAAATGATGAGTTGAGGGAACATCTGACTGTTTGCAAAGGGTATAGATAAGGAAACCTGCCAGTTGCCCTGCTCTAGATGGGAGTTACTCTGAAATTGGCAGCCATTGCTTAGACTGAACACTGCTTCAAATGCCCCCCGTGAAAAGCAGCCCACTGGCTTAGAGGTCCACTTCAAGGGCATTTTCTCTGCACCTTCCAGCTTTACTCAAAATGAGGTGTTATCTACATTTCCTCTCTGTTGTTTCTGTGCATTTTTTCATTCACTGTGGTAGACTAAAGAAGGGGAATAGTTTCATCCCTTGGGGTCTGACAGAGTTGGAGCCTGCTTCCAGGCAGAAGAGACACTTGGGGTCTTTCCTGTACACAGGCCACTACTACATAATGGCACTGCTACATCCTGGCAAGTGGAGAATGGTGGCTGTTGGGAGACCTCCTGTGGAGGAGCTGGCCTATGATCACTTCTCATATATTAGTCCTTTATTTCTCTGATCAGAATCCCCTCTTAGTCTCTAAGCCTTCAATAAATCTTGTGAATTGCTACAGGCTGATCATAGTTATCAGTGTGCGGAATTAAGGAAATTCCCTGTTTTCATGCTTGTAGCAAAGCATAGAGAGAGAATGGCAACTGCTTATACAAGACCAAATATGAGATGGCGAAAGATGGTCTGCAGAGTATAGGGCTGTGGTTGGAGCCACAGGGCTGGCTAAGATGGCAAGCTGCAACCAGGACACATTTATGTGATGTATGGACCTTCCCAGAAACATGTGTAAAGGAGAAGCAGGTGAAAATACAAGCTGATGGTTGTGGATAAACTATATATAAAAAGAAAGTGAGACTTTATAGTCACCAGTTGGGGAGGCATTCATTGTGTGACTACATCTTGGGGAAGAAGGTTCTATAGGATAGACCTTGAAGACAATGGCTTAAGCTAGCAGCCAACCCAGAGGATTGACATTTTCATAAATGCTTCACCACTGAAGAGAATTTAGCATCTATTGCAGATAATGAGAGATCATTGACGTATGGGAGGGGATTGCTAGGGGACTTTCTCAGCACTTCTTAAATCACACTATTACAATACATTTGATTCCATACCCAGGCAAAAACCCAGAGAAGAGTCACCACTTGTGACTGACTTGTGGCTATATCCCATCCTTTCTAATCAAGGCCCCAAAATAGTTCTAGAGATTAGTGACAACAGAAGGATGGCCTGATTGGCAAATCCTGAGACTAGGAGGCAGTAGAGTTCAGGCTTTAAATCTAGGCACTGATGAGCTGTGTAAGATTGTACAAGGCAAGTCATTTTGCTGCACCTGCTTCTCTGTTGAATAACACGGATGATGTTAGTCCATAGCTCATAGAGTTGTTATTGCAGATCAAATTACTTCAGACAAGTAAAGCACCTAGAACAATGCCTGGTATGTAGTTAGGGCTCACTGGATGTTGGCTGCTCCTACTGGGAGTTCAGGCAAAGGACTGGACGTAGTCAAGTCCAGGATCTGTTATTCAAGAGTTTAGATTCAGACATCCGTTTCTGCACAATAGATCACTTTATAATAATGTATCACCACTTCTCATAATTCCTGTGGGATGAGTGGGCTCAGATGAGTGTTTCTTCTGCTGGGGTTTCTCATGTGGTTGCAATCAGCTGGTGGCTGGGGCTGGAGACATTGGGACGCCTGAATCTGTTGGAATGCCTGAGATGACTTCTTCCCTCTGGTGCCTGGTGATTTAGTGCTTCACAACATGATGTCTCTCTCCACAGGGCTCCTCATCCTCCAGGGCTCTCTGTGTGGCCTGCCAGTGGGGCACCCAGATGTCTCACATGGTAATTGGTTTCTGAGAACACAAAAGCAGAAGCTGCCAGGCCTTTCCTAGCGTTTAGGCCCAGAGCTGGCACAGTGTCACTTCTGCCCATTATATTGGATTAAGAAGTCACAAGGTCACCCAGATTCAATGTGGAGGGAGCAGACTACAGAAGGGCATGACTACTAGGAGCCATGGTTCACTGGGTATGGTCTAAAGGAAGTTTATAAAAGCAAAAGGAATGGGTGAGCTCAGAGTTCAGTTTTCCCCCTAAATTAATAGACTCCACTCTTCCCCACATTCACATCATCTCACACCTGATATATTCTAGCTTATCATCAAGGTCTCCCCCAAACCCAGTCATCTCCCTACTTCTATCCAACTTGTGTTCTGCTCTCATGTTAGCCTTCCAGAAACATTGTCTTTGTGTCTCTGCCTAAGAAAACTTAACTATTTAGTATTGTCTGTATGATAAGGTTTGAACACCTTAGGCTGTTATTCAAGGGGCCATGGGCTTGTGTCTGAGAATACGGGGTTAAGTTAGAGAATGACAGAAATGAAATTCACATGGCAATATTGACTGCTTTCTAGCTTTATCAAGCCTAAAGAGTGCACAAACAGCACAATGGAAACATCTGAATGATATATCATTTTTGTCATCAGACCACAGAGGTGACAATGGTCAGAAGCCTGCAGGGATAAAAAAGCTTGCCAGATTTGAACAAAAGGGCACCCAGAAATTCATTCTTACCTATGAAAGGTTTGCATTATCACCCAGAAAAAAACTTCTGCTACCTTGTAAAGCCACTCAGCAAACCACATCACTTAGGACAATAATCTATGCCCAATGTCTGAGCTCTGGGTCCCCATATTCTTGCTGCCTATCATTCAACCACCTTTTTTCCTGTGTCTAAACTACAGGTTATGCAATTTCCTTCATTTGTACCTTTGTAGGAGATTAGGAGATTTTCCAGTTCTCCAGGAGGGCAGTTTGCATCATGAACAACCATAGAAGTCCTCTGCAATGGTGTCCCAATTTCATGTTTTAACCTCATACTTATCTATGTGCTGCACAATGTTTACTATAACATTCCCTTTTACCCCTTGACACAAACCTTTGCACCCATTCAAACTGATCTACCCTGTCTGTTCCCCTCACTTCCTAGTCCTTTCTCATCTCTCTGCATAAGATGGGAAGCAATGGCAGGGAAGGAATGGAGAAGACACAAGCTGTGCCAATGTCTCAAGAAGCTGAGGCATTGGAGCACAAGAAATGAGGGTAAGCAAGAAAGATAAGAATGCCTTGTTTTGTAGTCCTCTTGTGTCTACTGCATTTTACTTGTATTTTTCTTAAATGTAGGAGAGGTTTCATTTCCTCAGCCATATTTTTTTAAATGTTTCTTTTTGAGAGGAGAAAAAGAGAGAGAGAGAGAGCACATGAAAGGGGCAGAGAGAGGCAGAAAGACGGAGAGAATGAGAATCTCAAGCATGCTCCGCACTGTCAGTGCAGAGCCCAACACCGGGGTTGAACTCATGAACTGTGAGATCACGACCTGAGCTGAAATCAAGAGTCAGTCACTTAACCCACTAAGCCACCCAGGCACCCCTCCTCAAGCCATATTCTGAGCCTACTTTGGGAAAAGAAGGGGTTTATTCTAAACTGTGTTTTTCTACCCTATATATTTATACTTATTCAGAGTAGCAATAATTACTTATTAGTTGGTTATGCCATAGAAAGACAAAACTCTTACAGTTCACCAATCCATCCATTTACCCATTTTGTCATGGAGTCAACAATCACTTACTGACTCCTATCCACCTCAAGCCTTTGCCGTGCATTGCTCATCACCGGGCAGTTTATGCAGGCTCTGGAACTCTTAGATTCCTCAGCATCTGATACATAGCACCCTATAAAATATTTAGCCTTAAAATTATAAAAATTAAGATAAAATTATGAAAATACTATAATCTCATTGTAAAAACTAAAACAGCATAGAAGCCTCCTCTGGTTGCTACTCCACCCAAACTTCCCATTCCAATAGCCGGAAAGTAACAGTTGCTGACAGTTCTTTCTATATCCTTCCAGAAATTTGTATTTTTTTTACATAAATAAGACCCACACCTCTGTGGTGGTTGCCCACACCTCTCGTCTGTTGTTGCCCACACCTCTCATCTATACAATATATTTTGGTTCCTTTTCATAAAGGGCCATGTACCTCTCCTTGTTCTTTTTTAATTCATTTTTTATTTTTTATCTTGGGGGGGGTGTGAGTGAGGAAGAGGGGCAGAGGAGGGGTGTGAGCGAGGAAGAGGGGCAGAGAGAGAGGAAGAGAGAATCTCAAGCAGGCTCCATGCTCAGCGTGGGCTTGATCCCATGACCCCATGACCCCATGACCCCAAGGTAATGACCTGAGCCAAAATCAAGAGCCAGACGCTCAACTGAGCCAACCAGGCACCCCTCTCCTTGTTCTTTTCTGAAAAAAAAAAAAAAAAAAAAAAACAGTTTTATTGAGATACAATTCACACAGCCTGCCATCACCCATTCAATGGTTTTTAGAATATTCAGAGCTGTGCAGCCATCATGACAATCCTCATTCTTTTTAACGGTTGCAGAGATTTTGTTTTATGCCACAATTTCAGTAAATATTTGTTGAACTGATTTAAACTATAGATTTGGACTGAGAAAGTGGAGGAAAAAAAGAAAACTATCTAGAAACATAAAAATAAGAAAGCTCCAAGGCTTCTGCTGGTCCTTTTAAGCAACTATGTTATATTGATATAACAACATGGATGAAAACATATCCTTTTCACAGTATCTGTGTTTTTTCTTTCCAGATAGCAGGATCCTAATCCATGTGGACATAAATTCATGTTGTATTATGCTGGATTTCCCTTAGCAAGTCAATTGTTTTCAATTTCAAGTAACATATTGTTTCATTTCAGTAAGTTTAAAAATAAATATTACTTTTAATAAGCTTCCCAAATTTAGTTTATAATATTTCAATATGAATAGGACAATTTTTGCAGCATTTGTTTTAAATATACTGTGAAGGTAAGCATTTCAGATTAATACAATATTTATAAAATGTCTAAAGAAATGTAAGCAAGTTGTTTTTGAAATTATTTATAAATATTAGGAGCTTTAAGCATATGGGGTGCTAAGTAATATTGACATGTCTGGGAAAATGTGCAAAACAGAGGGAAATAATGCAACTCCTCTTTCCCCACACTTACATTCCCACATACAAAATAACACATTCGCTTAGAGGGGGGACAAATGGCATTTGGTAAAATTAGTAAAGCTTAACAGTGACATTAAAACATGTACTTCAATGCAAACCTGAATCAGGCAAAGCACTGAAAAATTTAGACCCAACTGCTGTTGAAGTGGGCAAGCAAAAGACATAGGTACTTGCTAGTGTAAAAAGAGGAATTGCTGTAGAGGTTGGAAAACATCTTTCTGGAGATTTTAAAAACATGACAAGAACAGAACATATTCAATGCCACATTCCTCTCTAGGGATTGAGACTTGATTCCATGAGGTCATGCAGCTCATGGATTCTATTATTATAATCAAGTCCCACACTGAGTCTCAAAGTGCAATATTCACTGTTCCTAAATGCTTAATGTCTAAGTTCCTGGAAACTCTCCCCCTCAGGACCTCTCTGGTACTCAGCAGTAATCTAGCAAGTGTTCATCTTCAAATGCATCAGCAAGCATATACCATTTTTCCAAAATAAATCGATCAGATGTCAAAAACAGTAGAAATCTCAGATCTTTTTTCCACCTTAGGTCAAACTCCATCATTCCTGGGATTTGATGGAGATCTTTAAAATTCTGTATCTTAGATTCTCCTCATAAGTTCTCCAGACAAACAGAGTCTTGATCTTTAAAAGTCTCTAATTTATCCAAGTTTCTTTAAAACTGTCTTGGGGCGCCTGGGTGGCTCAGTCGGTTAGGTGGCCGACTTCGGCTCAGGTCATGATCTCACAGTCCATGAGTTCGAGCCCCGCATCAGGCTCTGTGCTGACTGCTCAGAGCCTGGAGCCCGTTTCAGATTCTGTGTCTCCCTCTCTCTCTGACCCTCCCCCATTCATGCTCTCTCTCTGTCTCAAAAATAAATAAACGTTAAAAAAAAAAAAAACTGTCTTTTCCTTTTGGAGTTCTTGGGTGCTCAGTCGGTTAAGCATCTGACTTCGGCTCAGGTCATGATCTCATGGTTCATGGGTTCGAGCCCCACATTGGGCTCTGTGTTGACAGTTCAGAGCCTGGAGCCTGTTTTGGATTCTGTGTCTCCCTCTCTCTCTTCACCACCCCCCACACACATGCACACTCTGTCTCTCTCAGAAATGAATACGTTAAAAAATATTTTTTTAAATGTCTTTTACCTTCAAAATGACTTCATACTTTACCTGTGTTCTAGAGTTAAAATCTAGCACAGATAAGGAGAATGATGGAGCTGCTTTATTGATGGCAAAATAAAACCCAAGAAAATGTGGGCTCCATAGAAAATAACCAAATATATACCAGGTAGAGGAAGCTCCAGCTTCTTCATGCTTTTTTTTTTTAATGTTTATTTATTTTCAGAGAGGTAGGCAGGGAGAGAGGAAAAGAGAATCCTAAGCAGGCTTTGAACTGTTACCATGAAGCCCAAAATGGGCTTGAGATCATGAACCGTGATCATGACCTGAGCTGATATCAAGAGTCGGATGCTTAACCAACTGAGCCACCCAAGTGTCCCATTTAAAAATACTGTATGGATGGAACTACCCTGCGACCCAGAAATTGCACTACTAGGTATTTATCCAAGGGATATGTGCTGTTTTGAAGGGACACATGCACCCCAATGTTTATAGCAGCACTAGCAACAATAGCCAAAGAATGGAAAGAGCCTGAATGTCCATTGATGGATGAATGGATAAAGAAGATTTGGTGTATATATATATATACACAATGGAGTATTACTTGGCAATCAAAAAGAATGAAATCTTGTCATTTGCAACTATGTGGATGGAACTGGAAGATATTATGCTAAGCTAAATTAGACAGTAAGAGAAAGACAAATATCATATGACTTCACTCATATGCCGACTTTAAGACACAGAACAGATGAACACAAGGAAAGGGAAGCAAAAATAATATAAAAACATGGAGGGGGACAAAACATAAGAGACTTTTAAATATGGAGAACAAACAGAGGGTTACTGGAGGGGTCGTGAAAGGGGGGATGGGCTGAATGGGTAAGAGGTATTAAGGAATCTATTCCTGAAATCATTGTTGCACTATATGCTAACTAACTTGGATGTAAATTTAAAAAAATACTATATGGGACTTTGGATATGGGAAGATGGACTGAATTTTGGGGGGAGAGAGAAAGTAATTTTTTTGAGACAGGGCACAAGCAGGGAGAGAGACAAGAGGAGGGGGGAAGAGAGAGAGAGAGAAGGAGACAGAAAGAGAAAGAGAGAGAGAGAGAGAGAGAGAGACAGAGAGAGAGAGAATCGTAAGCAGACTCCACACTCACCCCAGAGTCCAACATGGGGTTCAATCTCACAACTCTGAGATCATGACCTAAGCCGAAATCAAGAGTCAGATGCTTTACCAACTGAGCCAGCCAGGTGCCTGAAAGTGATTTTTAGTAGGCCTCTCCTTAGAGTGAAAATCATTGCTGTGAAAAACAGTACTCAGCAATTAAGGTGACATTAAAAAAAAAAGAAAGACTGAAATGTTCTCTTCTTCCTACTTTCTGAAGAGAAGGGAAATGGTAATTGAGAGAACAGATTACAGAGACAGAGGGATTATCACTGGAGAGCATGAGACTGTGGTTGGTGCATAACAGGAACTGCAAAAAGATCAGTGTATCTCTGCATCCACAGTAGCAAACCCACTTAAGCTAGTATAAACAGAAAAGCAATTTGTTAAAGAGTGTTAGGTATTTCTGGGAGACCAGAGAGTCTGTGTTTGAGGTTAGCCAAATACTCGTTAGGCAACAGCTTCACAGAGACCCACGGCTGCTCTGGTAGTCCCACACACCTCTATTAGCATCACCTCCCCTGAGTGCTAGATACTAATAGCTCTGCAACTATGACCCCCCAAAGCTGAAAGCCTCTACTGCCAGCCTTGCCAGAAAATGGATTCTTACCTTCTCACATAGCTCTCTTATGAGTGAAATCTCAAATAGGTTCATTTGATTGCCATAGAATATGCCATGAGAACCAGGAAAACTGAGGGGCTAGCTTCTCCTCTGGGAGAGGGGTAGATAATGTGGAATAATCCCCGAATGTGAAAATGGTGTGGCTAGAAAGTCACAAAACATGGCAAATATCTTCCATTGGATGTATGGTTGCAGTATAGAAGCCAGAAAGTCAGTAGGTTTTGATAGATTAGATACTTCAAATGAGGGAGAGGAGGGCAGTATGCGTGACTCTCAGATTTCAGATTTGTATATGTGGTGGATGGTGGAATCATTACGGAGATGCAGTGGGCATATTTAGTGCATGAAAGGCCATTAGGATCAATAATTCGGTTTGGAAGGATTCTGGGAAGATAACAGCAGAAGTGGGGTGATTTTTTAATCTCCTCAGAGCAGCCTATAAAAAGAAACAAAAAGCAGAATAAAGCCAAACACCAATGGAGATAATCTTCAACAGTGACAGTGACAAGGTTCTCCCATAAACTACAAATTATGAATGGATAAAGAACAACCACTGACAGCTATAAGAATTGATTGTACCAACACCTTTGCAGGACAGAGGGAAGCAAGGGACATCAGATGGACTTGAGATCTCTAAAAAGCCAAGAAGTACTCACTGGAAGCTTCTGATAAAATTGAGAGGGGGTTTTATACTCTGATAACGAGTGAGTACAAAGTGTTTGCAGTGAACTCTGAAGGGGCCACAGAAATCTGGGCCCCATGAAATCCCAGACCAGGTAGTCAAAACTCACTTCTAGGACAAAGTCCCATGATGAGAAAATGTTGCAAGGAAAATCCAAATTGAGCACCATAGGAACAGCAAAGTCAAAGGAAATAACAGGTCCAGATAAAACTAGGGGAGGAAATATCTCCAGAAAGTAAGCTGCAAATTTTTTGAACATACACAAATATAACAAAAGAGAGAACTGTAGAGCTATGAAGTTAGAAGGGTTATCTTGAGTCACAACTATTTCTAAAAGTTGAGGAAGACAAATTTTGAGTATAAATGAGCAAAAAGAAGAATCAGATCTTAAAGTTAACGTAAAAACAAATTAAGAAGAATAACATCCACACAGATAAGGAAGGAGAGACATTAGAGAAACAGGACTACAATATGTCTTGCAACATAGAGAGGATGTGCTCTGATAGAGCAGGGCTTTCATGGTTTATGGTCTGGGGCTTCACATCAAGTAAAGCGAGGACCCTTAAAGGAACATTGTGATGGTGGGAGACATCCTCAAGAATGTTGCTACTGCCCACTGCCCTGAGTCTTGTTCATGATTCCTTCTCCTCTTCCAATTAGGAGATGTGATGATGCAAAAGGTTGAATGGAGAGGGCATTATAATGAATTGTAGATACAGATTTTGTCCATAGAATCTCTTGTGAAGGTTTATTCTGATGAGCTGGGCTTGCTGCATTATTTATTCCCATCATGTTGGGAATAATCATGAAACCTAATATTCCACCAGTCAGACTGGTCTTTGTCATTTTTTTTTTGCATTACTCCAATAACAGCAATTCTGGGATAGATGTAGGGAGGAAATGGCAGGAAGTTGCAATAGAAAGAAAAAGAAGGGGAGGGGAGGTAGTCTTAACAGTAATAATGGCAACTTCCCACAACACTGACTTGTGATTCTGATTAATCAAGTTTTTAAAGTAGACATATATGGTTGATATTTATTTGAAATGCTCTTTATGTATAAAACCATCTAGATATTAAATAATTTGGAATTTTTGATAACATTTGAAATATTATAAATTGTAAAATATTCTTTCTAAACAACCACACAAATACATTTTTTTTCTAAGCCCAAACAGATATTCCCATGCTTGAAGTGCTGTTCCTAATTTCTAATTTATTTTTAAAGGCTAATTTGCAAAATGAAATTGTTTGGATGATTGGTTTGCAGTAAACATGGTACACCAAATTGGTTTCTAAATTTAGAAAAAGGTTGAGTCTCCTCTTATAATAATCAAGAAATAGAAGTATTAATGATAATGGAGCTTCCATAATTAAAAAGTCAAATTCTGAAATAACAAGCAGAAATGACCCTTAGCAGGTAGTAGCAACATAAATTGTAATTCCTGAAAATGGTTATTTTAAGGTCTTTTCATGGGATAATGCAATCTCCAATATGCAGCTTACTGAATAATATATGTATCATATGCATTATAATTATGTTCCATAGTCTTGCTGAATTCAGTAGTATCAGACATAACAAAGATATAGGAAATAGTGCATGAAATGCTAAGAGTCATAAAAGACAAAGTTGTGTTAATGAATGCTTTGATTTCTATGTCTGATATTTTAAAAATTTTTGGAAAGTAGTAATTGTTATCTATATAAATGTATTCAAAGAAAAATCTTGTTTCCATATATTAGGATTTACAGAAGAACTCTAGATTTTAAATACAGTAGACTCCATGTCCTTTCTTGGAGGTTTTTGAGGACTGATTTTTGGTAATATCTCTCTGGCATAAAATGTTTTATGAAGTCCAGCTTCTCGAACTGCTAACTCAAAACGGAGTCTAGGGTCAGAAATTATCTGTAGAAAGAAAAAAGAAGTTATCTGTAGAAATAAAATACAATTTAAATAAGTAGCAATTCATTGAACTAAAGTAAATTTTATCATTTAGTTCTATATTTGCTCAAGCTATATAATTTGTTTCTTCTGGGTAGATGACTAGATGACAATAAACTTTGCGTATACAGTGACTATATTCTGTTGCCGTTTTTTTAGGGGGAGAGGGTTGGGGGTTTTTTTGTTGTTTTTACTGAAAATGTCCAAATGTTCTTGACGTTATCATTTTCCAGTATATCCATGGCTTCCGAGATAAGATACAGAGAATATTATACTAGATTAGTCAAAATACAACATATTGATATTATTAAAAAGATGGAGTAAAAAAAGCTTACTTTCAGTACTATCATTGATTCATTATTTATTCATAGCTAGAATTACAAAATATAGACAATCATTGATTAAAATAAATCTAAACCACACTCTTGGTACATTCGTCTTTAACCAGACATTCTAATTTCTCCATCATTCTGAAATATGTAAATTATGTTTAAACACATGGCCTCTACTTAAAAAACAAAATCAATCGAACTCTCCAAGGCTGATTTCTATTTCAAGCAGAATTAGAAAATGTCTCCACCAATGTGGTTCTAAGTGGCAATGGAAATATGAGTAGCTCAATTTCTATTTTCATTTATAGCTGATTGGACCTTATTCCTCTTTCCCTCCTTCCATGAATATTAAATGTCAACAGACGCTGCTTGCAATAAGGTAACCACATATGGATTTTAGCTAATGAGGCATTTTACACGGACTTCAAGTCCCCCTAGAGGATGGGATAGCAAGCTGTTGAAAGCAGCCCTCCTTCAAGAAGCTCTTAAACCAATAGGGGCAGTAAGAAGGTATACAGATAACTACAGCTGGTGGCACATGTGACTGATGTTCCAAGGATAGAAGATCACAAAAGTACATCTCCTGGTGCGGGTTAGACTAGGATGACCTTAGGTGAGGAGGAGCACGTGAGCTAACTGTAAAGTCCACCCTATTCTTCTATGAAGCAGAGTGGGGAAGAAAAGAGACAAAGAGCCAAAAAAGGAAGGCGCATGCAAACTCAGAGGTGAAATAGGTCAATTCGGGGTCAGGGCAGTTTGGGTAGAACACTGGAGTAGCTGCAGTCTACTACAATTGTCTAAACATGAAGTAATAAATGCCTAAACTTGGCTGGTAGCAAGGAAGAGAGAACTTTCGGAAACACTATGAAGGGAAGAATCAAGAGAATTTGGCAACTGATGAGGTACAGGGACGAGGAGCAATGATTGCACACAAGTCGAAGATAATACAGAGATTTGTGTCTGAGAAGCAATATATTTTGAGCATTAGTCTCTCCTCTTCTAGATACAATCTCTGTAGTCACCCTCATCTACTTCCAAGGATTCATGCTCTGCCTGTGTACTCCCTAATTTTTTCTGGATTCACCTGTCTTCTCAGCTTCGGGTCTGTGAGGTTTAAAAGATCACCTTATCCTATTTTTAGAATAGGTATCAAGTGAAATGGAGATCTCCCTGGAAAGTTGACCTGCATTTCCCCAAATCACCTCCCCAGAAGCAACCAGATTCTTGTAAATGTGTTCTAGACATCTTCACCCTAATCATGACATGAACAAAATAAATGCTCTTCCCCGAAGTCTGTTTTTACTTCTGTATTCTTATATGGTTAATGGCAGCCACACGTAATGACTATAATTTACTGAATTACTTGTAGATGCCAGGCAATATCCTAGGCAATTGACATTTATTATCCTAATCCTCATAAGAACCTTACAAATTATTATTTTACAGATGAAGTAAACAAGACATAAAGGTGTTAATAGCTTACACAAGTTCATAGCCAGTAAATAGCAGATGTAGATTTGAATCCAAAATGCAGGCTCTTCTCAATACCACTCGCTGCCCGGCTTAGAATCATCCTCACTTTCATTACTCCCTCCTCTCAGCCAGAGCCATTCATGCCACGCCCTCCCACGTTTATGAGGACTTTGCTATCTTAAAAGACTCTGACCCCCACTCCCACCCCCACCAATTTTCCGTCCAGAATACGTTGCTAAGCATATCTGAGTATATAATTCACCTGCTTCTAAGTCTCACCTGTGCTCACAGGGTAACATCTTAGCAAGCAAAAGCTACTATACTTTTCAGTCTGACCCTAACCTATGTTTCCAATCTCATCTCCTAGCACCCACCCTTGCCGTGTACCTTTACACTGAAGACACGCCAATAAGGGCCTCTTTCCACCCTCCTCTGCTTGGTGAAACCCTTATTTCCTCAGCCCAGGTACTCGAGAGCTTTCCAGTTTGACTTCAATTCTTTGCCAGCCCCAGCTGCCCTTCCTGCTTTGGCTTCTGGAGATACACTTGCATCCTTATAATTAATCCCTTTCCTTTCACCCAACCCCTCCTCCCAGCTGAGTTTTTTGGTTTTAATTTAAATCAACCTGGAAAAAATGTTGTTACTGCTGCCAAAAATCCTCGACTAAGATGTAGCTTAGTTTCCTCTTCAACACTTGGTCCGACTTCCCTAGTCTGCATTTCTTTTGGTTCCCTTCGTGCCACTACAGGCCTTAGACCTCCACCATGGAGGTAGTCTCACCCCAGGGGCGTTATTCTCGCTACCTTCCCTCCTAACCCAGCCGCCCTGCTCACTTCCTTCAACAGAGTAAGTCAGTCTTGTTCAGGATGTAGCCCTGGCAACTCCACTGTGCCAGATATAGAATACGTTCCGTAAATATTGTCCAATTGATAAATGAACTGTTCATCTTTTTTATTTCTTAGCGAAGTATACAGCACATAGGAGAGGCACACTTGATCTGTCAATGGGTGAATGGATGAAGTTTCCTACTCTGTAAATAATTAAGTGTCCAGCTTCTCTCCTTAGACTTGCAAAATTAACAAACTAGGGAGAACTACTTTCTCCCTTAATATCAGTGATATCCATTCATTCATCTGTCCTCCCTCCCTGCCTTCCATCCATCTGAAAAGACTTTTTTTTTTTTAACTTTTTTAACGTTTATTTATTATTGAGAGACACAGTGTGAGCAGAGGACGGGTAGAGAGAGGGGAGACACAGAATCTGAAGTAGGGCTCCAGGCTCTGAGCTGTCAGCACAGAGCCCAACGCAGGGCTCAAACTCACGAACTGTGAGATCATGATCTGAGCCGAAGTCGGTCGCCTAACCAACTGAGCCACCCAGGCACCCCTGAAAGTACTTTTTAAAATCCCTTCTCAGTTACAGGAACAGACTAAAAGGAGTCAGAAGTTCCTAGAAATGGTTGAATAACACCTTAATACTTTTCCACAGAAAATGTTTTCTTTTATCATTAGCTCTGATGTATTATCTTCAGTTCAATTTCTGAAAGCTTCCCTCTGCTTCGTCTTGTATCAGTGTCATCAGTTGTTGCCTTAGTAGGATTTATATCCTGAATTTAACATTAAACAAATTCTGAATGATAGAGAAACACTTAAAATAGAACATTAAACACAACTTTAAAGTAAAATTTTGTAAATTTTAAAGATATTTTAATGTAGAAATGTCAATTTTAAAAATAATTTTCAATGACAGATTTATAATATGTTCAGACAAACTGTTCTATGGTCACCTATCAACTATTTTACAGGGCTAAGAATCATGCAGTAATTGCGTGCTATCATTTAGCAGTAAAAATTAAGTAAATCCACATGGTATTCAAATGTAAATATTGAAAATAATTTTTAACCCAAAACACACACTTCTATAAATCTTTTTATCATCATGGCTTTTGCATCAATCATGCTAATTCCCACAATTACCTGGTATTCATTGTATGTATTCAATGTAAAGAGTGGCTTTTGAAGAATAAATTCTTCTTCAGTTCCAATACCCATTCTTGCTTTTGATGCCATTGTGTCTGACATCATTCTAACAGGATCAAATTGAGCAACAATAGCAACCTAAAAGAAGAAAAAGCATGGCTATTTGGATTACGATACAAGCTAACTACTTCTGGGGAGCACTACTAATGTTCAATGTCCATTAAAGGTAGGGAATTTTATTAAAGATAAAACCCAAGAAGGAAGGACAGACAAAATATTAAGCCAGGCCAGTCGTAGAGATCCCCAAAGGAGCTAATGGTTTAAAAACAAAACATATTAAAAGGCCATAATATATATGGTTTGCTACTGATTGAGTTATGATTAAATTTAGATAAAAATGTATTTTTCTGGTACTAAGTCATAGGAAATCTTATAAAGAAAATCTATATATTGAACTACCTTAAAAAGTAACCAAAGATAAAAAACATTAATTTTTAACTACTAGCAATATATGGTCATGGTGACAACTCCACAAAGCTTTCTAGAAAGTTTAATATGATCAAGATCATTCTAGAGTATATTATTCATGCATTAAGTTGAGTTATGTTGGCGTTATTGGGGAAGATGGGTGAATCTCCATTGTGTTCAGCAATGAGATTTCCAGGGACTATTGTAAACCATTGTTTCCCCTTCTACTGAAAAACCGTAGAGTCATTTTAACCTAAATGCCCTTGTCCTTTATGATAATCGAAATCATTCAAACCTGTATCCTAATGAAAGAAGCCACTAATTTT
Source organism: Leopardus geoffroyi (assembly GCF_018350155.1). Lineage (NCBI taxonomy): Eukaryota > Metazoa > Chordata > Mammalia > Carnivora > Felidae > Leopardus > Leopardus geoffroyi. Next base: position 148,026,961 of record NC_059328.1, read on the forward strand.
GTAAAGTATATGCACCATTAGTAACACCTGCCTGTTAATTCCTAAAGTCAAGAATTAGCATTAAGAGAATGGCATTTTTAATGCCATTTAGAAACTGTAATGACAAAACTGGGGGTTGAATATGCTTTAATTATTATAGGTTTCCTAGCCAAAATATCTTAAACTATAGTTCTAAACACCGGTTATAGGTAACGGGCATAAATATTTCCTCTTTCAAAGAGTTCACAAATGGAGAGAATTCTAATCATATGGACTCTGTAGTTATCAAATATATATTTGAAGAAGAACGTACATAGTAATACTGACATTAAGTTTTGTCCCCAGAAGACCATGGTGTATAATTATTTGCTAATGATTAAATTTTGTTGAATCTAGCATGACCAGGACTTACATTCCTCTTTGAATTTATTTCTGTAACCTATTTTTATCAAAGATGATGACATAATAGCGGTATGCATTTACACTTCCTGTAAACTATGCCATTTAACTAGTTTAACTAGACTTCCTCGGTTTGAATCCAGTCTGACAGTTGCTTGCTGTGTGACTTCGGGGAACCTGTGGCTCTTCTGTTTCCTCTTGTATAAAATAGAAATATTGCTATGAAAATAAATACATACATCATGAGGTTGTTGTAGAGATTAAGTGAGCTAAAACCTAAGAGCATTTAGAAGAGGGTTTTATATTTAATATTTTAAAAGTGTGAACACACATTACTACAAACCTCTGAAGCAGGTACTATCATTATTCCCATTTTTCAGAGGAGGAAATGAAGCTTAGGGAAGTAAATGATCTAAGTTTCCTCTGCCAGTAAGTCATGAACCAGGTTGCACCCAGGTTTGAAGGATACCAGAGGCCAAGTTCTTATCCAAGATTCCATGTTGCCTCCTCTGACATGAAAGGGAAATCAGACAGTCATTTCCCATCAGTTGTGTAGGGGTGTCAGTGGGCTTTGGAGCTTATGAGTTGAACTAATCACTTCCAGATCAAAACCTCTGAAAAGTTACCAAGTAAAACTATTTTATCACATTTCTCAAATTGAAAAACTTTGCCTACTTTTACTAGGCAACACAATGGGAGGCTTTAATTCTCTCACAAAAAATAGTATATATTTTTAAAAAATGGTTTTTCACATGTTTGCTGACCACAGGGGATTTCCAAACAGAAATTTCTACCCCTAAGATGATTATCTTGCTCAAACTCCATCAGGTTTTTTGAGGAGCAGAAAATCCTGCTAGATGTAAAATTTCACTCCTGTAAATGGGTACTATTCAGCTAATAAACGAGAGGTAATACGGATGCATTTAAATCTTGGGAGAGCCTTTTGAAAAGTGCTGATAAAGTTCTTTTAATATACCAAGATACTGGAAATTGTTCAACATAAATCTAATTGCTCCCAGCAATGAAGATCAGTGTCCCAATTTGGAAAAGTTACATTTTATATCACAGATGTTGTAACTAAGCCCTACTAATAATGTTATTAAGAACACTTAGAAACCACCCATGAAAATTTCCAAATTAAAAACACCTGTTTCCTAAGGGCTTCTAGTCGCCTCTCTCTCTCGCCTTCTTCATGAGCTTCTTGGAGGGCCACTGCTTTTTTCTCCAGCAAACGCTTTTCCAGTAATTCTTGTCTATATTTAACCCTTTAAAAATAATGCACAAGGAAGTTGGGAAAGCATCATAGTAACTGTGTAAATTATATGGGTAGGAACACAGATAGGGGCAGAAGGCATCTCAGAGGTGACATCATGGTCATATTTTGGCTTTGCTTGCCTTTGGTTGATTTCTCATAACCAAACAATAAAATTCATTGGTGTAAAATGCAATCTATAATAATTCTAATAACCAGAGAACTGCTGGGGTGCCTGGGTGGCTCAGTCAGTTAAGCATCCGACTTCAGCTCAGGTCATGATCTCGCGGTTTATGAGTTTGAGCCTGCGTCGGGCTCTGTGCTGACAGCTTGGAGCCTGGATCCTGCTCTGGATTCTGTGTCTCCTTCTCTCTCTGCACCTCCCCCACTTGTGCTCTGTCTCTCAAAAATAAAGTAATGTAAATTAAAAAATTTTTTTCTAAAATAACGAGAGAACTGCAGATCACAGGGCAGGATAAAGTAGGGTAAAAATCCAACCCATCTCTTTCTTCCTTTGAAATCATTGTATTGACCCTCAAACTGTCTGTCAGCTGCCACAGCTATAGCTAATCAACCCACCAGAGGACAGCCTCACTCCTGAGTGAGTCTTCTAGCAGTTTCTTCAAGGAGTTTCAACACAATTTGAGATGTTAAAAAGGCTACCTTACTGATTAAATATACATACTTTTAGAAAGAAGAGTAAATAAAATGCTATAATAATATGCCCAAATTGTCTCAATACTAGAACTTAAAATTTTATCTATATTTTCACTTGTTTTGTCTAGAACCCCCATTTTGGGTGTGTGTGTGGTTTAAAAATTACACTTTGACTGTAGATGGCAGCAAAAACATGACTTTCCCTTAGCATTATGTTTTCATTCTCCTTAAAATCAGCAGATATTAAAACAGAGCACATTTCAATACCCATTTTAATACCTCCAAACTCATTCAGCCCTCCTCTGCTGCCTTTTTTTAGGCAGCCTCCCTTCCCATCTTCTTGCCCAAGCTATTCTTCTTTTGAATTATAGAGAGGAGATTTGTCTTTTCTAAAAAAGTAGACATTTGGGTTCTCAAGGGAGTATGAGGCCATTGCCTCTGTCTTCCATTATTGATGGCTTAGATTTAACTTTCTTTAAGACATCAGTCACAGATGTGCTTTGCCCTTAGTGTGCATACCTGCATTTTCCACGGATGTACCTTCATTAGACTCTTTTAATTCTGGATCTTGATGTTAACTGAAGTGTTTACTATGCATCGAGGCTGTTGCTAAAACCTTCATGTCTTTTAGCTCATTTAGATTTCACAACAACCTGATGTCGGGGCGCCAATATTGATCCCATTTTAAAGATAAAGAAATAGAGGTATAGAGTGGTGATGTGATTTGCTCATGTTCTCACACCCAGCAAGTGGCAGAGCCAGAGATCAAACACAGGCAGACTGGCCCCAGATCCCACGCTGACCCCGGCCCTCCCCCTACTGTGCAATTAGCCCCTGTGCTCTTCTCTCCTTCCCTTGATTGCTCTACTCACCTCACTGACATGAATACCCTGCTGTGTGCTGTACCCTGTGCGAGGTATTGGAAGCACATGGAGAAGACAGCCATTCCAAGTTTGTAGTTTAATATGGATACAAAAAGACAAGCCTAAGAACTAATCAAGGTATAGAGTGCCTTCAGAGAGGTAAAAGGTCTGCTGGGGGACCTTGTGGAAAAGACTTGGGAGCTTCATGGAGGAGGCAGCATTTGAGCTGGGTCCCAGGGATTATTAGCATTTGGAGAGGCGTGATGGTGGAAAGGAGGCTGGCCTTCCTGGAAGAGAGTGCCAGGCCAAGGGTGAGTTCAGAAAGGCACTCCCACTCAGGCACATGCATAGACAGGGTTGGCATCTGAGAGTGAGCAACTTTTAAGTTTTGCTCCCTGGGCATCTTGCTTGCCTTGCTGGTTACAGTCCCAAGAAAGGAAGAGTCCAGGGTGGCTAGGACAGACTGAATAAGGCATTTGAACCTGTGTCATCTGAACAGAGTGAGTGAATGAAAGAAGCCCAGGGAAGTATTGGCAGGGTGAGCCTGGTAGTCATGTGGTTCCTTCAGGAAGATTTGCTCCTGGGGAGGAAAAATCTCCAAAACCAGGTTGCTCCTGAGGCTGACATTAAAGCAGCAGCGTAGGAGAGGAAAAGAGCGGAATGTGCAGTAGATCCTTGCAGAGTACAAAACCCACAATGGGATTTAGGAGGAAAGTCCTAAACCTTGATGGCTGTGGCTGTCCTCCTCATCTCCCATACAGGAGTCAGTAGCCTGACACATGTTAAACAAGCTACAGACCAGGTTGCTCCCTTTCTCCAATGCCTCCATGTCATGGAAAGCTATTTCTCATTCTCTCCATTTTCACTAGGGCATGACACAACCTCCCTAATAAGGTTCTACTCAATTTATGTACTGAGTACAAGCTAAGTGAACGACTGTGAAGGTTCAATTAAAAGATACCCTGGGATTTGATCATTACCATATGCTAATTCTCAGAACCTTTGAAAACTTTCTCTTCCTTTGGGATATATAGGTTGCTTTGTCTGCAACAAAGTTTTGCCTGCCGTGAAAAAGTAAGAGTTGTACCAGTTAGGGGAGCTTGACTTGTGAGGAAGAAGTTGCAAATCAGACTAAGGCATTTGAACTTGTGCCTAAAGAAGCCCGGCTCATGGTTTACCCTGAGGGTCACTCACTCGTTCAACCTATGTTTATTGAGCACCTACACTGTATCAACCACTGTTCCAGGCACTAGAGATACAATTTCAACACAGGAGACACGTTTCTGTCCTCACAGAGCTAACAGTCTAGCAGGGATACAAAGACCCAGGCAATTTTGTTAAGGGGTGGCCCTTGCTCTGAGGACACAGTGGGATGTAGGCCTTGGGAGGGGCACTTTTGCAGACTTGGGGCATTTAGGGGAACACCCAAGAGGAAGTGCTCTGAATCTCACACCCGAAAAAGGAGCAGAGGGGGAAAGAATAGGAAGAATGTTCCAGGCAGAGAAAAAGAGCATGTGAAGGTGAGAAAGCACAGTATTTTTTGAACTGAAAAATACTCGGAAAGACCAAAAGTGGACAATGCAAGGTGAGGCTGGAGAGGCATGAGAGGCCAGACTGGGGCTTCGCATGCATGAGGGTTTTGATCAGGGAAATGTGGTGATCTGAAAAACCTCTCCTGTAATATGTACGTGGTAATAAGGAGTCAAGACCAGAGAGGGTTATCCACAGGCAAGTTGATGGTTTCCTAACCTAGGGAACTGGTAGGAGATAGACCTGGAGGAGATGCTGAAGGAGAAGACTTGGATTTAAAGTTTATGTAGAAGATAGAATTAATTTGAATTGTTAATGTTATGGCAGAGCAGAAGAGATAGAGAGAGGAAGGAGTTAAGGTTTCCTTTTTGCACAGTGAGCAATGGCGTCCCTCACTAAAACTGGGAACTTGGAGAAACAGGGAAGAGAAGGAATCAGGTTCCTTTGGACAGGGACCAGTCTTTACAGATCTGGGCTGAAGATGTAAATGGGAGATCTTTATCAACGGCGTGGAATCGAGGCCATGGAGCAGATGGAATCAATCAGGAAGAGAGTGTAGAGTAATAAGAAAAGTAGGTCTAGGAGTGACTGCCAAGGAAACATTTAGGAAAGGGACAGAAGACAAAACTAGGAGGATGAGGAGAAATGATGCCAAAGCAGCTAAGGAAAACAGCATTAACAATGTCAAACGACACAGAAAGATCCGATATAACCCGCAAATGATCACTAGATTAAATAAGAGGGAGTCATCTGTGATCTTGGCAGGAGCAGTCAGTAGAGACGTGGCTGGAGGATTAGTGGGGCTGAGGAGGTGAGTGAGGGAGCAGACAACCCCTTCAGCGAGACTGAGGGTGCTGGAGGGAGCGCGCAGCTGATCACACTTGTGTTGGCTCCAAAGTGATGACCAACGTTACTCTGGCCACCTTGAGGATTTGCCACTGAAAATATTTTTTAAATATTTATTTTGCGAGAGAGAGAGAGAGAGAGAGAGAGAGAGAGAGCGCCCCAGCACGAGTAGGGGAGAGGCAGAGAGAGGAGAGAGAGGATCCCCAGCAAGCTTCATGCTGTCAGCATACAGGTCCACTTGGGTTCCGATCCCATGAACCATGAGATCGTGACCTGAGCTGAAAATTAGAGCTTAATCGACTGAGCCACCCAGGAGCCCCTTGCCACGAAAAATTTAAGCAAATAGGTGACATACTCAAATCCTTCATTTATACAGATGCTGTGGTATAAACTCAGATAATAATCCCCTTGGAAAGGGGAAACTCTTGGTGCCTCTCTCCTCTCCCAGTCTGGACAGAAACTTTTCTTTGCCTAAAGAGAAGTGATGCAGAAAAACTCTTGGGAGAAAGCCAAATACTCACATATTCATGGGGAAAGAAAATAGCAACACAGTAAAGTCAATCATTTGGAAAATTTTCCACATAAATACCTTTAGCTATTTGAGGTAGCAGATTTTCTCCAAATTAAACTGTTGCCATGAAAGTCAATGTCAGGAAATGGTGAAGCTCAAAAGTCTAGGTTGTGCACAGAATTCCCAAACAGGAGTCCTAAGTCCATGTCTCAGTCCGTTTTATGCTCCCTGCTTCTACAAAGGTTCAAAGTATTGCAGAAGGGGCATTTTCAACTTCTCATGGGGGAGGAGAGGCATCGTATTGTTCAAAGGCAACAGCTGCTGCAGAATCAGGCACAGCATTAACAATAATCTGGAAAGGATTTTGTTTAAGCCTCCAGGCCTGAGTGTAGTTGAAGGGACAGGAAGCTTTCATGTAGAATGGAGAGTTTATGTATCATTTAGGAGATTCTTTATGTGTGTGTACAGCACTCGAAGAGGTGAGTATACGAATGCAAGTGGCTTGGGAACACCTTGAACTTTAGTAGCAGCATCCCTTTGCTTCAGTGAAACTTCAGTGAGAACTGGGCAAAATATTAAGTACTAAACCTTGACCTGCCTCCTGTTTGGAGCCACAGGTAACTTCAGTCCAAACAAACCTACAGCACCCAAGGGGGATTAGGAAGACTCCTGAGGAACAACGGATAGTGGCAGGATCTACCATTTTTTTTTTTAACAAAAAGCTTATGCAATAAATAAAACAACAAAGATATATCTTAATTAGGGCACTGTAACCAGTATTGAACTCCCCCCAAAAACATTTCAGGGAAGTAATTTACCCTACTGAATTAAAGGCAGTTTGTGTGCAAACTTGCTACTTAGTGTTTAGGTCATGTGGCTTACTCAATATTGAATGAGAAATCTTTTTTTTTTTTTTAATTTTTTTTTCAACGTTTATTTATTTTTGGGACAGAGAGAGACAGAGCATGAACGGGGGAGGGGCAGAGAGAGAGGGAGACACAGAATCGAAAACAGGCTCCAGGCTCTGACGCGGGGCTCGAACTCACGGACCGCGAGATCGTGACCTGGCTGAAGTCGGACGCTTAACCGACTGCGCCACCCAGGCGCCCCGAATGAGAAATCTTTAAACAGGCACATGTCGGAGGTATTTCAGCAGCAGCATGGTGAACCTGTTCCTGCCTGTTGGGAAATCCATTTTTTTGGCTCAAACCCACTCGGAAAGTTGTTCTTCCCACCAAATTGAGAGAAACCGCTCTATTAGACATAGGGTAATAGGGAAGACTATGTGGATCAAAACACAGGCCAGGTGGAAGCACCTGTCAAGAGGTAAATGGCGATGGGGGAAAGGGGGGAGAAGGAGAAGCTAGCCCAGAGGAAAAAAACCTGGATGCTCACTGGATGCTTCTAATGATATAGGCAATGAGACTACTCAGTGGGGATTTTGGCTAAGGGCATAAGTGGAGACCAATTTCTGCAAATAGAATGTAAATCCTGATGCAAGGCAGTGACATCCTGGTACAGATAGGCGTGGGCAAGAACAAAGAGGATTCATAGAGAATCCACAGAACCAAGAGGAGAGGAACCCATGCCAGCCCCAAACAGAGACTGTTCTTCCAGCTCAGAGCACTTACTGCTTCCTTTGTGAGGTGTAAGAGCAAGTTCTTATTGGAACTCTATTCTTTAATCGATTGATTCAGTTAGCCAACATACAGTTAGTTGAGCACCTACTATGTGTGAAGCACTGTCCCCAGTGCTTAGGATACAATAGGGAAAAATTTAAACTAGACAAAAAAGATCCCCACTCTCTTAAGTCTTATATTATTTGTGGTTATTTATAAGCATGCCTAAATTAACATTCTAATAAAATACATAAATTAAAAAATAATTATCAAGAACAATCTTATCACAAAGTCCTAAATTAGCCCCTTCTTGTATTGCTATAGTGATGGTTCTCAACTATAAAAGTCATTAGGATCACTGGAACATGTAAAAACTTCTGATGCCAATGTCCCGCACCAAACTAATCACATCAGAATCTGGTGTTGTGGTGTTGGGGCTCAAGCGTTGGTATTTTGCTAAAACTTCCTCCAATTGATTCTAATGTGCAGCCAGGCCTGAAAGCCAAAACCACCTAGCCCATTGGTTACCTAACTTGAGCTAACATCAGAATCACTTGGAGGGCTTGTTAAAGCTCAGATCACTTCACCACCTCTAGAGTTTCTCATTCAGTAGTAATGAAGTAGAGTCTGAAAATTTACGTTTATGTTTCCAGGCGATGCTAAGCCAGGGACCACACTTTAAGAATTAGAGTCTAGATAGGGGTGCCTGGGTGGCTCAGTCAGTTGAGTGACTGACTTTGGCTCAGGTCGTGATCTCATGGTTCATGAGTTCGAACCCCGTGTCGGGCTCTGTGCTGACAGCTCGGAGCCTGGAGCCTGCTTCGGATTCTGTGTCTCCCGCTCTCTCTGTCCCTCTCCCACTCATGCTCTGTCTCTCTGTCTGTCTCAGAAATAAATAAACATTTAAAAATTAAAAAAAAAAAAGAATTATAGTATAGATAAACGTTCAGATTAGAGGGATTCTGCCTGACTACTGTTATCAAGACAAAACCAGGTACATTTTACTACCCAGGACTGGTTTCTGTTTTCATGTGCCAAATAGCACAGTTACATGCCTCAGGACTGATCCAAACTAGAAATTCCTGCCTTGGTGCTACTGACAAGTAGCAGAATCTTTCACCCTCGCCCCAGCCTCCATGACCCCCAACACACACAAATGACGGGTTTCCCCAACCACAGTGGCCCTCTCAAGTCTTGGGTCAGTGTCTGTGATGAGCAGTTACAAGAATGGCTGCTACAGAACCAATTTCTTTCTCTCCAGTGGACAAAACGCTGGTGTACCCTGAAGACAGTTGAAAACCTCAGACTACTGGAGATAAAGGGTATACTCAGTAAAAGCAAAGAAGGAAGAAATAACTTCAAGGTATTCGTGCCTTAAAAAGGAGGTACGAGCCGCTTCCTTTGGGACTAAATCTTGTAGTTCCAAGGGGGTGGATATTTTTCATACTGAAAGTGAAAACCCACAAATACGAGTGAAGTACATTTTCCTGTTTGTTGTGATCAATTTCAACCTAGCTGTCTGAGTTCACTTGAGTTCTAGGTACAGACCTATAAACAACTGTGAAACAAGGACTTAAGCCTGGGAATCTGGACTTGAATACAGGGGAAGATGTGGGGAGTAAGTTACAGAAAGAATGTGACAAATATATTAGCTCTTTCCCCCAAATTAGTGCAGAAAGACATTTCTACCACAATTTATCTACCCTCCTCTTTTTGAACTATTCCTAACACTTTCCATAGAGGTTTCAGTAATTCTTTCATGCCCTTAAAATTTGCCTAGAATCGTCCCTTCCAATAGCATTTCCAGAGTGCACTGTGTATAAGGAATTAAAAAACAATAAAAGTCTGTCTTTTTTATGATCACGCACTAGCAAGTCTAAACGAAGTTAGTGATGAAATATTCCCTTCGTTGGAGCACACAACCCCATTTCACTTCACTCTTGGTTGCTCCTTTTAATAGTTTTTCTTAATTGAAAACCAGTGCTTCCCAGGTGGCACTACTCCCATCGCTCCTCCTTTTTGTTAAAGTTTATTTATTTTGAGAGAGACAGAAAGAGAGAGAGAGGGAGGGAGTGGGGGAGGGACAGAGAGAGAGGGAGAGAGAGGATTCCAAGCAAGCTGCCAGCAAGAGCCCGATGTAGGGCTGGAACCCACAAACCGTGAGATCATGACCTGAGCTGAAACCAAGAGTCAGATGCTTAACCAAGTGAGCCACACGGGTACCCACCCCCCCCCCACCATTGCTTCCCTTTATTTAAAAAAAATTTTTTTTTCAACGTTTTATTTTTTTGGGGGGGGGGGACAGAGAGAGACAGAGCATGAACGGGGGAGGGGCAGAGAGAGAGGGAGACACAGAATCGGAAACAGGCTCCAGGCTCTGAGCCATCAGCCCAGAGCCTGACGCCGGGCTCGAACTCACGGACCGCGAGATCGTGACCTGGCTGAAGTCGGACGCTTAACCGACTGCACCACCCAGGCGCCCCTCTTCCCTTTAAAATTGTTGACGGAGAAGGCTGGCATTTTCCTGGTCTCGGGCAACAATTCCAGAAAAGCTTTTTCTATTGACTTTGGGGTTATACCATCCTCTTTGTCATTGGGTTCTTGCAATCAACTACTAGCTGCCCAGGTCACTGCCCAACATTCACCGACGGTTATTCAAAACTCCACCCTTACAGTGTGCCTTGTGCTTCAACAGCATTCTCTCCCCCGCTGCTTCAACAGCTCATTCCTTAGACCAGACTTGGAGCTTGGCATCACCTAGAACGGTTTCCTGCCAAAATCTTAAACAGAGGGATTCCGTTCTGACTCCAATGTCTAGGGCCAACACACATACTGATAAAGACTGTACGACTTTAGGAGTGGATTGCCTGCTAACCGCCTATGTTCCTTATGTTCTTATCATTTAGCCTTACTCAACCTGCTACTTTAGCTCATCAGACTCTCCATTTTCAACGATATATTTAAACTGTGTTCTGTGTGCCAGACACTGGGCTAGATCTTCCCTCGTGAAGTTTACTGTCCTACTTCTTCCTTTCCTCCCAGGCTAGGAGACACAGACATTATTCTCTCTCCAGCTGTGGATCCCTGGGTCTGTTTTTAAGAGTATAATCACTAGTATCCTTTAATTGTCTTCTTTTATTTCCACATCTGCCCTGCCAATTTCCAGCCCTGCTTCTTTGCTGTATTTATTATGCATTTATGAAGTCGAACCTTACCTGGACATGCAACACTCCTCCAGATTAATGTTATTTACACCAGCTGCTTAACTTTCTCCCTCTTAGCAGAGAACCTCACCTCCCACTTTACTGCAGAGGCCATAAGTATTTGTTTCCCCAATATGTCCTGCCCACTTCCAATCTTGTCAAGACTCCATTTTACCCATTCTTTGCTTCTTAAATCTGGGCTTTTGGGCGCCTGGGTGGCTCAGTCAGTTAAGCATCTGACTTCGGCTCAGGTCATGATCTCACAGTCTGTGAGTTCGAGCCCCGCGTCGGGCTCTGGGCTGATGGCTCAGAGCCTGGAGGCTGTTTCAGATTCTGTGTCTCCCTCTCTCTCTAACCCTCCCCCGTTCATGCTCTGTCTCTCTCTGTCCCAAAAATAAACAAACGTTAAAAAAAAATTAAATCTGGGCTTTTATCCCATAAGCCTATTTGTTTCTAGGAGCTCGCTCCAGAAATGAATTTCTTCCTTTCCTATTTCTTCAATATTTCTCTCTCCCACTTCATGATTCTTTTTTTCTCCACATGAAAACTTCTTCAAATGGGGAAAGTGTGTCTCTCAACTCTCTCTTCTCAACTACCATCCTCCTTTTTTTTTTCTCCTCCTTCTAGGTGAAATTCGTTAGATGAAAAAGCTATACTTTCTGTTATCAGTTCTTCACTTCTCATTTAATCCCAAACCCATGCAGTCCGGCCTCTGCCTCCTCCATTATCTGGAAACCATTCTCCCCAATGTCACCAGGAACTCCAAATTGTAAACCTAGAGTCTTTTAGAGCTCCTCTGACTTAACCTGTCCACAACGGCTGGTCCTAATGACCACCTCTTTGAAATGTACATCCTACTTCTCTGCCTTTCCTCCTTCTCTTTTACCTGCTCTGTGTTTTTTTTTTTTAATTAAATTTTTTTTTTAATGTTTGTTTACTTTTGAGAGAGACAGAGACAGAATGCGAGTGGGTTAGGGGCAGAGAGAGAGGGAGACACAGAATCTGAAGCAGGCTCCAGGCTCGGACCTGTCAGCACAGAGCCCGACGTGGGGCTTGAACTCCTGAGCTGTGAGATCATGACCTGAGCCGAAGTCAGAGACTCAACTGACTGAGCCACCCAGGCGCTCCTTACCTGCTCCTTCTTATTTGTTCACCCATGGTTCCAAACTGAATCCACTTCTTTTCTTAATTTCAAAACATCTTCCCCGAGATCTGACTCTTGCTACAATTGAGGCATCAATATCTGTGGCCTCCACCTCCTTCATACCCCCAAATCCATTGATCTTTTATTTTTTCTTCATGTAATATCAAGATTCATTTCAGACAAATCTCTCAAGTGTAACTATATCATATTGCTAGTTAAATGCAGAGCTGCTGCTTTAGTGGGCATCTGAGCTTCGCATAGAGTGGACGTCCTTTTCATACACAAAAAATTTAGGAACAAACGTAATGACACATGCCTATTAGAACATGCCTATTAGGCACATGCCTCTTCACGTCCGCTTGGAGATAAGCCACCATGTACCATGGGAGAGGGTCGAGATTCTACTCAATTATTTTGGGTTTGCTCTAATCCAAAAGCAGAGAATTAAGTTCCCCTTGTTTAATACCTCATCATATACTGCAACAATTTTAACCTGTAATATTTACAGCAGGGTTAATCATTTCAACCACTTTAAAAAATCGTAGAATGTGTAACTTTGAGCAATGCCACTTCCTGGAGCCAAGAAAATCTTTTATATAATTAACCATCTGAGGTCACAACATTTGGAATTATTAACTATAAACCATTTTATAAATTAGGAGGTATCTTCCAAAAATAATGACTTTACTATTAGAAGAGCAGATTCCCCACCCCATCCCCTTTCTGGAAGTAACTGGATACTAGGGCTAACTGCCCATTATGGCCAAATCTAGATTTTAATAATTTGACCACATTGTGGTAGACATGTCAGGTTTTTTTTATCCCCTATCATCAATCTAGAATTATCAATCCCCTTCAAATTGCCTTTCCTTATTTTTTGTAGGTCTGTTGAAACCTTTAATCAGAGTCTCCCAACTTTTCCTGGTGACCAGATATGGTTAATACTAGTACATTATAAATCTGACCATAGTGATTGGCCCTCAGTGAGCTTCAACTGAACCAATCAGAATCTTTCCCTGGGGGGGTGGGGGGGGGCCTGGGTGGCTCAGTCGGTTGGGCGTCCAACTTCGGCTCAGGTCATGATCTCACCGTCTGTGAGTTTGAGCCCCGCATCAGACTCTGTGCTGACAGCTCAGAGCCTGGAGCCTGCTTTGGATTCTGTGTCTCCCTCTCTCTCTGCCCCTCCCCTGCTCATGCTCTGTCTCTCTTTGTCTCAAAAATAAATAAAAATATTAAAAAAAAAAAAAGAATCTTTCCCTGGGGATTTATATATGAATATTGAAGAAAAGCTTTCTTTTCTCTCTGCAGTCACTACCTAAAATAATGTAATTAAATCAAGCCATGTCTCTTTTCCTCCTGGTTTCCCCAGCCCATAGGAGGAAGTCCATTCCAATGCACAAACCGGTAAGAGTAAAGAAGCAGAAAGAGAGTGAGAGGAACCTGAAGATGTCATTTGAGTCCTTGAAGCAAGATTCCCTCCTGGATTCCCATTCATTCTCCCTTCTGCCTAAGTTAGTGTGAGTTAGGTTTCTCTCAGTTGCTTCTGAGTAGTCCTGACCAGTAAACATATCTTCTACGTATAAGGGAATACTTATCTTTTCATCCTCTGTAACAGAAGGGCATGTGCCAAGCTGTTCCAAGTGATAATCAGTTTGTTTTCCAAATTGATGGCCCATGGAATGCTAATATTCCACAGGATGTTAACATGTGTGCCATGGATATTGTGTTGGGTATTCAAGTAAGCTTGAGAAAGATAAACAATGTGAAATAGATTTCTTCACAGTAGGATCTCTCAGAATAGTTATTAGAATATAGTGGTATGCAATATGAATTCTCAAAAAGACGACTAGTGTACTAATTTCCGCAAATTATCTGATAATCGAAGCTTTTTTGAATAGAATCCAGCTTGGGAAATGTTACTTGCCTTTCCATTGAACAGGCAGGGATGGCTATCCAAGTAAACTAATACGCATAAACACATACACACTTATTCACTTGTACTATAGTTGTTTGTTTCCATGTGTTGTTTGTGTTAGACTACACTTCCTGAGGGTATTGGCTATGTCTTAATTGCCTTTGTATCCCCAACAACTAGCATAGTGCCTAAAACAGAAGGCAATATTCATTATTCACCCATAAATGAAAGAGATTAAAATTTTTAAAGTTATGGCAAACATTTGATTAAATTTTCTTAACTGTAGGTAAATAACAGAAGAGTTGACAAAATAAAAAATTAAGAATAAATTGAATATACCCTCTTCTGTTAATCAGTGGGTATTCCTTTGGAATATATTTAATCATTTGAGGAGTAGTAAGAGAAGTTGAACCACTTCAACTTCAAATCAAGTGTCCAGCTCCTTAAAATGATCAGGAACCATAGATGCTAAAAGGCAAACTCAAAGATGATTTCCATGACACGAACTTCCTGGTACTGTGATTTTGGATGGGCAGGAGAGGCACAAATGACATGTTGGCTCTCAGGAAATATGATTTGGAATTTAACAACCTACCCAGGCAAATCAGCATTTATTTGCCTCACTGCCTTCATATATTCATTTATTCCACGTATTTGTATTAAGTGCCACATATATGAGTGTGTAAAAATCATACTCCTACCAAATCACATAAGAAAATCCCAGAGCCATTAGATATACCTATAAAGTAGACAAACACAGACTACATCTAGATTTTTGAATACATACGGGGCTTGCCACTTGCCATCACAGGAGTTCACCAAGAAGAGACATCTGTCATTTAACACTACTTGGGTAATTTGCACAGTAACTCTTGAACTCACAAATGGTTTATGGTAAAGTTTAATGTCACAGCTAATATGTATTGCATTTAAAACATCTTTAAGATGCTATCATTTTATCAACTACATAAGAAGGGAACTCATATTGAGGGTTTACTTCACAATATTAGGTTTCTTTAAATTATTTTCCCACTTTGGAAAGGAAAAAATTGTTTTTCTTAATGCTATTTTTTTATTCTGAGAGAGACAGCATCAGAGTGCCGGCACGTGAGTGGGGGAGGGGCAGAAAGAATGGAGAGCAAATATCCCAAGCAGGCTTCGTGATGTCAGCGCAGAGCCTGATGCAAAGCTCCATCCCACCAACTGTGAGATCATGACCTGAGCCATTATCAAGAGTCAAACGTTTAACCGACTAAGACACCCAGGTGCCCAAGAAAAAGAAAAATTTTAAAGTAAGAAAAGGAGAAGCATAGGTGATTAGTTTCATTGGATTTTCTTCCCTGAAGAATTCTTCTAAGATACATATAATTTCTGATGACCCTAATTTCAATAAGAATGTTTTCAGACTCACAACTGAAGGAAGCATTGTGTGGGTATGAAATTTTAAAAAGCCACACTAATAAAATATACCACTGGGTTACCAAATTAAAATATTTCACTCTGGTTTTATCTATGTTCACCTTCTGATTTTAATTGGTCCTGTCTTTCCAGAGACAGACATATAGGCCGTTTTGATGGAACTGGTTTCCCTTTGTCAGGAGTCCTGACAGGATGGCATTAAGAACAAAAGAAACACAGTCCTCTCCCCTCAAACAAATGACTTAAGTAAATAGGATTAATAAAACTTGCCGTCTCTACTATTGTTTGAAAATCCCCTTATGGTCTCTTTCTTTCCTTCCCAGGTTTCTCAGAACTTCTATAGGCAGCAAACATCAAAAGGACCGAAGATTTTTATACTGATTCAGCCACCCACAGCAATGAAGTAAACCCTGATTTTCTTTTAGTCTAGGAAATGATCAGCAAAGAGGCTTCATAAACAGCCTCTTTAACACTTGAAGCTTAAAAAACAAGAAAAAAAATCAGTGTAGCAGAATGGTTACTGCCATAAACACCTTTGAAGGTTTTTCTTTTTCTTTTTTCTTTTCTTTTTTTTTTTTTTTAAGTAACCCTTCTAATCCCTCCTCTACCAACATTATAGAATATTTTCTTTACCACAACTTTTCGGTTAGGCATTTTAAATTATGCCTTTTAAAAAACAAAAGATAAAATATATTACATTTTGGGCATGACTTTCCTCCTGCTTTTTTCCTCCGCTCGCTCCCTTAAATGCTGATCCGCTTGCTGCCCCTGGGGGTTCCGCCTCCAAGTTTCAACTCCCTCCTCCGGTGACTTTCAGCCGAGTCATGCCTCTCTTAGTTCTGTCTCCTTTAGGTCTCAGAATTCAGCCTTTGGGACTGAATCACTGACACCTCCACACAGCAGCGCACCCGGCAGTCCAGCCAAGTGCACGCTGACACGTTTGCATCTCGGGGGAGGGGACCCGTCCCCCGTGCAGGCTTGATGAGCTCTGAGGCCAGGTGAGATGCTGAAGCTGATGTTCTAGAAAGGCTATTGAGGCCAAGAGAGAAATCTGTGGCTTTCTCCAGAACTCAAGCAGACACATCAGCTTGAACATAGTACTGTAGGCTAAAGTGACCAACTTTACCGGGAAAGATAAGATAAAGTGGGCAGAGATCCAGATAAATGTATAAGTAATACTTGAATCAGTGACCCTCCGCCCCCCCCCCTTTTAAAGTTTATTTATCTTTCGACAGAGTGAGCACAAGAGCATGTGTGAGCAGGGGTGGGGCAGAGAGCCTTGCAGAGCCCCATGGGGGGCTCTATCTTGGGGAATGGAGATCAATGAGCTGAACCAAAATCAGGTGTTGGTTACCTAACCAACAGACACACAGGCGCTGTGTTTTTTCCTGTTTGTTTAGCCCCCCCTTTAAAGGATTTTTTTTTTCTCCGCAGCACTGTTTGGGTAAGGGCAGAAATAAATCTCAAAAACCCTGTATTTTCCTTTCCTACATTAAGCTAGACATACACACACTGACATTCCATGGGACAGCTCTTTGAACGGAGAAATGGAGAAATTCCTAGAGGAGAGTCGTGGACCAGAGAAGCACAATGAAATAGGTCGACAAAACCACACTTTGTACAATTTAACAGTGTATCAGCTATATATTATAGCTAAATCCCAAGTTTGAGGAGCAGCCGGGGAAAGGGTAGACAGGCTAGAAGAGAAGTAGGGCAGAGTTTCCTAAGTTGCTGGTGTAAACGAAACAGGTAATTTTTATGAAATTTTACTCTAATAAAAGTCACAATGGCCAAATGTTGGCCTCTCTAGACACAGCTAACAAAGGACACCAGGAGATGGGTTGTGTCTCTTTTCACGTTTTGCACCGTGTGTAAAGCAACAGCATGAGTGGTTTCTTAGGAAGAAGAGCTCTTTCTTGTCACAAGACCTTCTTGGTAATCAAGCTCTGAAAAGAAACAGGCCCAGCTCTCCTAGGGGCCTGATCATGACCCCCAAACACTAAGCCCACAGGAAAACCCACTTAGTCCAAGTTAAACTAACAGAAGCGGCGTTAATCTTGCTCCTCAAAGGTAAATTATTTACTCTCCCTCAAGTTACTGGGTGATCCAGTGGCCTGGATAGCAAAAGAAAGCTATTTCATTTTCTATAAAAGCTATAAGCTGAATATCCATGTAATTCTAATTTCTTTCTCTTTTTTGGCATCAAGAATTTATTATCAGAAAAATTGATAAAACTGGGAAAATAAATATTCTCTTTAAACAGAAATTAAAAATGGTTGCCCCAAATAACACAATGGTCAATAGTTAAAATAACTCTTCAAATATTAAGTCGACACTTACACATCCTTCAACCTGATAACTTTATTTTAATTGAAGTATAGTTGACACAACGGTACACAATATTCATTTCAGGTGTGCAACAGTGATTTGACAAGTCCATGTTATGCTGTGCTTACCACAACTGTCACCACACAACACTATTATCATACCATTGACTGTATTCCCTATGATATACCTTTCATCCCTGTGACTTATTCTGTAACTGGAGTACTGTATCTCCCACTCCCCTTCATTCATTTTTCCCATTCCCCCAACTCCCCTCCCCTCTGGCAACCATCAGTTTGTTCCCTGTATTCACTCATAATTTTAATTTCTTAGAGATATAGCCAACCTTGTCACATATATGAAAGGCAACTCAGATTCTCTCTCCAACCAACTCTAAATTTTAATCTTTATTGTCCTCTCCCGATTGTCACAACTCCTCCTGCCAGATTCCCCATTATTTCAAGAGACAAGAATATTCCCTAAGGCCTCCTCTTGAGTATACATCTTTCTGAGATCATGTTTCTGGTTTCCCTGAAGACTGTCACATCAATAAATCTATCTTTTGCCTGGATCCTCCGTTGTGAAAGTAATTTTATCACCTTAGCCAGGCACAGCCAACATTTCTCATATGTATTCTTCAATCTGATCAGAAATGTCTTGCTTGGACTGCTCCATTTGAATGCATAACAGCATTTATATGAAGACCTTGGCATAATTGCAGATGGAGACAAGCCTTTCTGCAAATAGGCCAATTGCCAAGCACAGACCACAGGAAGACCCTAGCTGAACCTGGCCCAACATAAAATGGTTTATGTCCATTACATCGAAGCCTTAGGAAGGGTTTGTAGAGCGATAGTCTGAGACATCATAAGGATTAACTTGCACCAAAAGCTCCCAGGATTTAAAAAAAAAAAAAAAAAAGGCATCAAAAGCCTTGATCTTTTAGAAACATCTAGAGCTTTCAAGCCCACACATACTCAGATGGTACTGATAATCCTCTTTCTGTTTGTAGGATTTGGAAGAACTACAAAGAATAAAGAGCCACAATATTTTGACAAAGTGATGTATTCTTCTCTTTAGGTATACTCGATGGAAACGTGGTCTTTCCCCCTTCAATTACTAAAACCTAAGTACAAGAAGCTTTGAGTAGATACTTTATAGGAATACAATAGATAAATACACATACTTATTTGGTATATATAAAGTACTGATATTTTAAAAATCATCTCGTTGTATAAAACTTGACAGTTTTCAAGGTACTCTCCCATACATTATCTAGAGAGACTCAGTATAAAACATTTTATTATTCAACTAAACAGCATTACTCCCTTTTTCCACTTCTGATTACATGAGAGGCCATCAGCAATTTTTTTATTTAATTAGGATTTATATCCCACCTGTTTCCAAACAAGATTGGAAATGATGCATAATATTAAACCCAGGGTAAAATGGCAACATTAAAAATCAAAGAAGATACAAAAACAAGTAAAAGGAGTAGATGTTTCCAAGCAACTGCAACAAGTTGTGACAGCTGGGCCATGAACTTGCCTCTCACAGGAGTTAGCATTTGCTCGCCAGGTGGGAATGCTGAAACTCTCGGCTATTTAACAGGATGTTTACAGAACTGTTTTACCATCAGGGCCCCTGGATTAATCACACTGCTATCTTTCTCTGACAGTGGTTGGTAAGCCAACTGAAATGGCATTTTCAGTGGTGCTTCTATTTAGAATGCAGATTCCTGGGCTTAATCTTAAAATCCCTGGTGGTACAAATCTGGAATTGTATTTTCACATGCCCACTAGGTTATATTTTTGCTCTGTAAATTTGGAAACCACTGCTTTTCTGGGATTAGTGGCTGTTGCATGGGAACAATAGAAAACCCAGCTTCAAGAAGGTAGAAGATTGTTCTAGTAATCAGTCTCTTGGATACTGCTTTTTGCCTTCCTATTCCTTCCCTGTGCTCATAATACTTTCAAATTCCTGGTTCATTACCCGCTTAATGTTTTACTTTGGATGTTCCCACACACTTGGCCTCTTCTGACTATAATATTCTCCTTCCAGCATCCCATCCCCGTCCTGCTCATCAGCTTGGTTTAGATTCCTGCCACAGATTCCTGATACGTGTGTATGTGCCATCACCTGCTGGTAATTCCTAAACTCACTTTGATAGCTCTGCACATGTTGCAATCTTTACTTGTCTCACTTGGGGTTAATTTACCCCACTCCTGGGGTGCCTGGGTGGCTCAGCCCGTTAAGGGTACGACTCTTGTTTTTTGGCTCAGGTCACGATCTCATGACCCATCTGTGCTGACAGCATGGAGCCTGTTTGGAATTCTCGCTCTCCCTCTGACCCCCCCCCCTTCATGCTCTCCCTCTTTCTCAAAATAAACTTCTTAAAACGTAATTTAACAAAGTTTACTCCATTGTTGTTTATGGGAACATGTGAGATGCTCCCTCCCTGACTTCTGGCCATTGGTGCCCAGATGGGGACTTAGGTAGGAGGAATTCTCTCTTCTCTGCTTTTATTTCCAGTTAAGGGACCTTATGGGATTATTCTCTGTATTTAAGGTATGTATCTTATGCTTTTCCCACTCTCCAAATCCTCCCAAAGTCTGCT
Organism: Leopardus geoffroyi; assembly: GCF_018350155.1. NCBI lineage: Eukaryota > Metazoa > Chordata > Mammalia > Carnivora > Felidae > Leopardus > Leopardus geoffroyi. The sequence continues at coordinate 148,047,240 of NC_059328.1, forward strand.
ATTCTTGTTATTTTCCACTTCCCCCTCAATATATTAACTGATACTGTTGTCTCCTGATGTGCCTCTGGTGTTTGGCCATTTCACATGAAGGCACATCCAACATCCTGACTTTAAAGTTTGTCGTCCAGATTTCTGCCCTATAGTGATCAAATCTCCAGTTATATGCATGGGGTTTCATCACCGTTCAGCACCTATTTAGCCCCAAGGTCTTGTTCTTGTTCTCTGAATTTTTGCCTATTCTCTTAAAATTTAGGATAATACTCTGCCCCTCCCCCCACCTTTATTAGGCTTGTAAGACTCCTGTCGAAAATATTTGCTCCCTCTTCAAGAAGTATCTTTGTTCCTAGCTCAGAGCCCCTCTTTCTGGTCATAGACCACCCAGGAAACAATTTTTAAAAGATCATGTGTCACAGACTAGGAACCTGGAGTTCTCCCTTTGTCAGCTAAGAGAGTGGACGCAGAATTAAATAGGAGAGAGACTAACGTCCAGGAGGAGACAAAAGCTGGAACAGGCGTTTCATCTCCGTATTTATTGAGTACTCAAGATCTTACACACGTGGTGAATGTGGAGAAAACAAGATCTTATACACGTGGTGAGCGTGGAGAAAACAATCAGTCAGTAATCATTAACTTGTGTGTGAGAGAAGCAAAGGGTCTGAGGGTCAAGTGGTGTTTGTGATCAAGGTACATTGGTGCCAGATGGAAAGTAATTTCCTGCAGGTGATATAACAAGTTTCTTGTGATCTCATTACAATATCTCAGTAACTAACCTCAGGTGCTTTCGTCCCGTGGTGGCAGCTTTCTGGCCTAAGATTTTTTCTACCTCATTTATGTAAGTATAAGGAATTTTTGAACCTATTTCCCCACAATCATGTACAGCACATCCTGAGAGTTTTCTGTGTTTGATTCTGCTTCCTAAGCTACCAGTGTTAACAAGACCAGATGAAAACACCACCTCCATACTGAAGACTGAAGTTCCTTCAGTCTTTCATTCAAGACTTCAAAGTTTCTGGGAAAGCTTTTACTTTTCTTCAAACTGACCAGACAAGCCACAACGAGTATAGAGTGCCTCTTGGGTGCATGAGGCATAGGACCTCACTTCTGAATTTTGGGAGAACTCACAGGGGAGGCAGCACAGCTAATATGGCACAGTAGGTCTGCACACAGGCAATCCCATAGCTATCCATAGGGAATCACAATTATCTCTTCATGTGACCTACGTCATGATTGCTTTCATCTGCTGGGGTCAAGTGCCAAAGCTGCCTCATACCAGCTGGTGAGAGCCAACTGCTAGATGTTTAGGATCTTTGCAAGCTAGTTGCTTAATACAGGCATCAATTAACATGAAATTATATTAACTTACAATAAAATAAATTATATTTAGAAACAAAGGCAGCATGGCTAACAGACACACGAAAAGATGCTCTCAACATTACTCATCATTGCAGAAATACAAATCAAAAAGTACAATGAGATAGCACCTCACACCTGTCAGAAGGGCTGAAATCAAAAACAAAGAAACAAGTATTGGTAAGGATGTAGAGAAAAAAAAAACCCTGATGCACTATTGATGGGAACGCAAATTGGTGAAGCCACGCTGGAAAACAGTATGGAAGTTTCTCAAAAAGTTAAAAATAGAACTACCCTACATTCCAGTAATCACACCACTGGGCATTTACCCCCAAAACACAAAAACACTAGCTCAAAGGGATACATGCATGACTATGTTTATTGCAGTATTATTTACAATTGCCAATTTATGGAAGGAGCTGAAATGTCCATCAATTGATCAATGGATGAAGAAGATGTGGAATGGAATATTATTCCACATAATGGAATATTATTCAGCCATAAAAAAGAATGAAATCTTGCCATTGGCATCAACATGAATGGAGCTAGAGAGTATAGTGCTAAGTGAAATAAGTCAGAGAAAGACAAAAAACATACAAATTCACTCATGTGGAATTTAAGAAACAAAACAAACGAGCAAAGGAAAAGAGAGACAAACCAAAAAAACAGACTTTTAACTATAGAGAACAAACTGATGATTACCAGAGGGGAAGTAGGTGGAGAGATGGGTGAAATAGGTGATGGGGATTAAGGAGTGCATTTGTTGTGATGAGAACTGAGTAATGCGTAGAGTTGTTGAATCACTATATTGTACACCTGAAAATAATCTAACATCTTTACTGGAGTAAATGCATTACAATTAATAACTTGTATAAATAATACAATACACAAAAAAATGAAAAATAAAAAAGGTAACAAATAAAATCAAATAGTAATTATTTTACTATTATCTATGCTCTTGAGGTTATTTATGTCTGTTATATCTATACAGTAGAAATAATATATAATGGTATGCAAGTGAACATTTCCTCTCAACTCTGTGTTAAGTGACATCAGTAGGTTGTTTGAAATAAACCATGGTAAAAGTATGTACACCACAGAAGACCGTAAATGCTACTACATATCAGGGCTTATTCCATGCCCTATCCCAAACCCCTAGCAAGTTGTTGAATATTTACCAGCACATTATTGTTGTGAATCCAGTTAGTATTAAGATGGAGAAACACAAAGGAACAGTATAATTATGTGGAATTTCCTGACTTTAATTCACAAGTTCCCATTTCCTCCAGCTTTCTTTCCTTTCAAAGTGGTCTGACATCTCCCAAGTCAAAACATGTGGAAGTATAATCTATATCAAACAACTGACCTGAATAATGTTCATATTGAATTGTTATTTTATTAATTGTCTCTCCTCTCTAAGGTGAAGTCAGAAATTCCTTTATATAAATTTTATATCTGACTTTTCTCTGTTCGAAATCCCTGCTCCTTTACCTACATTGTCCCCTAGACCCTATTCTGCACATGTGTGTATCAGTGTTTGTGTGGGCATATCTCTAGGCTCTGTACAGCAGTTGTATAGTTACTTCTTATTAGCTAAGTTGAACTTCAAATAACTACAATTTAAGCCCAACTCTGTATCTACTAAGACACTAGAAAGGGAGATCATTAAATGTCTTTGAATCAATAGTTGAATTCTTAAGAGGGAATTCAGGAGGAGGTCAGCAAATGTTATTAAAGGATCAGGAACTGACTCAAGAAAATATAAAGAAAGTAAGACTCTTTATATGGCAATGATAAGGCTAATGGTAAGCTGAAAGTGATCTTGCAGAATGCCTGGGAATTTTATACAGAGGAGTCATTGTTCTCAGTTTCCACTTAGGATAAGTTCAGAGAGATTCAACTTACAGCACTTCATAGAACTTGAGAGGAATTCAGTAAAAGAAAATTATCTTAATGGCTTTTCCCCCCTAAAGTTGTTTTTAATCAGCCATTTTAATCAATGATTCCATAGAAGCTTAATTTGGAGGTAGAGAATCTTATTACTAAAAAGTCACCCAAAAATGCAGTCAATGGAAGATGGGATGTCTGGATTTTCCCCAAAAGTAGATATGGACTTCAGGTTTCTAAATATTCTCTGATGTTCTAAGCTCACCTGAAGATCATATTTACTAAGAGTACCCCAAATAGATGGGTATGTATACATAAGGGATAAGGTTATAAATACCTAAGACACATAATACTAACTCAGACCAAGAAAACATTCTGTCTGAGACTCAGTGTCTGATCATGCCAATGAGATCCCTTTGTGGGAGGGCCTTAAATAAACAAGTGACCCTAATAACCTACTACGTCCATTTTGTGTGTCTAATCCCATTTTGAACCCATTAATACATTAACATGTGCAACCTCCCAGGGTAATTATTTCCATAGTTTTTTATTCTAGTATTCTGGAATTTGTTTAATCTCTGTGCATACATTAAACTTTTTTTGGGAAATAGGGTATAAACCACTAAATATATAGTAATTGTTTGACTCAATTAATTATAATTAATAAATTTAAAAAGTCAGAATTTACCCTACTCAAACCCTACAAGATTTAAGGCTTCGGAGGACTTTCATAATTTGGCCTCTATATATCTACTCAACCTTTTCTCTCACTGGAACCTTTCCCCAAACCACTCCAAATCCTATGCTTCAACTCTACCAAATTATTGTCACTTCCTTAAAATAGCCACAGGTATTTGGCAGAAAGATATTTCCCCTTTCTGAAAGATGTTTCCTTCTACCACGAAGACTTCCTGACCCGCCTGCCACCGCCTACCTGGTTTAGATGCTGTTGCCATGTGTTCCCATAGTACTTTGTGCTTGCTCTCACCAAGAGTATTTAAATTCCCTATTTAGACCATCAGGTCCTTGAAATCAGGGACTGTCTTTTTTGTTCATTACTCTATGAAAATATAGAAGGCATTTGGTTATTATTAACTTATAAATTAAATAGGTTAATAGATTTGGAATAAAATCACCACTGAGTTCCATACTAGAGGCTCAGTTCATCAACTCTGGCCCTCTACAAAGAATAGCCCGATGAGTCATACTCATCATTTTTCTGAATCACACTAGGAATCATTCAGTCTCCCAAATGCAAATTTATGGTGATTTTTATACACATGCCAATTCATGTTTTTGCTTTCTTTTGTAGTGATGTCTGGGATTTCATTGAACTTCTTGGCTAATATCTGCAGGCAATACTTGTAGTGGTCCAAGATCTATTTTATAGGTTGGAAAAGATCATTTAAAACTATCATCCTGTAAGGATGGTTTGTAGGATAAAAAAGGTAGAAACAGTGAACTGTGTTTAAATTTATCTTGTTTGATTTTGTATGTTACTGGTAGCACACATTTTATTTAGCCCTTTGTTAAACATAACTGAAAAGCCACTGTGAAGTTCAACATCTCCCCTAAGAAGCAAAAGCAGGAGAAACTTTCAATGTGACGAGGGACATTAAGCCCTAATTTTGAAACAGCTTTGTCCTCACAAAGATGACTTATTAAGGAAACTAAAACAAGAGTGGAAAAATCAAGGAAGGGATGATCAGACTAGTAAAGATTAGTTGAATGTAAGGAAGTCTGCTCTAAATTTGTGTATAGGCTTTACTGGGAGAACAGAAAAGTGTCACGGCAGTAAGGTGTGAATTGGGGGAAAAAAACATCTTGTCTTGGTCTATAAGAAATCTTACTTGTCTTTATTAGTTTGCTCTAAAGTATATGATATTTGAAGCTTGGAAAATAACTTTCTTAAAATAGTTTCAGTACAAAGAGATATTGATGTTAATTTAAAATTCGTTTTCTTTTTTTTTTCAATATATGAAATTTATTGTCAAATTGGTTTCCATACAACACCCAGTGCTCATCCCAAAAGGTGCCCTCCTCAATACCCATCACCCACCATCCCCTCCCTCCCACCCCCCATCAACCCTCAGTTTGTTCTGAGTTTTTAAGAGTCTCTTATGCTTTGGCTCTCTCCCACTCTAACCTCTTTTTTTTTTCCTTTCCCTCCCCCATGGGTAAAACCCGTTTCAACTGACAAGTTATTTTTAAGTTATTTTTCTATAGCAGAACTTAGGAGTTCTAAATGACATTTTCTGAAATAAACTGAGATTTTAATTCCAAGTCATGTCTCACAGGAAAATTGCAGGTGAATAAGGAAGGTCGCCTTATAATTATTAGTAAAAATATAGTTATCTGCTTAGATTGTTATCAGGAACAAGCAAATGTTTCTTTTCCTTTGGGAATATAAGGGTCAAATGATACAAGCTTGCTTGTAACTGATGATAATTAAAGATTGGTGATTAAAGCATAGGTGTTTTTTTTTTCTGCCTCTTTCTTCATAAACTTGCTTTCTTAATAATTGTAATCAAAAGTTTAGTAAAAAAATACGATCAATTTTATGTCATGAGACTTTGAAAAGCAACCCAGGAGGGTTGAGACATTCTCAAACTGGTCGTTCTGGTAGTGATTGTAAATCATTCTGATGGAGGGAGAGGATAATCAAAAGATTCTGTACATTCATCCAAAAAATCATCTGCACAAGAATGGGGGTGGAGACGCAGGGTTTAGTGGCCCATGTATAAAATTAGATGGTCGTTGGGGTGCCTGAGTGGCTGAGTCGGTTGAGTGTCCGACTTCTGCTCAGGTCATGATCTCACGTCTGTGGGTTCGAGCCCCACGTCAGGCTCTGTGCTGACAGCTGAGAGCCTGGACCCTGCTTCAGATTCTGTCTCCCTCTTTCTCTGCCCCTCCCCCACTCGTGCTCTGTCTTTCTCTCTCGCTCTCTCAAAAATAAAAAATAAACATTAAAAAAAAAAGGTTGTTATCTAGATCCACACACTGAAACAGGTTATGTCTCACTAGTTTATTTTAGTCTGAACAGTTCTATCAGTTCTTTTACTCATGATATTCACTTTTTTGAAGCATTTAAAGTTGTTTTGCAACATGTCTGTCATTTTGGATTTATCTGATTATTTTCTGTTGGTATCTAATTATTTCCTTTCATTCCTCTTCCCCCTGAATTTCCTGTAAGTTAAGTCTCAAACAAGGAAGGGCTGACCAACTATAACTCACAGGCCAAATTCAATACCCCACTTTATTTTTTGTAAATAAAGTTTTATTGGAACAGAGCCACACGCATTAGTTTACATATTGTCTATAGCTGATTTCCTGATATAAGGACAGGGTTGAGAGTGGTCACAGGAGACCATATAGCTCACAAAGCCTTAAAAAATTACAGTCCGTCTCTTTCTAAAAAATCTTTGCCAATTCCTATACTAGAAAATCGGTTATATTGAGATAAAGTATTTTGGGCAAAACGGTGATATAAGATGTATTTAATATCACATCATCTCAGAAGGCACAATGTCAAGCTATTAGTCCACTATGAGTCATGTTAAATTAGCACATTTGATTAAAGTGGCGATACCCAGATCTCCCCATTGTACACGCATGTTTTCCCCCCTCTTTTCATTTAGTAAGTAATTCATGGAGTGATACTTTCGCTCTGCATAAATATCTTATTTCTCAAAAATTTTCCATCCAAAGATTTTACTATCTATTGATGATCTTTGCCTGAAATAATTATTACATTGGAGATTGAAAAGTGCCAGTTTGATGAATGGATAAAGAAATTGTGGTTTATATACACAATGGAGTACTACGTGGCAATGAGAAAGAATGAAATATGGCCCTTTGTAGCAACATGGATGGAACTGGAGAGTGTTATGCTAAGTGAAATAAGCCATACAGAGAAAGACAGATACCATATGTTTTCACTCTTAAGTGGATCCTGAGAAACTTAACAGAAACCCACGGGGGAGGGGAAAGAAAAAAAAAAAAAAAGAGGTTAGAGTGGAAGAGAGCCAAAGCATAAGAGACTCTTAAAAACTGAGAACAAACTGAGGGTTGATAGGGGGTGGGAGGGAGGGGAGGGTGGGTGATGGGTATTGAGGAGGGCACATTTTGGGATGAGCACTGGGTGTTGTATGGAAACCAATTTGACAATAAACTTCATATATTGAAAAAAAAAGTGCCAGTTTCTAAATCTATTATTTCTTCAACATTTATGAGCTGACAAAATAAAACAATCTAAGCTCCACTTATAATTTCTCAGCTCTAGACCTAGAATCAGGCATTTTCTTTTCAATTAATCCTGGTTCCTTTAGGTGAAAATGATGGTTAGAGCGAATCAAAGCCACAATGAGGTACCAACTTACACCTGTCAGAATGGCTAAAATTAACAACTCAGGAAATAGCAGCTGTTCGTGATGATGCGGAGAAAGGGGAACACTCTTACACTGCTGGTAGGAATGAAAACTGGTGCAGCCACTCTGGAAACCAGTAGGGAACTACACCATGACCCAGCAATTGCACTACTAGGTATTTACCCAAAGGATACAAAAACACTGATTTGAAGGGGCACATGCACCCCACTGTTTATAGCAGCACTATCAATAATAGTCAAATTGTGGAAAGAGGCCAAATGTCCATCAACGGATGAACGGATAAAGAAGATGAGTTATATATATATGTATATGTATATATATATGTATATATATATATACATATATATACATATATATGTGTATATACATATACATATACATATACATATACATATACATATGGAAAGAGAGTATTATGCTAAGTGAAATAAGTCAGTCAGAGGAAGACAAATACCATATGATTTCACTCATGAGGAATTTAAGAAACAAAATAGATGAACATAGGGGAAGGGAAGGAAAAATAAAATAAGATTAAAAAAAAAGAGAGGGACACAAACCATAAGAGATTCTTAATTACGGAGAACCAAGAGGGGTGCCTGGGTGGCTCAGTTGGTTGAACATCTGGCTTTGGCTCAGGTCATGATCTCATAGTTTGTGAGTTCGAGCTCCGGGTTAGGCTCTGTGCTGACAGCTCAGAGCCTGGAGCCTGTTTGAATTCTGTGTCTCGCTCTCTCTCTGACCCTCCCCCGCTCACACTATGTCTCCCTCTCTCAAAAATAAATAAACATTAAAGAAAAATTTTTTAAAAATACAGAGAACAAACAGAGTTGCTAGAGGGGAGATAAGTGGGGGGATGAGCTAAATCGGTGATGGGCATTAAGGAGGGCACTTGTTGGGATGACCACTGGGTGCTATATGTAAATGATGGATCACTAAATTTTATTCCTGAAACCAATACTACACTATATGGTAACTAACTTGAATTTAAAAAAATTTTTTTACATTTATATATTTTTGAAGACAGAGTGAGACAGAGAGTGAGCAGAGGAGGGGCGGAGAGAGAAGGAGACAGACTCTGAAGCAGGCTCCAGGCTCTGAGCAATTCAGCACAGAGCCCGATGTGGTACTCGAACCCACAAACTGTGAGATCATGACCTGAGCCGAAGTCAGATACTTAACTGACTAGGCCATCCAGGCGTCCCTTAACTAACTTGAATTTAAATAAAACCTTGGAAGAAAGAAAAAGAAATGGGGGGGGGGGGAAGAGAAAATAATATTTAGAAATCAATACCTAAATTGATGTAGATGCTAGTCTGTGTGATTTAGCACCTGCAGTGTATGGCCCACAGGCTGAAATATTTATTATCTAGCCCTTTACAGAAAAAGTGTAGTGACCCCAGTTACAGAGGGATAACAGAAGGGAGGGCCATCACAGACTTAAATAGTACTAGATATACTCATTGCTATTGAAGTGTCATTGTTTCTAGGCCATTTCAGTGACTATTTCCAGAGAGAGAAAAATTTATTTAAAACAAAAAAAAAATCACAAGTCCTTATTGATATCTTCATTTTATGTTTAATACTAACATTTTAAAATTTTATTAATTTAACATTGGTATCTTTTCTTGTACACACAGTCCTAGCCCCATTAACATTAAAACGTTCTTTTAAATGTTTTGTCCTACCACAAAAGTAGAATATTTCAAGGTCACAATTAGCACAAACATTAAACCTACTGAGTGAAGTTTAGGATTTCTTTCCAGTAAAACAGAAAGTTTTCCCTTAGAATTCATCCAACAAAGGCTGTAAAAAGCACTAGTTTCAAAAGTTAGTTGAAATAATTTTTTTCTTCATGTGGTTATATTATCTTAGTTGGGGAGGCTATGAAAAAATTTAAATTACCACTAGGGAAACTGGAATATAGACTAGATGCAGGAGGATATTATGGAGTTTTTGTTCATTTTCTTAGCTATCACAATGGTATTGTGGTTAAGTAGGTGACTGTCCTTATTCTTAGCTAAATCATGCCAAAATATTTAGTGGTGAGATTTCATGATGTCTGAAATTTTCTTTATTTTTTATTTTTTTTAGAAAACCTGGATTTATTTGTTAAACTATAACAAAGACAAAACAATTTCATCTGAAGCACTCGGAGTACTTACATCCCAATTTCACCTGTTGTTATGGACACCGACCCAAGAAGTTAGAATTAAAGGATATAAACTAAGAGATTATAACAAAACAGACTTGTGAAACGTGGTGAAAGGAGTAAAAGGTAGTCAGAAGCACTTGTGTTAGTGGTATATGTGGCTAGGATATTTCCCAAGAGGCTCCCTAGTGATGCCTGAATGAATTTATCTGTGTCCCAAGTTAGTAAAAAGAAACTTACCCTTATGGAGAATGAGTGGAGGTCAGGATTTCTCTGAGATCCCTTTGTCTTTCTTTTTAAGAGGTAAGGGGATCCTTAGGCTCTAAGGGGGTATATCTTAGACTCAGTCCCCCTTCTTCCCAGTCAGTCCACCTACACCTTCAAGTGCCTGTGCGTTCTCACCACATAGCCCTGCTAGGTTACAGAAGATGCATACAGTAAAGGCAGGAACTGTAGGCCCACTCTGAGGGTACCTATACACAGAAAGTTTTGAGGTAGATGATAAACTACAGATACCCTCTTGGTTAAGTTAATTCACCTTTGTTAATAAAAGTCATAGTTTCTTCTACTGGTAACAACTTTTTGTCTCCGTATAGTCTGTCTCAAAAGAGAACTGATTCGGGTAAGTTTGGGAGAAAGAAAAAGACTTTCATCAACACCCCCTCCACAGAAGAGGCACCAAGTTCTTTCTGCAGTCAGGAGCAGAATCCCCCAGCAGCATAAATCATTTTCAGTGATCAATGTCTGCATCCTCCACCTGCTCAACAACTGTTGGTGTAGTATCTACCTCCATCCCGTCTTCATAATCTCTTGTTGAGTCTTTTGTCCAGACCAGCCATGTTATGCCAGCTGCTCACAGACTGAGAAAGCATTTCTTCTAATCTCCCCAGTCAGGCTCAGCCTTCCGCTGTTATATTGGATAGTCCTGCTTCACAGGTGTAAAATATAGGGATGTCTCCCTGCCCTTGTTCACATGCTTCCACATCATAATCTTCTCCACTGCAATCATCTGAATCTTCGTCCTCAGGATCTGAATGCAAAGCCTGGCATTCACCCATTGCAGGGAACGTTGCCTCCAATGCTGACTTATCATTAGGCGCAAATCTAAATTCAGCAATAGGTTCGACAGCATCATCACTGTCTTCTCCAGCAACAGATTCTTTTGATTCTTCTCCAAATTTGGCATTCACCATAACATACAAATGCTCTCATGGATAGGCATTTAAGTCCCTGGACACTGCATGCAAACTAATGGTGGGGTATTCCATTAAGAATCCCAATCCAGAGTCATCAAACCAAGACAGGTGCCTCTCAGTGATATCAAAGGGGCCGGTGCTGAGGCCCCTGCCATTCAGCACAGCCTCAGTGTCTGCCTGTCGCCAAAGCCCTCAGCCTCAATGGCAGCAGGGACCTTTTGAGGAAGCTCATTGCAGCAGGGAGCCGGGAAGGCATAGGCGGGGAGGGAGCTGAAGCACAGCAACTCCTGCTACTTGCCCGCACTTTCTTTTAAATAATATGGCAGACCACGGTGTGTGGGGGTGGGGTGGTGGGCCAGAGGGAGCAAGAGTACAAATGATAAAGCAAATAGGGCAAAATACTAAAAATTAGTAAATCTGGGTAGAAATTCTTTGTGCCATTTTTGCAACTCTTCCTTAAACTTGAGATTTTACCAAAGTTAAAGAAAAAAGTGGAGAAAAGAGAGAAAGATGATCATTAGTTTAATATAGATTTTAAAAAGTGATTCATATACACATGCACAAACGCTATGTTACCTGGACAAGATTAATTAACATGTGTCTTGGGGAAGAAGCTTTTAATTCTGCTCTGCTTTGGCAGAGGGTCAGAGAGTACCTAGAGCTTGAAGTGCTTTACTATGAAATAGAATGGACAAAAAAAGGATGCAATCAGAGGAGAGAATAGTGCATTAGAGTGAATAAAATGTCAGGTCTTCCTAGCTTTCCTTCATTCCAGTTCAGTTTATGTAGAGACTAGTTAAGGATAGAACCCAAATACACAAGGATATTTTGCAAAAAGCAACAGCATAAATGTCCTTTCCTTCTACCATCCCACTAGACCTGGGGTCAGCAGACTTTTCTTTAGAGGGTGAGATAATACATATTTCAGGCCTGTTGCTCATACAGCCACTGTATGTCACACACAGATAGTAAGGCCCACACAGTGATTGTGGGCCTTACTGCTGCTGTGTATGTCACTCTTTATGTGTCATGGTGGCATACAAAAGTAGTCATGGACAAATGAATGGACATGGTTGTGTTCAAATGAGACATTGCTTATGGACACAGAAATTTAAATTTCATATGGTTTTCACATTATTTCTTTCTTACCCAGGTATTTAAAACTGTAAAAAATATTCTTAGCTTACAGATGATACAAAAAAACAGAAGGGTAGATGTGGTTCAAACCAGAAAACAAAAGGGAAAAACTTAACAATTACTCCTTTGTGCTGGCTGCCTTTTCGCTGTCTCACTTGGCTATGGTGATGGAAAGGGTATCCTTTGGATAGCATGACAGGGCTAAGCAGCTCTATGATTTTAAGCCACTGAGCAGATAGTAACTCTCCTCCCAGACCACCAAGATTCAAGAAGTCCAACAGCTGCTCTAAATAGAAAGGCTCATTCCAAGTTAACAATCAGTGTAATTAGGAGGAGTCATAATGTAGGTAGTAACAAGTAGAATCTTAGTCTATTGGCCCAAGATCCACCTGGAACTAGAGAGGTTTTCCATTTACTTCCTTCTGCAAGTGAAACCAACCTCATCCACTGTCTTCATACTCTGGGGCCTCTGCCTTGAAGATCGATCTCATGTTAATACCTCTGTCTAATCAAATTAGTTTGCTTGTAGATATAAACTTATCTTATTTAAATAAATGTATATTAGATACTGACAGAAATAATTTCCTAGTAATAATCTTTATTTACAATAATGCCTGTCCTTTGTGGGGTACCTGGGTGCCTCGGTAGGTTATGATCTCAGGTAATGACCTCAGTGTCCGTGCTGATGGCATGGAGCCTGCTTGAGATTCTCTCTCCCTCCCTCTCTCTCTGTCCCTTCCCCATCTTAATCTTTCAAAATAAATAAATGTTAAAAAAAATAATTTTTATCCTTTGATAATTATTTCCATAGTGACCCTGAACCGTGATGTGTGCTGAATCACAACGGGCCCCTTTGGCCAGTGAGGGTTTTCCCCTAAGCCCCTCCTCCACTGCAAATGACAAATGAGTTGAAAATATACCTCTCCAAAAAGAGCTTATAAAATAAAGGGCTTATAGGAATGGAGATGGAGATGGGGGAAGAGAAATCTATAACTATTCTCAGTATTTAAATGGTTGTCAAGGGAAGGAAGGTTCAGACTTGTTCCACATTATCTCAAGCAATAGAAGGAGGAGTAATGTGTGGAAGCTGGTGAGACAGAACTGGGCTTACTACCAAAACATAAAGAAATAACAAGAGGAAAAAAAATTCAATAGCTGTCCAAAGATGAAATGGACTGATGCAATGAAATGGACTTGTCCTGGAAGATGCAAGTTTAGCATCCGGAGATACATACCTAGGATGTATGACCATTTGGAGAGGTAGTAGAAAAAATTAAAAAAATTAAAATCATTGAACTAGGTAACCTTTATGATTTATGACATTTAACATTTAGGCTTGACACTTTTGAGATGGTATTATTTTCTGTGTAAGAAAAGAAAAGGGGGATAAAGATAAATAACCAAAAGAGTGAGGCAATTCCTTATTCCTCTAGTTTAACCACAACAAAGACAAGTGTGGCTCCTTCATCTACAACAAATTGAGGCCCTACCATTTGTCGAATAGTACTTTTCTCTAATTATATGTATTTTCTCACTTGATGAATATTTATTAAGATAGTGTGTTACCTACAATGTACAAAATACGAGGGCATTGTGTAGACACAGATTCCACTCTTATAGAATTTACAATTTATTGGAAAAGATAAAAATCTAACAAGTAATTACAATTAAAATATGGGTGTTGAGATTGTGCAGATATAGGGCATTGTGATGGTCTTTTTTTTAGATAGTGTCAAGTTAGCTAGCATACAGTGTATACAGTGTGCTCTTGGCTTTAAAGGTAGATTCCTGTGATTCATCACTTACATACAACACCCAGTGCTCATCCCAACAAGTGCCCTCCTCAGTGCCCATCGCCCATTTTCCCCTCCCCCGACCCATCAACCCTCAGTTTGTTCTCTGTATTTAAGAGTCTCTTATGATTTGCTTTCCTCTCTGTTTGTAACTATTTTATTTTCTTTCCCTTCTCCTATGGTCTTTTGTTAAGTTTCTCAACTTCCACATATGAGGGAAAACATATGATATCTGTCTTTCTCTGACTGACTTATTTCCCTTAGCATAATACCCTCCAGTTCCATCCACATTGTTGCAAATGGAAAGATTTCATTCTTTCTCATTGCCAAGAAGTATTCCATTGTATATATAAACCACATCTTTTTTATCCATTCATCAGTTGGTGGACATTTTGGCCCTTTCCATAATTTGGCTATTGTTGACTGCACTGCCATAAACATTGGGGTACATGTGTCCCTATGAATCAGCACCCTGTATCTTTTGGATAAATTCCTAGTAGTGCTATTTCTGGGTCATAGGGTAATTCTATTTTAATCTTTTGAGGAACCTCCACACTGTTTTCCAGAGTGGCTACACCAGTTTGCATTCCCATCAACAATGCAAGAGGGTTCCTGTTTCTCTACATCCTCACCAACATCTATTGTTTCCTGAGTTGCTCATTTTAGCCACTCTGTCTGGTGTGGGGTGGTATCTTAATGTGGTTTTGATTTGTATTTCCCTGATGATGAGTGATATTGAGCATCTTTTCATGTGTCTGTTAGCCATGTGGAGATCTTTGGAAAAGTATCTGTTCATGTCTTCTGCCCATTTCTTCCATTGTGATGGTCTTTAAACATGATGACAAATTATTTGATATTCCCCCATTGAGAGTTTGGGGCTAAATTTCCTTCACTTGAATCTCATTGGGCTTATAACTACTCTGAACAAAAGACAAAATAGAAGTAACACTATGTGGGGGCAGCTGGGTGACTCAGTTGGTTGAGTGTCCAACTTCAGCTCAGGTCATGATCTCACAGTCGATGAGTTTGAGCCCGATGTCAGGCTCTGTGCTGACAGACTGGAGCCTGCTTCTGATTTTGTGTCCTCCTCTCTCTCTCCCACTCATGCTCTGTCCCTCTCTGTCTCTCAAAAATGAATGAATGTTAAAAAATATTTTTTTAATAAAAAAAAAGTAATACTATGTGATTTCTAGATCATGAGGCTTCTGCTTTGTTTGTTGGAAGATGGGTTTCTGGAGCTCTGAAGTACCCTGTAGGAAGTTCAGCTACTCTAAGCCTACTGTGCTTTGAAGAAGTCAAGCTTCAAAGAGTGACCATGCAGAGCTCCACTTGATAGTTTCCAGCTACACCTAGGTTTCTAGTCATTCCAGTCCTAATTAAGGAGGAAGTCACCAGATCATTCCAGCCCCAGGCATTCAAGTCCTTCCCAGTCATTCATGTCTTCCAGGCTGATAGTCCAGACCTCAAGGATCAGAGACAAGCCATCCTCTCTGGGATCGGTCCAAACTCCTGACCCAATTAATCCATAAGCATAATAATAACATCATTGTTGTCTTATGCCAATAAATTATAGGGTCATTTATAAAACAGCTCATCACAACAGGCCCATAAGAACATGTATGAAGAAGATCTAACCTTGTTTAAGTGCCAGAGAAAGGTCTCTGAGGAAGTCATATTTGAGCAGAGACATAAACAAGTAAGAATTAGCCACAGTGTTCTCAGAAGAAACAGTCTGTTTGAAGAACCCGTAGAAGCAAGAGAAATACTGGGGCCATTTAGGAACTGGTAGAGTGTAGTAGTGTAATGAGGAGTGGGATGGGCAGAAGTCAGGTGGGAGATAAAAGATGAAACAGAGGGACAACTGGGTGGCTCAGTCATTTGAGCATCCGACTCTTGATTTTGGCCTAGGTCACGATCCCAGGGTTGTGGGATCAATCTACATGCCTGGCTCTGTGCTGAGAGTGGAGGCTGCTCTCTCTCCCTCTGCCCCTCCCCTGCTCTCTTTCTCTCTCTCTCTCTCAATAAATAAATAAATAAAAATATTTTTTTATAAAAGTGAAGGAGAGTCTGACCATGATCCTCTCATAAACAATATTATGGCGTCTGAGCTTTACCAGAAGTGGGACGATAAACCACTGAAAGGTTTTTGGTATCAAAATGACATGACTGGATATGTTTGCACTGTGGCAAGGCTGAAATAGTAAGAAGTTATAGCTTTAATTCTGGTAAGAGGTAATAGTAGGCTGATCAGGATAGCAACGGGGGTCAATATTCAAACGGTAAATTCATGGGATTTATAAACCTTTGGCTGTGGGAATGGGGAGTGAGGGAGCGGGGAGTTGTCTAGGCTTCTGATTGGGTGGTGAGGTGAGTGATGGTGTCATTTATCCAAAAGGCAACAGCGGAGGAAGAACAGATCAGAAGCAGTGATGAATAGCTCCATCTGGGGAATGAAGAATTTTGTTGAAGTGCCAGAGAGACATCCATGTGGCAAAGCCAGAAGACAGTTGGTTAAATATTATAGGTAAGGAGGAGAGTATGGAGAGGAACTAATATTACCAAATGTGTATTTTAACCCATGTAATTTATAGATATTATTTCTATAATTATAATTCTGATAACCATGTTGGAGTGTTCAGAGAGCTAAGTAACCTGCCTAAGATCAGAGAGACAGGCAGTGTAGGGTAGAAATTTCAATATAGATCTTACTCCAGTTCGAAGTGAAAGACACATGGTTCTATTTTCCATTAAAAAAAAAAAATCAGTTTTTGAAAGCAGCAAGATCAGCATTTGGGAATGCCTCTCTAGTCAGTTTAGCGGGTGACCTAAAAAGCTACAGTTTTGAGGGGCGCCTGGGTGGCGCAGTCGGTTAAGCGTCCGACTTCAGCCAGGTCACGATCTCGCTGTCCGTGAGTTCGAGCCCCGCGTCGGGCTCTGGGCTGATGGCTCAGAGCCTGGAGCCTGTTTCCGATTCTGTGTCTCCCTCTCTCTCTGCCCCTCCCCCGTTCATGCTCTGTCTCTCTCTGTCCCAAAAATAAATAAACGTTGAAAAAAAAATTAAAAAAAAAAAAAAAAGCTACAGTTTTGAAAAGGGGCCAGAGAAAAAGAAAGCTGTCCAGCTGGTCTAAGCCACAGTGCAGACAGCAATGCCACTTGGCCCTGACACTGTGGATTCACTGGTGTATTCTGGATGATCAGAATGTTCTATAGTTCTTGTCTAGTAGAAACCCTCAGGATTCAACAGCACACTCATGCCTTCTTTGCAAGTTGCTATTTTTCTTTTAAGAACTAGCTCTTGGTTTACTAATGGATCCTGGTAATTATTATGGTAACTATCATTTGTCAACCAGGCACAACATAGTAGGCATTGTAGTAAGTGCTCCCATGTTTTAACTTTATTTGTCATAACAACCTTATGAGATAAGTACTATTTTCTTATCTATCTTTTATAGATGAGGGTGGGTATCAACTGGACTTTTGACTTTAAGACACTTGGTGACAGTGAGACTCTAGCTACTCCTAATGAGCTGAATGTTATCTGAACCACCTGGTCATAAAGCTGGGCATGATTAGCAGCACAGACTAATGAAATGGAAGTACGTTGGGCTTGAGCAGGATCAGAAGGCACAGGTAATTTGTATGAACCGGTGGCTTACTTTCCACATTAACATCTGTCCCTCAACCCGCACATATGGCCAAGGGGAATTCTCAGTAACTAGCTTACTGGGAAAAAACGAGCCAAGAAAGAAAAAAAAAAAAAAACAAATGAGCCAGTTTTATAGCTAGGTCTACACATCTACTGGCCTCAGACAGAAGTAGAATGCTATGGTGGATAGCCTTGCTGGGAAATCTCCCTGGAAGATGGTAAAGAGGGGAAATTTTCCATGTAGGTATAATGTCAAGAGGAATATCTTAACGTTCACTTCACCTGAGGTAAAGCGGTGACTGTCACATATTAGGTACTCAAATATTTTTAAAGTAAATGAATAAATAATGGATTAATGACAATTTGTTGGCAGTAGTTAATGGTTTGGCCAGCTGATTAGGGATATTGAAGGAATGTGATTGGAGGATTTGTGACAGGAAGATTCAGAGAGATTATGTTGATGGACCTAAAGAAATGGGTTCAGAGTGTGGGAATAATTTAGGGGTGATTTTAAAGAATTAGGTGGGAGAGATGATCTGCTAGGTTTGTGTCAGTCTTCTTCTCCAACAGACTGGTATCTGTTCAATGGGCTCATGATAAAATTCTCCCAGTGAAGAGAACAGAAGCTATACATTTCTCAGTTACATGAATTTACCTTTCTCAAGGCTAATCTGGCTACTGTCACTCTGAGCCCTTGACAGAGTAAAATACAACAGGAGAATTAGACAGTGTTACCTGGTTAAAACATTATATCACATTCATGCTATCATGGGAAAGGCAAAAGAGTTTGGATTTTCTTTCCCTGCATACCATGTTTGCATATTCGTGCACTCCTAGTATATCCCACAAGATATTGCTTCTTCCTAAGGAACTCCCTTAACTGTGCAAGAAGTAAGACAATGAGCTGAAGCCCACATGCTGCTGTCCTTATAAAACAAAGAAATGGCCTGTTGAAAACTCAGATACGTCATGAGCTGCAAGATAATATTTTGGAAGGTTGGGTGCTATTCTATAGGAGGTGGTTTTCCTCTGAAGTAATGGCCAATATATTGTGCTATTTCACAACCCAGCCAGATCATGTACGTAGGTGGACCAGTAAGTACAGGTGGGAAAGGTGTTTTTCACTATTAACCCTAAAGACACATTTGCAAAATCTCTTTTTCCCATCCCTGAGACTCTACTCTCTGCTGGTTTTAACTTCTAGTACTTCTACCAGGAGTAACAGTTACATTGAAAGGAACTGATGCAAATATTTGCCTTTTGGGGTTTATCATACCACTAAGTAAAGAAGTAGAAAAGGAAGTTACAGTGGTGGCTGGAACAATTGATATCAGAGGGAAATAGGACTGCTGTCATTTAACAGAGGCAGAAAGAAGTAGATGGAATCTAAGGAACTTCTAGGATACCTTGTGGTATTGCATGGCCAATGGTAAAAGTCATCATATACAAGCCAGCATAAGTCAACCCATTGGGTAAAGAACCTCACCCAGCCAAGATGCTGGCTGAAAGCAAACAGCAAATGTAATGCATAGTAGAAAAGGAGAATAATAAATTTGAATTGTGATCTTGACCATTTACTGAAAGAAGGTATTCATCATCTGCCATTTACATACACACACAGAGATACCTATATATAATATGTATAAATACAGATCTTCCTCAACTTATGATGGGGTTACCTCTCAATAAACCCATCATAAGTTGAAAATATTGTCAGTCAAAAATGTGTCTAATACACCTAACCTACCAAACATAGCTTAGCTTAGCCTACCTTAAATGTGCTCAAAACATTTGCATTAGCCTACAGTTGGGCAAAATTACCTAACACAGAGCCTACTTTAGGCTCTAGAATATTTTAGGCTGTGGAATATCTCATGTAATTTATTAAATACTGTACTAAAAGTGAAAAAAGGATGGTTGTATGAGTGTAAGTGTATTGGTTGTTCACCCTCGTGTGGCTGACAGGAGGCTGCAGCTCTCTGCCACTGCCCAGCATCAGGGGAGAGTATCGCCCTACACACCACTAGCCCGGGAAAAGATCCAAATCCAAAATTCTTTTCATATATATAATAATTTTCTGCCTGACTTCTTCACCTCTCTTTTCCTTACAATTTTACTTAAGGCATGTTTATTGGTAGTAGAGTAAAATTTAGTCCATAGATCATGAAATATTGAAATGGATCATAACAGAACCAGAAGACAGTAAGACAAAAAGATCTCAGAGATCTTGAATTTAGAGCTAGACAAAATGTAATAAATAAGACTTCGAGTTGATTCCCTTTAGGAATGGGGTAAGCATGTTTGGGGTTGTACAAGGTAAAATTACAGTGTTGGGTAGAAGGACATTTCTTGGCAGAGTAGTATAAAAAGAAGGGTATGTTGATTTTGCCAACTACAGTTGTGGACTATAAAAGACATTAGTTTATATTTTTCTTTCCTTTTCTTTTCTCAGCATCTGGGCCCCCTTCTTCTTTCTAATAAATCCCTCCTGTAAAGTGATGTCAGATACTTGCTTTCCCACATTTGCAACTAGCTCATGAGCATTTGATCTGAGTTCAGCCCTTCAGGTGCTGCACTTGGAAGCCAGTGATGCAAAGAAGCAGGGCCTGTGGAGACACTGTCAAGGATACTGGCAGTAGAAGCATGGCAGGGGTGTGGATAAAAGCAGCATTGCCAAGTGGGATGTCCAGAGTCCAGAGATGGCAGAGGAGAAAACCCAAGTTGTGGCATCTAATTTTCAGTGATTGGACTTGCAGGGATGATTCTGTGTAGGGAATTGGGGTACAGTCTTGACTCTTTTTATTTATTTTTATTTTGAGAGACAGACCAAGAGAGAGAGAGAGAGCTGGGGAGGGGAAGAAAGAGGGAGATACATAATCCCAAGCAGGCTCTGAACTTTCAGCGCTGAGCCCAATGTGGGGCTTAAACTCACAAACTGTGAGATAGTGACCTGAGCCAAGATCAGGAGTCCAACACTTAGCTGACTGAGCCACCCAGGAGCCCCCAGTCTTGACTCTTCTTATCTTCCCAGCCTCTGTCATTCTCAAACATTTTCTATGCTCAGTTCTGAAAATGATTCTGTAAGCTACCCTAATATAAAATATTTTTATTGCAAAATTCAAGTAGAAATACTTTCTGTTGTTTGCAAACTAGAACCCTAATTAATACAAGGGGGCTGGGCTAGATGCTTTCCAAGATTCCTCCGAGCTCTAAAATAACATGACTTTATAAATCTCATATTAAAATACATAAAGTAAGAAAATATCCTAGATTGTAAGCATGTTTCTTTCACTAAGTATTATTTAATATCATCTGATAGCCATGTGTGTGTGTGCGTGTGTGTGTGTGTATTTTTCTTATAGGAGCGGTTCCAAGCAAAGAAAGGAAGGATGAACCAGTGCTTGAAGCTATACTCTACCCACCACAGTGGAGGTATTTTGTGAAAGTTACCTTTACATGTCTCCCGATCCATAACTTGATACTTTTTTCATGTAACCATGGTTGTTAAGTTTCTGCCTACCTAGCCCTGCATCTTTAGAAGATCTTCCTAAAGTTTATGCCTAAAAGGTGAGTATTTCATTACTTGAAAGTGCTTAGTAAAACTCCCTAGCTATGGAGTTCGTTATAAAAACCTCAGTAAACCTAAAGAATGCTTGCCTCCATTTCACTCACAAATACTGTGTGGAGCCTTGGAGGACACAGCGTCCCTTTGCTGCAGAAAAGACACAGAAAATAATTTACCTCTACAGATGTAAGTGGTAAATGGGAGAAAGGCAATGCA
The DNA here is from genome assembly GCF_018350155.1 of Leopardus geoffroyi. Lineage (NCBI taxonomy): Eukaryota > Metazoa > Chordata > Mammalia > Carnivora > Felidae > Leopardus > Leopardus geoffroyi. The sequence continues at coordinate 148,068,567 of NC_059328.1, forward strand.
GTATCAAAACAAATTGATGCCCAATGAGGAACTTTCAAATGTCTGTAGCATTAATTATGGACCAAGATAAAAGTCTGTGTTCCTGGGGAAGAGAATATGAGATAACAGATTCTTGAGAAGACCATAGCATCTGGCCATTCTATTTGAAATCATAGCATCTGTGGTCACTTCACTGACACGTTTGTATGGAGGACAAATAATGGTGCTCACTACAGGGAAGCAATAATGCACATTTTGTATAAAAAATGTATTATAAGGGTTTCTGAATATTGCCTGCCCTCTACTAAACACACACCTGCTAACATTCCATTTTGTGTCCTAACTGCACCAGACAGCTCAGTGTGGCATACGGTAGAAATCCAGGAGCTTTTTTAATGAGCAAAGATTTCTAAAATCAAAAATCAAAGTTGTAAACAATAAAGTAAAAGCAACCCAAACTACTGAACAAAAGACATTATCTGATTGCTGTGGTTTAAAAAGGATCACAGATCTGAAGCTGGACTTGCATACCTGGGGAGATAAATCATCATCCAAGACCTCTACAATGACCCTCAGCTGAGCCATCTTTGCCCAGCTGGTGCTCCGTCTGCCCACTGGCACAAGCTTGCTTGTTTATTTTCACATTAAAATTACTGTATATTGCTTTGTTCATAAACTTCTTAGCCTCCCTCTGTCAACTATGCTTGGTCAGCTAAGATTCATTCACAGACTACTACAATTATGTCCAAATAATCTATATATTCATGCCCCAATATATGAAAACACACACACACACACACACACACACACACACACACACACACACTCATAGTTATGTTATACTGATGAGCAGGTTCTAAGTATTATTATTATTTTTAGACAAAATTACCTCTATGGATTGGAAGATAGCATGTTGGTTAACAGTAGGATCTATTTCAGTCTTTTAAATTAATGCTAATTTGTGAAACATTTCTGATATCACTTAAAAAACAAAACAGACAGTCTTACTAAGAACTGTATTTGTTTAATGCCTCACAGTGATCTTTGGTTGACATCATTTGGCACATCCACTTGGAAAGGGGATTTGGTTGACAGAGATTTAATGAACGAGAATATTCTACTAATTTTGGGAAATCTCTTGCTGAGAAGCAAAAACATAACAAATGTTTGTAAAGTTTCTGTTGAAGTCACTCTAATAAACGTACTCTTTAAAATCTCACAGATTAGACTATGAACCCACTTTAAATGCCCGTAATGTCTTCCAATACAACATACTGAATATTGCATATTGTTAAGAAAAGACATGGAAAATAGAAACATCTGGTTTTACTACTTAGAAAATGCAATAATTGTCAATTGCCTGCTGTTGGCAAGCACCCCAAAAACACACACTAGATTAACAAAGCCAATTTAGTGTTAGGAAGGCAGCTGGCTCTAGTTTCTTCCTTCCCACATGGTCATCACCATCCTAAACTTCAAATATGTACTGTTTTGCAACATAGAAAAACTCCATTCCTTTGGAAACGATAACTGAAATCTAATGTTTGTTACTACAGAAAGCAATGCTTTCTCCATTACACACACATCCGTGCACATGTATGCACACACACACACACACACACACACACACATACACACACACAGCTGCTTAGACAGAAACATGCAAGATTTTTGCTTGCAGAGGATTCTTGAATTGCTAACCTCCTTCGTGAATATGAAGTTTTACCTCCATGACTTCCCTGGACTACTTCAATGAGGGAATCGCATTGGAAAAAAGAATTCAGGGGCACTTCTACAAAAAGTAGGATCTTCTCAAGAACCCAATAGATGATTTGGGGCCCATACTTCAGAAAGTATAAAAAGAACTCTGGTACACTAACCTTCAAACTTCACTGCACTTCAGAATCCCCTGAAGATTTTCAAAAACTGTTGGGACCAAAATCCTAATGCCACAGATTTTGATTTAATTGATCTGGAGCTTTGTCTAGGCATCAGGACTTTTAAATATTTCCCAGGGGATTCTGTTGTAGCAAAGAATGCAACCAGGGCTCTCGTATTACATTAACATTAACTAATGAATTTCTTTTTTTATTATTTATTTATATTTAGTTGTTATCTAAGTCCCAGTTAGTCAACAATCAGTATAATATTAATTTTTGAAGTGTGCAGTTTTGTGATTCAATACTTACGTACAAAGCCCTATGCTCATCACAACAAGTGCATTCCTCAATCTCCCTTTGTGCAACTCTATAGACAACTCCCCTAACCATGACTCTTTGCTACCATTTTGCCTCTTCTGGAATGTCATATACATTTGATCACAGAGTGTATGGTATTGGGTGACTGATGAATTTCTTACATCTTTCCCTTCCATTTGTTGGTCATGCCAGCTCCATTCAGTCTTCTCTTATGAAATGTTATCCAGAGGAGCTGCTTAGCCAAGAAAGGTTCCTAAAATGCTTTAGGAATCTTTAAATTACCTTCCAGGGCATATAGCTAAAAATTTAAAACTGTTAAAGTTATTACAAAGGAGGTAAGTGGGAAAAGTGGGCTTTTTATTAAATGACAAGGGACAACAATGGATATAAATAAGTGAAATGTCACAATTACAACCATCCTTGTAAAGATAAGAACTGGCAAATACAGAGGGGGGACAGAGCTGAAAAGTTAGAGATTGAACATTTTAACAAGCCTTTACAAAATGTCATAATGACAAGAGGAGAGAGGGCCCTGTGCATGGAAGGATGATCTAATTTCTTATTTACTCTGCAACTTTCAGTGGTAATGGGAAGCAATGAATCTAAAGACAAAAAAAAAAAAAAAATGAGACATGGCCATTACAAGTTCTTGCATCCTACTCTTCCCTGTGCATATCTAACATAAAGAATGCTCAGAAAAAAAAAGTGTTTGTAGACAATATAAATATGCCTCACAGAACCATTGTGGCTTACAGAGCCACACACTGCAATGGCTCGTGCTGCAGCATTGGCCCCAATAGGCTGAGTAGGAAGGCTGAGGGGAAGGAGAGCATTCAGAGCCCTGCTAGAGAGAAAGAACCGCTGTATGCAAGAGAAGAGAGTTTAACTTCCAGCAAGTGGGTGGGAAAAGAAGGCCATTAGGAGGTCACATGACAACGTGGGAGGGCTAGCAAAGGACCTGGAGTGTAGAATTAGGGAAATTAGATAATACAAGGTATAAACACTGTGGCAAATAATAAAAGAGACATGTATGTTCTTATGTTTATTTTAAAGTCTGATACTTCTGTTATGTGGAAAGGGTATCTTCTATTTAATACTTTTATATTTGATTCAGTATATTCCCTTCTATGTGACTTACCACTTTGCACATCAGTTTGAAGCCCACAGCCAATCAATGAACATGGAAAAGTATGGATTTTTTAAAAAGTTTCTTAATGTTTATTTTGAGAAACAGAGAGACAGAGCATGAGCAGGGGAGGGGCAGAGAGAGAGGGAGTCACAGAATCTGACACAGGCTCCAGGCTCTGAGCTGTCAGCACAAAGCTTGACATGACTTGGGGCTTAAACTCACAAACCATGAGATCATGACCTGAGCCGAAGTCAGACGCTTAACCAGCTGAGCCACCCACGTGCCCCAGAAAAGTATGTTTTATTTGTTTTCAAAACTACTATTGTTTCTTCTTACTATCAGAAATGTATCCTCATTGTGGAAATTTTGGAAAATACAGGTGAAAATCAAAACCATCTTTCATTTTATTTCCTGGAGGAAAAAAAAAACCCTGTTATCATAGGGTTATGTTTCTTTCAAGATTTTTTTATTTATATAAATATTACAGAAACAACATTTTTTTTTTTCAGGCGTAGCCCCGGGAGGAACCCGGGGCTGCAAGTGTGTTCGAAGTGTCGATGATCAATGTGTCCTGCAATTCACATTAATTCTCGCAGCTAGCTGCATTCTTCATCGACGCACGAGCCGAGTGATCCACCGCTAAGAGTCGGAAACAACATTTTTTAAATATTGACTTCATCTATTTTATTTCTCCTAGAAATCATGTTTCCCTTTGGCCATTTCACTGGTATGAAAAGGAGAAGTAGGTGAGGTTCTGAGAAACCAGCTTCATCACTTTCTACCCCTTAGTGGATCAACTGTGAGGGTTGAGGCTTAGAAGAAATACTGAGGTAGCACTGGGAAAATCCAAGAACATGGGGCTAAGTCTCCACTTTCCTAATATAAAATGTCTCCCAGGGAAGCCTTGCATTTAGCATGGCATCCTGTCTACCATGACATGGGAACAGAGGGAGATATTTAGGGATTGCATGAGAAAATATTTGTTTCTCATGGCTTGCCAAAAGTCTCATTGGAAGTATAAGTCGTGTGCTGGGAAAACCAGGTCTGGCAAGACTTGGAGGAGAGCTGAGGACCAAAAGCAATGGCAGGGTATGTGGTCAGCAGCAGCATATGTTGGCCCACATCCTAAGGCTGAGTCCAGTATGTTTTCAGTGGATCGTATAAGAAATGAGGCAAGAGATATCAGGGACATACTGACAAGGGTAGTGAAGACCCTGAATTATTCAAGATGATGAAAAAAGCAGGGTTCAAAATTTGTATAAAGTATATCATTAACCCTGTAAGAAAGTCAGAATCTGCCAGTAGACCAGCCACTCAACCATCCATGGCCAAGAAGGTCGTTCAGCTTTACTGTAAACCTCCAGTGGCCCACACAGTATCTATTCATCACACTGAGGTTATTCTGCCCTTGAAATGTGACTAGTCCAAATCAAAATGTGCTGAAAGTATAAAATGTACAGGTTTCAGAGACTTCATATGAAAAAAAAAAAGAATGTAAAATATCTTGTTAAGGGGCACTTAGGTGGCTCAGTCAGTTGAGCATCCAACTCTTGGTTTAGGCTCAGGTTGTGATCCCAGGGTCATGGGATCGAGCCCCGCATCAGGCTTGACACTGAGCATGGATCCTGCTTAAGATTCTTGCTCTCTCTCTCTCTCTCTCTCTCTCTCACTCTCTTTCTTCCTCTACCCTTCTTCCCCACTTATGTTCTTCCTCTCTTTAAAAAAAATAAAAAATTAAAAAATTAAATTTTATATTGATAGCATGTTGAAATGACAATGTTTCTGGATATATTGAGTTAAATAAAATTTATTATTAAAGTCAATTCCACTTGTCACTTTTTATATCATTAAGTGTGGCTACTAGAAAATTTAAAATTACATGTGTGATTTGCATAATATTTCTATTGGGTAGCCCTGCCTTGTACCCTGGGGAGGTAGAGGGATGAGATGAAATTGTGCAGGGTAATGAGGACCCTGCAGGGTGTCAGAACCCACAGGCTGACCAGCTATGCCATCCTTCCATTGAAGGAGGTTGCCTGACCTCCAGCAGAGATTGCAGTTTGTACTTAGTCCACCTAAACAGACAGAATCCAAAATCAGATCACTTTGAAATGAAAGAGCTTGAGATAATTTTAATTGAAAAGTTTCCATCTTTCTTCACTACCCTGCAGGAAGGGGTCTCAAAGAGATTGAGATCAGTTACTATTCTTCACACATTTGGGAGTGGTGTGAGTAAATATTTGACCTCAGTACAAAGTAAAGTCTTTTATAGAATTGATATCATACTTTATATAAATTTTAAACCCTACTTTTTAAAAAAAGTTTATTTTTTTTTTGAGAGAGAGAGGGGGGAGACCGCATGCCTGCTCACAAGCAGGGGAGGGGCAGAGAGAGGGGGAGGGAGAGAATCCCAAGTAGGCTCTGCACTGACAGTGCAGGGCCCCAGTGCAGGGCTCAGTCTCAACCATGAGCTCATGACCTGAGCTGAAATAAAGAGTCTGACATTGGGGCACCTGGGTGGCGCAGTCGGTTAAGCGTCCAACTTCAGCCAGGTCACGATCTCGCGGTCCGTGAGTTCGAGCCCCGCGTCAGGCTCTGGGCTGATGGCTCAGAGCCTGGAGCCTGTTTCCGATTCTGTGTCTCCCTCTCTCTCTGCCCCTCTCCCATTCATGCTCTGTCTCTCTCTGTCCCAAAAATAAAAAAAAAAAAAAAAATAAAATAAAAACGTTAAAGAGTCTGACACTTAACTTAGCCACCCAGGCACCCCTTGAGCCCTATTTGTTTAATCAACCTGCATATGTTAATCTCTCACCAACAGGAAAATATATATACATTGTCCTGTAAAAATAGATATATAAAGTAATGCTGAAATGGAATGATATTCAGTAATAAAAAGGAAAAAAACAATACATGCTACAACATGGATGAGCCTCAAAAATATTATGCTAAGAGAAAGAACCCAGATAGATTACATTTATATAAAATGTTATAGGGGCCCCTGGGTGGCTCAGTCAGATGAGCATTTGACTTCAGCTCAGGTCATGATCTTGCAGTTTGTGAGTTCAAGCCAGGCATCGGCTCTGTGCTGACAGCCTGGAGCCTGTTTCGGATTCTCTCTCCCTCTCTCTATGTCCCTCCACTGCTCATGCTCTGTCTCTCTCTCTCAAAAATAAATAAACACTAAAATTTTTTAAATAAATAAAATGTTACATAAATGTATACAAAATGTATATAAAATTTATATTTATATATAATTTATATAAAAAGGCAAATCTATTGAGACAGAAATAGACTAGTGGTGGTGCAGGAGCCAAGATGACAGAACAGCATGGAAGTTTTTTGTGTGTCTCACATCCATGAAATACAGTCAGACCAACACTAAACCATTCTACACACCTAGAAAACTGATTGGATTAACACAACAATCTGCACAGCCTGAACCACAGAATTCAGCAGGTATATGGTGTGCAGAGGTGAATTTGGGAAGCGAGAAGCCATAGAGGGTAGGGAACCACTTTTGCAGGCAGAGAGGACAGAGACTGGGGAGGGAGGGAGAACACGGGAAAAGCACCCCTCACCAAAAGCAGCTGGAGAGAAAGTGGACAATTGGAAACAGCCACAGGGACTAAACTAAAAAGGGAGAAAGAAGAAAGGAGAGGGTTTAAATTCCATTAAGACTGTAAACAAGGGGAGTGCAGAGTCTGCAGCTCTGCAGCTCGATATCTTGCGGTGCTCTGGTGGGAAGGGCAAATCCCCAGGAACAGAGTGGGGTCCAGGAGGTTCTCGGGCCACACAGGGAAAAGCGGTTCCACTGCTGGAAGGACATATGGTAGAGACTGTTGAAGCCACCTGGTCCCAGCAGACTCCAGAAGGCCGCCACATTCGCTGGTGCTGGGGCAAGGTCATTAAGGGTAAAGCCAGGTGCCAGATGTGTGTTGTGATTTTCCATAATCCCTGAAACACTGTTGCTACACCGTCTCGTGAACTTTTTCTGGGGCGGGCTGGCACCTGGCTGCAGTATTGGGGCACCGGCAGCAGCAGGGTCCAGTGGGCGTTCCTGGGTGCAGCCGATATTCAGCCATTGCTCATTCGGCCATTGTTCAGTGAAACCCTCCTGCAGAGTGGGGGAAGGGGTCAAAGCCGCAGTCCTTCAGAAGTAAGGGGCAGGGGAAAACAGCCGCATCTGAGGCAAAAGTCGGGAGAGGGGTACTGCCTGAAGCCTAGTCACAAACAGTGAAAAAGCGGGGAGTGGACAAGAGCTGAAGACAGAGGACGCGTGCGCGATTGTGGTTCCGGGAGAACAGACTGGGTGGCTGGATGGTGCCATTTTCACCTCTCCCACGTAAGCGCATACGCACATACGAGCACCGCAACAATCCACCCCAGTAAGCTAGCACGCCATCTATTGGAGAGCGGAGCTGTTACGCTGAGCCCTGCCCATCTGGGCCAACTTCACTCTTCAAGAACACAAGTCTCACCGCCAGCTTAATTTATGGACTATAAAGAGCTACACAGACTGACTTCTAGGGGAAAACAAAGAAATTTCAGTCCTACTTCAATCTGTTAGCAGGTTCACCTATTCAATTTTCTTTCTTTTTTTCTCTTTTACAATTCTTTTCTTTTTCTTGAATACAGAAAGAGAAAAAGTTCATTTTTATTTTCAATTTTTATTAAAAATATTTTCCTTTAATTTTTATTACTATATTTTTTACTTTGGTGTAAATTTTTTCAAATTCTACTTTACTTCCATCATTTTATTTTAGTCTACTTCAGTGTATCCACCTTTTCAAATTTTCAAACAATTTCCTTTTTTTCTTTTTTTTCTCTTTTTCATTTCTTTTCTTTTTCTTGAATGCAGAAAGAGAAAAACTTCATTTTTACTTTCAGTTTCTATTAAAATTATTTCTACTTAATTTATATTACTATATTTTTTGCTTCTATGTAAATTTTTTCAAATTCTACTTTACTTCCATCATTTTATTTTAGTCTACTACAGTGTATTCACTTTTTCAAACTTTCAACTGATTTCTTTTTTTTAATTTTTTTTCTCTTTTTCGTTTCTTTTCTTTTTTCTTAAATACAGGAAAAGAAAAAAATCATATTTATTTTTAATTTTTATTAAAAACTATTTTTCTTTAATTTTTTTCTACTATATTCTTTACTTTTGTATATAATTTTTCAAATTCTATTTTACCCCCATCATCTCATTTTAGTCTACTTCAATGTATTCGTTTTTTCAAATTCTCAAACGATTTCTTTTTTTTTCTTCCCCCCCTTTTTTTCCTCTAATCTGTCAAACCACTTTCAACACCCAGACCAAAACACACCTAGTATCTAGCATCATCTATTCACTTTTTGTGTGTGTGTGTGTTTTTAATTTTTAATTTTAATATTTTTTTAATTTTAATTTTTTTAATTTCAATTTTTCTACCTCATTAATTACTTTTCTCCCTTCAAAATGACAAAACGAAGGAATTCACCCCAAAAGAAAGAGCAGGAAGAAACGACAGCCAGGGATTTAACCAACACAGATACAAGCAAGATGTCTGAACCAGAATTTAGAATCACGATAATAAGAATACTAGCTGGAGTTGAAAATAGAAGAATCCCTTTCTGCAGAGATAAAAGAAGTAAAAAATAGCCAGAATGAAATTAAAAATGCTATAACTGAGCTGCAATCACAGATGGATGCAGCAGCGGCAAGGATGGACAAGACAGAACAGAGAATCAGCGATATAGAGGACAAACTTAGGGAGAATAATGAAGCAGAAAAAAAGAGGGAGATTAAGGCAAAAGAGTACGATTTAAGAATTAGAGAAACCAGTGACTCATTAAACAGGAACAACATTAGAATCATAGGGGTCCCAGAAGAGGAAGAGAGAAAATTGGGGGAGAAGGGTTATGTGAGCAAATCATAGCAGAAAACTTTCCTAACCTGGGGAAAGACACAGACATCAAAATCCAGGAAGCACAGAGGACCCCCATTAGATTCAACAAAAACCAATGATCAACAAGGCATATCATAGTCAAATGCACAAAATAGGCAAGGAGAGAATCATGAAAGCAGCAAGGGAAAAAAAGTCCCTGACATACAAGGGAAGACAGAGCAGGTTTGCAGCAGACCTATCCACAGAAACTCGGCAGGCCAGAAAGGAGTGGTGGGATATATTCAGTGTGCTGAATCAGAAAAATATTCAGCCAAGAATTCTTTATCCAGCAAGGCTGTCATTCAAAATAGAAGGAGAGATAAAAAGTTTCCCAGGCAAACAAAAATTAAAGGAGTTAGTGGCCACTAAACCAGCCCTGCAAGAAATTTTAAGGGGGACTTTCTGAGGGGAGAAAAGATGAAAATTTATATATATATATAAATACCAAAAGCAACAAAGATTAGAAAGGACCAGAGAACACCACCAGAAACTCCAACTCTATAAGCATCATAATGGCAATAAATTCATATCTTTCAGTACTCACTCTAAATGTCAATGGACTCAATGCTCCAATCTAAAGACATAGGGTAACAGAATGGATAAGAAAACAAGATCCATCTATATGCTGTTTACAAGAGACCCACTTTAGACCTAAAGACACCTTCAGATTGAAAACAAGGGGATGGAGAACCATCTATCATGCTAATGGTCAACAAAAGAAAGCTGGAGTAGCCATACTTATATCAGACAATCTAGACCTTAAAATAAAGACTGTGTCAAGAGATGCAGAAGGGCATTATATCATAATCAAGGGGTCTATAGACCAAGAAGACCCAACAATTGTAAACATTTATGCTCCAAATGTGAGAGAACCCAAATATATAAATCAATTAATCACAAACAAAAAGAAACTCATCAATAGTAATACCATAATAGTAGGAGACTTCAGCACCCCACTCACAGCAATGGACAGATCATCTAATCAAAAAATCAACAAGGAAACAATGGCTTTAAATGACACACTGGACCAGATGGACTTAACAGATATATTCAGAACATTATATCCTAAAGCAGCAGAATATACATTCTTCTCCAGTGCACATGGAACATTCTCCAGAATAGACCATATACTGGGACACAAATCAGCCCTAAGTAAGTACAAAAAGATCGAGATCATACTGTGCATATTTTCAGACCACAACATTATGAAACTTGAAATCAACCACAAGAAAAAAATTGGAAAAGTAACAAATACTTGGAGACTGAAGAACATCCTATTAAAGAATGAATGGGCTAACCAAGCAGTAAAAGAGGAAATTAAAAAGTATATGGAAGTCAATGAAAATGATAACACCTCAACCCAAAACCTCTGGGACACAGCAAAGGCAGTTATAAGAGGAAAGTATATAGCAATCCAGGCCTTCCTAAAGAAGGAAGAAAGATCTCAGATACACAACCTAACCTTACACCTTAAGGAGCTGGAAAAAAAAACAGCAAATAAAACCCCAAACCAGAAGAAGACAGGAAATAATAAAGATTAGAGCAGAAATTAATGTTACCAATACCAAAAAAAGAGTAGAACAGATCAATAAAATCAGAAGCTGGTTCTTTGAAAGAATTAACAAAATTGATACACCACTAGCCAGTTTGATCAAGAAGAAAAAGGAAAGGACCCTAATAAATAAAATCAAGAATGAAAGAGGAGAGATCACAACCAACATAACAGAAATAAAAACAATAATAAGAGAATATTATGAGCAATTATATGCCAATAAAAGGGCAATCTGGAAGAAATGGAAAAATTCCTAGAAACATATACACTACCAAAACTGAAACAGGAAGAAATAGAAAATTTGAACGGACCCATAACCAGTAAGGAAATCGAACTATTAATCAAAAATCTGCCAAAAAACAAGAGTCCAGGGCCAGATGGCTTTCCAGGGGAATTCCACCAAACATTTAAGGAAGAGTTAACACCTATTCTCATGAAACTGTTCCAAAAAATAGAAATGGAAAGAAAACTTCCAAACTCTTTCTATGAAGCCAGCATTACCTTGATTCCAAAACCAGACAGGGATCCCACTAAAAAGGAGAACTATAGACCAATTTCCCTGATGAACATGGGTGAAAAATCCTCAACAAGATATTAGCCAACTGGATCCAACAATACATTAAAAAAATTATTCACCACAACCAAGTGGGATTTATACCTGGGATGCAGGGCTGGTTCAATATCCGCAAAACAAGTAACATGATTCATCACACCAATAAAAGAAAGGACAAGAACCATATGATCCTCTCAACAGATGCAGAGAAAGCATTTGACAAAATACAGCATCCTTTCTTGATAAAAATCTTCAAGAAAGTAGGGCGAGAAGGAGCATACCTCAAGATCATAAAAGCCATATATGAAAGACCAATGCTAATATCATCTTCAATGAGGAAAAACTGAGAGCTTTCCCCCTAAGGTCAGGAACAAGACAGGGATGTCCACTCTTGCCACTGTTATTCAACATAGTATTGGAAGTCTTAGCCTCTGCAATCAGAAAACACAAAGAAATAAAAGGCATCCAAATCGGCCAGGAGGAGATCAAACTTTCACTCTTTGCAGATGACATGATACTCTATATGGAAAACCCTAAAGTTCCATCAAAAAACTGCTAGAATTGATTCATGAATTCAGCAAAGTGGCAGGATATAAAATCAATGCACAGAAATTGGTTGCATTCCTATACACCAACAATGAAGCGACAGAAAGAGAAATCAAGGAGTCGATCCCATTTACAGTTGCACAAAAAAACCATAAAATACCTAGGAATAAATCTACCCAAAGAGGTGAAAAATCTATACACTGAAAACTATAGAAAGCTTATGAAAGAAATTGAAGAAAACACAAAAAAATGGAAAAAGATTCCATGCTCCTGGATAGGAAGAACAAATATTGTTAAAATGTTGATACTACCCAAAGCAATCTAAATATTCAAGCAATCCCTATGAAAGTAACACCAGCATTCTTCACAGAACTAGAACAAAAAATCCTAAAATTTATATGGAACCAGAAAAGACCCCGAATACCCAAAGCAATCTTGAAAAAGAAAACCAAAGCAGGAGGCATCACAATCCCAGACTTCAAGCCATACTACAAAGTTGTAATCATCAAGACAGTATGGTACTGGCACAAGACACTCAGGTCAATACAACAGAATAGAGAACCCAGAAATGGACCCACAAACGTATAGCCAACTAATCTCTAACAAAGCAAGAAAGAATATCCAATGGAATTAAGTCAGTATCTTCAGCAAGTGGTGTTGGGAAAACTGGACAGTGACATGCAGAAGAATGAACCTGGACCACTTTCTTACACCATACACAAAAATAAACTCAAAATGATGAAAGACCTAAATGTAAGACAGGAAGCCATCAAAATTCTCGAAGAGAAAGCAGGCAAAAACCTCTTTGATCTTGGCCGCAGCAAATTCTTACTCAACATGTCTCTGGAGGCAAGGAAAACAAAAGCAAAAATGAATGGTACCTCATCAAAATAAAAAGCTTCTGTACAGCAAAGGAAACAATCAGCAAAACTAAAAGGCAACCGACAGAATGGGAGAAGATATTGGCAAATCACATATCAGATAAAGGGTTAGTATGCAAAATCTATAAAGAACTTCTCAAACTCAACACCCAAAAAACAAATAATCCAGTGAAGAAATGGGCAAAAGACATGAATAGACACTTGTCCAAGGAAGACATCCAGATTGCCAACTGACACATGAAAAAATGCTCAACATCACTCATCATCAGGGAAATATAAATCAAAACCACAATGAGATACCACCTTACACCTGTCAGAATGGCTAACATTAACAACTCAGGCAACAACAGATGTTGGTGAGGATGCGGAGAAAGAGGATCTGTTTTGCATTGTTGGTGGGAATGCAAGCCGGTGCAGACACTCTGGAAAACAGTATGGAGGTTCCTCAAAAAACTAAAAATAGAACTACCCTACGACCCAGCAATTGCACTACTAGGCATTTATCCAAGGGATACAGGTGTGCTGTTTCGAAGGGACATATGCACCCCCATGTTTATAGCAGTCCTATCAACAATAGCCAAAGTATGGAAAAAGCCCAAATGTCCATCGATGGATGAATGGATAAAGAAGGTGTGGTATATATATACAATGGAGTATTACTCAGCAATCAAAAAGAATGAAATCTTGCCATTTGCAACTATGTGGATGGAACTGGAGGGGATTATGCTAAGCGAAATTAGTCAGTCAGAGAAAGGCAAAAATCATATGACTTCACTCATATGAGGACTTTAAGAAACAAAACAGATGAACATAAGGGAAGGGAAACAAAAATAATATAAAAACAGTGAGGCGGACAAAACAGAATAGACTCATAAATATGGAGAACAAACTGAGGGTTACGGGAGGGGTTGTGGGAAGGGGGATGGGCTAAATGGGTAAGGGGCATTAAGGAATATACTCTTGAAATCATTGTTTCACTATATGCTAACTAATTTGGATGTAAATTTAAAAAAGAAAAAAGAAAATTAAAAAAAAAGAAAGAAATAGACTAGTGGTCATTTGGGGCTGTGTAGGAATAGGAATTAATGGAAATGGGCATGAGAGATCTTTCTGGGTTAATGTAAATGATATAAAACTGGACCATAGCCATGGTTGTACATGTATATAAATTTACTAAAAATCATTTCATTGTACACTGAAAACAAGAGAATTCATATATAAATTGCTATTCAATAGAGGTTTTTTTTTAATGTTAAAAGTAGCAGGGTTGGTAGCTTTCCATAAAGCATTTTAAATGTTTGCATATTGTTATGAAAAGACATGGAAAATGAGGCTCCTGAGTGGCTCTGTTGGTTGAGCATCCAACTTAGGCTCAGGTCATGATCTCACGGTTTGTGGGTTCGAGCCCCGCATCAGGCTCTGTGCTGACAGCTCAGAGCCTGGAGCCTGCTTCGGATTCTGTGTCTCCCTCTCTCTCTGCCCCTCCCCCACTTGTGCTGTGTTTCTCTCTGTCTTCCAAAAATAAATAAATAAATGTAAAAATAATTTTAAAAAGAAAAAAAGACATGGAAAGTAGACAAGTAGAAAAAAATTGAAAACTATCAGTAACCTTGCCTTGGGCAAACACTCCAATATCTACCAATTTATTGTTAAGACATCAAAAATGCAATGTAAATTATTTAGAAATTAGATAATGAAACCTTATTTGAAAACTTATAGAATGCAGGCCAAGAGACGCAGGTTAAAAAAGGAACCTATAGCCAAATAAATTTATTAGAAAATAAAAGAGACTGAAAACAAATTAAAATTTTCAACCTAAGAGGATAGATATAGCTCAGTAATATTCAGGATCATGCTTCTTCCTCTGTCTTACCTCAAACTCCATTCCCAATGAAACAAGTCATCATATTTTACCTAAATACTTGAACATTTGTCATTTCTGCATCACCACTGCTACTTCCTAGTTCATACACTTTTCCTCACACTGCTACTAAAGAAAATTTAGAATCAGCTTCTTGGTCATCAATTTCTACTTATTCCAAGCCTTCACCAGAAAAAAACAAAACAAAACAAAACAAAACAAAACAAAAAAACCAACAAACTATGAAATCTTTGGAAGAAATTGAGAGAAGACTTGAACTGGAGAGCTATTCTGGAAGGATGATCCTAGGTTGGAAATTTAATTTGGTATATATGGCAGCATTCTTTAACAAAATATCAATGCAAACAATTGACAAGATTTTTAAAAATGAAATTTGACATAAGAATAACTAAGATATGGGGCACCTGGGTGGCTCAGTTGGTTAAGCGTCCAACTTCAGCTCAGGTCATGATCTTGCAGTTTGTGAGTTTGAGCCCTGCGTCAAGCGTTGTGCTGACAGCTCAGAGCCTGGAGCCCGCTTCAGATCCTGTGTTTCCCTCTCTCTTTGTCCCTCCCCAGCTCTCACTCTGTCTCTGTCTCTCTCTCAAAAATAAACAAATATTAAAAAATTAAAAAAAAAGAATAAGATATTTTGAAAAGAATAATGAGTGAACACTTGCTCTAACAGATAGCAAAAGAGATTAATTAAAATAGCATGGTATTGATGTAGAAATATAAATATAGATCAGTTTTTATTTAATCTAATAAGAGTCCATATGGATATGAAAGTATAATTAGAAGTATAATATATAATAAAGGTGGCATTTCAACTCAGTGGGTTAGGATGAATCATTAAATAATTGGTGTTGAGAGAGCTATCAATTTAGACCAAAAAATTAAAGTCAAACACTTAGCTCATATCATTCTTGGAAATAAATTCCAGATGGCTAAACTTCAGAAGAAATGTGGATGGTATATACTATTTTAAAAGAATTAGGTAGGTCTATTTGCAGGAATGCCGTGTGTCGTTTTGAAGTTTGTGCTTTGCAAAAGCAATGCCAGACCAGGAGTATAAATAGGGAATGACATCCAGCTTTGCTGCTGCTTGTCAAGCTGAGTGCCATGGTTCAGAAAGGGTTTTTTTTCCCTAATTTGTCTACTTCTGGATAGGGGATCTACGTACTTTGCCACCAGAAGGGAGAACCTCTTCTAATTGGAACAAAAACCTTATATACTAGCAGCAACAGTAAATAGTACTTAATAGTAAATAAGTAATTTGTGGATACATAAATGCTTTTGTTTGTTTTTTTAAAAACGCAAATGGCTGCTATAAACTGAACTTGTCTCTCTAAAATTCATATGTTGAAGTCCCACCCTCCTATGTGATAGTATTTGGAGAAGAGGCCTTTGGGAAATCATTTGGTTTAGATGAGGTCATGAGGGTGGGCCCTCACGATGGGGTTAGTGACCTTATAAGAAGAGACAGAGAGCTACTGTCTCTCTCCCCACCTATGGGCACAAAGTGTAAAATCAGTTGTCTATAAGCCACAAAGAAAGTTCTCCCAGAAACTCACCATGCTGGCACCTTGATCTTAGACTTATAGTTTCCAAAACTATGGAGAAAATAAATTTCTGTTGTTTAAGCCACCAGTCTGGTATTTTATTATGGAAGTCTGAGCTAATACAACAGTATTATATCATAAAATGTATTGGATTTCTGTTGTTGTTCTTCAACTTACCTTTTATGTAGGTACATAGTATGTATGCATAAGTATTAAACATTGGAAAACAGAAAGGGCTTCTAGAGAAGACACTGTATGAGGGTAGTGATCAAGGGGCACTTTTGCTTTAACCTTGTTTTATTTTTAATAAAAATGTCCTCATTATTACATGTTTTATCTAAAATATTTAAAATGCTTAAACACTTTAAGAAAAAAATTGTTAGAAGGTGTCTTGTGTTTTGTTGATGGGGGGTGGGAGGGAGGAGAGGGTGGGTGATGGGTATTGAGGAGGGCACCTTTTGGGATGAGCACTGGGTGTTGTATGGAAACCAATTTGACAATAAATTTCATATAATAAAAAAATAAAAAAAATAAAAAAAATAAAAAATAAAAATTCAATTGGTTGGGGTGACCTGGTGGCTCAGTTAGTTAAGCACCCGACTCTTGATTTAGTCTCAGGTCATGATCTCATGGGTTCATGAGACCAAGCCCTATGTCAGGTTCTGTGCTGACAGTGTGCTGGTACATCCATACACACTCTCTCCCTCAAAACAAATAAATAAACTTAAAAAATTCAATTGATAGTAATCGCTTATATTTGATGAGTGTTGCATTCAATACTTCATTTAATTCTTACAACAATCCTATGAAGTAGACATTATATATGTCTTTATTTTACAGATGAAGAAATTTAAGCATAGGCAAGTTAAATAATTTACCCCAAAGTCACATAGCTATAAAGGATAGAGCCAGGATTCCAATGTCGACAACTTAATTAAAGAACCTTCCTTCTTAACCTCTCTGGCATGTTCAGAAAGAAAATAGGCCTTAGGGTTAGTGGAAACTTTGGCAAAAACAAAAACAATAAAATAAGAAGGGCAAAATGCAGAGTATAACTGAGAAGGAAAACATAATTAATAAGTAAAATGAATTACTTTATCTCTTTATGTTGAACCACATGAAACTGCCAATACTTAACCATTTCCGACCTGCAAAAATGGAATTTTCTTATGGTTCAACATAATATATCTGCTAATTTATGAATATTGTTTTCAAGAAACTTAACCTTAGAATTAAAAACTAGAAAAAGAAAATAAACAATGGACATTTTTAAACCCTCAAGGCCATGTGTGCATGTTTTTAACAGATCTGGAAACAGTTTTAAGCTCTTATTCTGATATGAAAAAAAACGAGCCTCCAGTTAAAATATTAAACATGAGGTTTGTGAATTGTATTTCAGTAGCAGAGAAAAACAAATTAACCAAATTTCTTAGTGTCAGGATGGTTATAAAAGAACACAACTTCTGGTTCTTGCCAGGAGCAAAAGCTACCAGCAGTTTTTACACGTTGATTTCCATCTCCCTACATCACAGAATGAGGACTATGCTTTAATCTACAACATCATCCAAAATTTTCTGGGAACTATTTCTTGATATATGATCCTGATATTTTAATGGCCTTCCTCACTGATTTCCCAATGGCATGAAAGAACTAGACTCATAACTTTCTGAATCTACATTTCGCATGAGTAGAACATACAGATCATAGGCCCTTAAACGTTGATAGCTTACTTAGCCCTCAGAGGTTATACAGTTCAATTTTACAAAGAACAAAGCAGAGCCCTATAGAGGCTGAATGGCTTTGGCCAGATCAGACACTATTCCAAGAAGATTGAAGACTAAAAACCTGGTCCCCTGGTTCCTAGTCCTTAGTACTCTTTTCGTTATGTTGTAATATGCCTATTTTTTCCTGTTATGTAATGCAGATTAATATGATTTTCCTTTTCTTCTTTTCAACTGGATTTCTGAGTCAGCTAATCTTGATAATTATTGGAACAGGAAGGAAAAGACCGAAATGGCTCTGTAATCAAAGAAACTCCCTGGCTGCGAGGGGAGATTCTATTAGAAGCCTGTCTGCTAGATGCTGGGACCTCACATCTGTTCTGTTCTTCCCACCCCCTTTAATTCCTGTGGCTCTCTTGTTTCCCCAGCATAGCTTCAGACTATCCACCCAGACTTTGACCTCCACCATTGCCTTGCTCTTTAGTATTTAGCTGTTGGTGGGATTTTTGTCTCTGACCCATGGCATGGCCTATCTGCTGGTAAGCACTTTGTGTTTGTTTGGCTGGTTTCTCATTGACTGTTTCACCTCTTAGCCTTGAACTCTAAAATCCTGAGACACCTAGAAAATGATGTGAATTTCATCCAGAAAATCTTTAGGAATAGCCTGGCATGTATGTGGAACTCCACATTTAGTCTGCAAGCTTGGTGACTGGAGTTTGAGATAACTGTCCCATGGGTCACAGGGGAAGCTTCCTAGATACAAGTGAACCTAGCTGTATAAAATGGCTAAGTCCAGGGCACCTGGGTGGCTCAGTCGGTTAAGCATACAACTCATGGTTTCAGCTCAGGTCATGATCTCATGGTTTGTGAATTCGTACCCTGCATTGGTCTCTGTGCTGGCAGTGCGGAGCCTGCTTGGGATTTTCTGTCTCCCTCTCTGTCTGCCCCTCCCCTCACGCTGTCTGTCTCTCTAAAAATAAATAAATAAATAAAATGTCTATGTCCCCCAAGATTATGTATAAATCTAAGGAATAATTTTTTTTAATATATGAAATTTATTGTCAAATTGGTTTCCATACAACACCCAGTGCTCATCCCAAAAGGTGCCCTCCTCAATACCCATCACCCACCCTCCCCTCCCTCCCACCCCCCATCAACCCTCAGTTTGTTCTCAGTTTTTAAGAGTCTCTTATGCTTTGACTCTCTCCCACTCTAACCTCTTTTTTTTTTCCTGCCCCTCCCCCATGGGTTTCTGTTAAGTTTCTCAGGATCCACATAAGAGTGAAACCATATGGTATCTGTCTTTCTCTGTATGGCTTATTTCACTTAGCATCACACTCTCCAGTTCCATCCACGTTGCTACAAAAGGCCATATTTCATTTTTTCTCATTGCCACGTAGTATTCCATTGTGTATATAAACCACAATTTCTTTATCCATTCATCAGTTGATGAACATTTAGGCTCTTTCCACAATTTGGCTATTGTTGAGAGTGCTGCTATGAACATTGGGGTACAAGTGCCCCTATGCATCAGTACTCCTGTATCCCTTGGATAAATTCCTAGCAGTGCTATTGCTGGGTCATAGGGTAGGTCTATTTTTAATTTTCTGAGGAACCTCCACACTGCTTTTACAGAGCGGCTGCACCAGTTTGCATTCCCACCAACAGTGCAAGAGGGTTCCCGTTTCTCCACATCCTCTCCAGCATCTATAGTCTCCTGATTTGTTCATTTTGGCCACTCTGACTGGCGTGAGGTGATATCTGAGTGTGGTTTTGATTTGTATTTCCCTGATGAGGAGCAACGTTGAACATCTTTTCATGTGCCTGTTGGCCATCTGGATGTCTTCTTTAGAGAAGTGTCTATTCATGTTTTCTGCCCATTTCTTCACTGGGTTATTTGTTTTTCGGGTGTGGAGTTTGGTGAGCTCTTTATAGATTTTGGATACTAGCCCTTTGTCTGATATGTCATTTGCAAATATCTTTCTAAGGAATAATTTTTAATAGATTTTATTTTTAGAGCAATTTTAGATTCACAGCAAAACTGAGCAGAAAATACAGAGTTCCAGGCAAGTTTTTTACATTGACTAACAGTAAAGAAAAAACTATTGTGACTTCCATTATGAAATAAAAGAGCTATTCTTAATTTGTCTCCTGTGAAAATCTACTCAGAAGCTAGGTAAACTAGATACCTATGTGGGCTACCAATTTATTGTCTCTTAACTCCAAATTCACCCTTCATTGCCTACTCTATGAAAATAAGATGGACCCTATAACTATTTCTCCCTTGCAGCTGGCACAATGTTAAGCTATGTCAGAAAGGGGTTCTGGAAAGATATTGAAGGAGGAAGGGGCTTTCTTTCTTGATTCCAGTGTTTACCCTTTCTTGCTCCTACCACATGGCTGCCAGCTGCATGTGTGGGGAACACACAGTGGCACTTGTGCCCATGGAGTTCCACTGGTGCCCAATGGTCAGTTTCCCAACAAATTTAAGAGGCACTCCCATGGTCAGATCCCCACTGAGTTTTGCAAGCATCCCAATGGTTGACTTCCAGCTTTGGCTTCCTACACCCAGGCAGGGTGTTTCTTGCTTTCCCAGTGACTCTGAACAAGACCTGGGTGAGCCCATATAATAACTTCTCCACCACTCAGTGGGCCACAACCATGCCTTCTACAATGAGATCTGAATCTCAACCATGGAGGGTCGGGAGCGGGGGTTGGTGAGGCACTTCCATATTTGTTTCTTCTATGGGAACCTTCCTTCAGCCCTGGAGTTGTCTTCAAAGCTCTCTTTATCTCTTTACATAACAGAGGTTTTCTGTTGGAATTAATAATTCTTTATCTTAAACTTTCCCTATTCAAATTATTATGTTATCTTGTCTCTTCACTGACCCTGATTGATACAGTAAACTTGGAAAAATAATTTTCATTTCTCAGTTAATTTCTCAGTTTAATTTCTCATTCATAAAATGAGGACACTGGGTTAGTTGGTCTCAAATGCCCTTTTCAGCTCTAAAAATACATCATTCCAAGAAACCCTCCATGTTTTCCTACAGAGTGAATTCTAAGTATACTAGAATGAATCACATACACAGTATAATTGTGTATTGTCCTTCTTAGCCTCAATTATATTAAATGGGTCTCCCTTCTTACCTGAGTAATGGTTTCCTCCTTCTAGGTCAACATATTAAGTCATAGTAGCACCCAGTATCCTTTCATGCACACAATGGGCAATCAAATACTATAAAATCCTCTGTTAAGGGTTTTAACTAGGAAGCTATCCAAGGAACAAAATGGCAAACCAGAGATTTGTGTATGAATATGAGAGACTGAAATACATTATAAGTATCATTTTATCTATTTGTGGGATACAAACATTGGAAGGATACATTAAGTATAAAAAAATGCTCCCTCTGACACTGTTTACCCAAACCATCTCCATTACTATGCAATTTAAGATTTTTTTTTTACCTTTCTCTGTCTTTTACTGACTGTTCAGCCATTAATTTCTTCAGTTCTTCTAGACGCTGAAGATCTCTCATTTCCACTTCTTGCCACTTCTGTTCTTTTTTAGCCCAATATTTTCTTATCTATTGTGTAAATGTTACATAAAATTTAAATTAACAACATTCATTTCTTAGATCTGCCTATAGTATATTGACAGCAGACAAAAAATAAATGAAAACCTGAAGATACAAGTCCTGAGAAACTTCATGGTTTAACAATTTCTGAAGTGGAAATGTAACTTGTGCCAAGATCTAAAGCCTGAATCTATGGCTAAAATAATCGACTTTCAGGGAACCACAATAGAAGCATGTTATTGTCTCTAAAGCATATGATCTACCTGTTACTCAAGAATATTTTTATCCTCTTATGGTAATGCAGTCTTTAACAAATATAGCATTAAACCTATTCTTACTTTAAAAGCATGAGTTTATTTATGCTAATGGACAGCAGGATGTTGAAAGCTTTATGCTTCTGGGGAAGTGGCAGGAGATAGGTGGGAGGAAGGAGAACAAGAAAAAAATAGCAGGGTTATGATATATAGTGGTTCTGACTTATGTGGTAAAATAAAGGACACATTTATCAAGCTCAAAAAGGTGAAAGCATTGTTCTTACTAGGCCTGTTTTATTTCCCTTCTCTGGAAATGGAGACAGCCTGAGAAAACTGGAAGTATACATATGCTCTTCTCTTTTTTTTAATGTTTATTTGTTTTTGAGAAAGAGAGAGAGAGCATGAGTGGGGTAGGGGCAGAAAGAGAGAGGGAGACACAGAATCTGAAGCAGGCTCCAGGCTCTGAGCTGTCAGCACAGAGCCTGAGGCAGGGCTCAAACTCATGAACCGTGAGATCATGACCTGAGCTGAAGTCGGATGCTTAACCGACTGAACCACCCAGGCGCCCCTACGTATGCTATTTTCAGGAGGATGAAACCATCATTCAAGGTTCCCCTGGTGATGGGGCAATTGAAGTTAATGTGTATTTGACAGAGGCGCCTTCAACCACTTGGCTCGCCATGTTGTATGCAACTCAAGAGACTGGATGTTGTTGGTAAAAAGTAGAGTATTTCAGCGGTGAATGATAATGAGTGACTGCCAGCAGAAGGTCTGTTGTGGAGGACATGTTAGCTTCACCCCCAGCGTGGCATTGTCTCTTTTGAGAAGTGAATATGAAAAGCTAAGTGGTTTCCAGACTTGCCTTAGCAACATGGTCTCTGACCACTGGGAGAACAAAGGAAGCCTCCCAAGCAACATGGCCACAGTCATAGCAGCTCTGCCACAGGGCCGCCACACCAGCAGTCACAATGGAAACATCTGCTCAAAGCATAACAAGTAACTGGGGGAGGTCAAGGTACCATGATTTCACTCCGTAGATAACTGAGATTTGAATTTGGGAAGAACAGAGATGAAGCTAGAAAGATAGCAAAGAGAGGGTAGGGGAGGCAGAGGAAGAAAACACTGACTGATAAGGTGTGTTTCAGAGTCCTGACTGATAAATGCTGGGGCATTCTATCAGTGTCAGATATGGAAATGTTAACAATGATTATATCATCTCCCTCTGGGGTTTAAATGATGTTTATTTTACACTTTGTGTAATTTTTGTGTTACTTTATGTTTTGCAATGAATATGTATTTCTTTCATAATCAGAGAAAGTAAAGCTACTTCAAAACTAAATTTTAAAAAAGAGCAGATATTGGATTAAACAGCATTTGCCTCTAGGCTCTAAATGACCAACAATATTTGCTTACTCTCAGTGTTGGCCTTGGAGGGAAGTCAGTGGTCCTTTTGTCGACAATCCCTTGACTACAACTGGACAAACCCTTTAGGTCCAACCTGGACAACCAGGTTGCTGGTGTCCTCAGAAGACAGACACCATTTGGTGCAGTATCCTCTGAAGGTCATATAAACATGTCACATCAGAGGCTTTTGGTATCTCAGGATCAATTATTTCCATCCCCAACTCTCTAGTATGCTCAGACATTGCTACAGTGTGAGTCTCTCTCTCTCTCTCTCTCTCTCTCTCTCTCTCTCTCTCTCTGTCCTCTTTTTCTCTCTCTCTCTCTCCCCTCCCCTCTTTCTCCCTCCCTCCCTCCAACTCTCCCTTTCCTCCCTTCTCTCTCTTCCTCTCTCTCTCTCTCTCACCACCTCTCTTTCTCAGTCTCTCTCTCCCTCTCCATCTCCCTCTCTCCCTCCCTCCCTCCCTCTCTTATGTGAGCCCAATTTATTCTTTCTCAGTGCTTTCTACTGGGCTCTCTGAAAGCCCTGTGTCATCACACATAAAATCCTCTACATCTTCAAACTTCAGACCACTACATGATTATTTTGACTGGAATTCTCTTGAGCGAAGGATGCTTATCCTCTGGTGCCCCACATGCCAGGAGGCTGAGGAATGGTTCGAGCATTTTCCTTGTTAACTGCTACTTTTACACTAAAGGTCATTTTCAAATATTCATGAAGAATTCAGATACGAGGGTCACAGCCACACAGAACTTGTCCAAAACAACCCCTTTTACTTCCCTAGACAACTTCAGCATCTGCCTGAATGCCCTTCCAACCTACTAATCTCACAGTTCCATAACTTCCTCTATTCCAGGAGTCACGACTTCCTCCAGGATTCTATTATCATCAAACACATTTCAGTTTCAATTCTGAAATCTTCAATTATAGCCATTGATTCTATGATCAGGACCTACCCATTCCTTTGCTATCATCCTCAGTTTTCTGATCATATAATTTTATTCCTCCATTATAGCCCTCTTCTCAAGGCCTTGCTAATTAGTATATTTGTTTCTCTCTCCCACTGCACTTCAGAAAATGTGATTTATCTATCCTGGCACTTCCAACATTAACTACAGGGTTTAGAACATGATATATACCTAATAAACATTTGATTGATGAATGAATTACACAACTCTAGAAAATTATACCAAATTTATGGTTTCAACTGAATATTCATTGATAATCAGCATCCCTTTTATGAATTCCTGGTTAATACCTCTTGTGTTCTCATGGACATATTCCAAACCCATTCACTATGTTAAGCTGCATATCTGCCTCCTCTTCTTCACTTTTATCAGGGGAAATGGAGACTATAAATGGTACCTTCCTTGATGCCTGCCTTTTAGAAAAAGAGGTGTCTGTACAAAGGGACAATAAATCCCTCTTGGGCTCCAGATCCTATTCCCAGATTCCATCTTCCCCATAAATTTACTCCATCATTTACCCCTCTCTCCCTTATACCTTCAACTTCTTGGTCTGTGCTGCTTCCTTCTCCTCACATGGAAATATATACAAATCTCACCCATTTACAAAAATTTAAAAGGACTTTCTTTAGACCCCTGAGACTGTAGCACCTCATCCTTCATTGTTCTCTTCTTCAGTCAAGCATCTTACTTACTGTTCTTCAATTCTCATCTCCTGTATTATTCCTCATCTGTAATATTCCTATCTCTGCCTTCCCTCCAAATTCACTACTCTTACCACTGACTTCCAAGTGAGTGAACAAAATGATCCTTTTCAATCCTTATTTTACACAATTTCTTCGTGTATTTGATTTTGTCAACCCTTATCTATGTAGTCTTAAGACACTACTGACTTTGGCATTCATTTGTTCAACAAATATTTACTGAACATATGCTTTAAGCCAGATATTGTGTTGTATATTTGGGATATGATGCTCAAAAGAGAAATAAGTTCTCTGCCTCATATTGCTGGGACTTTCTAGAAAGAGAGAGACAAAGAGAATAAATATGTAAATGAATGAACAGAATATTACATCATACGTTCTTAGAAGGAAATAACTATAGCAATGATTTAAAAAATGGGGTAGAATTTTTACTAGAAGGCATATTTTTGTAATGACCTTTGAATCAAAATTTAAAAGATGAGAGTGAGACAATTATGGGAAGAAATGGAGGGTGATCACCACAGGAAGCGGGAGCTCTAGGTCCAATAGTATTGAGTGGGAAAGACCTTGTGCATTTTCAGGACTGGGAAGAAGGCAGTGTGGCTGGATGGAGCATGTGGTTGAGTTAAGAGTGGAGGTGAGATTGAGAAGCTAGCTGAGGGCTAGATGATTTGGCAAGGAGTTAGGTCTAGAAACAAAGAAAAGCTATAGATAAGTTTAAAGCAAGGTGTGATGTGATCTGACTGAGATTTTTAAAAGATAGCTCTCGATATTGAGTTAAAAATAAGACAGTAGAGAAGCAAAGGAGAAACAAGGAGACGAGATAGAAGAATAAGGTAAAAATGATCACTTGGACCAGGAAACGAAATGTTCACATCTGAGATGGTTTTTGAGTGGGACCAGAGTGCTCACTGAGGAAATGAATATTAAAGCTGAAGAAAAAAGGAATCAAGGATGATTCCTAGATTTTTGCTAGAGCACCTGGTTGAATGATGGTACCAATAACTGAGATGGAATACTGAAAGAATAACAGGTCTGGGAAAGAAAGACCATCAGGAGCTCAGTATTGAACATTAAACAGTTGACGTGACTGCAAGACCTTGAAGTGGAGATCCCAAATAAACGTGTGGAGGTACAGATGGGTGGCTCAAGGGTCGATTCCGGGCTGGAGGTATAAATTAAGGAAATATCTACTTAAAATGGCATTTGATGCCTCAGGACTAGAAGAGATCTCTAGGGTCAGAATATAAATAGAAGAAAAAGGTGGCTATGTACTTTCATTCTTATCTGCCTTTTGCAAAGTTTTCTCAACAAAAATGACTCCATTTCCCTCTTCCACCTGTCATTTTTACTCTACCCTTATTACCAAAACAAATCTCCTTGAATCATCCTCTGAACCCTCCAGGAAAAAAGGCTTAGCCATCCTTGGCACACCAATGACCGTTGGCGAAGGTTTATTACTCTCCATTCTTCATCCTGCCTTGTATTCCTTGATTCATTTTCATGAGGCTCTGACAATGCACTGTTACTGATACATTTAGGCATTTACTACATGCCTAGCATGGTCTATCCTACCTGTGACCTGCTAAATCTCTCCTGTCCATCCTTTAAGATGCAATTTTAACACTGCTTTCTCAGCCTTCCTCCTTCTTCTCTCCTCCAGACATAGGTGTACCTTCTAAGGCACTATTTATGTGTCCTTAGCATAGCACTTTCCATATTGGTTCACATTATTCATCTTTGCATTGTAGTACCTTGTATCATGTCTCACACATAATAGGGCTTAATTGATCACCATTAGGTGAGTGGGAGCTTCTTCTGGTCTCTGGTCTGAGAATAACAAAGTTGTGGATGGGAACAAGGCCAGCAGTTTTATTTGCAGGATGGTAAAGTCTGAACTAAGCACTTCCCTAAGGACAGTTCCATTCACCTTTTGTCAATTAATAGGAGCGGGAAGTATGTATGTCAAGAATTATTGGCTTTGAAAGCCTCAAACTAAAGTTAAGGCTAAGGATATTTAACTAGCCCTTTGGGACATTTGTTAAGACACAGATTTCAAACACCCTGCGTTTTACTTCTTGAGTGATACTTATAATATTCCAGTGATAGGAAAATCAGAAGGTTAGTTAAAATGAGAAGAGTTGCATTTAAAGCTTGTCTCTTGACTCCCACAGATGAGGTTTCTAGAAAAAGCTTGCTTTTCTGAAAAGCAAAACAGGCCCTCATTACTACCCCTCTATAATCTCAGATTCATATCAGGGATGTTCCCCTTTCCTTCTTCCACATTTTGCTCATTTTGGTAAAGTGAAGCCAGTAAAAGTGTCAATAAACTGAAGAAACTGTTCTCTAAAATAATGCTATGCTAACTTTTCAAAGAGTTTGAGATCACTTTTATATCCTACCTTACCTTTCTAATCTTCCAAACAATATGTTTCCTATTAAAAACTCCACCAGGAAGTGATGTTTACAGCATTGGAGTACCTCAGGGTTTAATTTTTAAAAACTTGTACTAATACTACACAACCATCAAATTATATTTTTTCACCCCTTCAGTCCAAGAATTATTATAATTCAACATGAAATAAGAATTTCATGAAAGCAAAAAGTTAGGGCTCAAATATCATAGAAGGAAGACAGTTTGGTCTCTGATTTCAAGCAATATGTGTGGTGTTGAATTTTTGAACAAACTTCTACACCTTGCTCCCAGATCATTATTTCAAAGACTTTAATGACTTATTCAGAAGGAGTTCATTATTCTTAACCAGATACATAAAATGTATGAAATAGGAAGTTCAAAATATCCAGTGCCATTACTAATAAGCTATGGAGATAGAGCAACTTTCAGTCCATTTTCTAGATTCTAATTTACTTAGCTAATTCTTTGCATCTTACAGCTCTCTTTTCTACTTTTGGTCTGGAATATGAACCCTCACAAAACAGTGATATTGTTACATATAAAAGCAGCAAGACCTCTTAATAGAAAGTGTTCATATTTTTTTACTGTAATTTTTTTCTATTTGTTCCGTGTAGATCAACCTGTATCCCATAAAATTGCCACCAACTGAAGTATGACTCTTCTTTCTATACAATGAATTTGACAAGCATCTATATTTCACCAGATAACTTTTCACACTTTTGTGTGAATTTCTGAAAGGTAAGAAACATGCCTTATGCTGTAGTACTTATTTGTATCTAATATTGCATCTAGCTAATGAAATGTACCTGATATGCAACTGCCAAATGAATCCAGGGAAAAACGATATAGAAAAGCAACATTGCACACAATACTTTTCTTATATCAACTTATATAAATCCAAAACTATTAATAAAGCATCCAGTTAGACAATAAACAGTCAGTAGTCTACTCACTAAGTCATGCCTGGGATGGAAGTGCATTTAATCTCAAAAGAGCCTGAAGGCATAGTATGTCTTTAAATCAGATTGTCTACGAATCAGATTAAAGACTTTTTTTTCTAAAGATGGACACTTTGTCACCTCTGGCCTCAAAACTTTTTAGCCAACATTCATCTCTTCTATACTTGTGGCATAGAGATCTCTGTGGGCTTCAACTCAGGATCTGCTGGAGCTTCTGAATAAAAATTTGTCCCCAAGAGAATTACTTTACATGACATTCTTTATGCAAATATTTGAAAACTCTCTACATGGGTAAGAAATCACAATACAAAGTCAAATTTGCCACCATTCTGCCAGATTATTTGAATAGAACTCCTTTCAGTCCACATTTCAGATTATTTGTATTTCAGCTACTTATCAGTGTTTTACACTTGAACATTTTGCCACCAATCTCCAACCTGGTAAACAAGTACATCCACCACTGGTAAGAGGGTAGATTGTTATACTCTTCCTGAAAAACAAATAAAATCACTGGCAAAAGCCTTAAGAATTAAGAAACAAAGTTTGAGAATTAATAAGCAGGGACATATGCGAAGATTCAGGTATAGGTATGTTCATTACAGCCTTAAAAATGTGAAAGGTTACATATAACATAACAGTGTAAAATGAGAAATTGGTTAAATAGAGGACTCCTGGGTGGCTCAGTTGGTTAAGTGTCTGACTCTTGATTTCAGCCTAGGTTATGATCTTGTGGTTCATGAGATCAAGCCCTGCATCAGGCTCTGTGCTGACAACTCAGAGCCTGCTTAGGATTCTCTATCTCCCTCTCTCTCTCTCTCTCTCTCTCTGCCCCTCCCCTGCTTGCATGCACGTATGCACTCCCCATCTCGCAATAAATAAATAAACAAACAAACAAACTTTAAAAAACAGTTAAATGCAATATTTCACATAATGAAACACTATGCAAACACTAAAAATTTTGTGGTAGAAAATCAAGATATACAAGATATACTAATACATGTTAAAAATAGGTTAAAAATAATATGTGCAGTATGATTCTGGGTAAGTTAAATTCCTCATGTATATAGAAAAAGGATATATGGATATTGTTAATAATTTTCTTTTCATACTAGTTTAGGACTTGGGGTGACTTTTATTACATTTTGTGTGCTTGTTTGTATTTTCCAAACTATCTACAATGGACATAAATACTTTATAGTTACAAAAGTATGTTTTTTGAAGGTTTGGCCAGAAAAAAAAATCAATATTTATAAGGACATGACTATTATTCATTCCTGAAGTTTCCAAACTCTATTTCTATACCAAGCAGATGACAAGAACATTGTATATACCTTTATATAATATTTTCACTTTTTATCACCTTGTGTGCAGCATCACTTTCACTTTCTAGAGAAAGTTTCACAGGACTATAATTTAATTTTATACCATAGGCCTTATAAAGGTTGATGCAATATTATATGAGGATTGATTTAGATTCTTCTGTAAAGCAGTTCTACTAAAAATGCTATCCACTGGGTGGTTTGCCTCCCTCCCCCCGGTACATGCTGTCAGCTCCTGATGTGCTAGGATGTTGTCTATTATTAGCAAATAAGAGCTAAATGCTTCCTTTTAACTTTAACCATGTTCAATTACAGCACCCCATTTTAGTCTTGGTTTGCTGACATAACTATATTCCCATCCTCTTAATTTTTTGTCTTACATTCTCTTACTAATTTTCTATTTTAATGATTCTTAATAGGAAACAGATGGCACACTCAAAATTAGAATAAATCAAGAAGAATATAATAAGAGGACAATTGACAAAGGAGGGTTGGAATTCAGGATAATCACAAGACATCATGCAATAGCCGGGCTGCATTACCACCCATTGACCAGTCAAAGACAGCTATGTGGGGAGGGCCACCCGATAGGAGCTGAGAACTTTGGTGGAGGACACAGCTGGTCAACACAACTCTGCAGGGGTAGGAACAGGGGGAACAATTCTCCCAACCTCAGTCTCCTTCCTAAACTGATCTCTAGTGTTCCATTTTGACTGAATCCAACCAGAATCCAGGGGTCAAGGGAGCCATGTAACACAACTCCCTGGGCCACAGAAAAGAATGGAGAGTAGATACGATCCAAGGGGAGGATGTCCAGCACAATAGTATTAATGTTTCTTATTATAACTTTCTTGGAAGTAGGTGATGTCTGTATGCATAAATACATAAATGAAATGAAATCTCTTTTTAGGTGGTGTTCACTTTGGTCACTTACATGAGTATTTTTCCATGGCAGAGCTGCCTACTTGAATTGCCAATAGCAATTTCTGCTCTGATGTAGTCTTATGTCCTTAGAACAATGATGAGCCAAGAAAGTATTCTGAGGTAAACACATTAGTTATCTCCCTCTTAATGAAATGCCAGGTGGATTAAAAAATAACTGTCATGTCTTCGTTAGAAGTAAGGTCTATTTTCAGTATGGGCATTGAAATATTACATAATGATCATGTCATATGTTGATATTGCTAAAATGGATTTGTCTGTAATCTTGTTTAATTTCTCTCTTTTCACTATTCATTAGGAAGGGAGTATATATACTGAGGATGTTGTATTTCACAGCCTGAGGTGTCACAGAGAGTGAAAAGTGAAAAGTAATCAAACCTCAGAGTCATTCAATCATAACTTCTTAGAGCTGAGGTGATTTTAGCAATCATTTAATCCAAACACCTCATTTTACAATTGAGGAGGCAAAATCCAACAGAGTCTGCGTAAGTTGCCCAAGGTCACCCCACCTTGTTGGGGCCTCCTACTTTGGCATGTTTTCCTCTCCACCTCACCATGAAGGTTCAGTGGTATCCTGCTCGTTCATTACATTCATTCATTCAAGCAGTATTTATTGCATGCCTTATGCCAGGCACTGCAGGTAAAACAATGAAAATAGACAAACCCCTCTTTTTTATGGGGCTTACATCCTAGAAGAAAAAGAGAAGACAGTGAATAAATAAATAGATAGGTATCAGGTGGGATAAGTGCTGAAAAAACATGAAATAGAATAAATGGACAGAGTAACAGGGAAGAAGAATGTTATTTTAAGTTTGGTGATCAAGGATGGACATTCTCTCTAAGATGACATTGGAGTGAAAGCCTGAATGAAGCAAGACAGTGAGTTGTGCAGACATCTGGGGGAGTAGTATTCCAGGAAGAGGGAACAGCCAATGCAACACCCTAAGAGGTCATGTGCCAGGGTGTTGGAAGGGGAGGAAGTGGACTGATATGGCTGCCACAGGATGAGTGAGGGGGAAAGTGGCAGGATATGAGATCTAAGAGATATAGAGTATAGTGCAGGGACTAACAATCTGACGTGAATTTTAGAAACATCTCTGACTGCTGTGTGGAAAATAGACAAAAGAAATAGTGTGGGAATAGAAAAGGAGGGAGCAGAGACATTCAGAGATTCAGAGATTATTATAATAGCTCTGATTGAGGGGCACCTGGGTAGCTCAGTCGGTTAAGTGTCCAACTCCAGCTCAGGTCATGATCTCACAGTTCATGAGTTCAAGCCCTGAGTCAGGCTCTGTGCTGACAGCTCAGAGCCTGGAGCCTGCTTCAGATTCTGTGTCTCCTGCTTCAGATTCTGTGTCTGCTCCCTCCCCCACTCATACTCTGTCTCTGTCTCTCAAAAATAAATAAACTTTAAAAAATATTTTAAAAAAATAACAGCTCTGACTGAAGATAGAGCCTTCTATTTATGACAATTTATCAATATGAGGTGTGCAGGGAAAAATAACAAAGATAATACCAAGGCTTTTGACCCAAGCACTGGGTGCATAGGTTCCCATTTTTTGAGAAAAGGTAAACTGAGGAAGGAGTAGGTCTGGAGGGAAAAACAAGAATACATTTTGGACATACTAGATTTGAGGCAGTGGGATGTGTAAATTTGGAGTTCAGGAGAGAAGTCTAGACCAGAGATGTTAATTGTTATTTGTCAGCATATAAATGACATATAAGTAATTTTGCATTGATTGAGATCACCCAAGAAGTATATATACTTAGGACTGAGTCCCTGGGACACTCCAAGGCCTAGAAGTCAGAATGGTGAGGAGGATTCATCCAAATTTATTGAGAAAGAGAAATCAGTGAGGTAAAAGAATGAAGTGAGATAAAAGAACAAAGAGAAAATGGCCTCCTACAAGCCAAGTATTAAGTTGGAAGCCCAATATCCAAGGAGGAGGGAGTGATCACTTCCTTTTAATAGTTCAAGTAAAGTAAGGACTGAGAACTGACTCCTGAAATTAACAACGTGGAGATCAATGATGACCTTGGCAAGCACAGCTTGGCTGGAGTGGAGGGACAAAATAGCTCAAGAGAGAATGAGTGGAAAGAAGTTGGAAACAGTGTGTAGGCCATAGAATGGTACAGTTTTAAGGGAGGGTGTGTGGGGTAAAGGAAGAGTAGTTTTTTAAAATAGAAGTCATAATGGCATATTTGTAGGTTAATAGGAAAGATCTAGAAGAGAAGAGAGAAATGGTAGTGGCAGAGAAATTGGGATAGCAAGCACTATACAGATGTCTGTTAATTAAATCAAATTACCATGAATAACCAAGACATAGAAACTGTAAAAAAAAAAATTGATACCTTGAGTTAATTAAAACAATTTTTTTTTAACTATCTATTGGAAAATCTCTTACAGAGAATCATTTATCTGGCTTTTGATGACCCAGGCTGCTTTTCCCCCCCTCCATCTGACTTTTTCCTAAAACTGTGTCCTGACAGGGGCACCTGGGTGACTCAGTTGGTTGAGTGTCTGACTTCAGATCAGATCATGATCTCAGTTTGTGGGTTCAAGCCCCACGTTGGGCTCTGTGTTGACAGCTCAAAGCCTGGAGACTGCTTCAGATTCTGTGTCTCCCTCACTCTCTGCCCCTCCCCCACTCACACTCTGTGTCTCTCTCTCTCTCTCTAATTTACTCTCTTAACAACTTTCCTATACAGCACTGTTAGCTATGGTCACCATGTTGTACATTAAATCTCTGTTACGTATTTATCTTATAACTGAAAATTTGTACCTTTTGACTGTCTTCCTCCAATTTCCCCTCCTGCCACCCCCTCTCTTGTGATAAGTCTGAGCTCTTTTTCAGAGTTTGTTTTTTTTAAGATTCCACATATAAGTGAGATCATATAGTATTTGTCTTTCTCTGTCTGACTTCTCTTAGTATAATTACTTTCTGTGACTACACTTAACATATGATTTCACTTTATCTGTCTTATGTCACTTAGCATAATGCATTCAAAGTCCATCTATATTCTTGCAAATGGTACATTTCCTCATTTTTAATGGCTGAATAATATTCCATTGTGTGTATATATACCACGACTTCTTTATTCATTCATCCATTGATGGATACTTAGGTTGTTTCCATGTCTTGACTATTGTAACTAATGTTGCTTTGAACATGAGGGTCCAGATATTTTTTTGAGTTAGTGTTTATGATACCTTTGGATATATTCCCAAAAATGAAATTGCTGGATTATATGATAGTTCTATTTTTTTATTTTTTTGAGGATCCTCCATACTGTTTTCCATAGTGGCTGCACCAATCCATAATCTTACCAGTGTGCAAGGATTCCCTTTTCTCCACATCTACACTAGTGTTTGTTATTTCTTGTCTTTTTGATGATAGCAATTCTAATGAGCATTAGGTGATATCGCATTGTGGTTTTAATTTGTATTTCCCTAATGATTAGTGATTGAGCATCTTTTCATGTACCTGTGGCCTTTATATGTCTTCTTTGGAGAAATGTCTATTCAGATCCTTTAAAATTGTCCATTTTTAAAATTGGGTTGTTTTGTTTTTGTTGTTAAGTTGTATGAGTTCTGTATATATTTTGGATATTAACCCCTCATCAAATGTATGGTTTGCAAATATTTTTTCCCATTACTTAGGTTGTCTTCCCACTTTGTTGGTTGTTTCTTTTGATTGCAGAAGCTTTTTAGTTAGATGTAGTCCCGCTTGTTTATCTTTTATTTTGTTGCTTTGAGCTTCAGGTATCACACTGAAAAATCATTACTAAGACCCATGTCAAGGAGCTTTGTTCCTACGTTTCCTTCTAGGAGTTTCATGGTTTCAGATCTTATATTTAAGTCTTTAATCCATTTTGAGTTAATTTTGTTCAGTGGCATAAGATATGGTTCCAATTTCTTTCTTTTACATGTGAATATCCAATTATCCCAGCTACATTTAATGAGGAGACTGTCTTTTCTCCATTGAGAATTCTTGGCTCTCTTCTCAAGTATTAGTTGACCATTGAGGGTTCAGTTTATTTCTGGACTTTCTATTATGTTCCATTAGTCTATTTGTCTGTTTTTATGCCAGTATCATACTGTTTTCATGACTGTAGCTTTATAGCATAGCTTGAAATCAAGAAGTATTATATACCTCTTTCTTTGTTCTTTCTCAGGATTTCTTTGGCTCTTCAAGGTTTTTGTGGATCCATATACATTTTAAGAGTGTTTTTCTACTTCTGTAAAAAATGCCATTAGACTTTTGATAGTGATAGTGAATTTGTAGATGGCTTTCAGTACATATCAGCAATATTACTTCTTACAACCCATGAACACAAAATATGTTTCCATTTTTTTGTGTCTTCATCAATATATTTCATCAGTGTCTTGTAATTTTTAGTATGAAGAGATTTCACCTCTTTAACTAAATTTGTTCTATTTTTTAAGTTTATTTATTTATTTTTAGAGAGACAGGGAGAAAGGTCAAGCAGGGGAGGGGCAGAGAGACAGGGGGACACAGGATCCGAAACCCTGATGTGGGACTCAAACTCATGAATCATGAAATTATGACCTGAGCTAAAGTCGGGCACTTAACTGACTGAGCCATGCAGGGGACCCCATTTATATTTGTTCTTAAGTACTTTATAGTTTTTGATGCTTTTGATGCTGCTGTAAATGGGATTGATTTCTTCGTTTTTAAAATTTTCATTTTTACTGTATAGAAATGCTATTAATTTTTGTATTAATTTTGTATCCTGCAACTTTACTAAAATCAATGATTAGATCTAACACTTTTTGTCTGATTCTCTAGGATTTTCTATATATAAAATTATGTTGTCTGCAAATGGAGACACTATTACTTCTTCCTTTACAATCTTGATACCCTTCCCTCCTTCTTCTCTTCCCTTCCCTTCTCTTCTCTCCACTTTCATTGCCTGATTGCTCTACCTAGGACCTCTAGTACTATGCTGAATAGAATTGTAAGAATGGGAATCCTGTGTTGTTCCTGATGTTACAGAAAAAGCTGTCATCCTTTCACCATTGAGTATGATGTTAGCTATGGGCTTGTCTCTTTTTTTAATGTTTATTTATTTATTTTAAGAGAGAGATAGTGTGAGTGGGGGAAAGACAGAGAGAGAAGGAGAGAGAGAATCCCAAGCAGGCTCCATGCTCAGTGTAGAAGCTGATGTGGGACTCGATCTCACGACCATGAGATCATGACCTGAGCCAAAATCAAGAATTGGACTCTTAACCAACTGAGCCACACAGGTGCCCCCTTTTTAAAAAAATCTTTTTTATTCTGAAGACAGCATAAGTGAGGGAGAGGCAGAAAGAGAGGGCGAGAGAGAATCCCAAGAAGACTCCATGCTCAGCACAGATCCCAACATATGGCCTTTATTATATTGAGATACGTTCTTTCTTTGCCTGATTTAAGAGTTTTTATCATGAATGTATGTTGAATTTTGCTGAATGCTTTTCATGCATCTATTGAGATGATCATACAATCCTTTTCTTTCATTTTATTAATATTTGACTTTCTTATATTTGCTAAAACTTGTTTTGTGGCCTAACTTAAGATCAATCTTAGAAAATGTTCCATGTGCTCTTAGAAGAATGTGTATTCTGCTGTTGAATAGAATGTTTTGTATATGTCTGCTAGGTCCATTTGTCCTATAGTATTGTGCAAATCCACTGTTTCCTTATTGATTTTGCTTGGAAATCTACTTATTGTTTAGAGTGGAGTATTAAAGTCCCCAACTATTATTGCATTACTGTTTATTTCCCCTTTTAGCTTTATTAGTTTTTGCTTTACATATTTAGGTGCTCCAGTGTTGGGCATGTAAATATTTACATTTTTACAGTTGTTATATCATCTTGATGTCTTGAACACTTTATCATTGTATAATAACCTTTGTCTATTTTTATCATTTTTAGCTTAAAGTCTATTTTATCAGATATGAGTACAGCTACTTTGGGGTTTTTTTGTTTGTTTTTGATCTTTTGTTGTTGTTGTTGTTGTTGCTTGGCTGATTGGCTTTGGTTACCATTTGCTTGAAATGTCTCTATCCACCCCTTCACTCTCAGTCTATGTGTCTCTTTAAAGCTGAAGTGAGTCTCTTGTAGGCAGCATATTATTGGGTCTGGGTTTTTGTTTTTTTTGTTAAATCCACTCAGCCATTATATATCTTTTGATTAGAGAGTTTAATCTGTTAAATTTAAAGTAAATATTTGATAGGTAAGAACTTACTATTGATGGCCATTTTGTTAATCGTTTTCTGGTTATTTTGTAGATCCATTGTTCCTTGTTTCTTACCCTTATTTTTTTGAGTTTTGCTATATTTTGGTATTGATATTCTTTGATTTCTTTTTCACATTCTTTTGTGTCATTACTACAAGATTTTCCTTTGCGGTTACAATGAGGTTTACATAAAATATATTAAACTTATAACACCCTATTTTAAACTGATGACTTCGATAGAATTAATACATTCTACACTTTTACTTCTTTTTCTCCTTATATTCTAATACTCTTTTTCATTTTTTTTCTTTTTCTCCTCTAACTAGGTAATTTTCAATGTCCTACCCTCTCAGTTGCTGAATCTTTCTTCTGAATAGTTGAGTCTACTTCTGAAACCCTCTGTTGAATTCTTCAATTCAGTTGCTATATTTTCAACTCTAGGATTTCTGTTTGTTTGGGTTTGGGTGGGTTTTTTGTTTGCTTGTTTGTTTGCTTGTTTATTTGTTTTTGATGGTTGCTATATCCTTGTTAATGTACCGTTTTCCTAATTTTGTTTTGTTGTCTGTGTTTTCTTGTGCTTCACTAAACTTCCTTAAGAGAGTTATTCTGAATTTCTTTTCTGAGAGTTCATAGATCTCCCTATCCTTAGAGTTTCATTGGTTTCTTTTGGTGGTGTCATATTTACCCGATTTTTCATAATCCCTGATTCCCTATGTTGGTTTTTATGCATTTTAGTAATGGGGCTCCTGTTGCAGACTATACAGGTTTGCTTTGGCAGAGATAGTTCTTCACCAGTCAGCTCAGTTTGGGTTTCTGAGTCTGTTTGCTAGTAATGCCTTTGGGAAGGTGGGGTTTGATATTATGGGCTATTTCTGTGTGAGGGAATTGTTCAAGCTCTGAGGACAGGGATTGGGGTGGGGGGTTGTTATTGGCTGAGAACATTTAAATAGGACTACTGGCTTGGTTCCCTATACAAGTGTGGCTGTAGGATGGCTCCATGGTTGTCTGAATTTTCTGGCCAGGCTTACTAGATGGTTAGGATTGGGTACAATATTCAGTAATAGATGGAGCTATGAGTTAGCCTCCCTGCACTGGCAGGGCAGTAGGACAGGGCCCAGGGCCTGTATAGCTTATTGTTTGGGAAACCAAATGAGGCTTGGTTGTGCATTGAATTCCCTGGTCAAGTGAGACAACCAGTTTGCTCTGCAGATAAGGGAAGCCACAGGCTGTGCTCTCTGTTCAGGTGCCATTGCATGTAGGGCTGTTGAATCATCTATGCAGCTTCTTATGTGCTCTGGTTAAGTTCCCTGGTTGGACAGGCTGAAGGTTATATTCAGTGATAAGCAGGGCTACGAATTAAATTCCCTTCCCTGGCACAGTGAGAGAAGCAGTTCTAAATCTCTGTTTGTTTTCTTAACCGAAGCCAACCCCCACCCCAGTTTCCCTAGCTACTGCCTTTGTTCTCTGAACTATCAGCTCTGCTGCCCTTCTCTCAACTCAAATACCACTGGGCCACACAGCTCTCAGGTGTTTTCACCAGTCCTTCTGGGCAGATGAGGCTGGAAGACACTTTCCATAGTAGGTAGGGCTATGTCTCAGCACCCTTGACTGAAT
The DNA here is from genome assembly GCF_018350155.1 of Leopardus geoffroyi. Classification (NCBI taxonomy): domain Eukaryota; kingdom Metazoa; phylum Chordata; class Mammalia; order Carnivora; family Felidae; genus Leopardus; species Leopardus geoffroyi. The sequence goes on from NC_059328.1 coordinate 148,106,868, forward strand.
GTGAGAAGGAGGGGATACTCCAGGCGGCGCTCAAATGCCCAAACAGACCCTCTAGTTCTGACTGTCCAGTAGTTACCCTCAGACTTGTCTATAAATTAATCCCCATGTCTGTGCATAGCCCAGGAAGCTCCATGCTCTGTACTGGCTTTGCTCTGGGGGCTATCAGCTCTTTCCACCCACCTCTCAGTGCCACTGTACCACACAGCTTCCAGAAGTTGTTATAATCCCATCTGGTCAAATGGGACTAGGAGACACTTTCCACGGGGTGAAGCTGTGACTCAGCACCCTGACTGGGCATAAACAGACCAGGCTCTAGGACTGGCAAAACTCCTTATTTGAGGATCCAAATTAGACAGATCTGCACCCCCAGTTTGGTATTGCAGATGAGTAAAACTGCTGGTTGGGATTACAATGTGGACACTGCAGATATGAACTCAGTCTGCCAAGACCTGTGTGCTGGTTGCTGCAAGCCCATCCCCCCTCCACACACACACACACCTTCTCCATCACAGATGCCTAGTGGCTGGGCCCCTGATGATTCCCTGCAATCCGTGTTGTATGAGATCAGAGGAGGGGCTCCCACAAAATGACCCACAATGCTGGGAGAGGCTAGTTGTCTCCCCCTGGCCTTTTTCCAAAAGACAAACTGGAGGCTCAAGGGAGACCTGTGTGGTGCTGCACTGTCATAGGGGGAGAGGCAATGCAGTGTCAATGTGTAGCCTCTTCTCTTACCCTTCTAATGCAGTCTGTCATGGTTTCTGGTGCAAGGGGCTGTTTCAGCCTCACCCCCATGTTCTAGGATTCTCCCAGTGTTGTCTTGTTCTGGAATAGAAGTCAGTTGTTCCTTTTCTGAGAGGGAATGAAGTCAGGAACAACCTAGGACACCATCCTGGTGACATCACCTAGAAATTTTCACTTTTAAAAGACAGTTGACACTAGAAAATTGAGGTTCTTAGACTACCATCCTATCTTTATGTCACCTGTTGATTCATACTGAAAGTTGACTCTATATTCAGTCTCCTATTAGAATGTTAGAATCCATTAATTAATAAGCTTACATTAATGTTCATTTCTAAATTTTAATAACAAAATAAGGAATGTTATGAATATTTTTAAATTATATAATCCTTGACTTCTTTTGGAAAATTAAACCTCCCATATTACATTACTTTCTTTACTTAAACAATATTATTCAGAGGACTAATATTAGGGTGGAGGGAGGGGAAAGTGGGTGATGGGCATTGAGGAGGGCACCTGTTGGGATGAGCACTGGGTGTTGTATGGAAACAAATTCGACAATAAATTTCATATAAAAAAAACCAGAGGACTAATATTAAAATTTCAGAAAATAAACTCTGACCCCCAGTTTATTTGGAGTCATTTTTACATAAAATATAACTATCTTCTCCTTTTAATTATAATATCCTAATAGTTAATTTACTCATTAGGTTTGATAGTTCCCATGTTCATCAAATTCCCAAATAAAAGAAACAATAATTAAAAGACCCCCTCAAACTTTTACTGAAACTTCACACTTCTAGGAGTTAGTAATTGAGAGAACCACAAAACTGAGGGTGGGAAGTAATTCAACAGATTGGGACTCAACCAGCTGGAGATAGTTTGGCTTTAGTGGCAGGTGGTTCCTTTGAAAAGTAGATGTTTGCAGTGAGAGAGTTAGGTGGGTGTAGTTACAGCAGAGATCAAACTGGAGTTCAGAGAATTTCAAAGACATATTTCCAAGGTCCAAGGCATCAATGAGTTTTTATATTTCATAGTCTCCATGTTATGAAAATGTAAAGAGTGCTGTAAGCCCATTTTAAATCAACTGAATGTCATTGCATTACTATGTTGCCGAATGCTGTGGGGTTTTTTTTTTTGTATGTTCACAACTCAGTCAGTCCTCAGTGATATATTACATAAATTTACAATATTTATAGCTTAAGTCATTTTAGTCTAAGTGGGATCCATTTAGATCACAATCTCTCTCTCACACACACATACCACTCCTTTCATCAAGGTTGAGAAGGAGCAGCATGAGACAAAAGGACCTGGAAGAAACAGAGGGTCTAGACTACAAGGTGCCATCTCAGAGGTGTCTCTGTCAGGGGATGTTTTCCAGGCAGTGCTCTGATCTTAAAGGTCCTTTTTTCCACTACCTAAATCCTCAAAATCTATATCCCCCTCGCTCTGCAATAGCAGAGCATTCACTGGAAACGAAAGATAATCAGTCACAGGCATTTGAAGGAAATTGCATAGGACAGTTCTGTATCGTGCAGTACGCAAACGTATACGGGAGCAATTAAAGACCCAAACAAAAAGAAAAATTAATGGATAGTTGATGAGCCTTACTAGAGTCAGTCAGGGCAAAAAGTTCATATGCGAAGGCCTGGACCTTGATCAACTGTAGCAAAACTAATAAGTTTCATTGGCATACGAGGATGCACACTAGGAAGCATTCAGAGTAGCACGGGCCATCACATGAGGATAGATGCCCACAGTACGGTTTGATGATACAGGACCAGGAAATAATAGAAGAGGAGGTCTAGGCATGAATGAGGGCAAAGGCACTGTCCTGATCTCCTTCAACTATCACTACCCACTGAGAGAGACAGGAAAGTCACACTATAACTATGTGTGTGTGTGGGGGGGGAGGGGGTACACAAATATACCCATTTGTAAATACAGTGTATGTATGCATATATATTTAATTTACTATATGTAGTCATGCTTAATTTAACTAATTGTAGACTCTATATAGTTCACTCCATTTTGTATTTTTAATTTTGTTCTATTAGCCCTTTTGTTACACTCATTAAGTTTGGAGCTAAAATAAACCCTTCTTTATTAGTAGTAAAAGCTTCTACTGACCTAACCAAGAATCGCATATTATCTTTGTGGTGGAGCAGGTAAACACATCCCTTTATTTTTTTTTTTTCAATATGGAATTGATTGTCAAATTGGTTTCCATACAACACCCAGTGCTCATCCCAAAAGGTGCCCTCCTCAATACCCATCACCCACCCTCCCCTCCCTCCCACCCCCCATCAACCTTCAGTTTGTTCTCAGTTTTTAAGAGTCTCTTATGCTTTGGCTCTCTCCCACTCTAACCTCCTTTTTTTTTTTTCTTCCCCTCCCCCATGGGTTTCTGTTAAGTTTCTCAGGATCCACCTAAGAGTGAAAACATATGGTATCTGTCTTTCTCTGTTGGCTTATTTCACTTAGCATCACACTCTCCAGTTCCATCCACGTTGCTACAAAGGGCCATATTTCATTCTTTCTCATTGCCATGTAGTACTCCATAAACACATCCCTTTAAAAAGATACCAGAAAAGGGGCAATTTCTGTTTGAGTGGGGCAACATTTTATAATTGCATGAGGGACTGGGTACAATATGTGTCATATTAAAGATGCTTGGTACATACTTATTGAATAAATAAATAAATGGATGAATGATTGTCCTATTGGACCTTTAGTGGCCCCTTTGAGTTTATACACAATCTTACCATCAATATTTCTTACTGGGAACTGATACAACTACTCTATATATAACATGGTGAAAAGTGAAGAGAAGCTTTTCCTGACCCTAGGTAGGTGGCTTTGGTCCAGCGCCAGAAGTGTTAGGAATTCCAAGTTTCTGCTTCCTGCCACTAGAATTTTAGGAGGTCTATGAGCCTCCTTTCATTACATACTCACTCTGTCTCTTTCAGTCCAAGCTGGAAGTGTTTCTGATAAAATTTTCTCAAGAAACAAGTGAGCTTTAGCAGATTTTATGGGGATTCACTCCATTAGACAAAAGCCACGCACTGACACGTCTTTTCAAGATAATCCTTTCTCTTCCTTGGTTTTCCCTTGAGGTGGCTGAGAGAAATTGCCCTTAAACTTCCCAGAGGCTCTCTAGTTTGAGAAGATCTATGAGAAACACCCTTAATCTCTTGGAAGGGTCTTTTATATGACTGAATACTCTGTCCCTGTGATCTTTTTGAGGCTATAACAAAGGGTTGTATATTCATACTTTCAGCCTTTTCTCTATGGCATGATGACAGCAATAATCTCTGAACTCTAGAGTCTTTTGCCATTTAGATAGGTTGAGAATTTCCCAAACCATCAAACCTCTCCTTTTTACTATAAGTAGCAAAAAACCCCAGGTGACATCTTCAACGCTTCGGAAATCTTCTTAGTTCATCACCTATGAAGTTCATTACTCAGGAAAGTTTTCTAACTAACTGCAGCACGGAATTAATTCCTGCCACCACATAACAGTGATCCTCCTTTCTCCAGCTTTCAATAGTATGTTCATCACTTCCTTCTGAGACTCACAGGCCACATCTTTAACATTCACATTTCTACTAAGTCAGTTCAAGGCATTCCTGTCTTTTTTTCTATCATGTTCTTCAAAATTCTTCCTGCTTCCTCCCACTTGCCAACTGCAAAGCTACTTTCACATTTTTAGGTATTTATTATAGCAACAATTCACTTCTAAATACCAAAAACTGTACTAGTTTTCTTAAATTGTTGTGTAACAAATAACCACCAATTTTGCAGCTTAAAACAACACTCACTTATGAGCTCAGACTCCTAGTCCAGTATGTTGTGGCTGGGCTCTCTGCCCATGACATCCCAAGACTGAAATCAAGGTGTAGACAAAACTGAGTTTTCATCTGGAAGCCTTAGAGAAAAATATTTTCTTGCTTTCTTGCTTGCTTTTTTTTTTAAATTTTTTTAATGTTTATTTTTTGAGAGAGAGAGAGACAGACAGACAGAGCATGAGCATGGGAGGGGCAGAGACAGAGGGAGACACAGAATATGAAGCAGTCTCTAGGCCCTGAGCTGTCAGTACAGGGCCCGACACAGAGCTTGAACCCACAAACTGGGAGATCATGACCTGAGCCGAAGTCAGACAATTAACCGACTAAGCCACCCAGGCGCCCCAATGTTTTTGTTTTTTGAGAGAGAGAGAAAGAGTGAGAGAGCACGTGTGTGAGTGGGGGATAGGCAGAGAGAAGGGGAGAGAGAGAATCCCAAACAAAATCTGCACTGTCAGCATGGAGCCTAATGCAGGGCTCCAACTCACAAACCATGAGATAATGCCTGAGCCAAAATTAAGAGTCTGACACTTAACCGACTGAACCACCTAGGAGACCTGAGAAAAATATGCTTTCAAGCTCATTCTTGTTTTTGGCAGAATTCAGTTCCTTATAGCTGTAGGACTATAGGTTACAGGTTCCCATTTCCCTTCTGGCTGTCAGCCAGGACCACTCTTGGCTCCTAGAGTCCACCCACATTCCTTGCCATGTGACCCCCTGAATCTTCAAGCCAAAATACTGAGTCATGTCCTTTTCATGCTTCAAATCTCTGCCGACCCCTCTTGTGAGCAAAGAAAACTCTGTACTTTCAAACTCTGATCTCCATCCAGGTCATTTTCCTTTCTCAAGGTTGTGCCATATAATATAACCTAACCTGCAGCATTTATTGTCCTGGTGATTAGGATATGTATTCCAGGAGGGCAGGAAATCTCTGGGACCATCTTAGGAGCCTGCCTGTCACAGGCCCATTGGCCATTATCCATTGACCCCTTTACATCCCAACAATCCTGAAGAAGTAGATTTTATAGTCTGGGAATTATTATTATTTTTTTATCATTCTTCTGTGTCTACCTTCCCCCCACCCCCCGCCACTCGTAGCTCTTAGATCAGCATATTATTAGATTAAGAAACACTGGGAAAGAGATTTCATGATAAATTGTTCTCATAAGAACCCACAGACTCCCACACTGAGAGAATAGCCTTGTTCTGAATTGAGAAGGTACTCTGGATTCCCTCCTAAGCACAGAGCTTCTTGAATCTTCTGAGAAGCAGTGTTCTAGCCTTCTAGCCTACATTCTGTTTATGATAGCCTACCTTCTTTTATTTTAGAACTGTTTCTCCTCTTCCCTGGTTACCTGTGGGATGAATATAATTCTGAGTATTTGCCACATTACCTGAGGACAAGGGAGACCACCTACATGCTAAGCTTTTATGGAAGGCTGAGTCTATCGATATTTACTGATATGATGTCACTTGAGGCTACGAGATCACAAAATGATAGCTTCCTCCCCAGAAACATCTCTGAGGTAAGGCAGAAGGTCACAGGGCTGGTGGACCATGGCTGGTGAAGTTATTCTGACTTCCCTGATCATGCTCCATCCCTCAGCTGTACAATGTGGGGAGCTTCAATGATAGATTAGGAACTGGTCACACTGGGAGAGAATTGTGACGTGCTAGACTAAGGAAGGACTAGGTCTCCTTTTTACGTGAGCCTTGGTTGAAATCTCTGTTTTGAGAGTGAGGCTGAAACTATCCTTGCTTTGATCCCATAGAACACCAGGCACCAGGCAGCAACAAAACATCTTAAAATGCTGTGATGCAGAGTAGTTTTTATGTTCTCCAAGCCACCCAAAGAGCCACGTCTAGTGAAAGGGGATCACTGGGACCAATATTACATATCAGGCGCTTTAAGGTTCACCTAGCACAGTAATTTTGTTTCTTACAATAGCTCCTAGGAATAGTTTATGGAAAGACTTTATCTTTTGATTTTATCATGACAATAATTTTAAAAGTGAAGAGATGCTTCTGAAATATTACCATTATTGCCTAACAGCCTATGACTCAAAACTTTCCTTGAGTCTTGGGATAAAACTATGAAAACTGTGAATGTTATGTTCAGCTCGAGTTTTAAAGCACAGATTTAAAGATCAGTTTGAAAAGAACTGGGCACCTACCATGGTAAACTTTGGCATTGGATACAAATTAAAATGTTACTCCACAAAAAGACAGTATCATAAAAAAAAAAGACAGTATCATTCTCTAACAGGCAAATTGCTGAGTAGAAAAATTAGGAGAATTCTCTGTTCTTCAGAATCCTTACGTGGGGCTTTATACATGGAGTTGTTTCTCTATCTCTGCTGCTGTTCACTTATGAGAAGAGAAATCCAGGCAGGAAAGATGGTGGATGGAGAGAAACAGAGCACCAGCTAACAAAGCAGTCAGCTTCAAGCCAGGGGAGCTTCTGACTTGAGAAACTATAGGAGGGTTTCCTCCAAACTGCTGTTAAACACCAAAGAACTAAAATTTGTCTCCAGCATATAAAACAGTTAGAACAAAGAGAGTCTGGATTTGTAGTATATATAAAGGCAGCCAGAACTTTGGTCAGTATGTCTGAGTTGACATAGAAATCTCCTTTCCCAGAAATTGTGGTTTATATACACAATGGAATACTACGTGACAATGAGAAAAAATGAAATATGGCCTTTTGTAGCAACGTGGATGGAACTGGAGAGTGTGATGCTAAGTGAAATAAGCCATACAGAGAAAGACAGATACCATATGGTTTCACTCTTATGTGGATCTTGAGAAACTTAACAGAAACCCATGGGGGAGGGGAAGGAAAAAAAAAAAAAAAGAGGTTAGAGTGGGAGAGAGCCAAAGCATAAGAGACTGTTAAACGCTGAGAACAAACTGAGGGTTGATGGGGGGTGGGAGGGAGGGGAGGGTGGGTGATGGGTATTGAGGAGGGCACCTTTTGGGATGAGCACTGGGTGTTGTATGGAAACCAATTTGACAATAAATTTCATATATTGAAAAAAAAAAAAAAGAAATCTCCTTTCCCAGTTTAGGGGCTCAGTTGGTTCCTCTGGGTGGCTCAGTTGGTTAAGCGTCCGACTTCAGCTCAGGTCATAATCTCGCAGCTCACGAGTTTGAGGCCCGGGTCTGGCTCTGTGCTGACAGCTCAGAGCCTGGAGCCTGCTTCGGCTTCTGTGTCTGCCTCTCTCTGCCACTTCCCCACTTGTGCTCTATCTCTCTCAAAAATAAATTAAAACGTTAAAAAAAATTTTTTTTAAAGAAATCTCCTTTCCCAGTTTAAACACATAGAAATTTGGGGCAAACTATAACACAAAGACACACAATGCCCCAGTGCTGAAGATAAAGATGGAACATAAAGTCAGAGCAGTAAGAGGGAGCCAAAGCCAAGGGGCCCTTGGGCAGAACTGAGCCTGAAACAGGCCTGAGGAGCTAGTGGTTGGGTGTTTAATATTAGGTGTGGGATTTATATACAGGAGCTGGAACCATGCCACTTAAAAAAGAGCAAGAAGTCCTGTAGAACTTGTCCAAACACCAAATGGGACTGAGACACACCAGGACCACTCCCCAGAAGTGACAAGGGAGCTGACTTTCTGCTTGGGACCAGAGCAGGGAAGGGGTCAGCAGCAGAACCCAGGCTGGTGCTGTGCATGAGTGCTAAGTCAGCAGCCACTCCGACCTCACAGAATTGGTCCCAAATCTCACAGTTAATATATGCACTGGTCCTGAGCCAGTAAAATGCATAGGGCCCTGAGCAGAAGCATAAACTCTGTAGAGATGTTCTCACTACCAGGTCATGGTTCATAAAGAAAAGTACAGTTCACAAAGAGAAACAGTTTAGGGGCATCTGGGTGGCTCAGTCTGTTGAGTGTCTGACTCTTGTTTTTGGCTCAGGTCATCATCCCGGGGCATGGGATCAAGCCATGCAAGAGATTCCATGCTGAGTTTGGAGCCTGCTTACTATTCTCTCTTTCTATCTCTTGCTATCTCTCTCAAAAAATAAAAAAGAAAATAAAATATCTTTTAAAGAAAGTTTAATAACTTTGATTCCTTGATCACTTTAAATTTCCATGAACCTACAGACACTACAGACCAAATGTAAAGGCAGATGTCCAATGAAAGAAAATAAATTTGCAACCTATATAACAACTGGAAAGCAATAATATCCAGAGTTTATAAAGAACTTCTACAGATTAATAAAGAAAAATAGACAAGTAGATAAAAAGCACTAATAAGCAATTCCCAAAGGAAGAAAATCACCCAATAAACATGAGGAAATTTTCAATCTCACAAGTGATCAGGAGAATCCAGTTGAAGACACCAAGATACTGTTCACATTCATCACATTGGGAAAAGTCAAAAAGAAAATTTATAATACCTTATAAAGAAAAAAAGCATATAAAATTGAAAGCATAGAAATCCTATCACATAGTAATTCTCCTCCTCAGTGTACTGTAGAGAAAGCTGTGCACATGTGCCCCAGTTGATGTGACAAGTGGCTGCGTCAGCACAGGTGCAAGAACAAAACTTTAGAAATGTAAATGTCAACCACTAACAGAAGGGATAAACGGTAGACTCGTTCTATAATGAAATACCATGTAGCAGTAGAAAGGGGTGAACTAAGTCTCTGCCTATTAACATGGCTATATCTCAAAAATGTAGAGTTAAATAAAGAAGTACATGCTGCAAAATGATACAGTAAGAGAGTATTCATGAAAAGAAAATGTAAAAGTCACAAACTATGTATTAAAAGATGTTAAAAGCAATAGATGGCTTGGAAAGATAGAAATAAAATTTATGATCGAGACTGACTGTGGGGAGGTCCTGAGTAAATCCTGAGTAAACTCAGTGCTAGGTGATGAGTACTAATGTGATTATTTTTATCAGTTTTCAAGGTGTAAACAAACAAAAATATCTAAATAAATACCCCAAATATATTTTTAAAATCCTGCCTCAAATACACTCTTTTTCTTCCACAGATTGTCGGCAATCGTTTTAAAGCTGTTAATAAGTGTTGTGATTAGTATTTTGAAAACTGGGAAGCAAATGTTTTCTCAAAAGTAGAGTCATGAATTTATGTTAGTAAATGAAAAACAAACACTATAATAAATAATAAAACAAGAAGTAAATTCTTTAAAGGGCCTTTTGTATTGCATGAGTTGCTCTGACCCTAGTACAACGTATTTTATCAGCAAAGACACCTTTGACCGTCAGTTGCTGCACTGCAAATAAAATGCTCTCCCACGTATCCCTAGTTAGTACAAGACTCAGCAGTCACAAACCCTGTCTTGTCTTTACCTATAGCATTGCTTCTAATCACAATTTCTTGTGCTCATGCAGGTCAGTAAAGCGGATTCCCCTCCATGTCCAATGAAACTCTGAAGCTTAAATGAACTGAAGCAAGACTAGAATCTCATGAATCTAAGAACTACCTATGATGATTCCATGCCAAACACCAAGATCACTCAAAGCTCAATCAGGCAATTAAACATTCATTTGCACATTCACAACAATAGCAGATTACATACTTTCTTTTTCTTCTCTGCTCTTTGAAACAATTCCTTCTTCTTCCATAGCTTCTCTCTCTCCTTCTCCTTTTCTCTTCTTCTGGCAGAAATTTCCATTTCCAGTCTTGCTACTTCTTCCTGATGGGCTCGCCATTGAAGAACCTGAAATAAATAGAAATTCATTCCAATAGCTATACCCAGTCAAGTGATTTTACAGATCACAATGAGACTAGGTTCTATATCAAGCAGGTGTCAAAGTTTTTCCAAATACTCATTAAAATTCTGTGTGCACATGAGTGTGTGATATGTGCATGATGCATATGAAATGTGTGTGTGTGTGTGTGTGTGTGTGTGTGTGTATGCATGTATGTTAAAAAGAGAGAGTAACTTTAAAATCATCTCATTTCAGAGATTTTTCACTTGGATTCATGGAGTGAGATCCCAAAGAGTCTGTGAATTGATTTCAAATAATCTATGAATTCTCATAAATAGTATGTAAAAATTTCTGTGTTTTTGCACAGGTATGTTTTCCTGGAACAATGGTTCTAGTTTCTGGTCAACAGTTTTCAAAAATTCTGAAATGATCCTAAGATCCTAAAAAGTTTAAGAACCACTAATATATTTCATCCTTTTTATTTCGTATGTGAGGGAAATGAGCCTGAATGAAGATGAAAAAAAATGTCTAAGACGTTTAAAAGAACTTTCTGGGTACTGGTAGGTGTTATTGGTAGAAGTGTAATTGGTATAACACTTCTAAAGGACCCGAGGCGATATGTAAATATGTATCACAATATAAAATATGCATAACCTTTGACCCACAATCCCATTTGGGGGAAGCTATTCAAAGAAGACAGTCAATTGAATAAGTGCACAAAAATGTATCCATAGGAATGTTCACTGCAGTGCTGCTTACACAGAAAAATTAGAAAGAGTCTAAATGTCTGGCAACAGGTGGTGGCTTAAATTAATTATGGCATTTTCATATAATGACTGCTATTGAAAAAGAATATTATATACCTTTATTCATTGACATAGAAAATATCCACAACATATTATTAGATGCAAAAAAGTAGGTGCAAAACCACATTAATAGTATGATGTCCTTAATATAAAATATCATCTATGCATCTATCCATAGAAAAAGTTTTGGAAGGAGATTTATCAAAGTAATAATACTAGTTATCTCTGAATAGCATCATTTCAAGAAATTTTAAAAATTTATTCTTTAAGCCTTTCTGTACTGAGTGACATTTTCACAACAAATATGTTATCTTTGTAGGCAGCAAACCAATGAAACTAACAAAATAGAAACAAACATTTACACTTTCCATGCGCACTAAGAAAGCTGAGAAATCAGAGAAAAGGGAGATGGAGATGTGTGCAGAATTCTTTTTAGAAAAGGAAGAAACTAGCGTTACCAATTTAATACCTCATGTCTTATATTTGATATAAGCATGACTCATTATGGTAATACATAAAATGAGAATGGAATATATAAAATACAAGGAATTAAAGTGACTAATAGTTAAGCTCTTTTCTCACTTTCAATATTCAAAGTCTGTTTTCTAAAAATATACTTCCCCTATTTATCAGAATAACCAAGGAAATTCAGACTCTTGTTTCTCAGACACACCTAGGTTTCCCAATCTGCTGCTTATCCTGGCCATTATATTTATCTTCTTTGGAAGCCCATTCCTAGAATAAGATCATCATGCTTTCTGTCCTGATCTGCTTCCAAACCATTCCTTCCTGCAAACCATCTTCCATTTGTAACACACTGTATTAAAGTCATGCGTCTTGTCAAGTGTTGCTAGTGATGGTGGTATATCATGTGGACCCTGGTGACCATCTCTTCTTGATGACAGCTCTTTCCTGGCCCACAACCTTGTTCTCTCTACTTCTCCACCAATGGATACTATTCTTTTCTTTTCCTGCTCTCTTTGTCCACCTTCCACCCCCAATTCTACTGTTATCCTTTCTCTTTGACCTCAGCTCAGCCTCTCTATGCTCATGTGTGTCTCCTACAAGTTAACCTATCACTTCTGTGCATATGACTAAAATGTACAATTTAAGCTTTGCCTTTTGTCTGCAATCCCATCCTAACAAATGCTTAAGGCCTTTACTTTTTGCATGTGCACCCAAAATACAATATTTTCAAAATTAAATTCAACATCTTTAACATTGCCACAGTCTCACACCAAGCCCTGTGCACTTGTCTCTTCTTTCAAACATCTGGGATTGTTCTGTGGAACCACAAGCATCTGTGTGGTTTGTATTTTTTTTATTATTGTGTACACCTATCAAAATGACTAATTCTTTACATTTTATATCTGACTTGGGTGATCTTATATTTCTTTCTTTTTTTTATTTGTTAAAATTTACATCCAAATTAACATATAGTGCAACAATGATTTCAGGAGTAGATTCCTTTGTGCCCCTTACCCATTTAGCCCATCCCCCTTCCCACAGCCCCTCCAGTAACCCTCAGTTTGTTCTCCATATTTATGAGTTTCTTCTGTTTTGCCCCCTCCCTGTTTTTATATTATTTTTGTTTCCCTTCCCTTACGTTCATCTGTTTGGTCTCTTAAAAGTCCTCATATGAGTGAAGTCCTATGATTTTTGTCTTTCTCTGACTAATTTCACTTCGCATAATCCCCTCCAGTTCCATCCACATAGTTGCAAATGGCAAGATTTCATTCTTTTTTATTGCTGAGTAGTACTCCATTGTATATATATATACCACATCTTCTTTATCCATTCGTCCATCGATGGACATTTGGGCTCTTTCCATACTTTGGCTATTGTTGATAGTGCTACTATAACATAGGGGTGCATGTATCCCTTCGAAACAGCACACCTGTATCCTGTGGATAAATGCCTAGAAGTGCAATTGCTGGGTCGTAGAGTAGTTCTATTTTTAGTTTTTTGAGGAACCTCCATACTGTTTTCCAGAGTGGCTGCACCAGCTTGCATTCCCATTATATTTCTTTGTTTTTAAGTTTATTTTTTTTAATTGATTTGAGACAGAGACAGAGTGAGTGGGAGAAGAGCAGAGAGAGAGAGAGAGAGAGAGAGGTAGAACCCAAAGGAGGCTCTGCACTCTCAGTGTAGAGCTTGATGCGGGGCTCGAACTCATGACTTGTGAGCTCATTTCCTGAGCCGAAATCAAGAGTTGGACACTTAACCAACTGAACCACCCAGGCGCCCCCAATCTTACATTTCTTAAGATCAGATGGGTTTTACTTGTGACAAATCAATTTCTAACGTATTGAATTTCCCTTGACCACTTTTCTGTAGTTTCCTAGTTCACCCAAAGTCTACCTGCCAAATGTATTTAGAAAAATACCAGAGTTCATGGGGTGATGCCAATTTATCCAAATAAGACCTTAGTAATTTAGTTTTCTTACTCACAATCAATGCCCCATTTTAACTTAAAGTGTAATCTCTACACAGATTCTTTCCTGTGCCTTCTCATATGTGGCCATTCTTGTTCTTAGCCTCATGGCATAGTCCAAACTATTCTCCCACCTGGAACACCCTCAGTCTCCCCCTATTTCCTAGGATGCTCCTTGGCCCAATACATGTCCTGCATCTTTCATGAAACATTTTTCAACCCATGATCATTTCCCTTTTCTTACTTCACTTACCATACCATAGCTGTTCTCTAATCATTTTGAGCATGTTTAATTTTTATTTATAGCAAGTTCCATGATACCTGTGTATTTTGTTTTCCTCTTACACTTTCTAGCAGAGTGCTAGCACATCATAGGTGCTCAATAATTACTTTCTATTTAATTTACCAAAATAAAATGTTATTTAAAAAGCCTAATAAATGGAGAAGAAATAAAAGTATTAGAATATATCATTTTGTAACACTTGCTGAAATAATAAATCCTTGTTTATGATCACCAGTGGCTACTAAACACATTAATAGCAGGTGGGAAACTTTATAATGGCTAGCAACAACTGGACACACTGAACAATCTTAATGTCACAGAGAAACAAGCTGATATCTTGGCCTCAAGATGGAAGTATGCAATATTGCCATGAAGTATTCTTGCCAAGAAATAAAAATGAATATCAAATATCTAGACCTATTTATCAAGATATAGGAAATTCAGACAGTGGAGAAACATGCAATCAACAAAATTGAAATTTGAAAAACTTTAAAGGACTTTCGGGGCATGTGAGTGGCTCATTCAGTTAAGTGTCCAACTTCGGTTCAGGTCATGATCTCTCAGTTTGTGAGTTTGAGCCCCACATGGGGCTCTGTGAAGGCAGCTCAGAGCCTGGAGCCTAGCTCAGATTCTGTCTCCCTCTCTGCCCCTCCCCCACTCATGCTCTGTCTCTCTCTTTCTCAAAAACAAACATTAAAAAATTTAAAAAAAAAGATTTAAGAAACATCAATCAAATGCAATATGTAGATTATATTTGGTTTTGATTTGAATAAACTAAATATAAAAATAAATTACAAAACAAAAATATTTCTATATTGGTTACTTGATGCTATTAGGAAATATTGTTAGCGTTTTTAGATATGATTATAATATAGTTATGTTTTTTTAAAGAGTGTTTTTAATTTTAGAGATAGATACTGAAATACTAACAGATGAAATGGGGATTTGTTCACTAGGGCCCAGTGGTCATGGGAGAGTGGGTAAGGATATAGATGAGACAAATTTGACTAGTGAGTTGATAACCGTTGGAACTGAGTGATAATACACTTGTGTGTGTTTAAATTTTTCCACACTAAAAATTCTGTATGAATAAATAAATAGTAAATAAATAAACCATAAAATATCATGTATGTCCAAAGAGTTTCATATAATAAAATGCTGTAGCCTCAAAGTTCTCAGACAGTAGAAAGGGAGATTTGAGACACACTGAACTAATGAAAAGAAAAATGGCATACATTTAGCCTTTATGAATACTAAAATTGTTTTTATAAATTTCAGTAAAAGAAGTTTGGGTTCTAGAAGTACTCTTCTCACCTTTTGATTTAAAATAACTTAAGGGAATTATCATTAAATAATGTTGTTAATGATGTTTCTCCTGTTCTCCAGAGAAGAAAAGACTATGGTAGTTTTTTATTTTTTTAATTTTTTAACTGGTTAAGTTTATATTAAATCCACATAAGTAAAAACCATATCATGAGAGGCTATGGTAGATTTTTAAGTGGGAAAACACACTAAAGAATCCTGAAACAAATACAGGTTTAGTAACCAAAAGCCAATGGGTTCAGTTGTCAGGCAATAAATACATGTATATATAAAACTCTGGGGAAAAGACTCTCGAGCAAGTCAGCATCAGCCTTTAGAAACTAAATTGCTTCCATTTAATATTGGAATCATGAGAATGGTCAGGGACCTGTAGAGGTTTGCTTGAAATCAATAACTCACAATATTATCTGTAATTATAACCATACCTAAAAAAAGGTAAAGAAGAAAGGAGAGAAAGTTGTGGAAGGTAGCATTATATCCTAAGTAGCTGGGGTTGTGGGTTCTTGATGACAAATAGGCTCTGCATCAGTCGGTGTCCAGGCAGTAGGACGAACAGGGCTTTTTGGAATGCACAATGGACATGGTAAAGAATTTGGTGAAAAGGGTACCATTGAAAACAAAATCCTTATCCAATGGATCCCCAGAGGCAGCCAAGGGATGTGGATGGCTCCCATGTGGAGAGAATGACAACCAATTATGGTATTTTCGAGATGCCCAAGAATAAGGAAGCTGGCAGGTGGGCAAAGGAATCAATATTGTCACAATAAGCTAAAGTATAGACGATTCTTTAGTGAACAGTGAGCAAAAGGAAGAATGACCCAGGAGAACATTTTAGTGGTTTTATTTTAAAGGGTTTGTTAATTATATAGCTTTAAACAGAGCATGTGAACATAACTGTGCAACAATAATCACCATGAAAGAACATTACCTCAGTGGCAGGCAGGAGCCTGTTATAAGGAAAGCATTATTTAGATTATTAACTACAGCACATTTTTCCAGGTCTTTAGTTAATACTTCAATATTCCTGCCAAAGGTACAATCTGAATGAAACCTTAACCCAACAAAGAACAAATGAAGTTTAAAATACATTCATCTATTGCAAATAATAAATTAAGGGTTTAAAATGAAAATGGTTGGTAGCATTACATGTGTCCCTTGCTCTTTTTTTTTTTTTTAATTTTTTTTTTCAACATTTATTTATTTTTGGGACAGAGAGAGACAGAGCATGAACGGGGGAGGGGCAGAGAGAGAGGGAGACACAGAATCGGAAGCAGGCTCCAGGCTCTGAGCCATCAGCCCAGGGCCCGACGCGGGGCTCGAACTCACGGACCGCGAGATCGTGACCTGGCTGAAGTCGAACGCTTAACCGACTGCGCCACCCAGGCGCCCCAAGTCCCTTGCTCTTAATGTAAAAGTAAAATGGTTGAAGGGAAATTAATAAACACACATATTCTCAGAGTAAATAAAGTACTAGAAAAGCAAAAAATGAAGCCCATCAAAACGTCAAACGTAGTAATGGTAATTAACATCAAGATAACAATATTAACACAATTTTGCAACAAAGTTGAGTGCTTTGAAAAAATTACAAGTGGCAATGTGGTATAAAGGACATGAGTATTGAAATGTTGGTCAGAACACCTGCTTTTTTGTCTTATCTCTGCACTAACCAACAATTTTGTTAGTTTGAGCAAATGGCTAACTCATTTTTCTTATGTGTTAAAAGGGAGGACTGGATCAGGTGACTACTACAATTTCTTTAAGTCATATTATCCTGATTCTATTTTAATTATATTTTCCTTAAATGGAGACATCACGATATATGACATGCTCTGTAATTTTCCTCTGCAAGCAAAATGAATTGCAATGAGGAATATCAGTATTTTATAAGCCTGTTAAATAATAATAGACAATTAAAATTAATATAGAATTCTATTTCTCATATTCATGGAAACATTGTGTCATGTGTGTTGCCTTATACAGGAAAAGTTCTGTCTGACCACTACCTATAACCGGCAATAATAAAATATTAAAAACTGCCATTTATGAGGGCTTATTGTGTGCCAGGCCTAGTCTTTATAAAAGCATTGAACACAAGATATGATGTGATCTTTGAGACAAGCAAGTTATCATCTTCACAGTCCATCTGGCTAACTCCCACTTACTCTTATGCATGTCTAAGGTCAGATATTGTTTGCTCCAGGAAGCCTTCCCTAACTCACCATGTCCAAAGTTAGGTCCCTCTTCTCTACTTCCCTAGCACCTTGTCCCTCCCTTTTATTACAACATGCATTAAATCATTTATCTGTACTTCCCACTTGGCTACAAACTTCTTAAGGGCAGGAACCAAATTTGTCTTATTCATAAACTCTACACAGAGCTTATCATGGTATCTGGTACTTAATAAGGGTTCAAGAAATACTTGGGATATGCACAGGTAAGCTCGGAGGTTGTACCTGGAAGTTAGACTAACAACATTTTCCCTTCCTCCCACTGGACTTGTCTTTAGAAAAAAAAAAAAAAAGTAACCCCCCACCACCATAATGCTACCATTTTCTGACTCCCCCACACCAGACTCTCGATCCTTGATTTCCCCAGTCCTACTTGTTTCCATGCCTCCTAATCTCCTCCTCTGCTTGTCTGACAGAGAAAATATCCAGGAAACCTTTGCAGGATTTTCAACAGCTTCTAGCAATATTAGAGGACATTGTGCAAAAATGTGGCAAGCAAATCCCCTTCTCTTTTTCCTCAATGCTCCTATAAGTTTGTAGATTCAGTTCACCTGAGTAAACTTCAAATTTTCATTTTATTAAATCTTAAACATTCTGATAGTTTCATTAAATTCTTTCCAATTGTCCCACTATTTTTCGATATTACCTAAGCTTTTTAATCTCATGTGTTCCATTTGTGTTTAAACTTTACTCATGAAGTAAGGACCTGTGATTTTGCATATGTTATTAACGCTTTCTATTCTCTCCTTGGCATTTTCACTTAGCAAAAAGACTTGGTTATTCCTCTTGGTTTCACAATTGTCCCTTGGTTTCTTGGATGACATCATAAGTCCATTTTTTATCACCTCCCTTGAATAACCACTTTCCATTTTCTGTGGCTTTTTATTAGTCTTTCTCAGAATCTCAAAGATTATTCTCTATTATCTTGACTGTTTCATGTCCTTTACTTTTCAAAGAAAGTTTTGCAAACTTTCATTTAATAGGATCCTGCAGAGTCTTAACTTTACTGTAAAACAAGACATGTAGATAAAGAAAAAAACTAAATGTCATAAGCAGAAAACAATCAACAGATATTTTTTCATAAAGCACGAAAATCTACAAGCCTCTCAATTTTGTGTGTGAAGCTGACAAAGCCAAATTGTATAATATTGTCAGAAAATGGGGCTAACAGTCAGGAAATCACTTGCCTGCTGGCTACGAGATCCAGGGGGAATCACTTCCTATTTTTGGACCTCAAATCCTCTTTGGAAAAGGAAAAGGACTAGATCACTTTTTTGAACAGAGGCCCATAACTCATTAGTAGATAATAAAATCAATTTTGTGAATGGGAACTAGTGTTATGAAAGAAAATAGAACAGAAAATATCAGAGTGCATCTCATGTCATTATACTAATGCTGTTTCAAGAAATTTTTGTTTCCTCTGTGTGTGTGTGTGTGTGTGTGTGTGTGTGTGATGTGATGTAAAATACATTTCTCATTTTATTTCGAGAAGCTTGAAAAATACAGCAGGAAGTTCTCTATAATTCCTTCCAATGCTAAAATTCTATGACTCTGTGATGTAAAGACTAAAGCTATTGTATTGTCATCATTAAGCCACAGTCCTTATTCCTTCCGCAATAAACCCAGAAGCACGGGACAGATGAGAGAACCCAAGTTTTGTGACCATAAACCAGAGCTTGAGTCTTACCTCTGTAAATGATTAATGGTATTCTCTGGGGTACACTGCTTAACTACCTAGAACTACAGGCTAATGTAAAATAGGATAACAGTGATGCACACTTTACAGGATTGCTGTGCAAACACCATCAATCTGCACAACCCAAAAACTCAAGCATCATTCCAACACTGCTTATCCCTGACATTCCATATGTAATCCATTACCAAGTACCTCTGAGTATCTCTTAGACCCATTCACTTCTCTCTATCTTCACAGCCCCCATCCTAATGCTACAAGGATGCATCTGGCTTCTACTCTTATTTCATTCCATGACCACAGCCCCATCTTACTGCCTACACTTTCAATGCTTTCCACTGCTTCCAACTATAGGCCACAAGGCCTCCAGGATTTGGCCTTGCTTATGTCTGCAGCCCCAGGTCATAACCCCATAGCAAGCATAGACTCAACCTCTGCACTCCAGGAGCACGTGACAATCTTACAAATTCCCGAAGAGAGCACATTTTCTTCAGCTGTGTGGATATTGCATATGCTATCTCCTTTGTTTGGAATGCTCTTCTCTTCCTCCCTGCCTCCCCCATACCTTTCCCTACTCAGTACTTACTTAGTTCAAATTTCAGCTCCTATGCAGTCAGTAAAGCCTTACGCACCCATTCTACATGAGGTGAAGCCCTCAGCTACATGCTCTTTTAACAGCTTACTTTGCCTTCAAGATACTTACCACAGTTTAAAATGTGACATTCAGTCTTGTAATTACATGACCACTATCTGCTTCTCAAGCAGACTGTGATCTCCACAAGGACAGGGACTATCTAGCTCACCAGATTAGCTCACCATTACATCCCCAGTGCCTTACACACCACCTGACACCCTAATAAATGTGCAGTGAATAAGTTTGGATGAATAAATGAGATAAGAAGGTATATGTTCTACACAAAAGTTAACTATATTCTTGGATTGCTACAATTGCTTTCCAGTTGACTTTCCTGACTTCATGCCACTTTAATTCAACCCATTCTGTATACATTTGTCTATTGGATTATTTGTCACATATATTTGCTCCCCTGTTCAAGATTCTAATATTAGGGGCTGTGCACAGGCTACCATTTCAAGTGGCTTCTATACCTACTTATTTGGACACCACCTTATTCAAAAGGAGGATTCAATCTTTAAAGGCATATTTGGACTTGAACCCACACATCTGACCTTATTTCCTATTACTCCCCAGAGCAGACAAGCCAGACTTTCTTCCTCTTCTGCCTCTTCCTCTCCTCCCTGCTCTTACATATTCATGCTTATCTCTGTCCCAGGCATTTGCCTAGAAAGCCTTCACTCCTGTTCATCTGCCCTTCAGGGTCATTCAGGGCCCTGTCTAATGACTTCACCCAACATTTGCCATCCCAATTCTGATCTATATTCATGAGTGGTGTCTAATATAGACACTATCCAGTCACTCTCAAGCCTGTCTTGCTTTATTTTCATTTTACTTACTATTATACAAAATCCTAAGAATTTTCATTACAAGGAGAATTTTTTTTCTTTACTTTTATTGTTAGATACATTTAGGTACATTATAGATTACGAGATGATGGATATTAACTAAACCTGTTGTGGTTATCATTTCATAATATATGTATACCAAATCATCACGCTGTACGCCTTAAAGATATAGTGATACACCAGTTATTTCTCAAAACTGAAAAAAATCATATCATTCATCAATTAATTTATTTTCTTGTCTGTGTTTCTCACTAAACTTTTAGCTCCATGATAACAGGGACTTGGCCTTATGTACTGCTCTAACCCACTCCTCAAACAGTGCCTCACCCAAAGTAGGTGCTCTATGAATATTTCTTGGGTGAATGAATGAGTGTCCAAGACTGAGATTAGAAATTGTTTACTTGCTTAGGCTGTAAACCTAAGATCCAGATACCTACTATCAAGCATGTCACTTCTGGGATTCCATAATTAGAGTAGGAAACTTTAGGCTGACCACTTCCTTATACACATCACACTTCCTTCCACTTATCCTCTCTTTCTCTCTGCTCTCTGCCCTTTTGTTAACAAGATAGGCTGAAATCATTAAGGTGTCACACAGCTGGTAGGATCTGAGCTCAACTTTGAACTATTTCACATGAAAGAAGGAGGATTAGACTGTAAGAGAACAGAATACTTCAGAACACATGAAGACTCTACTTTAGGGTATATATTCTGGGAATGAAGGTCTTCAGAAAGGTTAGGCTTATATATGTGCATAGCTATGTTCTCTTGGTGGATAAGGAGTACCGACTTATTCTCCTTTTTATCTCCCATAGAAATTATCTCAGTGTCTGGAACACAGTGAATGTTTAGTAAGTGTGTGTTAAACATATTTAGTACTTTATTGTCTTTTATAAAAAGGTTTTCTTTATAAAACCATAAAACTTCCAGATGAAAACATAGGGGATAAGCTCTTACTTATCTACCTTGATTTTTTTGACATAAAAGCAAGGGCAAAAAAAAAAGCAAAAATAAATAAGTGACACTACATCAAACTAAAAAACTTCTGCACAGCAAAGGAAACCATCAACAAAACAAAATGGCAATCTATCAAATGGGAGAAAATATTTGTAAATTATATGTCTGATAAGAAGTTAATGTCCAAAATATATAAAGAACTCAAGCAACTCAGTAGGAGAACAAAACAATCCAGTTGGCAGAGGATCTGAATAGATTCTTTTATCAAAGAAGGCATACAAATGGCAAACACGTACATGAAAAAATGCTCAACATCACTAATCATCAGAGACATGCAAATCAAAACCACAATGAGATCTCACTTCACACCTTTTAGAACAGCTATCATCAAAAAGTCAAAAAATAACAAGTGTTGGCAAGGATGCAGAGAAAAGGGGAATGTAAATTTGTGTAGCCATTATGAAAACAGTATAAAAAATTAAAATAGAAATACCATATGATCCAGCAATTGTATTTCCAGGTATTTATTTGAAGAAAGTAAACCCACCATTTTTAAAAGATATCTGCAACCCCATGTTTATTGCCAAAACTTGGGAAAAATTTAATTGTCCATCAATGGATGAATGGATAAAGAAAATATGTCTTATACACATTATGTGTGTGTGTGTGTGTGTGTGTGTGTGTGTGTGTGTGTGTTTATTAAGCCATAAAAGAGAAGAAAAGACCTTGAGGGCATTATGCTAAGAGAAATAAGTCAGAGGAAGACAAATACTGTATGATCTTACTTATATGTGGAATCTAAAACAAACAAAATGCACTCATAGATATAAAGAACAGATTGGTGGTTGCTAGAGATGGAGAGGTTGAGGATGGACAAAACAGGTGAAGGGAGTCCAAAGGCACAAAGTGCCAATGATAAGATAAATAAATCCTGGGGAGGTAATATGCAGAATGATGACTATGGTTAACTATAGTGTGTATTTGAAATTTCTGAGAGAGTAAATCTTAAGTGTTAAATAATAATTATGTGTGGCAATGGATGTTAACTAAAATAATTGTAGTAATCACTTCATGTAATATATACATATTTCAAATCATTATATTGTACACCTGAAACTAATACAATGTTATATGTCAATTATATCTCATTTTTTAAGAAAAGAAAAAAAATGGTCTTGTTTATTAGCCATTTCACATGCATATCCCACACCCCAACTAGATTATGTACCTTGTTTATTAACCGTTTCACATGCATATCCCACACCCCAACTAGATTATGTACCGCTTATATTCTGAGGTCAAGTTTTATGCAGTTTTTGTAATCCATAAAATCCACTACAATCCAAACTCATAGAAGGTATCCTATGAAACACGTTATAAAGATATCTGTGATTTTACAAACATCCTATAAGAAAGTTGAGGCAACTTTCTGCTGAGCAGAAATAATAGCAATTTTGTATCAGAGATTTTCCATAAAGCCACCAACCCCAGAATGACTTCTGTTTTTATTCTGCAATTCTGAGTTATCTTACTTTGGGCTATAGTTAAAAATAAAATACAAATAAAATTTGCCTAACAAGGCATTTGCTTAATTAATGCGAGTGAAAGGGATTACCGACAAGAGAAGGAGTTATCTAGAATCCTTCCCTGTATTTAGGGTGGTATGATATCTAGAGAGGGAAAGTGGAAAATGTGTATTATATAATGTAAATAAGCATTAGTAAACTATTCTTAAATGCACAAGTTTACACTAGCATAGCCATACACCTCACAGCTCTGATATTTCCCTTAGAGTTATCATTTTAATTAACAGAGCCTCAAGAGAAATGCTCATAGGCCAGTAAACAATGGAACAGGTTTGTTCGGGGTTTTTTATGAGAATAAGATAATTTTGGAGCTATGATATGGGGACCACTGCTGAGAACAAAAATTAAGGAAAATGATTATAGACTATGATAAAAGTGATTACAGTTTATGGATTTCCTAATTGTTAGGACTCAAACAGGAAGCCTTCAATGAGAACATTGTTTTCCCCCATCAGCTCAGTTCTTTATAGATATAGCGCAGAATCAACAACAGATAATTTACAGAACTTGGCAGTACTTTTAATCTCTTCACAGAAACTCATTATATCTTACCTATATGGGCACTAAGAAGAGAAGTCAAGCAGACATCACAAAAAGATTAAATGGGAAAAATCATAAAAGAAAGTGACTTCCATTATCATCAGCAGAACCCCCTTCACTTAGGATGTTATTCGGCAATAAATATTTCAAACTAGATATAGTGCATATTGATATACGTGTATTGCCTGAATGCCTTCCTGCAGAAAGTACAGTCAGAACATATCAATGGAAAAAAAAAAAAGCAATATCTTCTTATGGGGAAAAAAAGGGGGGTTGAGGAAGACAAAAGTTAAAATGCACAATTAAGGTGGCATTGTATCTGTGCACAAGGACCTCACCCAGATTATCCTCCAAAATGTTAATGGAAGTTACAGACAATAATTTCTCAAGCATTCACAAGATGATAAATCCTGTCTTGAACTTTTTCCAAATAGATACTAAGGAAGAAGCAGGATGCTATGCTGATACTACAATATGTTCATGGAAATGGGAAATCGTATTCCTTTCCATAAAGTCTTAGTAAGTCTCTGAAATGAATGTTCTGAGCAGATAAACACTAGAACAATATGCATTATTTTGAATTAATTTATTTTATGTTCAAAATTTAACCAGTTTTACTTCTAAATGACGACTTCACTGAAGCTCACTTATATATTCCTCTACCTTCCCCAAACTTCTAATTACTTATTCTGCATATGTTGCTCAGAGAAATAGCTATGACCCCTTACATAAAATTCTACACTACTCAGCCAAAGAGACAAGTCTGTCCTAATCCATAAAAACATATTAAATAGAACATATAAAGCATGATGGTGTGAATCTAATTGCCACTTAAGCTGTGAGATTTAGAAATTTGAATTTGGTCTTTCAAGTCTATGTTCTGCTGCAAATTTCCTGCTTACAGATAATTATTCCCAGCTAGAAAAATGATCCTATCTGTCACAACAGAGCTAATGCTACTGACCAGTAATTCTGTACATCATCATTTGCAAATGTCATGGGGATTTTTTACAATTATTTTTTCAGATGTTTATTTAACAGAGAGAGTACAAGTGGGGGAGGGGCAGAGAGAGAGAGAGAGGGAGAGAGAGAATCCCAAGTAGGCTCCATGCTGTCAGTGCAGAGCCCGACTCGAGGCTGTATCTCACAACAGTGAGATCATGACCTGAGCTGAAATCAGGAGTCGGATGCTTAACCAACTGAGCCAACCAGGTGTCTCAGATTTTTTACACTTAAAAGAACTTTGTCTTTTCATAGGAGTCAGAAAAGTCATGGCAATCCAGGTTTCTCGTATGTATGAATCCTCTATGTCATACACATTCCATGAATCACACAGGAAGAGGATCTAGTCCTTGAATAATTTTATCATTAGCATTTAAATTAAGACATATTCTGCAACATTAATAAGAAAATAGCTCTAATTTATAATTGAATAAAAGCATATTTTAAAGAGTTAGTAACATGTCAGAATTAATAATACCAATTGTAAATCTTTATTGCCTAGCTGGACCTACCTCCTTTATATACCCCCGGTGTTCCCAGGGTCTCCTTTTAGTTCTTTCCTTTTGACTTAACCCATTGGGACTCTAGTACCATAAATGTGCTCACAGCTCCCAAATCCATGGCTCCAGATCCATATTTCCAACTCCCCAAAGAGTAATCCACAGCCCTCTAAAAGTAATGTATTAAAAAAAAAAAAAAAAAAAAGAATCACCATCTTTCTCTCAGAACCTGTATTCCCTATCTAGGTTGATGGCATTATACATAACCCAGTTGCCCAGGTCAAGATCCACTCTAGACTCCATTGTCTCCATTTCCACTCAGATGCTGTCACCAAATCCTTCTTAGTATGTCTAGACTCTTTTATCTCCTCTCTAGCACCAAAGATACCATGTTCAGTCAAACTTTCATCATCGCTTTCCTAGATCATGAGAATTATTTCCTAACTGGGCTTCCCACTTTCAGATTTATCCCATGTCAATCCATCCTGCACATCATGTCTGACTAATCCCTTTATAATGAAAAATCTGATCATATTTCTCCACTGGCTCAAGCCTTTCAATGGTACTGTCTCTAGGAGAGGCACAAATTCAAACATCTGTCGGTGTCAGGTGAGTATCAAATTAGTAAAGGGGACTGTGTGTAAGACAACAGGTGGTGGCTGGGACTGTACTCAGATGGATAGGCACATGCCCTACTAAAGACACTTAAGAGAGGCAGTTGCTTTTGATTCCAGCTAGTTGTTGTCATGGAAATGTAGGTCCTGGGCCACCAGATGTTCCAATTTTTCAAGAGAAGCTGGAAGTCTGGATTTTTATGTATATTTTCCAAAATCACAATGCTGGAAATACACCTACATTCTAAAAAACAAACACATGAAGACCTAATCAATATTTAGGCCATCAGTTTTCAACCTCTCATCGTTTAGATAAAATTCCAACTCTTGGTATCACATACCAGAATATCTATCTAAGAATATTCCTTTCTTCACCCTCCATGCTGTACCCGTAACAAGCTACATGTGATGCTGCTTTCAGGCCCCCATGGCTTTGAACAGTTTTTTCTACTTCTGGAACACCCTGCTACCCCTACTTACCCTTTATTTCAACAGAAATTTTTATTCACCCTTCCAGATTCAACTTAAGTATCTCTTCCTCTATAAGGCCTTCCCAGACCCAGCCACAATCAGAAAATTATTTTGTTCTAAGACCTACACTTATTACAGAATTAATCACAGTGTGAAATTGTTTATTTTAAAGTTGTCTCCTCAATCAGATAACAGAATTATTTTAACACAAAGACTTATTCAGCTTTTTACATTTATTCTCAGCCCATAGCCCTTTTTTTTTTTTTTTTAAAAATAGGTTTCATACCCAGCATGGAGCCCAATGTAGGGCTTGAACTCAGGACCCTGAGATCAAAACCTGAGCCAAGATCAAGAGTCAGATGCTTAACCAACTCAACTACCGAGGTGCCCCACCCACAGCCTATTATTGAACACATAATACTACTGGAATGAAATAGCACATAAGTGACTGCCATTTTCCCCAGATTATAATAAAGTATTAACAATCGGAAACAGATAGAGACCTTCACTGATGTCTGAAGGAATTTAACTTTGCTTTCATACAAAATAACAACTTTAGCTTTAACTGAAAAATCCTCACAATCTGTCTCTTCTTTCAGGCTGGTCAGTCCTTTACTTATATGCAGTGGCTCCACCCTGTTTTCTGACTCTATAAATTCGCCTTTTCCAGATTGTTATATAAAAGTAATTATATACCACATAGTCTTTTGGGTTTGGCTTCTGTGACTCAGCATAATACATTGGAGATTCAACCATGTTGTTGCATGCATCAGAAGTGAATTCCCTTGTATTGCTGAGTATTCCATTGTATGGATGCACCACAGATTGTTTATCCACTCACTAATTGCAGGACACTTGGATTGCGTCCAGTTTGGGGTGGTTATAATTAGGCTGCTATAAACATTTGCTGCAGGTTTTTGTATAAACATAAGTTTCATTTCACTTGGATAAATACCCAGTAGGATCAGTGAGTCATATGTTAAGTGTATGTTTAACTTTATCAGAATTTGCCAAACTGTTTTTCCAACTTTGCTGCACCAATCTGCATTTCCATAAGCAATGTATAAGAGTTCCAGTTGCTTCACAACCTCTCCAGGACTTGATGTTGTCAAATTTGGGGGTGGTTAGTTTTTGAGTGGAGGAATGGTTAAAGCTGTTCTCACAGAAGTATAGTGGTATCTCATTGTGGTTTCAATTCGCCTAACCTCTTATAAATCATTTTATCTTTACTCCTCCTTGTTAGCTGGTATATCAGACATCTCTGTGTCCCACCTCACATCCTATTAGCAAATCTTTTTACTGCAGTGGCTGTTGTGGCAACCAGCTGCTCCCAGGTATGACCTGAAAGCAACACAACTTGATTTCACTTACACTATGTATCTCTCACTTTCTGCCCCATGGCTTCTCGGTCCCAACACCCCATGTGAAATATTTGCAAAAACCTTTGATTCTAATGCATACATAAACCTAGAAATGCAAGAAAATTCATACTCTGTTGGGAAACTTTTGGCCAAAAGTAGATGGAAGCTTGTGAATACATACTCTTCCCCTTGGAAGAATGGTTCCATCCCTCGGAAAAATAGTTCTAAGGCATTTTCTCTATGTCTCCTCAGAGGATCCCCAGTGAGAATGAACACAGACTGAATGAACACAGCCTGCAGTGGTGATCAGCAAAAGAATATATCTTAACAATAGCTTTCCCTCCTTCCTTGTTTAAGTCCTTCAAAGTCCCTACTTTTATTCCTTGAGGTTACTTCCCAAAATAAATTATCTGTACATAAACCTTTCCTTGGGCTCTGCTTTAGGATATACCCAGGCTAAAGCATCTTTGGAAAGTCCTTCAGCTCAAAGAGGAAGTAAATAACAGAATCAAGCAGTATCTATGCCAATACTTTCCGTAACACATCCCCCCCTTTGGTGGGTACTTTGTAGGCATGCTTTCAAGCAGAGGATTGCTAAGTTATATGACTAAATTGTTGGATTTTTAATACTTAAATATGTCTCTTTGATTAGAATCTCAATAAAATATGTGAAGATAGTATTCAGATTTATTGAAAACAATCAACTATTAATGTCAACTCGCTGAACATTAATATTTAACTTTTACTCTTCACTAATTTGTAAATTTGCATTGTTTTATTTTGTTTGCACATTTTGTGACAGAGTCTCATGAGAATAATGTGAAAAATAACTGAAGTGGCTTACTTAGATGTAGTTTCTTATGGAAGGGGGTTGTTCTGGGTCCAAGGGCTCACATCAGATCTGGACAGAGAACATGAGTGACAATGACCCTTGTGTTATTTAGGACAGAAGCAAATAGCAAAGGAAAGGGTTGCTTTTTTGTATCAGGAGCAGAGTCCTGATCCTGATAATTCTGGCCACTAAAACCATATTCAAGTGGATCAGACAAAGATAACCCTTAGAAATGTCCATAGAGAAAAATAATTCATAGGTAAACTTGGGATCTTACAAAGGTTTATATTATTATCATCACTTTTAACAGATACTACTTTTCTGGATGTTTGTTAGCAAGCAAGAGAAAGTTAGTCTATTCATAAGGATAGATCTCTAAATTTTCTTGATGACAATACAAGTATAACTCAACGCTTTTTGGCACAGATCTGTCTGGCACAATACTATGTATGTACACACACACACACACACACACACACACACACCACATACACACAGGCACTCTTTGCGTGGGAGTCCTTTTCCTATTGTAGAAAGCATTCTTAGTATCTTCATAAAAGGTAGAAGCTGACATAGTGGTAGACAGAAGCCACATATGTGTGCTCTATTAGAGAATACCTCCTGAATTTCATTCACACACAGTTTTAGGCTTCATAGATGAATCCTGGAGGAAAAGCTCCTGGGGAAAAATGAGCAATTTAGGTGTGATGTGATTCCAGATTTTTAAAATCCCTAAGAGGAAATTATATAGATAACTGCTTAGTATTTACAATAATCAAACATTGTAAATATTTATGACAAACTGCCTTCATGAAACTGACCTATCCTTTTCCACCATAATCATCGTCACCTTCTCTGTCACCAACTAATGTAATTAATGATATAGATTTTTATGGTTAATAAGCTACTCTGAGGGTTTTATGTGTACCCTTCTAAACCTTTCAGATAATAATTCACCGGTATATGAGTAGCTTGCAACATATCTATTTTATTAAACTAAAATCACAGAAAATGTTGACTATTTTTAGTTAGGAGTATAGCTATCATTTAAACAACACACCTTATAACCAAACTTAGTGATTTTGTCACAAAAGTGAATTGTTCTTCTCTTTTCTCTGTTATTCTAAACACTTCAGGTTGGAAATTTCAGGTATCTTACATCCTCTTTGCCTCCCTATAGTAAATCAAGTTATATTAATTCATTCCTTGCTATTCTTTTCTCTTCCCTCTCTTCCTGTCCAAGTCCAAAAGGCTAGGTTGATGCTCAGTCTATTAATATCAGGACCAATTATATGTGAGCTCTGAGAAGACATGAAAATTGCCTGACAAGCTTAAATACAGCATTCCAAGCGGTTTTCATAAGATCATTTATAGTGGGAATTTCTGGGGAAAGCACAAAGAGCCGTAGCTCAACTTCAGACTTATGAATGATCTTAGAACAAACCTCAGAGCATGTGCTAGAGGTGGAGACAAATATATGGGTCCTAAATCCAAGTTATCTCTTCAATGGAAGAGGAGGCTTTCATAACTCCTCCTACATCTCTGGTTTATGGAAGGTGAAGTACAGTCTTGGATGAACAGAATAAAGTATCCTTGAATGAAAGTCAACAAGAAAAAGAGCACAATTACTTCAATGCTTTGGCAATTCTTATCTTTGACACAGATAAGAAAAAGAGTAAAGTCTATAATGCCTTACTCTCCATCAGGTATGAAACTCTCCCAGGCAGAATAGACTCAGTTTCTGATGAAGCTGCAGAAGCCTTGCCCAGAGAGGAAGATGCCAGTTCTGCATGGGCATAGATGTGTGAGGCTTACTGCAGAGGACAGAACACTGAATGCAAGTCTGACATGG
Organism: Leopardus geoffroyi; assembly: GCF_018350155.1. NCBI lineage: Eukaryota > Metazoa > Chordata > Mammalia > Carnivora > Felidae > Leopardus > Leopardus geoffroyi. Next base: position 148,137,109 of record NC_059328.1, read on the forward strand.
GAAATTTATCTTCTTGGGGTACTCAGTCAAGGTTCAAAAAGAGCTTGTCTAGAATCAAGCACACCAACCCTCATATCTCTGCTTATTCATTGGGAAAGAATGAAATAATGAAACCCAGAATGTGTATATCTCTTGGGTCTAAAAAACTTGTCCCACAAATTGAAGACTTGGAGACACAAGAAATAGGTTAGTTTTTCTTCTAACTGGAAATTATGTCTTTGGAAGAGGCTAGAGAATGTGAGCAGTAAGCCTCTGGCTCTGAACAAAGAATCAAGAAAAAAAAATTGCTTCCTGCACCACAAAGTAGGATTCTAGATCAGCAAACTTCTACATGAGCATTTTATAAAGATCGGGAAGAAAATTTAGGTGGGAGTCATACAAACCTGATATAGAAGATGTCAAACTACAAGGAGATGAAGATGGGTAAAAAGTGTACATTGTGGTGATAACAGGCATGATATATAGAGAACAACAGTAAAGAATGTGTTTGATGATTATCAGTAGTAAATAATACATCTAGTCCCCAGTAGTAAATAACAATGTCCCCAGACTTCTTCAACCTGTGACTACAAATAAAGTCACATTAACATTTGGGTACAAATTTTACTGCCTCCTTATGCTTACCTCCTCCCATGGGATTGCAGCCCACTGTAAAATGTCCCCAAATTATTTCTAGAAATTAACAGAGGGTATACTAACAGGTACATGTCTGATGGGCATTTGCCTCTTTCTTACACGTCAGGGGAGGATCTGCCATCTCTACTTTGATCCACTAAGTATGCAGCTCTTACAAGGGATTTCCTTGCAAGCCATCTGCTGGTGCTCACAAAGCCACCAAACCCTAGAGGTGCTAGCTAGCCCTGCATTCCCTTCAGTTTTTCTGTACCACAGTGATTCTGAGTTCCTTATAGGAATGCATCATGTTCATTATTCCCTGTTTCAAAGGATTCAAATGCCATGCCATCCCTCCACCATCATCTCTCATACATTTGTCTCAGGCACTTGAAAACCTGGATAGATACATGGCATGAGATTACAGAATCAGTTTGGGTTTGGCAGGAACTATCTTTCTCCACTGTCCTCCCTGCAAAATATCACAAGTCCCTTGGAGAGGATTCCAGCCTTAGCCACGGACTCTTTCTCAGAGAAGGGGATAGTGTTTTCTCTGTGGCTTTCTGGCCCTTGCTTTGGGCTCAGAGCCTATGGTTGCTGACCTCCATGGCTATGTTTCAGGATAGCAGTTATTCCAATATATAGATGACCCCCATGCTATCTAATTCATAAAGTCTTTCACGGACCATGAAAATGTTACTGGAATATCCGTAGATGTTATTAGCCTCTGCATACAAACAAAGTCCCCATACTCGAGGCTCTGGCTACTCAACACGTGGTCCATGGACCTGCAGCATAGGGATCACCTGAGGCTCATTAGAAAAGCATAATTTCAAACTCTATCCCAGAATGTGCAGTTTGAGGACATCTCCGGGTGATTCTTGTTTACATCGAAGTATGAGAAGATAGTGTCACAAACTATATCACTAAGTTTTACCATTTTAGAAAATCATGTCACTGACAGCAACACTGCTCATAGATTTGAGTCATGAATATGTACACCTGTATCCATCTGTATCTGCAGCCATCACGGTCACTGTGATTCTACATATAGGTGCAAGTGTCTGACCATCATGTCTTCTGCTGGTGTCACACCCACACGTTTGCACACTGAAATATGTATTATTTTGCAGTCAATTATTTTACTTTACTTCCCTTTTACATTATGTTAGGGTATTTTATTGACTGCGTTTTCAAGTTCTGTGTGTGTAGGTTGGTTGTATTTTCTATGTATTTCATTTCAGGAGAGTAAGTGAGATTTTATAGAACATTTGTTGCAAATACAGGGCATTGGGTCTGAGGGCATTGACAACCACAGCCACGGTCCATGGAAATACATACACAAGTTTTAAGCAGGGAAGTAACACAGCTAGATATTCTGCTTCAGGTGGACCATTCTAGTGGCTATTTGGAGGATAGATTTAGGGTCATAAGGCGGGGGTAGGAGGAATCGATGTGGGAGACTATTACTGCAGTCCAAGAGAGTTAGGAATGGCCATAGACTAGAAGAAAAACTGGGCAGAGAGGATTCTCAGAAACAAGGATGAGAGAATTGCAAGAATAAAGAGGCAAGTCAATAGAGTCAAACGGATTTATACGAATCTGTTTAAATTAGTAGCGAGGTGGCTACAAAACATTTACACAACTGGGAATAACAAGGCCAACTCACTTTGCTGTGGCATGAATATAAAGAAAAAAGGACTCAGAAAAGGAGAAAGGGAAGGAGCAATTCCTTACTTTTCTCAGAGCAGCATTTTCCCATTTATTCCTATGTCCCTGCAAGTGATCCTGTAGTCTTTAGGAAATGGCAGTGGTAAGACTGCAGAATGAATTCTAGTCCCAAATCAAATGCCAAATACGTCACTTCTGACAGGCCAATTTTCTGTGACTCAATGTCCTTATCTGGGGCTTAGGGATAATAATTTTTCTTCTCTCTTGAGACAGCTTTGATGACAGAAATATGTATGTCAAAGTATTTTGAAAAATTAAGGAAGAAAACTAAATTGTGATTGTTATACTGTTTAAATTTCGACAATATAATAGGTTTCCATTCAGATCATCAGTATGCATGAGTGGGAGCCACGCCACTCACTTCTAGGGAGTAATTAGGTTTTTTTCCTTTCTTTAAAAAGAAAGAAAGAAGTTTCTGGTATTAACACTTTTCTATGGCTTCATACTAGGGAATTTATGTGAACAAAGGGCCTAACACTCTATGGCTTTTTGGAGTTTCTCTCTTTTCCCCTCAAATCCCTGTCAATCTAGTTTTATAATCAAAGTACATTCTTTGGAGACCTTTGGTGACAGCTGGAAGTCAGAGTTGCAGTTTGTTATATTTATTCAAAGTATTTTGTAAAAGATTTTTGATGGGGAAATTTTAAATTGAAAAAAAAAGTCTCTGGAGAAATTATTATTACTTTGGAAAAATAGAAGTAGTCATGATGACTTTGAAAAGATACATATTATAGTGAGCATTTTTCCTGCATTGTAAGTTCCAGACAGAATCACCCATGCACATCATTAGCAGTACTTGTTAGTATCCAAAGAAGTTTATGGCTTAAGGATAAATTCACTTTAAAATCAAAGTATTACCATTATACCTATAAATTCCTGACAAGCTTTCTTTCTTTCAGAGAAAGAAAGATGTCTAATTTCTCCAAAAACTTAAGTTGATTTAGTAATAACAAGATTAACATGTAAAATGGCAATATTTAGTCATAAATTATTCATATAATGTGAATTTTTTAAGAGTCTTATCAGACCAGGATGAGGCATTAGAAGTTTACTGGGTTTGTGTTCAAAGTTGCCTAATTGTACCATTGAGACAACTTTAAGATTAAGTATGAATTATTACATTAGGTGAGCTGTAACTCCATTCAAACACAGAAAATGGCATTTCCATCATCACTGATAAGTACTTTTTGTAGCTATATGAAATACTGTGAACTAAGTAGGCAACCAATATGGTCATTTATACACAGATAATCATGGTTTGGGACCGGCCTTTGAAAAGGTCTCTTGGAGACTTGTTTTAGACCTGAGGACACCTTCAGATTGAGAGTGAGGGGATGGAGAACTATTTATCATGCCACTGGAAGTCAAAAGAAGCTGGAGTAGCCATACTTATATCAGACAAACTAGACTTTTAATTAAAGGCTGTAACAAGAGATGAAGAAGGGCATTATATAATAATCACAGGGTCTATCCATCAGGAAAAGCTAACAATTATAAATGTCTATGCGCCGAATACAGGAGCCCCCAAATATATAAAACAATTACTCACAAACATAAGCAACCTTATTGATAAGAATGTGGTAATTGCAGGGGATTTTAACACTCCACTTACAGAAATGGATAGATCATCTAGACACATGGTCAATAAAGAAACAAGGACCCTGAATGGTACATTGGATCAGATGGACTTGACAGATATATTTAGAACTATGCATCCCAAAGCAACAGAATATACTTTCTTCTCGAGTGCACATGGAACATTCTCCAAGATAGATCACATACTGGGTCATAAAACAGCCCTTCATAAGTATACAAGAATTGAGATCATACCATGCATACTTTCAGACCACAATGCTATGAAGCTTGAAATCAACCACAGGAAAAAGTCTGGAAAACCTCCAAAAGCATGGAGATTAAAGAATACCCTACTAAAGAATGAATGGGTCAACCAGACGAATTAGAGAAGAAATTAAAAAATATATGGAAACAAACGAAAATGAAAATACAACAATCCAAACACTTTGGGATGCAGCGAAGGCAGTCCTGAGAGGAAAATATATTGCAATCCAGGCCTATCTCAAGAAACAAGAAAAATCCCAAATACAAAATCTAACAGCACACCTAAAGGAAATAGAAGCAGAACAGCAAAGACAGCCTAAACCCAGCAGAAGAAGAGAAATAATAAAGATCAGAGCAGAAATAAACAATATAGAATCTAAAAAAACTGTAGAGCAGATCAACGAAACCAAGAGTTGGTTTTTTGAAAAAATAAACAAAATTGATAAACCTCTAGCCAGGCTTCTCAAAAAGAAAAGGAAGATGACCCAAATAGATAAAATCATGAATGAAAATGGAATTATTACAACGAATCCCTCAGAGATACAAACAATTATCAGGGAATACTATGAAAAATTATATGCCAACAAACTGGACAACCTGGAAGAAATGGACAAATTCCTGAACACCCACACTCTTCCAAAACTCAATCAGGAGGAAATAGAAAGCTTGAACAGACCCATAACCAGCGAAGAAATTGAATCGGTTATCAAAAATCTCCCAACAAATAAGAGTCCAGGACCAGATGGCTTCCCAGGGGAGTTCTACCAGACATTTAAAGCAGAGATAATACCTATCCTTCTCAAGCTATTCCAAAAAATAGAAAGTGAAGGAAAACTTCCAGACTCATTCTATGAAGCCAGTATTACTTTGATTCCTAAACCAGACAGAGACCCAGTAAAAAAAGAGAACTACCGGCCAATATCCCTGATGAATATGGATGCAAAAATTCTCAATAAGATACTAGCAAATCGAATTCAACAGCATATAAAAAGAATTATTCACCATGATCAAGTGGGATTCATTCCTGGGATGCAGGGCTGGTTCAACATTCGCAAATCAATCAACATGATACATCACATTAATAAAAGAAAAGATAAGAACCATATGATCTTGTCAATCGATGCAGAAAAGGCCTTTGACAAAATTCAGCACCCTTTCTTAATAAAAACCCTCGAGAAAGTCGGGATAGAAAGAACACACTTAAACATCATAAAAGCCATTTATGAAAAGCCCACAGCTAACATCATCCTCAATGGGGAAAAACTGAGAGCTTTTTCCCTGAGATCAGGAACACGACAGGGATGTCCACTCTCACCGCTGTTGTTTAACATAGTGTTGGAAGTTCTAGCATCAGCAATCAGACAACAAAAGGAAATCAAAGGCATCAAAATTGGCAAAGATGAAGTTAAGCTTTCACTTTTTGCAGATGACATGATATTATACATGGAAAATCCGATAGACTCCACCAAAAGTCTGCTAGAACTGATACATGAATTTAGCAAAGTCGCAGGATACAAAATCAATGTACAGAAATCAGTTGCATTCTTATACACTAACAATGAAGCAACAGAAAGACAAATAAAGAAACTGATCCCATTCACAATTGCACCAAGAAGCATAAAATACCTAGGAATAAATCTAACCAAAGATGTAAAAGATCTGTATGCTGAAAACTATAGAAAGCTTATGAAGGAAATTGAAGAAGATATAAAGAAATGGAAAAACATTCCGTGCTCATGGATTGGAAGAATAAATATTGTCAAAATGTCAATACTACCCAAAGCTATCTACACATTCAATGCAATCCCAATCAAAATTGCACCAGCATTCTTCTCCAAACTAGAACAAGCAATCCTAAAATTCATATGGAACCACAAAAGGCCCCGAATAGCCAAAGGAATTTTGAAGAAGAAGACCAAAGCAGGAGGCATCACAATCCCCGACTTTAGCCTCTACTACAAAGCTGTCATCATCAAGACAGCATGGTATTGGCACAAAAACAGACACATAGACCAATGGAATAGAATAGAAACCCCAGAACTAGACCCACAAACGTATGGCCAACTCATATTTGACAAAGCAGGAAAGAACATCCAATGGAAAAAAGACAGCCTCTTTAACAAATGGTGCTGGGAGAACTGGACAGCAACATGCAGAAGGTTGAAACTAGACCACTTTCTCACACCATTCACAAAAATAAACTCAAAATGGATAAAGGACCTGAATATGAGACAGGAAACCAACAAAACCCTACAGGAGAAAGCAGGAAAAGACCTCTCTGACCTCAGCCGTAGCAATTTCTTACTTGGCACATCCCCAAAGGCAAGGGAATTAAAAGCAAAAATGAACTACTGGGACCTTATGAAGATAAAAAGCTTCTGCACAGCAAAGGAAACAACCAACAAAACTAAAAGGCAACCAGCGGGATGGGAACAGATATTTGTAAATGACATATCGGACAAAGGGCTAGTATCCAAAATCTATAAAGAGCTCACCAAACTCCACACCCGAAAAACAAATAACCCAGTGAAGAAATGGGCAGAAAACATGAATAGACACTTCTCTAAAGAAGACATCTGGATGGCCAACAGGCACGTGAAAAGATGCTCAACGTCGCTCCTCATCAGGGAAATACAAATCAAAACCACACTCAGATATCACCTCACACCAGTCAGAGTGGCCAAAATGAACAAATCAGGAGATTATAGATGCTGGAGAGGATGTGGAGAAATGAGAACCCTCTTGCACTGTTGGTGGGAATGCAAATTGGTGCAGCCACTCTGGAAAACAGTGTGGAGGTTCCTCAAAAAATTAAAAATAGACCTACCCTATGACCCAGCAATAGCACTACTAGGAATTTATCCAAGGGATACAGGAGTACTGATGCATAGGGGCACTTGCACCCCAATGTTCATAGCAGCACTCTCAACAATAGACAAATTATGGAAAGAGCCTAAATGTCCATCAACTGATGAATGGATAAAGAAATTGTGGTTTATATACACAATGGAGTACTATGTGGCAACGAGAAAGAATGAAATATGGCCCTTTGTAGCAACATGGATGGAACTGGGGAGTGTGATGCTAAGTGAAATAAGCCATACAGAGAGGGACAGATACCATATGTTTTCACTCTTATGTGGATCCTGAGAAACTTAACAGAAACCCATGGGGGAGGGGAAGGAAAAAAAAAAAAGAGGTTAGAGTGGGAGAGAGCCAAAGCATAAGAGACTCTTAAAAACTGAGAACAAACTGAGGGTTGATGGGGGGTGGGAGGGAGGGGAGGGTGGGTGATGGGTATTGAGGAGGGCACCTTTTGGGATGAGCGCTGGGTGTTGTATGGAAAGCAGTTTGACAATAGACTTCATATATTGAAAAAATAAAATAAAATACTTTATATAACCAAAAAAAAAAAAAAAAGAAAAGAAAAGGTCTCTTGGATCAGACTAAACCCCATTATTTTAAGTAATCTCTACACCTATTGTAGGGCTTGAACTTATAACCTTGAGATCAAGAGTCATGTGCTGTACCAACTGAGTCAGTCAGGTGCCCTAAACTCCATTATTTTAAAGGTCACTCATTTGTTCTAGAACATGGACACTTTGTTAATATGACAAATGGAAAAGTATGATCCTTAATACTAATTACCAGCCTATAAACAGAAATTCCAACCTGTGCAGCTAATACTAGAAATTCACTCAAAGATGGAAATTTACTGCAGAGATGCAAACATTGTATTTTACATGCAAATCCTAGAATTTGAGACCTGGAGATAATTTAGTCCAACTCTTATCTTTGAGAGAAAAAGAAATTAAAGCCCAAGAATATTAGGTCATGTCTTCTCCAGATTACTTTTGAGTTTGTTAAACTTAAACAAATTACTTACCCCCATCTAAGTTTCTGTTTCCTTGTTTATAAAATAAAGAAAATTAAGATATTAAATGAGGCCATGCATGTAAATCACATGGCATAGTCCCTAAAAAGTAGGAAATGCTTCACAAATGTTAGTTATTATTTTTCTTGGTTTTCTTTGTTTTTTAAAAAAACATTTTCATGTTTATTTGATTTATTTTCAAGATAGAGGGAGAAAAACAGAATGTGATGGGGTAGGGCAGAGAGAGAGGGAGACCCAGAATCTAAAGCAAGCTCCAGGCTGAGCTTTCAGCACAGAGCCTGATGTGGGACTCGAACTCACAAACTGTGAGATCACAACTTGAACCGAAGTCGGATGCTTAACCGACTGAACCACGCAGGTGCTATTTTCCTTATTTGTGAGCCAGAGAGAAAAATTATAAGGTGATTATGACAAAACATTAGCCTAATTTGGAACATTTGGTAGGTGTGAAATGTTAAGTATCAAGAATAACCATCGTCACTGCAAAGAAGTGCAGGTTGCATTAGAGTAGCTCCCCAATTCCTCAAAAGGACTTTTTGCATGAAATAGTCAACCCTGTTGTGAACATTCAGGTTGTGCACTGCCAACTTTAATTTCTTCAGATGGCACAACCCCTTGAGTGTGCTATTTACTTTGCACAACTACATATAGTAGCCCTGAGATAGTTTTCAATAATGATATATTCTTAACACTCACAATATTTATTCGCAATCTATAATTGGACTTAAGGTATCTATTGTAATTAGTCTTCACAATTTTTTATTTTTAAGAGAATTTTTTGAATTCTAGTTTCTGCCCTGGAGGTAGGGAAAGATATTTTACACAAAATACAAAAGTATTAACATCAGAGAGAAAACTGATAAATTCATTACTTAAAAATAAAAACTTTTCTGGGGAGCATGGGTGGTTCAGTCGGTAAGCGTCCAACTTCGGCTCAGGTCATGATCTCGTGGTTCATGAGTTCAAGCCCCATGTTGGGCTCTGTGCTGACAGCTCGCAGCCTGGAGCCTGTTTCAGGTTCTGTGTCTCCCTCTCTCTCTGCCCCTCCCCAGCTCATGCTCTCTCTCTCTCTCTCTCAAAAATAAACATTAAGAAATTAAAAAAATTAAAAACTTTTCTAAGTGGGAAGTTACTACTCAGACAATGAAAATGAGTGATAAAGAGTAGAAAAACATATCTGAAGCAGATATAACCACAAAGAGCTTATACCCAAAATACTTAGTGAATAACTGTAAACTGGTAAGAAAAAAGACAGGTTGTCAAATAGGAAAAAAAATGAGCAAAAGATTTGAACAGCCAATTTTACAAAGAAGAAATCCAAATAGCCATTATACATGCTAAAAGACCTTCAACATCACTAGAAATTAGGGAACTGCAAGTGAAAATCACAGCAAAATACCAGTTCACATCCACCAAATTGGTTAAAATGAAAACATTTCAGAATACAAGCATTAGCAAGAATTTAGAACAATGGGAGCTTATATACATAGCTGTTGTAACAGTAAATTGGTGTGGCCCCTTTAAGAAAAAGTGTGGGAGTACCTTGCAAAGTTGTAAATACATATATGCCCTGATCCAGCAATTCACTCTTAGGTATTCCCCACAGAAATGTGGTGTAAGAGAACATGTGTAAAAATGTTCATAGCAACATACTTCCTAAAAACTCTAAACATGCAAATGACCCAAATGTCATCAATAGCAAAACAGATCAATAAATTGTGGTAATCTACGGTCACATGCAACAACAAAGTATAGGGGAAAAGATGTCATGCGTGATACTATAACATACTATTTGATTCTATTCACAAAAGTTCAAATACAGGCAAAGCACAGGGATGCATATCCAGTGGTAAAAGCAGAGAAATGATTATCACAAAAATTGGCTTATACTATTCAGATGCTGAGGGTTGGTGTCAGGGTAGAGCCTGAGAAGGAAAATGTGGGTAAGAGGCTGAAAGAAAGGGACTAAGAGAAGCACTCAGCCAGGGACTGGGGTGAGGCAGAAGTCTTGAAGAGGAGGGGGGTCAAGACGGGTGACATGTATGTATGGTAGACCTAGAGTGAAAATAAGATGCAGGGGCACCTAGGTGGTTCAGGCAGTTGAGTGTCCGACTTCAGCTCAGGTCATGATCTCACAGCTCATGAGTTCTAGCGCCGCGTCGGGTGCTGTGCTGACAGCTCAGAGCCTGGAGCCTTCTTCCAATTCTGTGTCTCCCTCTCTCTCTGCCCCTCCCCACTTGTGCTCTCTTTCTCAAAAATAAATGAGCATTAAAAAAAATAAAATAAGATGCAGATATGGAAGCTGAGGTGAGTCACAGAGGAAAGGGAGCTGAGGCACAGCAGCAGGCTGAGGGCAGGATAAGCCGGGGTCACCAAAACAAGCTAGGGAAGAAGGAGGCTACCAGCTGGCCAGAACTGGCCACAGGGCATGCTCTGCCAGGCAGTGAAGGTTGTCATTATATATTAACATTTCATACTATCATCTCTAGCCTGGCTAACTGCAAAATCCTCCAAATGGGTTAGCCAGCTTATTCCCTTGCCCCTCTAGCCTATTCTCAAACCCACAGTCAGAGGGATCCTGTTAAACTGTTTAGATCAGATCACAGCATTCCTTGCTCACTCCAACCACACTATTCTCATTTCTGTTCCTCAAGAGTCAGGGCCTTTGTACACGCTTCCCTTTGCCTAGATTTGCTGGTTACATTCCCCCTAGATACATAGCTTGTTCTCTCATCTCTTTCAGGTTTTTACTCAATTGTCATCTTCTCTCTAAGGCCTTCCATAGAGTATCTAAACATTCAACAGCACTCCCCCCAGTTTGGGTCCCTTTCTTTGCTTAATCTTTCTGTCACTAATACTTACTACTCTCTTGCACTATATATTTTACTTATATATCTTGTTAGGCATACTAACTTCTATTAGAATGTATCACAAGGGTTGGGATTTAGGGGTCTTTTTCACATTTGACTCCCCTAGTACTTAGAAAAATGCCAGCACATACTCAGCACTCACTTAGTATTTGCTAAATGAATGAACAAAAGAATGAATGAACAAACCCATCCATCCAGTAATGAAAGCTAGAAACCTGGGTAACTTTTGCTCTTTGTTCTCCATTACCCAGTTCTGTCCACTTTCTAAATATCCTTCTACCCCTTCTCTCTATCTCTATTTCCATCACTCTAACTCAGATCACTATCATCTTTCACCCAGACTGTGGCAATAGTTGCCTGACTTCCCTCCCCTCCTCTAGTAGTAGTCCCATAAAATCCATCCTCCCCTAAACTATCAGATTGATCTTAAAACCTGTCGGTCTCCTACTAAAACACTTTGATGGCTCCTTATCACTCCCGGTGACTACAACTCCAGCTCCTTGACATTGAGCATCCCTGCAAGATCTAGCACACACTTACCTCGCTAGCCCTCCTCTCGTCATTCTCTAGACCACAATTTATGATCAGGAAACACCAAAATGCTTTTGTATGCCAACAGGTTTCAGATCTGTGGGAGACTGGCTCATCTGTCCCATGTTTAGAATGTCCGTCCTCTCACTTCTCATTTTACCGCTAATAAACACCATCCTTTAGGATTGAGTTCAAATGCTTGCCTCTCCCAGGGTTTACTACTGCTGCCTCCCTCTGTATGCTGTGTACCCTCCTCCACGCTCCCATAATTTTCATACATACTCTCCTGTGGCACTTACCACACTCCATAATAACTATATGTTTATATACCATTCTTTTCTACTGGAATCTAAGATCTTTGTATCCATCTTAGTCATCTCTGTATGCATAGTGCCTATCACAGTGCCTGGCACAGGCAGGTACTCAAAAAATATTAGGTGACTGAGTAAATGAGTGATTTAGGCTATACACAAAGAAATTTTTGTAATAATCACTAAGGAAATTAGAAACAATCAACTTGTGTCACTTTCAGATACTCAGGCATTCAACGTATGTCTTTTACAAATTCCGTCTTTTGTGAAAGTAAAGAAATAGGCACAGAGCCCAGAAGAATCACTTTTAACATGTCTCTAATGGTTCTTTCATGCCCAGAAATTTGATTCTCTTTATTATAAATGCCGCAGGCACCAACAGATCACTTTTCTCATTTTTTGTTCAACTCTATCCCTTCACTACTCTGCCTCTCTCACTCACAAAAAAGAATTTCCAGCAAGCCACCATAACCAAATGTAACATTTGTCATAGTGAGACAATATAGGAGAAACTCAATATACATTATTTTAGACATTTACAAAATGGGAATTTTCTCAAGTAGTCTGCAGTGAAAATAGGCTAATGGGAATTCACTGGGTAAGAACCAGCCTGGTAACAACAGACAAGTAGTCATTGTGTTCAGAGAACTAAATTCTCCACTAGGTAGAAATGTACTTATGTACCATAGATATCATAACAGATATGTCCTTCAATGACTAATATATTTAATTTCTCCATTACTACCCAGAGAGATCTATGAAAATACACGGCACATTAAAAAGATGACCTCATTTGTCCATTTGTAACCTGTTAATCCTAAACTTGAAATTCTTTTGATAAAAGATTTCCTGTTCCTTCTGGAGCTAAAAGCAAGGAATCAGGACTAGGTTTTTCTACCCAATTATCCTCTCGTTCACTGCCTAAAGTTTCCCTAATCAAACAATGCCAAGGTAAAAGGGCAAACTATAAAAAGCAGATAGATCTGCCCTCTGAGTTTCTAGTTGGAGAAAAGTATATATAGAAACCAGAATGAGCTCTGGAGTTACAAAAACCATGACAATTGTCTCAGAAAGACTTGGATGAGTTAATACCATAAACTGATTTTAAAATGCAAAATTTTTTTAACATTGAAAAACCATAAAAGCCAGGTGTGAACAGCATGAAATGCAAGTAGATTATCAGAGAACCTTGTGTATACAGTGTGTATTAGAAACTTGTCTATACAAGATTCTTCCTGTAGCATTTTTTTAATTAAAGTCAATATTATACAAATATAATTTATTCAAGGGTATATGAAATCAATACTGGGCTTTTTGAGTACCTATGATGGATTATAATTGGTGTCAGACACTAGTGACACAAAGATGAATAAAAAGTGTATCCTTGTCTTCATATGTTTAGAGTCTAGCAATAGACATACAAACATTACATCAGATGAAATAAATGCAATATGTGAGATGAACACAGAGAGAAGAACAGTGTGGAATGGGGGACGGAAGAGCACATTTATCTATTGCATTACATATAAAAATCAGATCTCTAGAGAAAGTTGCACTGTTAATATTACCATTGTATATGATACAAAAGGAACCAGCATACCTTATACTTATCTACATATTAAAATGTGCCATATAAAAATGCTAATAGTCAGCTATTTCTGACCTACAAAAACAGCAATTTGACATGATTTAACCTATGAGTTTTTTAAAACAAATTTTCATGTATTTATTCCACAAATATTTGGTTATCACGTAGCAAGTGCAAGTGGAAGAGGCATGGAGAGAAAAACAGATGGAACCAATGGGGACTGAGAGAAGCTAAAGACCATAGTTACCATTTAACCGAACCTATTTTTTTCTTGAGATCTTCCCTAAAATATACCATTGACTCAACCCTCCAAGAGAATGATACAGCTCCAAGGTCCCTGTGTCTGTCCTTACAGATAATAAGCTTTTGTGAGAATGCCCGAAGCAGAAGTAGAGTCTTAGGGAGCCAGGTACCCCAAATCCCTTGCTGGTAACTCACAGTCATAGTCTGCTGATTATCCCTCGTATTTATTCTCCCCTTCTTTCATAGTAATGACCTTTTAACTTTGGGCTGGACATCAACCACCTCAAACAGCCCATATTGTTCACCTTGCAGTCATGTCTGACAGTTGTGAAAAAGTGCTGGTTTATGAGACACTAAGTGGAACCAGAGTGTGCAATTTCTGGAAAGTAAATTTCAAGGGAAGTGATGTGGCCTTCTCCTCTTCCTGCTGATTAGGGAAGTCCCTCCTTCTCCAGCTTCTATGGTTTTCTTTTTGCAAGGAGATCATATAATTGAAATCACATAGTATGGAACCTTTTGTGTGTGGCATTTTCCACTTAGCATAATACCTTTGAGATTTGTCCATTTTTTGTGTGTATCAATAGTTCGTTACTTTTACTGCTAAGGAATAATCCATCATATGGAAGTACCACAGTTTGTTTATCCTTTCCCCAGTTGAGGGCATTGGGGTCTTGGAGTTGCTTCCAGTTTTAGCAATGAAAAATAGAGCTGCTGCATGTGTTTACTTATAGATTTTTGTGTGAACATAGGTCATTTTACATAAATAAACATCTAGGAGTAGGATTGCTGGGGTATTGTAGTAAGTGTATGTTTAACAGCATACGTAACTGCAGAAATGTTTTACAAAGTGACTGTATCGTTTTGCATCCCCACCAGCAATGTAAGCAAATTCAAGATGTTCCACATCTTTGTCAATATTTGGTATGGTCAGATTTTTATTTTAGACTTTTCAATAGGTTATATAGTGATATCCCATTGTGGTTTTAATTTGCATTTCTCTAGTGACTAAAGATATTGAGCATCTTTTCATGTCCTATTTGCCACATATCTTTTTTTGTGAAGTGACTTTCTTTTTTTTGAGTTGTTTACTTGTTATTAAGTTTTGAAAATTCTTCATTAACTCTGATTCAAGCCCTTCATCAGATATGTGATTTGCAAATATTTTCTCCTAGTGGGAGGCCTGTCTTTATTGTCTTCACAATGAGTAGAAGTTCTTAATTTTGAGAAAGTCCAATTTATCAACCTTTTCTTCTATGTATAGTGCATTTGGTGTTGTGTTTAAGAAATCTTTTTCCAATCCAAAGTCATAAAGATTTTCTCCTTTATTGTCTTCCTGTGTTTTATAGTTTTCAGTTTTACATTTAGGTCCATTTTGAGTTAATTTTTGTATAGAGCACAAGGTATGTATCAAGGTTCATTTCTTTTTGCATCTGGGTATTTAATGGCTCCCACATCACTTGTTTATAAGACTACTCTTTCTCCGTTGAATTAACTTTGTGTCTTTGTTGAAAATCACCTGAACACTGATGTGTGGGTCTATTTCTGGATTCTCTATCCTGTTAAATGAGACACACTTAAATTTTTTTTTAGTAAGTATATTTTTATTTTTAATAGGAATTTTAAAAATACTGGCTTTCCAACCTCAAGTTGTGTTTTCTTCTCTTAAATTACCTAGTGCTCGTGGTTATCATTGCCTAAAGTTGTATTGCATAAACTCACTCTAAAATGCAAACAGACAATATATGTCATATCCAATATCCTCATTTGTAAAACATCTTATGAGATGTTTTTCTGATTTGCCACTGAAAAAAAAAGGCATTCATTATAAAGAACATTAAAAAGTACAGCCTCTTTTAGACTTTACAAAATAGACCCCAATGCAGATAACTGCACTTTTTAAAACTAAGACATTTTAAGAATAGGGCTAGCTTGATTATTTTACTTGGAACTAATACATAGATTCATCAAGTCCCCAGGCCTTGTGGAATTTCAATTAGCTACCTGCCAAGAGCCACAGATAGCATAATATAGCTGTATAGAGGAAATGCCATCTGCCTCTGTGAACAAAAATCACGCTAGTATTGATGCCTATGGTTCCTCAGAGCTCTCTTGATTATGCCAATATTATGCCCGTGGTTAACCACAGAGAACTTCTCTGTGAATGTCCCCAACTGCAGAGACTATAGGGATGCCAGTAACGTGAGGGATTCATAGATAACACTGATTATGCTGATGGTGCATGGCACAGTTGACCACACCAAGACATTGATAAACAAATGCCCTAAATTGGCAGAAACTACTGAATCCTTGCCAGATCCTGTGATAGACTAGTCATCTAAGTTTTTCCAGTGTCTTGGTTTTTTTTTTCCTTTTCTGATTAAGGAAGCATGTAATGTGAGGTTCATTAATGCCCAAGAAGAAATTTCTTTTATCTTTAATTACCAAGGGGAAAAAACCTGAGATGATGTCACATTTATAAATGGAAATGACTTACAACTATAAATATTGATAGACTGTTATCATGTGATGAAAGCATCCTTTTCCTTTGGCAGGTGGTCACTCAGCCCATGTGACTTATGGGTAAGCTTTCTGTGGTCACCTCCCCCTTTATGATGATCCTATACAAGGTACTGTGTGCCTATAGGATCACTTCCAGCTTGAACCAGGTAAGTGGTGGGTCCTTATTGATTCTGACGCCTGCTCATCTTAACCTGCAGTCAGCAAGCAGGCAAGTTAGAACAGCATAGCAAAACCCAGACACCTTCTGGGTCAGAGTTATTAGGTGCATACATCAGAATACACCCTAGTTAGTTTAAGAAGAAAAATATTAATGGCAGGATTGTGGAAAGTTCATGAAGTCTTTGGAAGGGTCAGAGAAGCAAGTTCTAGACTAAGCTTCCAGGAATAACATCCAGAACCACATATCACAGTTGGTGAGGTCACACTGATTCTGGCACAATTGGGAAGTTGCTGCCATCACCACTGACCTCAGGACATGCTACCTTTGCTCTTTATCACACCAACAAAATGGATCTCCACGCCATATCTGTCCCTTCACATACCTTGTTTCCCTTTACCTTTTGTTTCAGGACTGTGATTATCATGTGCCTCGATATTATTTCCTTTGTATTTATCCATCTTGGGGTTTGCTAAGCTTCTTGAAAAAATACATTGATGTTGCTCATCCAGTTTGGTAAGTTCTTGGATGTTATTTCTTGAATATTGCCTCTGTCTCATTTTCTCTCTCCTCTTTTTGGGACTTTAATTACATGTATATAAAAACTTTTACTATGTTCCATATTTCTCTTATGCTCTCTATTCTGCTTTTCATTTTATTATTTTCTCTTTATATGCTTCAGTTTGAATATTTTCTATTGATCTGTCTTCAAGTTCATTAATTCTTCTGCTATGTCTAGTCTGATCTTAAAGCTTATCCACTGAGTTCTTAATTTTAGGTATTATATTTTGCATTTCTAGAATGTATTTTTTTTTCCTTTTAATTTTGAGTCTGTTTTATTCCTTGATTATCTATCAGTTGCTTTTCCTGTTTCTTTGAGTGTTTGATCATTTTTATTGTGGGCTGGACATTGTAATAGATCTATCCTATGGTCTCTAGATTATATTACTTTTCTCTAAATAGTGTTTTGTCTTTAGTCTGGAAGGCAGTTAAATTGCCAGGGAATCTCCTGAATCTTGTTGATGCTTTATTTTTACTTTTCTTAAGCCAGGTATGTTTCAGTTTTATCTATAATCTTATAATATAGCCCATACTTCTAAAACATTGTCTCTCTAGAGGTACAATTGAATGTCTAGAGTGTTCACCAAGATGTCTCTACTTTGGCTGGGGTAGAATTCAAATACCTTCCCCTCCCCAAAACTGTATGACCTTTGAAATCTCTATTCAGTTCTCAGCTTTGAGTAGTTGTTCTCTCTTAGCCTTTTGGTGTCTCACTTTGTGCATTCAGAGCTTATAGGTTGGCTAAGGACCCATGAGGTATTTTTATATGCATTTTGAGGACTCTTTATCTTCCATTCCTTTATCTCTAGTACCCTATACTTCAAGATATCCCTTCGCAGCCTAAACTCCAATATCTGCTTCCTTCACTTTTCAAGACTATAATTTTCAGGGTGCCTGGGTGGCTCAGTCAGCGGAGTGTCTGACTCTTGATTTTGGCTCAGGTCATTATTTCACAGTTCATGAAATTGAGCCCTGTGTCGAGCTCTGTGCTGACAGTGTGGAGCCGGCTTGGGATTCTCTCTCTCTCTCTGCCCCTCTCCCACTTGTGTTCTCTCTCGAAAAAAAATAAATAAATAAATAAATGTTAAAAAAAAAAAGACTATAATTTTCTACGTGGGTTATATTTCCCTCCACCTTATTTTGAAAAAAAAAAACTGGTATAAAGAAATCTAGAGTGAATATAGGGTTCACCTTCAAAGTTTCTCTTATTTCAAGAATTTTATCTATGTACTTTTTGTCCAATTCCTGAAAATGGTTTTTTTAAAAATATTTTGCTCAATTTTTATAGTTGTTTACCATATCAACTATTCATTATCACTGAAATAGGAACTGAAAAAACCCTCTACTTTACATTAGGTACCATTCATCATCTGATTTGTGAAACTCAAGTCTAAGTCTGTTCTCCATCAGCAAAGAAGCCTGAAATCTGTGGAGAAGGAAGATTGTAGAAGGGGTTGATGCTATGAGAAACTATCAAAATGTGAAAAGGGTGCCAAATTATATTTACTCAAAAAAGTATTTTCTATCCCATTACTATCTGATTCCCTAACTACTGTGTCTTCTTGATCAGGTCAGACAATCAGCTAGAGATGCAGCAAGGAGCACAAAAGTAAGATGAATTGGAGAAGAGTGGAGAAGTGCATGGTAACTTTGTTTATGCCTAAAATGTACCTTTTATGGTTACCAGGTTTTATTTTTAAAACCGCATTTCAGATTTCAGCATATTCCATATTGACAATTACGACTTATACTTCACCCCTTAATGACTTTGCACATCCACATGTTTCTACAGCTAGCTTTCTCATAAATAAGGTAGAAAGAAGGTAGTGGAAATAGTACTATATCAGGAAGTATTGAGAAGGTGGGGGTAATTCCTAAGGCTTATTATATACTTTGCTTTAGCAACAGTTGCTGAATACCTACAATATTCCAAGCACCAAGCACAGGGTGTGGTGGGTTGGGATGGGACATGAAGGAATAAGGAAGTTGGAGTGAGTATATGTTATACCAAGATGAATAAGATGGGGTTGCAGTTGTGTAGTAGACATAGATTTTCCAATGTGCCATAACCACTATTAAGTCAGGGTTATATATAAGGGGTTAGGGAGAACCAAGAGTGGATTGAATCTGGCCAGGGACTCAAGAAAGTCTTCCTGTAGTAGACATTTAAGATGAATCTTGAAGAAGAGTGAGACTTAACCAGACAAAGAAAGGTAAGAGAGGCGTTCCAGGCAAAATCAATAATAGCAGGGACCTAGAAAAGCAAGCCAGGAAGTGTGGCCATTGTTATAAGCAAAGGGTGCCACCAAGGAATTGTCCTGAAGGGAAGGTAGCTCAAACTGCATTTTAGACAGAGCATTCTGCATGCAGCTTAGGGGGAAAAATTCAGAAGGGCAGGATGTGAAGCATAGCCATTAGAGCACTACTGCAATAGTCCAGGAACTGGCCTTTCTAGTGACAGAACGAAAGATGTGGAGAGTTAAGGTGTAAAATTTCCAAAGGTGGTAAATAGCTACGGGGGTACGTGAGGGAGAAGAGGAAGCTAAGTTTTAAGAAAAAAAGTGCAAATTTACTGGAGGGAAACAAAAATACCTATTTTGGACACTGACTCTGATGCATCTGTAGACTTTGAAGTTGATGTAATTGGTAGGCAGCTGGATAAATGAGATTCAAGAGAGAGCTGCTCAGAGATGGTGGAGGGGGGGAGGAGATTGAAGAATAATTAGCATATAAAGGTAGGTAAAAACCTGAGAGGGATTAGGAACCAGTGAAGTAATGAGAGAAGAATAAAGAGTAAGGATAGAAACCTGAGGATAGCAGGGTTTTAGGATTGTGCAGACAATGACAAATGCACACACAGACTAAGTATTCCTCAAAGATACGGGAAACAGAATAATATTTTAGAAGCTGAAATAATATTTTAGAACAAAGGGTATGTGGTCAACAGTGAGAAATGAAGCAGAGGTCTACTAAGATAAGGATGCTAGAGCACTGACAGGATTAGGTAATTGGAAGGTCACTGGTGACCTTGGGGAGAGGAGAGGATCTTGACAGAGTAGGGCCGTCAGAAGTCCTGAGAAAATACAGATTATTCTTTCAAGTGCTTGATTTCAAAGAAAAGGTTAGAAATTAGGAGGTGCCCAGGAGCTGGAGGATGATTTAGAGCCAAGAGAAGGTGTTTTTTTTTTTTAATTTTTTTTTTCAACGTTTATTTATTTTTGGGACAGAGAGAGACAGAGCATGAACGGGGGAGGGGCAGAGAGAGAGGGAGACACAGAATCAGAAACAGGCTCCAGGCTCTGAGCCATCAGCCCAGAGCCTGACGCGGGCCTCGAACTCACGGACCGCGAGATCGTGACCTGGCTGAAGTCGGACGCTTAACCGACTGCGCCACCCAGGCGCCCCAAGAAGGTTTGATTTGAATAAGAAAGACTTAACCATATTTATGGGCTGGGAGAAATACCCACATAATAAGAAAGAAAATAATCAAAGGAGATAATCAGGAGAATCAAGTTTCTAAAGTGTTTAGATGGGTCAGAGTCCCAAACACTGGCAGAAGGACTGGATATGAACATGTAGAAAGCATCACATCCTGCATCAGGAGGAAAGTGGGGGATTAGCAGAAGACATAAAGACATAGGGTAGGGGGCAGGAATTAGGGATCTATCTCATAACTCCATGACTTCATTTTTTTTGATAAAGTAGGAGGTAAGTTGCCTCCTCGGGGCATGAAGGGGAGGGTGTATGGTACTAGGTAAGGTTACTGAAAGGATTGGTGACATTTTGAAATAGTCATAAGAGGAATGGGGAGAATTGGCAAACTAAGGACAGGACTAAGGTCTCTCATGTGGCATTCAGAGTCCAGGTGAAGGTGACTTTTCCTTAGTAGCACTTGGCCACCCAGCATGGATGCAGAGAAAGTCAACTGTAAAGCAGATCTGGGAATGCGGTTTCCCAGCCATGGCGTAGACAAGCATGCCAAAAATCAAGCGCACAGCTAACAGAGTGGTCTAGGCTGGATGGTGAGGAGGGGCTGGTGGTCTGAGAGAATTTAGGGGATCAAAGAGTGGGTTTGGTGGTAGCAGGAGAATGAGAACTCTTCCCTGTTTTCCTCTCACCGCTCCGGTGAGAGGCCTGCACTCGCTACCACATCCATTACTGATAGAAAGCCAAAATAAAACAGAGAAGGAGGGAAAGAGAGAGAAAACTCATTATTGAAAAATTCTTTTAATGCTTTTCTTTAAAGGCACGAGTCATCTAAATCATCCCCCAAAAGGCTTTTTAAATTCCAAGACTAAGAACAAAATTATGGTTAAACATTTAATTAATGTTTATTATAGCTAGCATGTTAGTTTTAGAAAGGTCAAATATATGATACAATGAAGTAATATTTTTCAGATTCTGTAGGTCTATTTTATAGTGCACTGGGGCTCACAGTATAATAAATATCTTCGATTATTTTGTAAGATTCTTGTATGCAAAGCTATGTAGGGCCAAGATAATTTTGAATTTCAAGTCAAATGAGCTGGCACGAACCTTAGGCAAGTCACTTTATCTTTCAGGACTTTAGGTTTTAGACTTGTAAAATGAAGGATGGGGGTAAATTTCAAGTTTCCTTCCAGGTAAAAACAAAATGAGTATAATTTAATATTTTAAATTACTATAGAATTGATAGGATTACTCCTTTTCTGTTATGATACACTTGTGTTCACAGCTATAATTTATTAAGCCTCAGTCCTCGATCAGGAACACAAACTCAAATGATAACACCATCTCTATGGGAAATAGAATCCATTTTGTATCACAGTTTACATTATGTCCCACCATCCTCTGCTCACATTTACTTTTCGGAAACTTCGTTTCCAAAGGTTCAGAGATATTTGTTCACCATCTTGTGACCATGAGTGTCTGAGGAGGCACCATATTATGTTGCTTCCAAAAACCGAGCCCCTGATTTCACTGGGTAGGTACTCTGTTGCAGCAAACCCTGCACATCTCAGGTTTGTCACTGGAGGTAACATGACAAAATGACTATAAAGCATCTATTAGAATGCCTGAAATGTAGGGAACACTCCACAGTGTATACACAATACACTGAACAGCATTACATGTGGGAAATAATCAAAACACAGCATTATTTTTGTCCCCCATTTAGAGATTTCTACTGCCACGGGATGAAAACTAAGCAGAACCCATAACTCACCCATGTTACAAAGGGGCCCACAGTCATAAGTCACAAAATACAGTCTTGACTCAAAATTAAATGGTCTGGTTCCAAGAGATTCATCAACTCTTCCCTCTTTATTCAGATGATGACATCTTCTTTCATTCCCTAGATGCTTAGAGTGCACGGGCAGGAGGGAAAAGGGAACAAGATGTACAGAAGAGGACAGCAGAGTTCTCATGAGATTGGTGACCGATGCCGTCCCAAGTAAACCTGGCAGGTGGTTAATGCTGACTCTTGCCCTCCTACCAGTTTTGTTCTCTTGATTGATAGCTGGGCTGTTTCTGGAAAAATTTCCCTAATGTGGGTCATGTACATTGTCTAACTACTTCTCTTCCACCTATCAGGTTCCCATTTACTGCTATTCCAGCCCACTTTTTGGGGGGGAATCCCCTCTCCTTTGGCAGGAGCCCTGTTGGGCAGAAAAATCTCAGGCAGGATGCCTTTGAAAATGACCCTGTGCCATTAGCCAATGATTTCTTAAATAGAGCACATGAAAAATTGATAAATAGTATTTCATGAGGATGTTCAGCTTCCATTTAGAATGTAAGAAGCTGGAAAGATTGTTGCCTCCCACTTGAAGCACAAGAAAAACCCGAATAGCCTACATCAGAACTTCTCTTGAACCCATCAGAGAGCTGAGGTCAGAGGGCAAATAAACCTGAAATTTACAGAAAGGCAGATGTCTCCAAGGAGAGAAGCAATGTGGAAACTGGCTTACTTGAGACAGAGCACCTGGGAAAGACACAGCCACTGTAGAAGTGGGTAAGAAGATCGCAGCTAATCGTCTGTAATGGG
Source organism: Leopardus geoffroyi (assembly GCF_018350155.1). Classification (NCBI taxonomy): domain Eukaryota; kingdom Metazoa; phylum Chordata; class Mammalia; order Carnivora; family Felidae; genus Leopardus; species Leopardus geoffroyi. The sequence goes on from NC_059328.1 coordinate 148,159,989, forward strand.
TTAATAGTTAAATTTTTACAATTTGCTGCTTTCATAGATGTGAGAGTATAGAACCCGTGAAAGTTATAGACATAAGGGGAATTTACACCCCCTCACAGGCTTTTTCTCCACAAACTTCACAGAAAGCTCCTAAGAAAGGTCAGAGTCAGGGGAGGTGTGCAGAGGAAGCCTCTTATGTTATCACAGGTCTAAGAGATATGAACAAAACCCCTATAGAACAAAAACCGCTGGGGTGCCTGAGTTGTTCAGTCGGTTGACACTCAGGTCATGACTGTTTGAGCCCTGCATCTGGCTCTCTGCTGTCTGTCTGTCTCTCTCTCTCTATCTCTCTCTCTCTCTCTCTCTCTCTCTCTCACACACACACACACACACACACAGACACACAGACACACACACACAACTCTTTCTCTCTCACAAACATAAAAATAAACCTTAAAAAAAAAAAAGCCCCTGGGGGGGGGGGTGGTAAGGGATGTAGACCCATTATAGCTGGGGGAAAAAAACAAAAAACAAAACAAAAGAAACCCACCTCTCCTGGGTGGGAGGGGGCAGGAAGACCTCTCCCACACAAGAACCACCATGACCCGAGGCAGAGTTTGTCTGCCATGGGGTGGAGGGCAGGATCACCAAGCAGGTTCTAGTCCCAAGACCAAAAGACAAAAATCTTGCCTGAGACTGAAGCTGAACCGAGAAAGCAGAATGCCTCTCCCCTACCAGGCCAGGAAGTGTCTAGTAAGAATCTACTGCAGGGGAAGGAACAACAGTGGCAAGCGTCTCCCAGGCACAGGCTCACAGGGGAAGCATAAAGCCCACGCCCACCATAAGCAAAGTAACACAAATTGCCAAAAACTGAAAATAGGTCATAAATGGATAAACTGTGCTTAAGCCCAGGCATGGAATACTACTCAGCAATAAAAAGGAGTTAATTATTAATACACATAACAACATGGCTAGATCATAAATGTATTATGCTAAGTGAAAAAAGCTAGACCCAAAAGTCCACATACTGTATGGTTATGTTCCTGTGACATTCTGAAACGGCCAAAAGTATAGGGATAGAGATCAGTAGTTGCCAAAGGCTGAAGGTGGGTGTGGGGTTGAGTACAAAGGGGCATGAAGGATTTCTGAAGGGTGATGAAGCAGTCTATACCTTGCTTGTGGTGGTAATTACATGTCACGCATTTGTCAAAACTCATGGAACTGTACTAACTATAAAAGGGTGATTTTACTGCATAAACTTATATCTCAGACATTTAAATTAAAAACAAAGAATTTCATTAAAATTAAGAACTTTTTGTTTATCAAAGGACACCATTAAAAGAGTGAAAAGTCACAGAAAAAAAAAGAACTTGCATGCAGAATGTATAAAGAACACAGATGAATAAGAAAAAACAGACAATCCAATAGAAAAACAGGCAAAAGTCTTGAGTGGGCATCTCACAGGAGCGGATATCAAATGGTCAATATGCAAATGGAAAGTTGCTCATAATCTATTCTGAATGTAGATGAAAAGCACATAGGGGTACCACTACACATACACAAGATTAGCTACAAGTAAAGATTGGCACCCCCAGTGTTGGTGAGGATGTGGAGCAATTGAAACTGGTTGAAAATGGGTATAACCACTTTGGAAAACTATCTGGCTGTATTTTCTAAAGCCAAACACACCTGATCCAGAAGTCCTACTCCCAGGCATTGATCCAATAGAAACGAGTGTATGTGTCTACCCTAAGACATGTTCAAGGGTGTTCACACAGCACTGTTATCATGAAAGCAAAAGTCTGGAGATAACACAAATTTCCATTAACAGGATAACATATAAATAAATTGTGGGACATATCTACAATGAAATACTACCCAGCTATAAAGAAAAACAAACAATTCCAACATGCAACAAGAATGAAACTCAACAGATATGATGAATGAAAGAAGTACAAAAGAGTATATACTGTGTGCTTTGAGTTGTATGAAATTCATGAATAAGCAAAACTAATTTATGGTGATAAATTCAGAATAGGGGTTAGGGGTATGGGTAATATATACTGAAAAGAGGCATGAGGGAACCTGAGCTGCAGAAAACGTTATATATTTTGATCTCAGTGGTTTTTACATGGGTAATATATATTTGTAAAATTTCATTCAATTGCACACTTATGTTTCTGTGCTTTACTGCATGCATGTTTACCTCAGTGCAATACAATAAAAAGAAAATATCCCCCACAGAGTAGCTGAAAGGCTAATGACAATGTGTGCAAATTTAATACAAAAAGACTATGAGTATATAAAGACTTGTCCCAGTCCCTGACCCCTGTGTGTTTCTTATCAGCCACGGATGGAGAAGAAACGAGCATTAGATCTGTAGCCCATGGTAGATTAGACTTGATGCAGCTTCTATTCCTTCTAGGTCCCAAGTTTACACAATGCCCCAAATAATATCTTTTTGTTTACAAAAAATGCAGAGCAGGCATTTTTCCTCTAATTTTTTTTTTTTTTTTTTTTTTTTTGGTTTGTTTGTTTGTTTCACAGAGAGAGCATGAGTCAGGGAGGGGACAAAAGAGAGGAAGAGAGAATTTTAAGCAGGCTCCACACTCACCATGGAGCTCAATGCTAGGCTCAATCCACAACCCTGGGATCATGACCTGAGTGAAAATCAAGAGTCAGCCACTCAACCAACTGAGTCACCTAGGTGCCCCTCCTCTAATGTTTTAAAAGAGACATTTGTTTTTATAGCTATTTTTATATGTCATAGCTATTTTACAGCTATTAATTGCTATAGTGTAACACCTACCAGGTTATCTTTTTCTACCAATAGAATCAAACTTGTTGCTCTATCGTTCCCCTACCACATCGTTTATCAGTAAATAAAGATTTGTGTACTTTACTGTGTGTATGCTGTACCTCAATCCAATTTGTTTTTTTTTTCTTTTTTTAATTTTTTTTAACATTTATTTATTTTTGAGACAGAGAGAGACAGAGCATGAACAGGGGAGGGTCAGAGACAGAGGGAGACACAGAATCTGAAACAGGCTCCAAGCTCTGAGCTGTTAGCACAGAGCCCGACGCGGGACTCGAACTCACGGACCGCGAGATCATGACCTGAGCCGAAGTCGGCTGCTTAACGGACTGAGCCACCCAGGCGCCCCAATACAATTTGTTTTTAATGGTCCTGCCAACAACACTCCACATGGGGCCTCCAGGACTCGTGCACTATGGGGAATGCAGTTATTCCCAACACAGAAGCCATCCTTGTTTTCAATTCTGCCACGGAGGCAGCTCCTCTATTTCCCTGTAAGCATCAGACACCAATCTTTAAGCTCCAGCTGCAGGAGATGCCCCCTAAACTCTCCAAGCCACCCTGGAGGCCCCTCGCTGGGTGTGAGGAAGAGGAACACCCCATCCGTTCCCTCTTTCACTTTGTTGAAGGCTCTTACACAGCCCATCGAGATCTCCTCAACATATCTCTTCACAAATCCTCTCTTTTTTTTTTTTCATAATTTTACCTTTTTTACATCTTTAGTGTGAATGAGAGGTCCCAGGGTGTTTGAGCCAGAATCAGACTTGACTTTATGGTTACATTCTACATTTCATCCAGCACCTGTCTCTGGTGTGCAGCATTTGTGGTTCGTGTTGGATATCTCTCAATCCAAACGTAAACATGAACCTCTTGGTTCTTGGTAACTTCCACTTGAACCATATGAAATTATTGATTGTTGACGACTGTTGATCTAAAAGAATCACAATTTCATATGGTTCAAACTAACAATTTTTAGATTTTTTTAAACGTTTATTTATTTTTGAGAGAGAGAGAGACAGAGCACAAGTGGGGAAGGGACAGAGAGAGAGGGGGACACAGAATCTGAGGCAGGCTTCAGGCTCCGAGCTGTCAGCAGAGAGCCCAGTATGGGTCTCGAACCCACAGACTGCGAGATCATGATCTGAGCTGAAGTCGGATACTTAACCACCCAGGTGCTCCTCAAACTAACAATTTTATTGAAAATTAAATTTCTAGAGAAACTGAACTTTAGGTTTGGTTTGAACAAAAGGGAAAGTGGGTTCTTAAATGAATACCAGGGCAAATCCTGAAACACATTTAGCAGAGCACCTCACCTTGGCTTTCAGATGAGCACACAGTTCCTGTTGCTTTCTCCTATCCTTTGCCAACGTGCCCTCCATGGCATGTGCTGCACAGGCCTCAGCAAGTGTCAGTATGGCCTTCTTCATAAAGTCTCTCCTGTTCTTATTCCAATTTGATATCAGGATCCTTCGCTGCTCCCTAGCAAAGTGATACTGATCACAATATTTCTCATGTTCCACCTGATAAGAGATGGTAAACACTTATTATGAAACTGAGCCTGTGCTTTATGTCATTGTTACAAAAATGAATTATAACCAATGATTTTGAAAAATTGGGGACAAACATCTTAATATTAAATGTAGCAACCAGGACAAGGTACCAGTCCTGTAGTTCTGAGCTTATGGCTAACTGGTGACTAAGGACCAGCTTATAAGTCCTAGTTTCCTCGTATAAGATAGAGTCTGATGAGGCAGCCTTAACACAACTTCCACATCTATGTGGCAATGAACCTATGAACAGAAAGCATTGCTTCCCCTACATATAATTTCAAAAATACTCCATCTTAATTTTTTTTTTAACATTTATTCATTTTTGAGAGACAGAGCATGAGTGGGGGAGGGGCAGGGAGACAGGGAGACAGTATCAGAAGCAGGTTCCAGGCTCTGAGCTGTCAGCACAGAGCCTGATGCAGGGCTCGAACTCATCAACCGTGAGATCATGACCTGAGCAGAAGTCAAACGCTGAACCAACTGAGCCACAGAGGCACCCCCAAAATACTCCATCTTTAAATCAGACTGGGTATCTTAACAATTACTTAAAGTTCATCAGTTAGACACATGCTAAAAAGCATAAACTTCTATGGTAACCCTAAAAATTCAGTCTGCCCTTGATTACTGAATGCCCAGGTGTTTGTATGTCTAAACTTGAAGGAATTCCAGCAATGATGTTAGCTCTTCCCATCCTACACTCCTGATGGACATGACATTCTCACATGGGTACTGGTAGTTCCTGTTGGCAATGCATCCCAACCATGGGAGACCTCAGAGCTCTGAGGGAAAGAATAGGAATGGGGATTGCCTGAGTGCCTGAGTAGTTTGAAAAATCTTTGTAGGTGATTCTGAAATACTCCTTATATAAAGTTGTGTCTCCTGAAGTTGAGAGCCACACTGACCTACATAATTCTTTATCTTGCTAGTATAGACCACATCTCTGAATTTGGTACATTATTTAGCCCCTAAACAGCAGGAGAAAAGAATCTAACAAGTAGGATAAGGTTGTCCTAAAATAATAATTTAGGTATGGTTAATCAGGGACATGATAAAACAAGCTATGGCTTCAATTAAACCAAATATCAGCTACCAAAATCTCTTCTGGAAACTTTTGAACTTTGTTCCTAAAAGCCAAAAATATACTTAAAATCTGTCAAACACTAAGAAAGGAAGCATGTACCATGCAGAAATGCATACTAATGAGCCCAATATAAGAAGTGAGTATAAAAATCTTTATCATGTTAATGGCAGGTAAACATAAAAATTTACAAACTTAAAAATGACAGCTGGTCAGAGAAACAAATAGAATCAACAGGGAATAAAGAGAAAGATCTAATTTAATAAACTAAGACCAAAAGAAACTGGAGTGAATTATTTATTGTATAACATGTTTTTCATAAAACAGGTATCTGCTATAAAGGTGAGAATTAAAACAAATAGTTGTTGGGTCGGGGGTGGGGGGTAGGAAAGGATAAGAAAGGATGGTCATACTATCTGTGGCCTTTGCTCCGGTTTCTTCATCTGTAAAATAGGAACACAAATAGTACTTTTTCACCTAATGTTATGTGTCTTACAGCAGTTTAGATGACTGATAAAAGGTAAATTTGATACACATTTGGTCTTATTACTTGCTTAATTTAAAACAACTACAAAAATGCAAAGTATTTGATAATATTTTATAAGCATGGCCCATTTAGAAGTTAAGACTTTCACATGTGTGTTTACATATATGTTTCAAGGTGAGTTATTGTGAAGTTAATTGGTGACATGGTAACTTCTGTTTTCTTGTCTTTGTGGCCTTATTAACTAGAGAATGAAACAATAGTCTCCCAGGCCCTTCTCAGGGAAATTTCAGTCATGACTCTGAGTTCTAACTTGGGGCATGTGTTTCAGACCTGACTAGAGAGATCAAGCAGAATTGTCGAGGTGGAGATTATACACAGAAAAAAGGCTGAGATGCGCAGGCTTTGCGGACAGATGAGCATGCACCCCATTTTCGGGCAAGACCCAGAGATTGCAGAACTTCTGAGGGTGGGCCAGTGAGAGGTCAAACACTAGCAAAGCAACCCAGGGAGCCACAATAAAGATCTCTGGGGCAAGTAAGCATGGGAGAATATATGTGGCCTGAGGGGTTCTCCACCTTCTTACGGATGATATAACTTGAAAAATGAGAGAATTTCAGGGCATTTGGGTGCCTCAGTCAGTTAAGTTTCAGCTCAGGTCATGATCTCATGGTTCATGGGTTTGAGCCCCATGTCAGGCTCTGAGATGGAGCGAGATGGAGCGTACTTTGGATTCTGTGTCTTCCTTTCTCTCTGCCCCTCCCCCTACTTGTGTGCTCTCTTTTTCTCTCAAAAATAAATAAACATAAAAAAAAGAAAAATGAGAGATTTTCAACCTATAACCCTATTATTTTCTAGAGTATAGGAAAAAATAATTTTTAGATCACCATTGTAGAAATACAAATTTTGCTTAGTTATTATGGACCACTGAAACAATCTAACTTGCTGTTATTAGGGTCCAGCACTCACCAAATCATGCCTAGATTTGTGAGGAAAATATCTTTGTAACATGTTGAGATACAGAGTCCTTCTACCACAGAGATCTGCAGGATACTGATCCAGAACAGCCTGGTAAATCCATTGGTCTTCTTCACTTAAGTGGAAATTTCTAGAAGCAAGAAAAATGTCACAACATATTGTTAAGCAATCATGGAGTTTGAGGGAATTCACACTGCTCAAGCTATTAGCAAATGGTACTGATTATAGAAAACAAAGTCTGGGGTGGTTTATTATTTTTTTTAATACATTAGCCAAATTAAATGTGTGCTATAGAAAATGTTCTAAATTCTAATAACACAGTGAGTTCTTCAATCCTTTATGGGTCTTGCCATGAGTTCCAGGCATAATTTCAAGAAGTTGCCAAGTGACATAATATTTTAGAAGTATTTATTCTATCTTGCCAAAACAATATTTTAAAAACCATGACCAATGGATGAAATAAACAAATATTGGAAAATAAATTATTAAGACACACAGACTAAAAAGGAATTTTTATTCCTGGAGGAAAACACAAATGTAGATGATTAAATGAACAATTGTACAAAGGAAATTAAGGCCTGAGGAAAGCACTAACTTAGGATTTGACTTTAAAACAAGTCTAAAATGATCATCTATTCTCTCAAGTTCTCACTTTGTGGGATTAAGACTAGATATTGTTAGTGAGCAGATTACCAATGGTATTAAATTTCAGACCACTGAAGAAATCATTTGTAAATAGGAGCTCTTCAAGGTCCTATCCAATAACATGTCTACCTGCTCCAAAATGCCTTTTGCATTTCAGGATACTCGTAGGCACTGGCCTGGTTTGTGTTCTATAGAAAGAATTAGCAAAGCCCTATGCAGAGTGAAAAGGTTGCAATATCAGCTTGATTTCTAATCTGAATTAATGTCTCTTTATTATTCTGGGTTTATTTGCATATCATTATTCCTGTTTAATAAATTGGAATAATCAAATACAGATGCAATCAGAGTGAATATTATTAGCAACAAGTATTTATTTGATCCAAGATGGATACTTGCTATTGTTTATTTCTACTATATCAATGATCTTCTGCTTTAAAGTTAATTGTGCAAATCACAGAATTTACATAATATGTCTTCTATGCCCTTGAAAAATATTTGACAATTGAAAATAGAATAAAGATCTCTTTAAATTAGTGATACAAATGGGATTCCACTGTCCTCATACAAGGTTACCTAGTTTCTGTAAAGCATTTCAGTATTTCGGTAAGTAGCAAGAAAGAAAAAATTCTTTTTCAAAGATAGTCTTCACTAAGCTCTATAATGGGAAGAAAAGAGGGTTGGAGGTGTTCTACCAGGAAGAAGCATACTCTACAGTTCTTCTGTATGATGTAATAATCTATTGCAGAGAAAGAATTTAAGATGAACTCATTCATCAAACACACTGAATGCATTGGTTCTGTCTGAATCAGTTATGAATGTGTAGACAGTAGAAGGCTTCTGCAAACAAGGTATTTCAAATAGGGGTATTAAGCCTGCAGAAAGGCCTGCCCAAGTGTACTTGGCATTTGAAACACCCTCAAGTCTTCATGGACAATGCCTCAGGTCCTCTCTCCAGGAACTCATTTTCATTTGTGATAACAAAAATGCATTTTAATAGCAGAGTCAGCCACATAAATTTTTTAATAACATTTTTAATGTTTATTTTTTCTATTAGAGAGAGAGAGAGAGAGAGAGAGAGAGAGAGAGAGAGACAGTGTATGAGCAGGGGAGGTGCAGAGAGACAGACACAGAATCTGAAGCAGGCTCTAGGCTCTGAGCTGTGAGCTGTCAGCACAGAGCCTGACACCGGGCTCAAACTCACAAGTCGTGAGATCATGAAGTGAGCTGAAGTCAGACGCTTCACCAACTGAGCTACCCAGGCACCCTGTCCACATAAGTTTTCTTTTCTTTTCTTTTTAATGTTTTTATTCATTTTTGAAGGAGAGAGAGAGAGAGACAGAGCATGAGTGGGGGAGGCACAGAGAGAGAGGGAGACACAGAACTCGAAGCAGGCTCCAGGCTCCAAGCTGTCAGCACAGAGCCCGACCCGGGGCTTGAACCCACAGACCATGAGATCATGACCTGAGCTGAAGCCGGACGCTCAAACGACTGAGCCACCCAGGCGCCCATAAATTTCCTATTACTACACCACAAAAAACAAAAAAGAATAGGCCTGAAGTCCATGTCTTCATTTATGAATTTCAACTGTTTCTCTAATCAAAGGGACTTGAACATGACTCCCCACATTTATTTGATTACAAATATAGGTGTGTGTGGTGGGGTGTGTGCTGAGGAAGGGAAAATAATAGAACTGAGGTCCAGTAAATTCTCTGTTCTTTTAAGTTGTCATTCATCTATATAGCAGATGCTGTTGTTGCCTTGTTGATCTCCCTTGTTAACCAGAATTCCCATCACCAAGATGCTGATAATTCACAGATGCACCTCCCTTTTCTGGAGAATTTGCCCTGGACCAAATGGGAAGTGCCTCACCGAGGAGGCTTCTCTCCCACCTGTTCTCGAGGGCCAGTTGCGACCAATGTTCAGCTGATACGGGGGTACCAAAGTCCAGCCTACTTGCCTCACGATAGAAGCAATTCCATGATACCATTCGTGCTCGAGAGTTTCACTGTGGCAGCAAACTGCAGCCCATTTCTACTGAGATCACCTCCATGCATAGATGTTTCCCCCTCCTCTTTCCTTCTTCCCTTACCATCCTTCTCCTGAGAGTATTGCCCAACAAATCACTTGTTCTTACAATTCCTGTCTCAGCTTTCCTTCTACAGAACCTGACCTACGATAATCTCGAAGCAATCTGACCCATAATTTTCAAAAGTAGTTTTAGTCCTTTGGTAAATGGAGAAGTACTTCTAAGCTAATTGCTTTGATGATCTCTCATACTGAATGGTGGCGCAAGATTGCGGCTATACTCTAAGAGAAAGTGCAAATAGCAAACATTTACAAAAATGCTTTTCAAATAAAAGCACACATTAACGGGTGTACATTGCCATAAATAAATGTAGCAGCAGGAGAATTTGTGGTGCTGAGTGCATTTTTATACATGTGTGAATGTATTAATTAGGTGCCATTTTAGTGACAACATTAAAACCACTTAAACATATGAAATGATAATATAACAGTAAAACTATTTCAAACCACGTATGTCACAAATGATCCATTTTTGCTCTTCTTATTGATTTTAGAACCTCACATCTCAACAGCTTTTTCCAATTACCATAATTACGCAAATTGTAAGTCATTTTTCTAATATACATAGAATAAAAACTAAAAACAGGCTTTAAAATGATATATAAATACTCACAATATTATTATTTTAGAGTATTTATAGCCATTTCCAGAGCCACAGGCTTAAATTTTGAGGCAAATATTCACATCAGCAATAGTAATGGCTCAGTCATACATCTCCATTAGGATGCAGTTGGTGAGGGAGAAAGCTCCCACCATAATATATGCACTGAGTCTTCTGGATAGTAAAAATCTAGGAGGAATATTCAAACATAAGAGCCTCTTCACAATAACAAAGTAGTTGTTCCCTTCTTAGCCTCTAAAATAAAATAAAATTTAATAAATCTGCATTTCTAAATTCCAATCTGAACATTTACCTTTACTAATCAAACATCTTTCCATTGTGCAGAAAAAAATCTATGTAAGATAGCTAAGCCATATAAAATAACTAAGGTTAGTTTTTACCTTCCGAAGTTCTTGTTTAATTTAGTTGCTCTGCTGGTGATTATAATGACAGAAGTAGCTAAACCACACACCTATTGAAAAATATTCTGATCACTTACCTATTTTCTCAATTTGGAAAGTGACTCCATAATTTTAAAGAAAAGTTTAATGAAGGCTTATAAGTCATCCTAAATTTTTGCAATGTTTAAATTATCTTTAGACAAAATATCTTTGGCAGGTTTGTATAATTTCTATTCTTTTTGTCCATCCAAAATTTCTAATTTCAAAGGTTTCATAACTTTCATCTTTATAACAGCACACCAAGATTTTACAGTTTCCAGGTGTATTGGGCACTTCCAATACTTGAGGAAATTCCAGACTTCAGAAGTGTGAGATAGCTACCACTCGATCCCCACCCACTGTTCCTGCCCCATAATGAAGTCCTATGATACAATTTCATCATGATATCCTAGGATGTGAAACGAAATAGGTAATTCAGGAAAGGAGAACCATGGCTGTGAGAATCCAACCACACTAAGGCTGACTGTCTCCCTAATTCTACCTGTCTGAATCATTCCAGAAATCCTAAACTGACTCACAATTAACTTAGCTACCAATTTTCTTCTTAGTCATGTTTAAGCCTCTTCCTTAAGGTTCTGGCTCCATGACATCAAAACACATTTGTGGTGGGGAAGAGGTAGAGAGGCAGCCAATGGTGGCAAGCAAGGTACATAAGGGTAAAAGGTACTTTAACACCAGGAGTAAGTCTATGAAAATAAACATTGTGCTTACAAACTGGCTCAAAGTTGTTTTATAATTTTCTCATAGTGAAGGCAGCTTTCCAGCAAAATGGTAGTATCTCCTGAGGCTACCTGATGCATCAGACAGCTGGCTCGAGATTGGCAACTGGCCACAGTGAATCTGGCCCAAAGAAAAACTCTTAACTCTTCTAGTGTTAACGGTGGCAGGAGACACCTAGGGCTCCTCCACTAAGAAGCAGGATTGCAGTGAAACACTGGAGGATTAATGTGGATAAAATATAGCTCTGACATAATCTGCTTGTCTGCCTGTATTGGGTCTGACCCTCTAGAAAATACAGCTTGACTTTACTTTTTAACGTTATCTTTCCATATCAGACTCAAACACTGAATCTAATCAGCCTGGTTCTTGAAACTGTCTCTCTCCCCAACTACTACCCCACCCTACCCTCATTGTCCAAATATAAATCTATCTTTGATTTTCAGCCTGGTTGCAGGGGACTTCCTAGCTTTAGACTTGTTTCTGACCAAGAGAATCTCCTCCTTGGATTTTGTTTTGGTAAGTACATTGTCTTTTCAGGAGAGCCATTCCCACTCAGCAGTTCTCACCTCCAGGGTCCCCAGGGTCTGCCTTTTAGGTGGGAGGTGACAGCCAGAATAAGGTGGGCTCTCAAAAGTATGGCCAGAATCCACTAAATTAAAGAATAACAAAATGGCCCATAAGGTAAAGCCAGAACTCGCATCAGCATCCAAAGGCACACTTCCTTCTTCTGAGAGGTGACAGGAAAGTGAAAATATGGCAGGTTTGAAAATTGATGGCACCTGAATTTCTTATAGGAGGGTTTAAGGGTATGAATCTGGCCAGAAGAGGAGGTTAAGTGATTTATTTGGAAGCTACACTTCCTATTGACATGGCAAGTATGCTATTTTTACTTAGATTTTTTTTGGAGTAATTTTCATAGAAAGCTCAATTTTTTACTTGGAATGTGTATTTTTTTTTATAAGTGGAGTATCTGGGATGATGGCATGCCTCCTAAACCATCCTTTGTCCCTACATCCATCTACACTAGTTTTAAGACACAATATTATTCCTAGTGGAAATTTTGAAAGAATATGATCAAGATAAAACAGCCTGTTAAAAGTAAAATATAATGGCTCAACCACTCCATATGCTACATTTTTAATAATTATATTCATCATAAGAAGTGTAAGGAAAAGGTAACTGTGGCAGACATTGCCCCTACTCCTGCTCCTGCCCACCAGAATCCTAATTTTATTCAAGATCTACCTTCCCCATAGGGTCCCCACTCTAGGGAAGGTGAGCACCATCCCCAGCCCTGGGAGTAAATCTTGATTTATTCTAAGACATTTACAAACATCTATTCATATGGTCAGTATTTGATCTAGGCAGGGACAAACAACCCATTCTGGCCAATGAAATGTGAGGAGAAGTCTTACAAGTCAAAGGTTTTCTAGCTTACAGGGAAGAAGAAAAGGTCCTTTTCTGTTTCTGTGTGTTGTGGTGGGCAGTGCTGTAGGAAATCAGGGTAAGAGAATGCAGAAAACCAGGCTTCTCTGTTCTTGGGCTTCTCTACCTCTGGACTTTGTGGAAAATAAGGAATTACCTTATTGTTTAAGTGACTTTGGCTTGGGTTGGAATTCTTTTGCTTACAGCCCTAGATATCCTATTTGATAGCTAACTGAGGGGAATAAAAATGACTTTTTAAAATGTGGCATCCTGTGCTGGAGAGAATGTGGAGAAATGGGAACACTCTTGCACTGTTGGTGGGAATGCAAACTGGTGCAAACTGGAGGTTCCTCAAAAAATTAATAAAAATACAACTACCTTATGACCCAGAAATAGCACTTCTAGGAATTTACCCAAGGGATACAGGAGTGCTAATGCATAGGGGCACTTGTACCCCAATGTTCGTAGCAGCACTTTCAACAGTAGTCAAATTATGTAAAGAGCCTAAATGTCCATCGACTGATGAATGGATAAAGAAATTGTGGCTTATAGACACAATGGAATACTACTGGGCAATGAGAAAGAATGAAATACGGCCTTTTGTGGCAACGTGGATAGAACTAGAGAGTGTGATGCTAAGTGAAATAAGTCATACAGAGAAAGACAGATACCATATGTTTTCACTCTTAGGTGGATCCTGAGAACCTTAACAGAAGACCATGGGGAAGGGGAAGGGAAAAAAAAATTGAGAGGGAGGGAGCCAAAGCATAAGAGACTCTTAAAAACTGAGAACAAACTGAGGGTTGATGGGGGGTGGGAGGGAGGGGAAAGTGGGTGATGGGCATTGAGGAGGGTACCTGTTGGGATGAGCACTGAGTGTTGTTTGGAAACCAATGTGATGATAATTTTCATATTAAAATAAAATAAAATAAAATAAAATAAAATAAAATAAAATAAAATGTGACATCCTAATATTGCTTTGGAAGGAAAGTACTATGAAGGATGAAGAGATGCAGATCCAATGTATCCAGAGGCCACCATCTACACTAACATTCCTCAGATGATTGGCAACAGACAGGTGTTCAACATCAAGGGCCATTTTAAAGACAAAAACCCAAAACTAACAAAAACAGCTCAAACTCAAATGAACAGAATCAGTAAAGACAAGATAATCTATAAACACATTATAAGCTCTATTTTTTAAATTTATTTTTATTTCTTTTTAGCTTTTTATTTTTTTAATGTTTATTTATTTTTTCAATATATGAAATTTATTGTCAAATTGGTTTCCATACAACACCCAGTGCTCATCCCAACAAGTGCCCTCCTCAATACCCATCACCCACCCCCCATCAGCCCTCAGTTTGTTCTCAGTTTTTAAGAGTCTCTTATGCTTTGGCTCTCTCCCACTCTAACCTCTTTTTTTTTTTCCTTCCCCTCCCCCATGGATTTCTGTTAAGTTTCTCAGGATCCACATAAGAATGAAAACATATGGTAAGTTCTATTTTTTAACCCTATTGAGCCAGAATTTGTCTCCATGTTACCATGTTATTCTTCATTTTGGGGAAGCAAGAAGATTTTTAAGTGCAATACAGTTGAAGTGAATAAAGTTACTTATATAGGCATTATGACTCCATTTTCCAGGTTCAAAAACAAGAATAATAAAACTGGCCCACTTTGAGATAGCATGAGGAAAAATTTAATTAACCATAAGGACTTTTGAAATTTTATCTATTTATCTATCTATCTATCATCTATCATCTATCATCTATTTAAAGTAGGCTCCACCCGCAAAGTGGTGCTTGAATTCACAACCCTAAGATCAAGAGTCACATGCTCTACCAACTGAGCCAACCAGATGTCCCAGGCTTTTGAAATTTTAAATGCCACATAAAAATGCTATCATATCACCTCAAACCAACTACCAGTACTCACGAAGAAAGTATGAGTGGATTAGAAGTCTGATGGTTCTCTTTCTCAGTTCATTATTTTTTAGACATTAACAATATTTAACTTAATGTTCTTGTATAGGCACTAATATGGCAAGTAGACATAAACCTATGAAGGTAGTGATTATAATTTCTTTTTTTTCTTCCCCTTCCCCTCAGGCCACACACATGATGATAATTTATTACATTACTGGTTCTCCATAGTCTCAGTTCTAGTGATATGGTTTCCTCAAAAGGATTATATATATCCACAGTTGGACCTCAAGTTATAAGGAGTAGGAAAGCCTTGTTATATGCAATTGATTTGATATATAATATAGCATTATAATTCCTTTCTTGTCAAAATTTGACAAATCTGTCCATAGAAGTTTTAATCTTATCTTTGTTTTTAGTTACATATATTTTATTATTTTAATAATAAATTCTATCTGTTTTATCCACGTTAAAAAATAACATATGTCAATTGTCCTGGACACAAATCTGTCAAGCTGCTATGTTTCCATTTTCTCCAATCTGATTTACTCAAGATTAATATGATTTCACATCAAGCAAAGAACAGAAGCCTCTCATAAATGGCTCTTACTCCTTCATCCCTTAAAACACAGATTCTTCAGTTTCCAAAACTATTAAAAATGTAGCCTTATACACCACTACACTGTGTAGTTTCTAGTTGAAACAATTATACCAAGAAGGTAGGTGTGGGCTGCAATGATACTAACTATAAAGACTGTTGACCTAGAAATTTATAACCACTATTCTCAGACATAGTTTCACAGATACATTTAAATAAACATAACATCCAAGTAAATATACAGACTTTGTTATTAATTAAGCAAGGCAAACTCCAAGACTAGTTTTTAGGGTATCTTACAAAAATTGCATCCATTTGTTCCCTTGATAAAATGCATTCCACTATAGCCAAAAGAATTTAAAATATACTTTTTTCCCACGACAAACCCAAAGTAGGTTGAACAATCACCACATATGGCTTTTGATTTAAGAATCATAAAGTAATTGGGGCGCCTGGGTGGCTCAGTCGGTTGGGCGTCGGACTTTGGCTCAGGTCCATGATCTCGTGGTTTGTGACTTCCAGCCCTGCGTCGGGCTCTGTGCTGACAGCTCAGAGCCTGGAGTCTGCTTCGGTTTGTGGGTCTCCCTCTCTCTCTGCCCCTCCCCTGCTCACACTCTGTCTCTCCCTATCTCTTTCAAAATAAACATTAAAAAAATTATAAAAAATTAATCATAAAGTATTTTCAATGATGTGTTTATTTTAAGAGAAAGATATTAAATACACATGACAAAAAATAAAACGATAGTCTACAACTATTGCCTCCCTGTAACAAATATAAATTCCAAGCCAGGTTGGACAATCCATGTTGGAATATGCCAAGAGAAAATGAGAGTTGCAGTGACCCAGGATGTTGCTCAAGTGGGTCATGTGACCTATGTGACTAAGTAACACACCAGAGAGAGACAGACAGAGCATGAGCAGGGGAGGGGCAGAGAGAAGGGGAGACAACAGAATCTGAGACAGGCTCCAGGCTCTGAGCTGTCAGCAAAGAACCGGTCGCGGGGCTCGAATGCACAGTGAGATCATGACCTGAGCCACAGTCGGACGCTTAACCGACTGAGTCACCTAGGCACCCTAATAGTAACTTTCAAGTAACAAGTAAATTGAAATAATTTAGTTGAGAAAATATGAAACTAGGGGCCTTGGCAATATACACATAGAGGGACAGAATTGTTATAATCATTGTTGATTTTAAACAGTACTCAGATTCTGATCTCATAAAATAATAGAATTACGGATCAATAATTAAAATTTAATATATCTATCAAACAATAACGTAGAAATTACTTGTTATCACTCTATAGCTTTTGCTGCATATTGGCTTCACATCTGACATAGCTAAATGGAGCATCAGACAATTATATCTCATCTATATGATTAATTCATCCAAATGTTAGGAAATTAAAGCCACAATCTCATCTGAGTCTAAAACAAGCAATTAAACTTGTCTTCATGTTACTAATGAAATACAGACTAAATAGAATCTAAATAGCTTCACACGTATTGAATAAAGAAATAAGTTCAATTGCAGTCAGATTTTTAAAAACTATGTTTTAGTAAAAGACAATATCCTTTAAAGGGCACTGTCCAAGACAGTAGCCATGAGCCACCTGTGGCTATTCAGGACTTAACATGTGGCTAGTCCCAACTAAGATGTGCTACAAGTATAATATGCAAACCAGATTTCAAAGACTTTCTATGAAAAACAGAATGTAACATATCTGATTAATAATTTTAATATATTGATTGTATCTTGAAACTATAATGTTTTGGAGCTACTGAGTTAAATGAAATATATTATTAAAATAAATTTCATTCTTTAAAAAAGATTTTAATATGGCCACTTAAAAATGTTAAATTATAGGGTGTTAGATGGCTCAGTCAGTCAAGCGTCCAATTTTGGCTCAGGTCATAATCTCGTGGATTGTGAGCTCTGGCCCCGCATCGGGCTCTGTGCTGACAGCTCCGAGCCTCGAGCCTACTTTGGATTCTGTGTCCCCTCTCTCTCTATTCCTCCCCTGCGCTCTCTCTCGCTCTCTCTCAAAAAAAAATTGTTTTTAAAGTTTTAATGTTAAATTATATATGTGGTCCACATCTCGCATCGTACTTCTATGGCACAGTACTTGCTTATCTAGCAGTGAACACAATTTACCAATGTGATTGATAAATGTAAGTGCTCAAAGTGGTGTAGTGTGAGGGAAAAGCGTTCAAGTCAGATGAGCAGAAGAAACTCATTCTGCTCAGCTATCTGCTAGCTCAGAAACTTTGGAGAAATTGTTCACTTTCTACTCAGCTGTAGTTTTTCCATCTGTAAAATAGTTGTCTAAATGGCCTATGTTGAGGATTAAAATGGCATGTACTTGTCATGTCATGTAACGGGTGCTCATTACATATCAATTCATTCTTTAACTTGGATTTTTAAAAATCTGTGTTTTTGCTTTACAAACAGGAAAAAACATGTATGTCGAATTTATTTATGATTTTACTACCTGGGGATAACTACTGTTATTGTTTATTTGGATAAGCTTCCAGTCTTTTTTCTGTAGCTACATAGATGTAGAAGTAACACTTTCAGAGGGAAAAGAAAAAAAATATGTAAGAGAATCCATTTCATACAAACTATTTTGTGGCCTAACCCTTAATTAAGTTGCATAGCAACATATTGCAGTTATTTGTGTCATTAAAATTTTTTTAATATAATTATTAATGACTGTGGTATCCCATTACATGGATAGATCATAAATGATGAAGCTAATCTTCTGTTGGCTATTTAGTCATTTCGAAGGTTTTGCTATCATTAAAGAATGGGGGAAAATGTTGAATATCCTTGAAACTACCTATTTATTTCACTTCTATGATTATTCCCTCTAAGATTATTTCTAAAAAACAATAATTCACATTTATAAATTTTTGATGATTTATTGCCAGATTGCCTTCCAAAAGAGTTTATATACCATTCATGTATAAAAATGCCCATTTCTTCCATATTTTCAACCTTAGATAATTTTTTAATGCTTTACCATTTTGTAGGTAAAAATCTTTTTTTAAAGTTTTATTTATTTAATTTGAGAGAGAGAGAAAAATAGAGCATGAGCAAGGGAGGCAGAGAGAGAAAGAGAATCTCAAGCAGGTTCCACACTATCAGCACAGAGCCTGATGCAGGACTTGAACCCACGAACTGACCTGAGCCAAAACCAAAAGTTGGATACTTAAACAACAACGCCACCCATGTGCCCCAAAATCTGAGTGTTTTTTAAAAATTTTATTGCTTTGATGAGTAGGGAGGTCTTCGTAAAGTTCTTTGTCATGTGTATTTGGAACCACCCCCAGAGTTCCATGGACTGCCACTATGACATCTATTCACCTCTTCAGCACCTGCACCATGTACTCTGCATCCCTACCAGTTACTGTAGTAGATGAGCCATCAGTGTTTCTTCCCCTACTTGTGTACCAAATCCCATTGCTGGATTTTTCTCATCAGCATCAAATATAGTAATATTTTCCCCATTTTAAGCAAAACAAAAGACCAAGCAACAACATAAAAGTCTGGCCCTACTTTCTTGCTCTCCTTTACAAAAGAAATTCTCAGAAGAGTTGTAGGTACTTCAACTTTCAAGACAACATTCAAGGTTGTCTTCAATCCTCTCCTCCCAGTCACTTAAATCCAACCCAATTAGGCATTTGTTCCCAATGACTCAACAGTTGTTTGTTCTCTAGAGCCAAGGGTCAATTATCAGTCGTATATTATTTGACTTAGCAGCATTTACTCAGTGATAATCCTTCCTCAGCTCATACTCTTGACCACTCCCTCTCTACTTGCCTTCCTGGACAGCATAGTTCCTTGGTTTTCTTCACATCTCACAGATCTTTTCTCAACACCCAGTGTTGGTTACCCCTCTTCTTACTGACTCTGTAATGTCAGCAGATTCTAGGGATCTCTCCTTTGTCTCTTCACTCACTATTTCGGTGATCACACCCAATTTCATGGTGGTGACTCACAAACATGAATCTCCAGCTCAGATCTCTCTCCTGAACCCCAAAGTCATGTAACTGACTGCCTTCACAAATCTATACTTAGACATCTGATAGCATCTCAAACTCAATATGTCCAAACCTGAACACCTGATCTTGCACACAGCCTAACCCTACATCGTTTACAGTCTGCCTCTTCTCAGTTGATGGGAACTCCATCTTTTCAGTTGCTCAACCCAAAAACTTTGGACTATTATTTTGTTGTTCTTTTTCACGTGCCTAATGAACTCTATCAGCAGACGCTGTTGGCTCTAAACCCTCAAAATGTGTCCAAAGGCTGGCTATTTCATGCCACCTCCACTTGCTGATCCAGACCACCATTATCTCCCACCTGGTTACTTTAATAATCTCCTAAGTGTCCAATCTTTTCTTGCCTCTCCCTGCTTCCATCTTAAACACAGCAACTCCCAAAGTGGTCCTGCTAAAACGTAACTTAGGTCTTGTTACTCCAAAATCTTCTCACACTTCTGCTCCCAGTAGCTTTCCATGCCACTCATAGTAAAATCAAGTCACTGTAGCTCAGGGAAATGAGGTGACTGACTGGTACGCACTCCCAACCAGAGCCTACCTTTGGACCTGGGGACACAGTCATTCCAACCCAAACCAGTGAGCTGCTAAAAAAATAGAAAGAATTAAAATAAATGTTGGGATTAATGATGGCATCCACTGTCTTTAGCCCAATGAAAATTTTATAGTTTAAAAATGTCCCCCAGATATTTCAACCTTATGTCACAGCGCTATGCATCTATTTAAAATAAGCACCCATCACTTGTGCTGGTATGGACATAAATGCACACAATCTATATGAATTCTCACAAGGCCTAATAACTAGACCCAAAGGGGAAAATGGCCTTATCAAAATCTTGGCAGATACTGGCAAAGTAGAGGTCCGGTTAATACTATAGCTAAACATATAATTCATTGTGCTCATTAGACTAGTACATTTACATGCCTTACTGACCACCAACCACAGATTGTTGATGCCGACCACCTCTGTATTTATTCAAAATAGCCCAGTTACTCTCCTTTTCTTCAAAAAAAAATACTCCTGAAAACGCATTCAGTGTTATTGACGCTTCATCATTTATTGCCAGCATATTTGTAAAATAGTCTCTTCAGTTGACTCTTGCATATAGCCTTTATTTGGTCAGGATATATGTGTGTGTGTTTGCTGCTTCCCCTAAACATTCTAAGCCTTTTATTTTCTTTTTCTTTCCTTTTTTTTTTCTTAAGTAGGCTTCACTCCCAGCACAGTGTCCCATGTGGAGCTTGAACTCATGACCCTGAGATCCAGACCTGAGCTGAGATCAAGAGTTGGGCACTTAACCTACTGAGCCACCCAGGCACCCCTTTTCTAAGACTTCATAAAGGCAAGGCCATATTCTAGTCTAGTCTGTCTGTTGACTCTCCTACCAAGGAGCTTAGCAGAAACTACTGTATGTTAAGGATTTCCCAATGAATCTTCATCAAGCAAAACATATCAGTAATTATATAAAATTTATTCTGGATAATTATATGTGACAGACTATTAAGCTAGAATTTATGAACCTATATTCCTCCAAAGTGAATTCCTACTGCTCCCTTAACATGCCTTGCCACTCTTACCTTCATTGTTTTCACCTTTAATTCAACTCAATGGAACAATCATTTATTTGAAAGCTGCTGTGTGCCAGGATGGGCCAGGTGCTAAGGATACAAATATTGCTAATAAATTATTTTGTCTTCAAGAGGCTTACAGTCTAGTCATGCAACATCCCTTCTTAGAATGTCCTCCCTACCTCCTGTCTTATCCAAACTCTGCTCATTCTTTGAACCTATAGCGAATTTTATTTCCTCCACTAAGCTTTCCTAAGCTATTTTTTCCTCAGTGTGCCTTCCCGCTGAAGAAAACTTAGCATGTGATGTATGTCCATCATATTCTCTACTTAACCTTCAGAAATGGCAATAGAACTGTGTATCTCAACTTTTTTCTGAGTGATACAGCATTGTACAAAGGAAGAGCAGAAACTGAGTTCAGATGAAAAGTAAGGTAGGAAAATGGGCTGTGAAGGATAGGTCTTAGTGGAAAGCATCCACTTCGGGCTGCTAAGGCAAACTTTTCCAGGTTTAGGAGCTGCTAACCTAGAAACACCACAATCCTAGCCAGATGTTCTAGGGGGACAAGATTCATCTGGGAGGAGGTGTAGTGGGGCAGCCAACATGCTTTAAAAGGAAGGAGTCAAAGGGACACCTGGATGGTTCAGTTTGTTAAGCATCTGACTTCGGCTCAGATCACGATCTTGTGGTTCATGAGTTGGAGCCCTGCGTCGGGCTCTGTGCTGACAGCTCAGAGCCTGGAGCCTGCTTCAGATTCTGTGTCTCCCTCTCTCTCTGCCCCTTCCCCACTCGCACTCAGTCTCTCTCTCTCTCTCTCTCTCTCAAAAATAAACATTTAAAAAAAATAAATAAAATAAAAGGTAGGACTCAAACTGACCTTCTTCATAGCTGTGAGAAGTAAGTGAAATGATTCATTTTCATAAATACCAAATAAAAGTTGTGCTGTCTAGTTACCAATAGGTTTACAACCTATTGGAAATATGTACAAACCCCTCCTCCTCCCCACAATGGAGTCTGAATCCCTTACACACTTCACTTCCTGTTTTTTCTTCCCCCTTCCCATTTCACAGGCTTATTTTCCACCGGCTTTGCAATGAGCATGCGCCAAAGAAGTCTGTGCGTCACCTCAAGGAATATACCTTTGTTCCAATCAGACTACTTTTGCCTTATAAGGGCATAGGTGACTTCCGGGTAAGGCTGTAACATCTGTAGTACTCAGCCAATGAGGAACCAGGGGAGGGACTTGCATGCTAGGAGATAAATTGCCTGCTGTAACAGCCCCCAGTGTGCCTGTCCATCAGACAATGCTCTTGCAAGAATGTTGATTAAAGCCTCATTTCACTGTGCTCTGAGTCTCTGTATCCCTCCTTTGATTGGGTCAGTGGGCTTATTTCTCACAATAGCCACAGCAGCCTGATTATAATGCATCCCCCCGGAAAAACAAAAGAACAAAACCCACACCCGTCTCGCTCTTGCTTAATGAGCTCTAAAATCTCTTTAACAAGGTTGAGATGGGGAAAGGAGAGAGAAAGTTTATTTTATAATTAGAGACTTCAACTAAGTGCATGGTTGAGTTAACATTTCATTGTGACTGAGTTTCAATTAAAGTGTAATTAATCAATCAACACATATAAATGATATATTATTAATTTTTCCCAGCTTTAGTGAAAGGTGGGAAGAAAAAAAAAAAGGAAGGCAGAGAGGCAGGATGAGTAGGGGCTCTTAGAAGAACAAAAAGTTTCTGCCCAGGAGGAACTACGACCATTGCCACAGAGATGTAAGAAAAAAGCCTGGGTCAGGAAAGGTTTGGACTTCACCTACGATTGCCCAGTATATGAAGACAAGTAAAAGCTGTAACCAGAGTTGGATCAAGAAGCTACTAAAGCAAATAACTCTACTTGATAAGATTTAAGGTTTTCCTTGTTGTCACTTATTCCTTAACACTAGCAATTTCATATAAATGAGTTTCACTTATAGGCAATACATTAAGAAATATAAGAAATATAGTAAAAGGCTTACTTTAATTGACTATAAACGTGTCTTGAATAATTATCCTTTCTTTTAACATACATATTCTTTGGGGGTAACTGGATGGCTCAGGCGGTTAAGCATCTGACTCTTAATTTGGGCTCAGGTCATAAACATGGTTCGTAGGTTTGAGCCCTGTTTCAGGCTCTGCACTGGCAGCACAGGGCCTGCTTAGGATTTTCTCTCCCTTTCTCTCTGCCCCTCCCCCCTGCTCTCTCTCTCAAAATAAATTAAAAAAAAACTTTTAAAATATATATTCTTTGAAGAGAATTTAGAGGTCAATATACTAGAATAAAAGGCATATTTTCCTATAAAATATTCTGCAGAAACTTCACACGCAAAACACACATGAGGTAAGCTATTGATCTGACCCTACAGTGGCATTTCTGGCTTTACTCATTAAATTAATTTTAATATAGAATCTACACTACAGAAAGGGTACCCGGGTGGCTCAGTCGGTTGAGCGTCTGACTTAGGCTCAGGTCATGATCTCACAGTTCGTGAGTTCAAGCCCCACACTGGACTCACTGCCGTCAGCGCAGAGCCCAGTATGGATCCTCTGCCCCCCTTTCTGTCCCCCCACCTGGTGCTATCCCCAAAAAAATATTTTTAAAGAAGGATTTATACTACAAAAGATGACACTGTCAAAGATGAATTTTAAATCCCCTAATGTTGTATTTGTTATTCAGAAGAGGATTTGTCATTTTCAGATACAACTAAAAGTCCATTTTCTTAAAAAAATGTAATGTGTTTTAAAAATTTTTATAAAACATATTTTGTGTTTACTATAGAACAAAATCACAGTGAATTACAAGTAACATAATTCCATGGGTACATTTTTCCATTGCAGTCAATTATTATTAGTACTGATTTATAAATTTCCACTAAAGAAGAGCTTCACGTCTTAAAATCAAAATTCATAGTTACTAAAAATTCATGCTTCAAAACTGTTTCTTAACTATGTAGTAAAGAGCTCAATGAGGTGAGTATTTTCATCATGTTTCAAGCTTATAAAATTTTTACAACCATTGTTTGGGGAAATTACTTTAGAGGAAAGAGAACCCTCATTCAACAAATAGTCAATCTGAAAACTTATTGATTGACTACATTTCAACCACATAGTAATTATGAAAACAGTAAAGCAGAAGTAAGCAGCCTTCAACAGAAATAAAAATTGAGTGGCAAAAATCTACATAATTCAAGTAGCTTTATCTTATTACCTAGCTATGTCTTCTAACTGCAGATCAACATCTTGAAGTTTCTTTTGATATTTCTCTGTAAAGTTATAGAACTCATTAAGAACTGAAGATTTTAAATCAGGGTATGGGCATTCCAAGGTTTCTAATTCCATGGGCACTTCACTAAGCAGGTTACATCTTTCTTCTGAAGAATGATCTAGTATCTGAAAAACAGTTTATGATTGTTTTATTTAACATAAATGACAAATTGATAAACAAATTACTATATGCATCACACTTACTTTCATACTCCAGTCTGAAAGATAGTTTTCTATTTTCTGTTGCTCCAGGCTAAGTCTTTCAAAGACAGCTTTCAATTGTGTCTTCACAAAGTCAACCTGTAACATATAGATAAAAGAAAGTCCCTTTGAGAACCTGTGGAAGAGGGTTTAAGAGATGCCATAGCCAGGCAGTGCTTTCCAGAAGGGGGCTTTCAGACATCGATCCTAAAAATGGAGCTAGGAGTATGGTGGGGTCATAGACACTCTATACCCTCATTTGGATTTTGTTTGTGGTAAGGCAGAGAGCTTACCAGACTATTTCTGGCTCAATCACCTCTTCTTCCGCTAGCATCCCTGCCTCCAGTCCCCAGCTGGACATGGGGTTTTTAATACCTTTTTAAAAAATATATTATTGGGGCATCTGGGTGGCTTAGTTGGTCAAGCGTCCAACTTCTGCTCAGGTCATGATCTTGCAGTTCGTGGGTTCAAGCCCTGTGTTAGGCTGTGTGCTGACAGCTCAGAGCCTAGAACCTGCTTCAGATTCTGTGTTTCCCTCTCTCTCTGCCCTTCCCCTGCTCGCTCACTCACTCTCTCTCTCTCTCTCAAAAATAAAAATAAAACATTAAATTTTTAAAATTATTTTAAATATATTATTTATGAAATCAATATAACAACACTACAGAATAACTGAAAAATAGTAAGAAAAATCACCTAAAAGTTTATATCTAGTGCAACTATGACCATGGAGCTTACGGTCTAGTCAGGGGAGGCAGTCAGTACACTCATAAAAAAATAGATAAGAAAATTATCAAAAGGAGGTAGGTGATGTAAAAACAGGGTGAGGTAGGGACTCCTGGATAGCTCAGTTGGTTAAGTGGCTTCGACTCAGGTTATGATCTCACAGCTCAGGAGTTCAATCCTCACGTCAGGCTCTGTGCTGACGGCTCAGAGCCTGGAGCCTGCTTCAGATTCTGTGTCTCCTTCTCTTTCTGCCCCTCCCTTGTTCTCTTTCTCTCTTTCTTTCTCTCTCTCAAAAATATATACACTTTAAAAAAAATTAAAAAACAGTGTGAGATAATAGAGAATGACTGTAGCTTCTCTCCTATGGGTGATCAGGAAAGGCTTCTCAGAGGAGAGAACATTTAAACTAAGACCTAAGTGACAAAAAGTGCCATCAGTGGGACAGAGAAAACAGACGATGCAAAGGCCTTGAGATGAGGAGTCTGGTATGTATGAGGAACAGACAGGAGGCCAGCCTCAGTGTGACAAAGTCTAGGAGAAAGGGGGAAGTGCCAGGTAGGAGATGAGGTTGAAAAAGGGGGCTGGATGTACAGGGAGGAATTGTGGGCCAGCAGGAGCTCTGCAGGGATCTACCAGGGGGATGACTGGACCCCACCGCACTGAAGGTAGAATCCCAAAAGGCACTGTAATGAGGGGCAAGAATGAGTGCAAGGAGACTAGTCATGAGGCCATCATAACTTTTCAGGAGAGAAATAAGCATGCTTGGATAGATTCAGGGGTATGTTTAAGATATTGAAGAGACAATTTGCTATACCTTCTATTTAAATACAAGACACATGTTTGTTTCTTATGTCAAACTGTTCTAGTCGGGATAAAAATGAGGTATTACGGGGCGCCTGGGTGGCGCAGTCGGTTGAGCGTCCAACTTCAGCCAGGTCACGATCTCGCGGTCCGTGAGTTCGAGCCCCGCGTCAGGCTCTGGGCTGATGGCTCAGAGCCTGGAGCCTGTTTCCGATTCTGTGTCTCCCTCTCTCTGACCCTCCCCCGTTCATGCTCTGTCTCTCTCTGTCCCAAAAATAAATAAACGTTGAAAAAAAAAAAATGAGGAGCGCCTGGGTGGCGCAGTCGGTTAAGCGTCCGACTTCAGCCAGGTCACGATCTCGCGGTCCGTGAGTTCGAGCCCCGCGTCAGGCTCTGGGCTGATGGCTCAGAGCCTGGAGCCTGTTTCCGATTTTGTGTCTCCCTCTCTCTCTGCCCCTCCCCCGTTCGTGCTCTGTCTCTCTCTGTCCCAAAAATAAAATAAAACGTTGAAAAAAAAATTAAAAAAAAAATGAGGTATTACATTATTAAAAGTAAAGGTAATATACTGACCTCTTCCAGTACTTTCACTGAGTTAAACTCAGTATGTGAGTATGAATGCTTGGAAATGTGATGCTGTCTGTATTTCAGATCTGCTCTCAACTGCTGAATAGGATTTATCACATTTTTAAGATACACGCACCATTGTTCTGATAACTCTTGTTCTATGGAGAAACAAAATTAAATCCAGGTAACACTTTATTATTTTTTTAAGTTTATTTATTTACTTTGAGTATGTGTGTGTGTGTGTGTGCGCACGCACATATGCAAAAGCTGAGGAGGAGCAGAGGGAAAGGAGAGAGAAAAACTCCCAAGCAGGCTCTGCACTGTCAGAGCAGAGCTGACAAGGGGCTCAAACTCACAAATGGTGTGTGCGTGATCATAGCCTGAACCTAAACCAAGATTCAGCAACTTAATCAATTAAGCCCCCCAGGCACCCCCAGGTAATATATTACTATTCTAAATTTCTTCAAGAACAGGACATTAAGAGTGCAGATTTAGCTTTGGATTCCTTTAGGAAAAAAACAACTGGCAGTTAACAGTAAGAAAACATAAAGTGAGTGGCCCACTTTCATCTTCAAAACAAAACTCCCCTTTAAATATAGGATAAAAACAAAAAACAAAAAACCTCACCAAAATTTGTAAGGTCAGTAAGACATTCATTTCCAATGTTCTCTTCATTGAGAAAGGATTTTATTTCAGATTCCATTTTATACCTGAAATAGACATTATCTCTATCAGCTTTTTAAAAATAATCATAAACATACATGGGTTTAAAAATATCTAAAAATAGAAATTTAATCTATTTTTTTTAATGTTTATTTATTTTTGAGACAGAGAGAGACACAGCATGAACAGGGGAGGGTCAGAGAGAGAGGGAGACACAGAATCTGAAGCAGGTTCCAGGCTCTAAGCTGTCAGCACAGAGCCTGACACGGGGCTCGAACTCACGGACCGTGAGATCATGACCTGAGCCGAAGTCGGACGCTTAACCGACTGAGCCACCCAGGCGCCCCTAGAAATTTAATCTAATTCATGTATTCAGACCATATACTAAATTCCTAATATGGATTGGACACTTGCCAGACACGACACAGAAGGAAGCACAGATGAAAACTTCAGTTAGAAGTAACAGCGTGAGCAAAGGCAAGTGCCTGGCACATCCTGGCAATGCTTCCTGTGGAAAGAGCTTAGGGCACTAGGAAGCCACTGAGGGATATTAAGCTGACCTCACCTGCGCAGCAGATCTGTGTTTCAGAAAGATTCCCAGGCAGGGGAACCTGGGTGGCTCAGTAGGTTAAGCCTCCGACTTCAGCTCAGGTCATGGTCTCATGACTCATGGGTTCAAGCCCCACACGGGGCTCTGTGCTGACAGCTCAGACCTGGAGCTTGCTTTAGATTCTGTGTCTCCCTCTCTGCCCCTCCCCAACTTGTGCTCAGTCTCTCTCTCAGAAAATGAATGAGCATTAAAAAAAAAAAAAAAGAAGAAGAAGAAGAAAGAAAGATTCCCATGTAGCAAAACAGAGGATGAGTTGGAAGGAGGGGTAGTCAAATAAAAACAGAAAATGAAAAGGAGAGGATCAGGTTAACCTGGACCAACAAGGTAGTTATTCCAAAAGTTAAGAGATGATGAGGTCCTGAACTAGAGAAATGAGAATAAAGGTATGTTCTGTTTTTATAGACTAATAAAAGCAATAAATCTTAATGATTTTTATTTTATTTCAATATAGTTATTTAAAAAAATTTTTTTTTCAACGTTTATTTATTTTTGGGACAGAGAGAGACAGAGCATGAACGGGGGAGGGGCAGAGAGAGAGGGAGACACAGGATCGGAAACAGGCTCCAGGCTCTGAGCCATCAGCCCAGAGCCTGACGCGGGGCTCGAACTCACGGACCGCGAGATCGTGACCTGGCTGAAGTCGGACGCTTAACCGACTGCGCCACCCAGGCGCCCCATCAATATAGTCATTTTTAGAGTACAACCATAACCAGCTGAAACTGGATATCTGAAAACATTGTAGTCTATCCCTTGCTTACGGCAGATTTAACGAAATCATAGAAAAGAGTTTTGATTTGTTGTGATTGTTAAAATATAATATTGGAAATGGTATAAAATAAGAAGTTATCAACAATTATAACACTTTAATACAATTATTATTTTTATTTTTGCATATAAGTTTCTAGCCCTTGTCCACAGGCATATGTATGTTAAATAACTATAATTATGAATTAATTGGTAATTAATGGTAATATTCATCATCTTATATTGGGGTTTTTCAATAACATTTAAGATATTTCTAAATAATTCTCATAATTATCCTTTATTTTAATGGCTGCATGGTATTCTATTTTATATATGTGGCATCATCTTCTAAACCAACTCACTTACATGGGACAGAGACTTTATTTGCATGTATAATGGGGGGGGGGTGCTATTGTAGATGACACTTCACTGTCTACTCTTTATGTAGTTTTTGCCAGAAGTATTTTTAAGATTACATTTGAAACTGTTACATGGAGAATGGGTGCAAAACCTAAGCTCTAAAACCAGAAATTATTTCATAGTGGATTTGTATAAACAAAAACATAGTACTTATCAACCTTCTAGCTCTCCTACCTATATTTCAGCATCCAGAAAGTCATAGTAAAACATAAGCCAACAGGAGAAGTGGCTTTGTTCACACAGGAGACCAACCTGCTACTTGCATGTAATAATTCTGGTAAGTTCCATCCTAGCTTCCTAGATTAACAACCCTACCCATCTGCCAAGACCGGCCCTTTTTGCTGATTGTCCTGATGGCCCAACAAAATCCAAAAGCATTTTTTATGCCTTCTAGAACTATGACAATCTGAAACTAGCTTGTGAATGAAGGCTAACATTTCCTG
Source organism: Leopardus geoffroyi (assembly GCF_018350155.1). NCBI lineage: Eukaryota > Metazoa > Chordata > Mammalia > Carnivora > Felidae > Leopardus > Leopardus geoffroyi. The sequence goes on from NC_059328.1 coordinate 148,189,431, forward strand.
AATTGTGTTCTATAAAACAGTAATGTCAATGAGATGCCATGGGGAGGGAGGGGGATGAGAAATAGTAAATAAAATCAGATATGTTTCTACAGTGAAGGATTTCTCAAAAACTTGATTATGCTAAAATACAACGAGGTTATACAAAAACGGTAGGAAATGTATTTTCTAATTTATAGGAACATGAAATTCATTATTCTCCATGGAGTAACTTGCAGAATATTTGTTTTGCAGAATATGATTTAGTAAATATAAAGATTGTGGTGCAACTCAAGAGCATTAAAAATAGTAACTCTGGAGAAGGAAACCCTGCCCTGTTCATCAGTGACATGCTAGACTAGGCCCCTGGGTTCTTCAAGTTGGAACTCTGTGCAGATTACAACCTCCTCCCCATTTGAAGAGGGAACAAATATAAGGCATCTTTCTGTGCCCATGTATGCCAATTTAAGTACCTCCCAATGCTGTATGGGCTATCCTCTGTTTCCAATAAATATGATGGTACTACAAAAAAGCCTCTTGAGTTCTTGTGTGACCATTTGCCTAGATGATATGCTAATCTACTTCCTAGATCTGCCTACTTGCAATGTAACCACCTGTAAGGTAAACCAGCCTGGTGAAGGGTGTTCTTGAACTCTCAGGAGTCTACTGTCATATAGGTCCTCATCCTTCCAGGAGGGTGCCAAAGTTATAGATGTAGAATCTGTCTCCTCAGAACATCAAACATCCCCAGAGCTTCCTGAGATGACTAGGCTAGCCACTCAATTACCAGTTTTGGTAGAACAAGCAAACTACAGGTCCAAGAATGGTAGTCAGAAGCCATTTAAGCAAACAATTAGCAAAGGGACGTGGATCACAAAAGGCAGAGCAAGAGAATACGTTAAAGTTCCAATAATGGAATTAATAGCCAGGAGACCTGCAGAAAATCATCAGGTCAGAAAGCTTGGTTCCTTAGAATCAGCTATTGCATCCACTTCTCAGTTGAAAGAGTCTATCCCAAGTGAGCAAACCACAGAGGCAACAAAGGGAGTCACACAACCAATGGCTAGAGAATGAACTCAGGAGCTGGGCTTAGAGAGTTCTCTGATGCTCTGAGTCATACAGTGTGAATGCTGGTGTTAATTTTATCTTTAAAGATGCATTTACAGACATTTAATTGTTGTTGGTAAAACCTCGTGATATCCTCTGTAAAAAGGTGATATTTAAAAAAATGTTATAAAACTAAAAGCGTGAGCAAAAGACTATATGTATTCCTAACAGAGATTTGGTTATAAAACATCCCTGTGTAGTGAAAGTAGTAAGGTGTACAAATAAACCCTGCAAATTTTATGATTCAACAATTCTTGTTAAAATAAAAATTATAGGGCTGCTTAGGCAGTTCAGTAAGTTAAGCATCTGACTCTCGATTCCTGCTCAGGTTGGGATCTCATGGGTTTGTGAGTTCAAACCCCACATCAGGCTCCATGCTGACCACGCGGAGCCTGATTGAGATTCTCCCTCTCTCTGCCCCTCCCTAGCTCATGCGTGTGCTCTCTGACTCTCTCAAAATAAATAAAGTTTAAAATAAAAACTGTCTCTCTAAAGAAGACATCCAGATGGCCAATAGGCACATGAAAAGATACTCAATGTCATTCCTCATCAGGGAAATACAAATCAAAACCACATTGAGATACCACCTCATGCCAGTTAGAATGGCTACAATGAACAAATCAGGAGACTATAGATGCAGGAGAGGATGTGGAGAAATGCACTGTTGGTGAATGCAAACTGGTGCAGCCACTCTGGAAAACAATGTGGAGATTCCTCAAAAATTAAAAATACAACTACTTTATGACCCAGCAATAGCACTTCTCACAGGTCATGATCTCACAGCTCATGAGTTCAAGCTCTGCATCAGGCTCTGTGCTGACAGCTCGGAGCCTGGAGCCCACTTCGGATTCTGTGTCTCCCTCTCTGTCTGCTCCTAACCCACTCACATTCTGCCTCTGTCTCTCTCAAAAATAAACATTTTTTTTAATTTAAAAAAAAAAACTGAGAATAAACTGATGGTTGATGGGGGGTGGGAGGGTGGGTGATGGGCATTGAGAAGGGCACCTGTTGGGATGAACACTGGGTGTTGTAAGAAAACCAATTTGACAATAAATTTCACATTAAAAAACTAAAAATTAAAAAAATAAAATAAAATAAAAACTGTCACAGAAAAGGTGGTCATAAGAGGGAAGTATATAGTAATCCAGGCCTTCCTAAAGAAGGAAGAACGTTCTCAGATATACAACTTAACCTTACATCTCAATGAGCTGGAAAAAGAAAATCAAATAAAACCCAAAACCAGCAGAAGACAGGAAATAATAAAGATTAGAGCATAAATCAGTGCTATCGAAACCAAAAAAACAGTAGAACAGATCAATGAAACCAGGAGCTGTTTCTCTGAAAGAATTAACAAAATTGATAAACCCCTAGCCAGTGTGATCAAAAAGAAAAAGGCAAGGACCCAAATATATAAAATCAAGAAAGAAAGAGGAGAGGGGCGCCTGGGTGGCTCAGTGGGTTGTGTCCGACTTCAGCTCAGGTCATGATCTCACAGTTTGTGGGTTCGAGTCCCACATCAGCTTCTGTGCTGACAGCTCAGAGCCTGGAGCCTGCTTCAGATTCTGTGTCTCCTTCTCTACCTGCCCCTCCCTGACTTGCACTCTGTCTCTCTCTCGAAAATAAATAAACATTAAAAAGAAAAAGAATGAAAGAGAAGAGATCACAATCAACACTGCAGAAATACAAACAATAATAAGAGAATGTTATGAGCAATTATATGCCAATAAAATGGGCAATCTGGAAGAAATGGAAAAATTCCTAGAAACATGTAAACTACCAAAACTGAAACAGGAAGAAATAAAAAATTTGAACAGATCTATAGCCAGTAAAGAAATTGAATTAGTAATGAAAAATCTCCCAAACAACAAAAGTCCAGGGCCAGATTGCTTTACAGGGGAATTCTACCAAACAGCTAGAGAAAAGTTAACACCTATTCTCTTGAAGCTGTTCCAAAAAACAGAAATGGAAAGAAAACTTCCAAACTCTTTCCATGAAGCCAGCATTATCTTGATTCCAAAACCAGACAAAGACCCTACTAAAAAGGAAGCATAGCCCAATTTTCCTGATGAACATGGATGCAAAAATCCTCAACAAGATACTAGCCAACCAGATCCAACAATACATTAAAAAAATTATTCACCATGACCAAGTGGGATTTATGCCTAGGATGCAGGACTGGTTCAATATCCACAAAACAATCCATGTTATACATCACATCAATAAAAGAAATGACAAGAACCACATGATCCTCTCAATAGATGCAGAGAAAGCATTTGACAAAATACAGCATCCTTTCTTGATAACAACCCTCAAGAAAGTAGGGATAGAAGAATCATACCTCAAAATCATAAAAGCCATATATAAAAGATCCACTGCTAATATCATCCTCAATGGGGAAAAACTGAGAACTTTCCCCCTAAGGTCAGGAACAAGACAGGGGGGATGTCCACTCTTGCCACTGTTATTCAACATAGTATTGGAAGTCTTAGCCTCAGCAATTAGACAACACAAAGGAATAAAAGGCATCCAAATCAGCCAGGAAGAAGTCAAATTTCACTCTTTGCAGATGACATGATATTCTATATGGAAAACCCAAAGATTCCACCAAAACTGCTAGAACTGATCCATGAATTCAACAAAGTTGCAGTATATAAAATCAATGCACAGAAATTGGTTGCATTCTCATACACCAACAATGAAGCAACAGAAAGAGAAATCAAGGAATCGATCTCATTTACAATTGCACCAAAAGCCATAAAATAGCTAGGAATCAACCTAAACAAAGAGGTGAAAAAACTATACACTGAAAACTATAGAAAGCTTATGAAAGAAATTGAAAAAAATGAAAAAAATATTCCATTCTCCTGGATTGGAAGAGCAAACATTGTTAAAATATCAATACTACCCAAAGTAATCTACATATTCAATGCAATCCCTATCAAAATAACAACAGCATTCTTCACAGAGCTACAACAAACAATCCTAAAATTTGTATGGAACCAGAAAAGACCCCAAATAGCCAAAGCAAGCTTGAAAAATAAAACCAAAGCTGTTGGCATCACACTCCTGGACTCCAAGCTGTATAACAAAGCTGTAATTATCAAGACAGTATGGTACTGGCACAAGAGCAGACTCTCAGATCAATGGAACAGAATAGAGAACCCAGAAATGGACCCACAAACATATGGCCAACTAATCTTTCGCAAAGCAGGAAAGAATATCCAGTGGAATAAAGACAGTCTCTTCAGCAAGTGGTGCTGGGAAAACTGGACAGCAACATGCAGAAGAATGAACCTGGACCACTTTCTTACACCATACACAAAAATAAACTCAAAATGGGTGAAAGACCTAAACCAAAGACAGGAAGCCATCAAAATCCTCAAGGAGAAGCAGGAAAAACCTCTTTGACCTCGGCCATAGAAACTTCTTACTCAACACGTCTCTGGAGGCAAGGGAAACAAAAGCAAAAATGAACTATTGGGACCTCATCAAAATAAAAAGCTTCTGCACAGAGAAGGAAACAATCACCGACAGAAGGCAACCGACAGAATGGGAGAAGATATTGGCAAATCACATATCAGATAAAGGGTTAGTATCCAAAATCTATAAAGAACTTATCAAACTCAACACCCAAAAAAACAAATAATCCAGGGAAGAAATGGGCAAAAGACAAGAATAGACACTTCTCCGAAGAAGACATCCAGATGGCCAACCTACACATGAAAAAATGCTCAACATGACTCATCATCAGGGAAATACAAGTCAAAACTACAATGAGATACCACCTCACACCTTTCAGAATGGCTAACATTAACAACTCAGGCAACAACAGACGTTGGTGAGGATGTGGAGAAAGAGGATCTCTTTTGCACTGCTGGTGGGAATGAAAATTGGTGAAGCCACTCTGGAAAACAATATGAAGGTTCCTCAAAAAACTAAAAATAGAACTACCCTATGACCCAGCGATTGCACTAGTAGGTATTTATCCAAGGCATACAGGTATGCTGTTTCAAAGGGGCACATGTACCCCAATGTTTATAGCAGTACTATTGACAATAGCCAAAGTATGGAAAGAGCCCAAATGTCCAGTGATGGATGAATGGATAAAGAAGATGTGGTATATATACACAATGGAGTATTACTCAGCAATCAAAAACAATGAAATCTTGCCATTTGCAACTATGTGGATGGAACTGAAGGGTATTATGCTAAGCGAAATTAGTCAGTCAGAGAAAGACAAATATCATATGACTTCACTCATATGAGGCATTTAAGATCAAAACAGATGAATACAAGAGAAGGGAAGCAAAAATAATATAAAAACAGGGGGGTAAACAAAACATAAGAGACTCTTAAATATGGAGAACAAACAGAGGGTTACTGGAAGGGTTGTGGGAGGGGAGATGGGCTAAATGAATAAGGGGCATTAAGGAATCTACTCCTGAAATCATTGTTGCACTGTATGCTAACTAACTTGGATGTTAAATAAATAAATAAATAAATAAATAAATAAATAAATAAATATCTTTTTACAATAGCATAAAAATAAAGTATTTAGAAATAAACCTACAAAAGATATGCAAGATCTCTATTGAAAGACACTAAATAGACTAAAATAAATGGTGAATTGAAAGACTTGATAGGGCTAAAAATGTCAATTTGCTCAAAAACCATTTGCCAATTCAGTTCTATTCTAATTAATATTTCTAACAGGTAAAAAAAAAAAGTAAAGTTAATGACCTTTAGAAATTTGAATTTGAGTAAACTACAAAAATAATCTATTGTGATATACAATATCTGATTAAAATATACATTTTTATTTTTTTTTTTTAATTTTTTTTTTTTCAACGTTTATTTATTTTTGGGACAGAGAGAGACAGAGCATGAACGGGGGAGGGGCAGAGAGAGAGGGAGACACAGAATCGGAAACAGGCTCCAGGCTCTGAGCCATCAGCCCAGAGCCCGACGCGGGGCTCGAACTCACGGACCGCGAGATCGTGACCTGGCTGAAGTCGGACGCTTAACCGACTGCGCCACCCAGGCGCCCCAAAATATACATTTTTAAAGTATACCTTAAAACTAATATATTGCCTCAAATGGAGGGAAAACACATCTGCCTTCTCCTTTTGCCCTGCCCTTTGAAAAGAAATTTATTTTTCAAAGATTACAATTAAGAACAAGTATAGAATCATTATTTTGTTACTTCACCTTGAAATGAGAGCTGGAAATAATGACAAAAGTCAAAAATGCAAATTGACTTAGTCATAATGCAGTTACATCTAGAAATCAGTCAACAACTTGAATCCCTGAGTTCATTCATTCATTCATTCATTCATTGAAAGCAGTCAAAGATCTCCTCCAAATCCTACAAGGAAAAGATGAAGCTGATGGTATGTTTGCCCTGTTTGCCCCTTCATAGGGAAAGCAAACATGTAAATAAGACATTATAATTCAAAAGGTTAAGAGTAAAATGAGTAATTACAAGTATGAAAGGGAGTGTAGAAGAGTTAAGTGATCAGCAGATATAGAAGATTATCTTGTCTTCCAAAGCAAAGCAAAAGCCATATTAACATATTTGCTGGATTCCAAATTAAATTGAGGAAATGAAAGAATTTTAATTTGACTCACAAAGCATAACTTTATATTTTTAGTTTAATGGCTTCATTAACACGGAACGTTATAGAACGTCTAAGTAAGTACAACTCTTAGCAAGTCTTAAATGTTCTTATAGAGATTTCCCTCGATTCTTACCTGACGTCATTTAGCCTTTGGTGTTCCTGCCACCACACTTGCTTGTGTTGTTTTATTAGTGTCTGCTCTTTAGATGCTTTTGAAGTCTGCACTGCTTTTCGGATCTAGATTTAGAGGAACAAAAGAGGAGCAATTCCAATGTTTTCTGAATGTGTTTTCCACAATGAAATTGTTTAATTTGTAATTTCTAAGTTACATATTTATCTCTGTTCAGTCCTATTAGTGCAACTTCTGATACAGAGTCCACCTTAAAATAAATAATTCATTAAACAAAAACCAGGGAGATGAAAGAGAAACTGGTTTGGAATACTGGCCAATTTAAAAATTGTTTTTAGGGGCACCTGGGTGGCGCAGTCGGTTAAGCATCCAACTTCACCCAGGTCACGATCTCGCGGTCCGTGAGTTCGAGCCCCGCGTCAGGCTCTGGGCTGACGGCTCAGAGCCCGGAGCCCGTTTCCGATTCTGTGTCTCCCTCTCTCTCTGCCCCTCCCCCGTTCATGCTCTGTCTCTCTCTGTCCCAAAAATAAATAAACGTTGAAAAAAAAAATTAAAAAAAATGTTTTTAAAGTGTCTATGAAAAGATAGGTAATTATATTTTCCATACATACAACAAATAACACCTTAATTCATGTAGTCTCAGAAAATTTTTCAGTAGCTTTCCATATATTTTCTCATCTTTTTGATACATCTTCCCTGCCAGGCACTATGGGCATCACTATTCCCACTGACACATGAGGACTGAAGTTCAGAGAGGTTAAAAAACGTGGCCAAGATCCTAAAGCTCATAAATGTCAGAATCACATAGAACCTTAGTGTTCACATTGGCTTTTACATGATCCTTCAGCATAGGATGGGGAAAAGTCATTGGATAAGTTGTTAGGAGGCCTGGCTTTTGTCTCAGCTTCAGCACCTACTAGAAATAGGACCTTGAACATGTAATTTTAATCTTTCAACTCCATGCCTTCATAAATAAAGTTTTTTAAATGTTAGCAAAATACTTTTAAAAATTTAGGTAAGTATTTATTTGAAGGTACAGAAGTTGACAAAGAAATACTGAAAACTCATGTAGCATTGAAACCCACATTTTTTACTAAATTTAAATTTTCCCCAGATTGTATGGCTTTTCAAAAATGTAGCACATAATTAGTACTTTGGAGTTTGTTGACAAATTGTATCAGGCCTGGATCTGTTTGCCTTAACGTCCATTGTTGGCCATCTCCCTGATCTGCTCCATATCACAGAGCAGCCTGTTTCCCAGACACCCCGACTAGCTAACTGGCAGCTGGGTTCAGCCAAGGGAGACACTAGTAGTAGGATCCTGAAGGGAGGGGGGAAAGGAGAAGCCAAAGGATTACTCCGCCTGCCTTCTCTAGTATCACAATCATCTCCAGGAGCATCTGCATCTTCTCCATTGCTCTGACTTTTCTTGACAGTTCTAATACAGTTCCAACAACTTCTGAGTAAATTCAGCAGATGGAATGTGGTACAGCCTTGCTTTGTCTAATGTCCCTCTGACCTAGGCATGGGAGCGCCTTCTGTTGTTAACCTCTACATTGCTTCATGGTATCCTGTTTGGCTTCTCAGCTCTACACCTGTGTAACAATTTCCTGTATTAAAGACCTGTCCTCTCTTAGTCTTCAGTGTCTGTTTCCTGGTTGGATGCTGACTGATACTTACGTGTACAGTGAATTCACGTATTCCGTATTAGTACTTCTAAATGTCTATGAAAGTGCTATTCTCAAATCAAAAATTTGATGAAACATGCATATTTTATATTTTCTCTGCTACTAGAATACTTAGTATCCTGAAAGCCTTAACAGATACATCTTCAATGCTGAAGATATAAAAACTTCAGAAGACAAATCCTAAAAAGACTCTTCAGAATGCATGCTATTTCTAGCTGCCATTCACTGATTACTTCAACCTTGAGTTTATCCTTCCACTGTTCTGGTTACTGATTCAAAATTAGGGGTGTAAGAAAACAAAAACATGGAGTCAAAGTCAAATCTTTTCCTCAGGGGGTCTTAAGAGGGCTACAATTATGAAATTTAGGAGAAAAGTATATTTAAATAAGAACAGGACACTGCAGAAAAACATTCAGCAATCCTCATTCTACCTACTGAAAACATAAAAATACATAATGTTTCTAAAATCTGATGCTCTAGTGTTTGCTTTAAGAATGCTTAAAACTCATTGCAACTGTTTGCCACCTACAGCCTCTAAAGTTTGTTGCAGCAGACACAACTTTTAAAATTAGATTTCTTTGACATATTTGGTCCATGTCGTACAAAAAAATTAAAACACATTGGTGAAAGATGTGGACACGTTTTTATGGCTTAAAAAAATCAATGCTGTCTTTGAGCCCAGAGAAAGACCAATTAAGTGGACTATAAAAGTCAAAATAAAGCTACTATTTTTCACTAGACACTTCCAATATTTTAAAGACATCTTGATTTTTTGTAAGTTCACTCATTGACTCCACTTCTATCCTCAGGCCAAAAGTGAAGAAAAATAAAGTCTTAAAAGAACAAAAAGATTTAAAGTTGGATCTCTATCAATAGATTTCTAGGAGATTCCAATTCATTTTTCTGGGCAATAAGCCATACGAAATCAATATTTAAGGTGGATGATGACTTATATGGAATGTTGATGAATTAAAAATAGCAAAAATAATAAATTCATCAAGGAATCTGAAACTAGAGGTTTCCTATGTGGTTTATTGTGATGATCCAAGATAATAATAAGACTCTAGGTAGGCACCTTGAGATACCATGATAGCCCTTCGGGTCAAATGAACTATCTTTAGATATATGCAACAATAGCTAGTGGGCAACTGAAGTGTTGGTTACATATGTGTATACATTTGTCAAAATTCATCAAGGTGTACACTTAAGAGTTGTGCACTTTATTATAGGTGAGGTATGTACACTTTAGTATATGTGAGTTATATCTCAATAAAGATAAAAGAACAGTTAAATGTATAAAGAGCTATTAACAAAAATAAAAAGAGAAAACCCAACTACACTGAAATGAAATTTCTCATCTAGCAGGTTAACAAAACCTCAGATGTTTCACAAAACACTCTGTGAGGCCATAGGGAAACATGCTCTTTCCTATGTTGCTAGTGGAAATGTAAAATGATGCAGCCCCCCACAGAAGGGAATCTGGAGGTGGGGCAAAATTTCTTACAGATTTGCCCTTTGACCTAGACCTAACCTTATTCATAGAAATCAATCTGAGAACTATATTGGTAAAACTATGTAAGAAGATAAATGAACAAAACTATTCACTGAAGCACTATTTGTGATAGAAAAAGAATGTAGCACAAAAACTCCATCAATAAGTGTTCCTGCCAAAATAAATTGAACCTGAATCTGATCAAGTTTCCAGATATAACCACCAGTTCACTGGAAATACATGAGACAGAAACACATGTTAAATGACACCACCAGGATGTAATCAGCAAAATCCAGACTGTAAGAAATACAATTTCTTCAAAAAATAAATTACAAAAACACAGGAGGATAGAGGAGGATATCTAAAAAATAAAAATCAATTATAATATATGGATCTTACTTAGATGCTGATTTAAACAAACTTTAAGAAGAAAATTGAAGACAATCAGGGAAATTTAACACTGGATATTTGAAATTAAGAAATTATTAATATTTTAATGATAATGGTATTTTAGGGTTTGGGGTGGTGTTTTGTAGCCCTAATCTTTTAGAGATACATACTGAAATAATTGTGGTTAAATGTTATGATGCCTGAGATTTGTTTCAAAATAACCTGGCACAGGGGAAAGTTATGGTAGGCAGTATAGAGAAAACAATAGGCAACAGTTGATTATAGTTGAAGCTAGATAAATTACATAGAGATAATGATATCATTCACTCTAATTTTGCATATGATCACAACTTCTCATAATGTTCTCTTAAAAATTTAGTAGATAGATACTTAGTTGAACAAGAAGAAATATTCATTCTTGCTAAGCAAAGCAATTCAAATAAAAATAATAATAAAGATCCCTTTTATACTTACCTAAACTAGAAATGAATAGTTAACATACAATGTACCTAAAATTGGTCTCTGTTTCCAGGCCAACTCTACTATTTGGCTTCAGACTCAATCTCAGCCTGTGAAAGCTAGATCACTCAATGTCCATATCAGTGTCTTATCTGGCAGGCCAAAATTTGTGCGTGATCAACGACAGGGATTTTATAGGGACTATCACATCTGATCAGTATAATACCAGTAACAGAAACCAGGCAGGTCTTCTGAATTTACTGTTAATTAACAATAATTATTACAAGAAATTATTGTTGGGGTGCCTGGGTGGCTCAGTCAGTTCAGCGTCCATGGTTCGTGAATTTGAGCCCTGAGTCGGGCTCTGTGCTGACAGCTCAGAGCTAGAGCCTGCTTCAGATTCTGTGTCTCCCTCTCTCTCTACCCCTCCCCTGCTCCTGCTCTGTCTCTCTCTCTCTCTCTCTCTCTCTCTCTCTCTCTCTCTCTCAAAAATAAATAAACATTAAAAAATTAAAAAAAAGAAATTGTTAATTTATTTTCAAGTATAACTAAGTATTCTAGATATAACTTGAAGCAAAAACCTCCTTATGTGCTCTAAATGTTAACATTCTATCATTCAATTTAAGTATGTTTACATTTAATATTGCCAGAGTATAGTGCTGTAATAATTAACAATGATTGTTAAAGCTGCTAATCTCATGTGCAAGGAAAAAACACATTTAATTAGTAAAAGAAGTAGGAAATAAACTGATATTTAATACAAATATTGAGAGAATGTGTTAACTATGTAATATTAGGAAGAAGTATTCTTCTTGAGCCAATGCATATTTTACAAAAATGTAAATACCAATACAAGAAAGAATAATAGAGATGACATTATTATCACAATCCTAGTTGGTGTAGACTGATTGGTATATATCTTAGCATTCAAAACATTAAACAAAATAAACTTTAAGAATTATTTTTCATTTCCAGTTATCTAATTCCATTTAAGCCACGAGTCTTTTAAAGAAAAGTCCTATTTGGAAATTGTTCACATTTTAGAAGAGTCCATTAAAAGCAAAATGTCAACTTGCTATCTTCTAAATTAAATGAAAAGGTAAGACCAAAAATCATGTAAAACAACATTCCCAATACATCTTTCTTAATCCAGCTATACTAAAAAATAAAAACCGTAAAAGGAAAGAAGAAAGTATTCGAAAATGACGAGGTATCTAAGACACATTTTGTTCTCACTAACTGGAATTCAAAACAACAGATATTATAAAAATGCCTTAACAGGACAATTCCTTATCATTATGAATCTATGGAAACTAAAAATTGAAGCAAAAAGCTTATCAAAATGATTGCTACACACTGTGAACCACTTTCAGTAGTTGAAGACAAGGGATTTTTTGAGATTTGCCAAGTAATAAATCCCAGGTACAGTTATTCCTAGAAAATATGTAACTAAAAAGCTTCTTCCTGAATTACATTCTACAAACAACAAGGTTATTGATGTTATTTAAAATGTCAGTTGAACGTGATCATTTGTTTAATCTCACAAATATGTAGCACAGTAACCAGAGAAGCAATCTAGCAGCTGACAGGGCTGAGAAATTACTGCCCTTGAACTTAATATCAAAACTTGAAAACCACATTAAAAATTAAAATTTTAAAATATGTTTATTCTTTGATAGTGATTCTATCATCAAAGAGAAATTCACTTTGAACAAACACTGATTTTGACATTCAACCATTCCACATTCAGCCAGAAAAAAAAATTGGTAAATGATGGATGGATGCATAGAAGCATGGATTGGTGGACAAATAGATACATAGATAATATTTAAAATGTATGTGTATCTATATGAATATATATGTACATATTCCAGTACTGATAAGAGTGTAGAGAAGTGTCTGTGGTGGTATCTTTATTAGAACAATACCTTGGGAAAGAACTTTTTTTTTTTTTAATTTTTTTTTTTCAACGTTTATTTATTTTTGGGACAGAGAGAGACAGAGCATGAACGGGGGAGGGGCAGAGAGAGAGGGAGACACAGAATCGGAAACAGGCTCCAGGCTCTGAGCCATCAGCCCAGAGCCCGACGCGGGGCTCGAACTCACGGACCGAGAGATCGTGACCTGGCTGAAGCCGGACGCTTAACCGACTGCGCCACCCAGGCGCCCCGGGAAAGAACTTTTTGTAAAAATAAAATTCATAGTTTTTAGCCCAAACATGCCAATCATGGGAATTTATCCTATGGGGGTAGAGGATTCTAAAATGTGAAAGGTGTCTCTGCATGAAGATATGTAATTACCAAAGCATGATTTCCAATATCATAAAACTGGATACAATCCCAATATCCAAAAATCAGGATAAGGCATGCATCTTTTTCTATTTGAAGTACTCATCACTCTTGTTTTTACTTCATTTTTATTGACCTTGAAATCCCATTTCCAATGTCATTGCCTCAAAAAAAGCCTTCCCACTCAACTAGGATCAAGTCCTATTAGTACACACCAGACAGCATGTTTTTATTATTTGATAAACACTGACTTTCCTCCTCCTCCTCTCCCACACACAGTACATTCCATGAGGGTAGGGATGTATTTTGCTCATTATTGTATCGTTGAGCCACATAATAAATATTTATTTACTGGAGTAATTAAATATTATAAAGATTATGTGGCAAAGTGTTAGGGGGAAAGTATACAGGATTTCATGTTTATGTTTATCATGGGAGAAAATAAAAAGTGTATGTATATGTTTATGTCTCTATACATGTATGTAGTGTATATGTGATATAAATACAATGGATCAGAATATAAGTCAGAAATATGAAATAGTTCTATTAGGATGATAGTTATATAAGTGATTTTTCCATAAAATTTCTTTCACTATCCTGATAACATCAATAATATCAAATTATTTTAAAGTTATATCTGAACTGAACAAATAATGTTGTATTTGAGAGGTTCCCTTACTTGAGGGGATATAGCTCATGGATATATGGTAATTTCTTTAGAATAGGTATGAAACGGGGCGCCTGGGTGGCACAGTCGGTTAAGCGTCCGACTTCAGCCAGGTCACGATCTCGCGGTCCGTGAGTTCGAGCCCGGCGTCGGGCTCTGGGCTGATGGCTCAGAGCCTGGAGCCCGTTTCCGATTCTGTGTCTCCCTCTCTCTCTGCCCCTCCCCTGTTCATGCTCTGTCTCTCTCTGTCCCAAAAATAAATAAACGTTGAAAAAAAAAAATTAAAAAAAAAAATAGAATAGGTATGAAATGTGTTTTGGAATCATAATATTTGCCCAAAAGATATTGGGCACCTGGGTGGCTCAGTCCGTTGAGCGTCCAACTTCAGCTCAAGTCATGATCTCATGGTTCGTGGGTTTGACCCCATGTCGGGCTCTAATCTGACAGTTCAGAGTCTGGAACCTATTTTAGATCCTGAGTCTCCCTCTCTCTCTGCCCCTCCCCCACCCATGCTCTGTCTCTGTCTCTGTCTCTCTCTCTCTCAAAAATAAATAATAAAAATATTTTAAAAACATCTTAAAAAAGGTATTAACCATGAACTAACTAAAATTTAAATAAAAACTGAAAAAAAAGAAAAAGAAAAAGGTATTAACCATAAAAAGCCATCGAAAACTAATAAAACACAAAAATATTAAATGAAAATAAAAATTTGTAAATTACTTATATGTTACTTTGCCAAATCAGATTTTTAAAAAATTATTTAAAATGCAACCAAGCAATGAAAATGTTGTTTATAATGTACTTTATTATTTGCACAAGAGGGAAATATACTGCATGAGTAATCCTAAACCATATATGGTCCTAAAATACTATGCACAATCACTTGCACCTAAACCCCTTTCAAATCTAGTCCAGGTTCACCTTTCCTGAGATCAGGGCATAAAAGGAAATTGTAGGAAAGAGAGGCACCTGAGGGCATATTTGTATGATGTTGCAGAAAGAGCCTTAAATGATAATCCATGGCTGTCCCTTATTTGCAATTTTTATTGTTCAGAGCAAGTTAGAAATTGTTGAAAGCTAAAAGTAGAGGGGCAGCTGGGTAGCTGAGTGGGTTAAGCAACCAGCTCTTGATTTCGACTCAGGTGATGATCTCATGGTCTGTTAGATCGAGCTCTGCATTGGGCTCATAGCTGGGAGTCCGCTTGGGATTCTCTCTCTCTCCCTCTCTGTCTCTGCCCCTCTCCCATGTGCACATGCATGCTCTCTCTCTCTCTCTCAAAATAAATAAACTTTTTAAAAATAAATAAATAAACTTTTTATAAATAAATAAACAAATAAAAGTAAAGTTGCATTCATATCTCAGGGTTGTTATGAACATTACATGAGGAATGCATGTAAGCTATATACCACATTGTCCAAGAGCATTCAATAAATGATAGTTGCTATTCACTACTGTAATAGTTGGAAGATTCTAAAAACTATTCAGAATGTTATTTATTTTCACATTTACATTATAAATATGACTTTACTTCCTGGAAATTCAATTTTCCAAAACTAGAAAACACACATACACACATGCATAACTTCTAACTAACCTTTAGCTCTGTAGAGGCAGAAGCTAATTTTTTTGCTTCAGTCAATGCATGCAATTGTTGATAGTCTACTGGTTTATACTTGGTACTTCTCATTCCATTTTTCAAATGGAACATCAGATTGTCTGTTTTTCATCAAAAAAAGAAAATGACAAAGAAATAGTATCATATTATTGGAAGTCTAAATATAGTTATGGTAACATGTTGGTCTTATTTTTAATTATTTTTAAGCAAAAACAAGAATAATATTACAACACTCATATTATACTTGAACCTCTATCTCTAGAAAATTTAAAAATATCACCAGTATATTTCTTGCATAAAATTACTTTTAAAAGAACATAAAGGGAATATTTCCATTTAAGTAAATATATTGAGAATTTTAGAAAATTATAATGCCAAGATACAAAGTATGACCATTCTTTTTATTTAAAAAGTTTTAGGCGTCAGGGCACCTGGGTGGCTCAGTAGGTTAAGCATCTGTCTGATTTTGGCTCAGGTCATGAGTTCAAGCCCCGCGTCAGGCTCTATGCTGACAGCTCAGATCCTGGAGTCTGCTTTGGATTCTGTGTCTCCCTTTCTCTCTGCCCCTAACCCACTCACACTCTGTCTCCGTCTCTCTCAAAAATAAATAAACATTAAAAAAAATGAAAAAGTTTTAGGCATCAATGGTGAATATTTAAGTTTCATCTTATGAATGAAATTAAGTAGATTTTTTAAGTCATAGCTGCATTTCTAACAGAAAAATTGAAATAATTTCAATTAAATTTGAAAAAAATTGAAAACAAAACCTAAAATTTTAATGGGCCAAATACGAATAAAATGATATAAAATGACCAAGCAGCCAATCTCCATCCAAATACATAAAGTGTCCTAGTTTAGTATGATTATTAACTGTTTTGATAAAGTAAAACATAGGTAGGAGGTATTCATAGGCCAAGTAGCATAAAGTATAATAATCTGAGTAATCCAAACAAAAAAAAATGCACTTTTGCCTCAATTATATGAATAAGTAAACTGTGTAATGTAAAGTAATTGAGATTAATTAATTATATCATGAATCTCATGACTTTAAGTAGGCTTCAAGTGATTTAAGGACAAGCACAGTAAAAGAAAGTATGGTTATCCTGATCACTATTGGAAGGGGCGCCTGGGTGGCTCAGTTGGTTAAGCGTCCGACTTCGGCTCAGGTCGTGATCTCACGGTCTGTGAGTTCGAGCCCCGCGTCGGGCTCTGTGCTGACAGCTCAGAGCCTGGAGCCCGTTTCAGATTCTGTGTCTCCCTCTCTCTCCGCCCCTCCCCTGTTCATGCTCTGTCTCTGTCTCAAAAATAAATAAACATTAAAAAAAATTAAAAAAAAAAAAAGATTAAAGCATGCATTGCAAGGAACTGGAGAAACCTTTAATATGACCAAATAATGAGGTTTCCATTAAAATTTTGAAAATCAACATTCCAACTTTACATCATGCATCATCCACCATAAATCGTAAAACAGATACGGAAGTAGAAAAAAATACCTGGGCTATCATTTTTCTCAATCATCATGAATGGCTGGTCTCTTTTATTCATGTCCTCCATATCTGTCAAATAAAAAAAGACAGCTAAATTTCAGTGTTATTTTCCAAATGTTTTTAAAGATGGGTTAATCATACTGTTTTTTTAAAACAAGGCCCAGGGGGCGCCTGGGTGGCGCAGTCGGTTAAGCGGCCGACTTCAGCCAGGTCACGATCTCGCGGTCCGGGAGTTCGAGCCCCGCGTCAGGCTCTGGGCTGATGGCTCAGAGCCTGGAGCCTGTTTCCGATTCTGTGTCTCCCTCTCTCTCTGCCCCTCCCCCGTTCATGCTCTGTCTCTCTCTGTCCCAAAAATAAATAAACGTTGAAAAAAAAAAAAATTTAAAACAAGGCCCAGGACTGGGTGCCAGAACTCTTTGTATTTAACTAAAATTTACTTCTCCACCCTCGAGAAGCTTCCTTCCATTAGTTTTTTCCCTCTATGCTTTTCCTGTTCTTGATCTCTCCTTTGAACCTCCAACATTTTAATCCCTTTCTCTTGGATTGCCTTAGTGACTGATATTTTGTGATTTAAAAATTGTGTAAGCTTTATCCTGAGTTCCTAGGAAAAAGAAGCTACATAAATTAAAGAATAAAGCAGTTAGCCAAATGACTCATTAGTAACATTAAACAAATCAGCATTTATAGCAGACACTAGGATGTGCCGTCTATTTCTAGAAAGCACTTAATGCCCAGCTGTCACTTCCTTCAGGGTTAGACTCAGTTTCAGAGAGCCACCTCGTCCAAAGGTATACCGTTGCTGGGGCAGCCTGTACCCAATGACTGAGCAAGGCAGAACTATAAAGCCCCACCAGTTTGGGCCCAGTGTGGGTCACCCTGATGGGCAATAATTGATCCAGAGCTTTTGGCAGGGTTGACCCAGACTTTATCGGACCTACATTGAAACTGACTTTTTCATCTGCCCAGTCCTGCTGCTGCTTCTTCCTTTCACAGGTTTGGATGCCTAATGAATACACAGAACCCTAAGCTCTGCCTCAGTGTCTCCTTCCTGAGAACCCAACCTGCAATAGCACTGAACTGAACTGACATCTTTTTTAGGGCACCTCTGGGGCTACAGACTAGTAAAGTGGTTCTTAAGTAACAGTATCCATTTTTCACAAATTTTGTTCCATATCCGCTAGGTTGAACTACTCACATCTAGTAGCTTTTGCAAAACTAACCTTGCTAAATGGAAGAGAAAGTAGTACACATATATAACTTTTGGAAACTGCCAAGTTCCCAAGAATCATGGTGATTGCCCACTAGCTTTTGGAATATAGGGATGAACTCCAGTGTGTAACTTCTACAAGGAATCCTTGTTTCAAGCCCTCAGTAACACTGACAATCCTCTCTATAGTCTGGTTTCTACTGACACCTACAACTTATGTTAGGATTCTTCTTTTTGGGGGGAAGGTATTGCACATCCAATCTATCAACCTGTACTGCCTCAAGCCACCATCACCACCCGCCTGATGGCAGCAGCAGTTCCACTTTGTACCCTTATAGTCCATTCTTCAAACAGCAGCCTGAGCAACCCCTTTAAAAACTCTAGTCTGACCCTGCTGATCCCTTCAATGGCTTCCCATTTACTCTTTAAAATAGTGCCCAAACTTCTTCAAGAGGCTTATAAGGCCCTCCAAGACCTTGCCTTTGGTCATCTCCCCATTCTCACCTCATCCACACATTCCAACCACACTGATCTTTCTACTTCTCAAACATACCACGTTTATTTTGCCTCAAGGTCTTCCCACTTGCTGTCCTCTCTACCTTGCAGACATTTTTTTCCCTCTTTTTACCTGGTTGGTTCCTACTCAGCCTTCAGCTACACCAACATGTTGTTCTTTCTCAGAGAGACTTAACCAGACTTCTCCGTCTAACTAAGGGAGGATGCCTTGTTTCTCTCTCATCCCATTCCTTCCTTTCCATAATAATTTGTATCAGTCTTCACATCTGCATGTTTACTGATTCAATATCTGTCCTCCTCCACAAACTTGTGGCCTGTGTGCGTCTTACTTCTGATTGAATTCCTGAATTCCTGGTATCTAGCACAGGTAGTAAATGCTCAATAAATATCATTTGAGAAAAACAATGAAAGGTAGCTGGCAGTAGCTCAATGTCTTCTAGCCCCCCAGAAGGGCTGCGATAATAATTCCTTAGTTCATACTATACCCTCTTTCTTCCAACAAAAAACTTTCATTTTTTATAAGTCTGCCTTAATAGCATAGCCTACAGGAAGAAATGGCACATTTACATGCCCTCAGAAGCCATCGGGTCAATGAGAGAGTGAAAAATCATAGGGACTGCAGAAGACATGGAAAACTAAAAAGCATTCCATGCCCAAAGATAATCAAGTACATCTTTTTTTTCCTTTTTTCTGCACAAATAAAGTAAGTGTCCAAAACAAATGGATGCTGCACTTAGCAACCTGTCTGTGAGCTCTGCCTACCACATCTCACCTCTGGTCTTCATCTCAATATCCCACCCGTCTGAGCTGACTATCCCCATCTTGGAGAGACCTCGCCAATTCTTTAATTGATTCACTTTAGGTTTTCCTCAGTGGGGAGCCCAGCCCCCTCAGATTTACAACTCATTTGTCTTGGGATTTAGATTGCAAGATAGAGGCTGTGAATCAAAGTGGGGTTTTGCAGACTCCCTTTAGGTTACTTTGATCTAACATTGATTAATTTGTTCCTCCTGATGTTCAGAGAAAAGTCATGAAGTCCAAACATTTCTCACCATTTCTACATGGTTCAAATATTAATTATGACCATAAGAAACTTATAATATATTCTGGGGGCGCCTGGGTGGCTTGGTCGGCTAAGCGTCCGACTTCGGCTCAGGTCATGATCTCACAGTGTGTGGGTTTGAGCCCGCATTGGGCTCTGTGCTAACAGCTCAGAGCCTGGAGCCTGCTTCAGATTCTGTATCTCCCTCTCTCTCTCTCTGCCCCTCCCCCACTCATGCTGTCTCTCTCTGTCTCAAAAGTAAATAAACATTAAAAAAAATTTTTTTTTAAAGAATACATTCTGGAAATCAAAATTGCAAAAAAAAAAAAAAATACTACTCTGCCTTCATGAACTTGAAATCTAGTTTGGTTGCAACTGTACAGAAGATGAATCCAAAACACTTCTTGACCTATATTCTTTAATATTTATATATAAATCATAGTTACTTACTACTTACCTTTCAGGGATGTTGAGGACCTCTGAACTAAATAATTATTAAAGTGAGATAATATAAAACTGATTTAGTTATAGTGTTTTTTATATCAGTGGATTAAATAAACATTCAGATTCAGAATCTGAAAGGTTTGCATAAAATTTAGCTCGTCCAACTTCTCTTTTTAGCATGAGATGGTTGGCAGCCCAGAAAAATGACCAAAATCACAGAGAACTTCAAGTCCTAAATCATACTCATAACACAAAAATCTCTGAAAATGAAGGTTTATTTCATAATCACTATTGTGGCCAAATCCAATCTGAGCTGAAATCATTTGGTGGCAAATTTGACCCAGACTGAAGTTTGTTCTATTTAATGTGGACATTCATGCATTTGTGCAAAAGTGTCAATATGTTTATGTATGGGGTGCTACCCAGATACCATTGGTCTTAAGGAATATAGGGCAGATGCTCTATATCACAGCCCTAAAAATCTGAAAAATTGACACTACATCTGGCACCACAGACTTCAGATAAGGGATTATGAAGCTGTACTAAAACAAGCAGCCTCTGATTCCCAAACAAGCATATGTCATCTAGGCCATTTCGACTTTATGCTTACTAGTGAAATTCAAAGTGGCTACTTCAGCTGGCCATTAAGATGCTTTTGGCTGAGTAACGGCCACTCGAACAGAATTTTCCATGTTAAATAATTTTAAAGCTTTCAGTTTTAGAAATTATTTCATGTTCACATTACGTGACATTTTAGAAATTGCTCATGAGTATTATCAAAATGTTAAACATTTTACAGCTATTCAATCACTGAAAATATTTTCCAGTAATATGTTTCTATGAGAAGATTCTTAGAGTGTAGGAAGAACGTTTTGATATATAATGTAATGATAGCTTTGCGGTAGCTACAGGATTGAATCAAGATTTTAATATAAAGTTAATTTTTACAGACTTGATAGAGAATCTAAACTCAAAAAAAAAAAAAAAATCCATGACCTCAACTAGTCTCTATGGGGTAGGTAAGCTTCTCTAGAGATGAGAAAAAAATAGCAAAGAGATCATTTATATAACAAGGTAATCTTTTTACAGGGTGAAAATTTGTATTCCTCTCTTTGCTGAGAAAATCTCTTTTAATACACTAAGGAAGAAAATGTCAGTTGTACTTAGGCTTAAAATTGTACAATGCATGGATAATTTGTGAACTCTAAACTGTCTAACTGTATAGATATGTAGATTAGCCAATCATCCTGTGAGGGTAAGTTTTCAAAATTGATAGGGCTTCTGCCAGGCCAAACAGTGTGAGGACAACACCAACGTGGAAAGATATCTTGGATGTAGCATCAAATTATAACCTTTTTCATATGAAAGATCTCATGACATTTCAAACGTTAATTCAAATACTTTGGCCTAAGTTTAAGCAATAGTTTTCTAGCATGCAGAATTCCCTTTTAAATTCTAAGCAGAATGGTGCATATTACTTCCATTATGAAACATTTTATATTGTAGTTAGCATCAAATAAAAATATTGTCCTGGAAAAACTAATGGAACCAAGAGCAAATCTATGAAGGTTAATAAAAATATTTAAGTAAAGTGTTCAGTTACATAATAAATATCTCATATTCAATTCAAACATAATGGAAAAGCTCAGACTCAAAAGAGCAACTACAACTAAACAAATAAAAACAAAATCCCTAGGAAGAAACTGTACAAGAAGTATGTAGCACTCATACCCTAAAAACACCCACAAAGGCTTATTAAAGGAAATAAAATTTAAATAGAGAAAAATAATTCTAATTCTGTGTACCAAATATTTAATAGTGGCAATTTGGGGATAGCAGGATTATAGTTGATTTTGGTTTCCTCTTTTTGTTTGAGCAGAATCTAGAAAATATTTTTTACACGAAGAAGAAATATACATTTTAAAAAATACTGAGCAGGGGCAATAGTTATTTCACTATATATTAGGGGAAAAGATAACACAGTTTCTATATTTTACCAGTCAAAAAAGAAACTGGATTTTATGACATCAAGAATCCTTTAAGATGTGAACTTGTATATATGAGTATAATTTTCCATACTAATACTGAATTGACTTATTTCTCACTAGTCTTTCTATTAAAAAATAGGATATGTTAAATACATTTGTAGAATTTTATAGAACTTGAAAATGTTAGCATTAAAATACTCACAAGTTTATTTTTTAATGCTGTATGAGGAATAAATATATTAAACTCTTCTTTCAATTATTAAAGTACTGGTTGGGGCATCTGGATGATTCAGTCAGTTAAGGGCCCAACTCTTGATTTGGACTCAGGTCATGATCAGAACGTTCGTGAGATAAAGGCCCACATCAGACTCCGTGCTGACAGCTAAGAGCCTGGAGCCTGCTTCAGATTCTCTCTCTCTCTCTCTCTCTCTCTCTCTCTCTCTCTCTCTCTCCCCCACCCCCCCTGCTGTCTCTCACTTTCTCAAAAATAAATAAACATTAAAAAAAAACAAATGCAATCATGATACATATATAGTTCTCCCCCATCCATGCTCTCTCTCTGTCTCAAAAATAAATAAACGTTAAGAAAAAAAAATTTTTTTTAATATTTTACCCTTTTACTGCAAAAAAAAATCCATAATCAGACAAAGGAAATCTACAAAATATCTGCCTTTTTCACAATTCATATAAATTTGCTTCTGAAGCAAATTCTACATACAATCAACCTTTCTCTTTATCCCTATTTTTATGTCTATAATATCTCAAAGAGGAGAGTCTAAATCAACCTCAGTAATGAAAATTATTAAAATAAAAATCTACTTATCCCATATGCTTTTCAATAAAAGAATGGGGAGCAGAGTAAAGTAGAAAGAACACAATTAATTGAAGCAAGGAACCTAGAAGTTTCTGAAGGACTTTAGAGTTCCACAGAGAGTGGAAGTAACTTCAGGGGAGCCTCTCACACTTTTATTCCTGCTACATCCTCGAAGCTGTTTTAATCATTTCAAAAGCACAGGAGAAATTGCATATGTACCTAGTTTAAAACAGTACATAGTAAAAACAAAGGGTGGGGGATGAGGAAAATTTCCAGACATTGAGGAAATAAGGGAATAGATAAATTCACAAAGCTCACATTTATAGCCTCAGAAATTCTGACCTGAAGCCATAACAACAGTTTCAAGCTTTGGGGAAATTAGGTAACTATTTATTTATTCATATTTATTTATTTGTTTGTTTATTTTAGAGAGAGAGAGAGTGCATGCATGAGCAGGGGAGAGGGGCAGAGGGAGGAGAGAGAGAAAATCTAAACAGGCTTCATGCTCAACACAGAGCCAATGTGGGGCTTGATCCTAAGACCCTGGGATCATGACCTGAGCTGAAATCAAGAGTCAGACGTCCAACCGACTGAGCCACCCAGGTATCCCTACATTATTTGTGAAGAAACACTATTTTGTCCCCAACTTTTTCCATAAATGTGCAACCCATCAAAGAAGAGTATTAAAAGTGATCCTCTGTTGTGAAAAGATTCACCACTTGCCCTTCTTGACTTGCCACTTTGGACATGCTTAAACTGGAGACTTTGTCAACATTCTTCTGATACAATTTGGGAATCCAGTTCCTCATCCTATATATCTGGACTTGAAGTTAGAAGCTTATCTGCTTCCCCCCATGCCTTTTACCCTTAACGTTTCTGTCAATAGAGGAGTATCATATAATTTACCACCTCCAAATCTCGTGTCAATTTTTGCGGTAGCATTTTATCCGTTCTCCTGGCCCTAGCTACCATCACACAAGTGCCTGAATGTGTGATGCCTCAAAACCCCCAATATTTCTGATCTACCAAATGTTTTCTTTTGGCTTTCCAGACAAGGTTCAAATTCTGTATAGCTGACAATGACCTTTTAAATCTAGCTCTTCTCTATTAGCCTCTTCCTTACCCATTACCCTATATGCACACTACACTTCAGCATTCTCAAATCATTTGAAGATCCCTGAATACACAATGCTGTGGTAGACAGAACAATGACCTCCCCAAAAATGTCCTCATCCTAATCCTCAGCACCTTTTAATATGATATGATATGTGGCTAAGGAGAAATAAGGTTGCAGCTAATCAGTTAACTTTAGCTATAGAGATTACCCAGGTGGGCCCAATGTAATCACAAGTGTCCTGCAAAGAGGAAGGCAGGAGTGTCATAGTCGGAGGAGGAGATGTGAGGTGAAAAGCAGAGGTCAGAGAGAAGATAGTTTTGAAGATGCTACTCTTCTAGCTTTGAAGATGGGGGAGTGAGGCCAGACTCAAGGAATGCAGGCAACTCTTAGAAGCTGGAAAAGGCAAGGAAATGGATTCTTCTGTAGAGCCTCCAGAAGGCATGCAGCCCTACTGAAACCTTGATTTTAACCCAGTGAGACCTATTATGCACCTCTGACCTCCAGAATTATAAGATAATAAATATGTGTTGTTTAAGCCACTAAATTAGTAGTGATTTGTTATTTAGCAATAGGAAATTGACGGTGCTCTTTCACATCTCCTTACCTTTGCGCATGCTGTTACCTATGCTTGGAATGCCTTTCTCCACCCCTGACTCTCTGGCCAATGCCTACATACGGTTCAGTCTCATTTTAAGCATCTTACTGGAGCTTCTCAATACAGGTAGAGATTATTTATCTTTTCTCTTGTGCTACTATTGTACTTTTGTATATCCCAGCTGATGCAGTTATTCATTTATTCAATGTTTATTGAATATCTATTAAAGACTAGACTAAGGGATATAGAGTTACTCAGGCTCTGCAGAGAGACCTGCCCGAGGCATCTTCTCTGAAGTAGCCCCTTTCACCCTCAATCACTCTTTATATCCTCAATCTAATTATTTCCCTTCATAGCACTTAACTATGTGGCATTATACTATGTATTCATTTATTTATTTGCTTATTGTTCACTTCTACAACTAGGATGTATGCTCTATAAAAGCAAGGCCTTTAGCTGATCATCTCTATTTTTCCAGAGGGCCTAAAATAGTGTAGGTCATATACTAGACACTCAACAGGTATTTGCTGAAAAAGCATCAAGTGATTGCATTACAGATCATGAGCCTGTTCCTAAGGCATGGTGCTATTAGAGGCAAGCACATAGTTTTTACATCCTCTTTTCCAATTTTTAAAATCTAGGCTCACTTGTATGAGATGAAAGTTATTATCAAAAACAAAACTCCAAACCAAAATGGTCAGTGCACTGAGGTGTATGTCAAGAAGTCCTACTTTATCTCGGTGAGTTTCAGCACTGATTGTTAAGTTCATGTTAACTTATAGTTGAAGGTGTCCCTTGATCAGTTATTCAGCTGCCAATCACAGCACATAACACATTTGTGTCATCTTACCTCTCCAAGAGTTTGGGTAAGAAGGCCATGCTTTGCAAAGTACACACAAATTATCTGGTCTTATCTCCAACAATATACTGTTCAATGAAAAAAGCAAATTTTACCATGATATTTACCATATGATACCATTACATAAACCTGCAAAGACACATACACTGT
This sequence comes from Leopardus geoffroyi, assembly GCF_018350155.1. Taxonomy (NCBI): domain Eukaryota; kingdom Metazoa; phylum Chordata; class Mammalia; order Carnivora; family Felidae; genus Leopardus; species Leopardus geoffroyi. The sequence goes on from NC_059328.1 coordinate 148,215,081, forward strand.
ATTGCACAAACACACCCCACACACATGCATTCTACAAAGGAAAAAAGTCTAAAGAATAGACCAAACTAGAATGCAGCTGGAGGTTGGTTTCAAAGGGGACTCTGATTATCTGTAATGAAATCTTTGTTTTTTTTTACAAAGAGAATGCATATATATATATACACATATATATATAGGTAATTAAGAGTAATAAACATAACTCCCAAAGATCTTATTTCTAAATAATTATATTATCTATTGTAGAGTTAATACAATTACATTTGAGTTTATAAATGATTATCCAGTGGGTTCTGCCAGTGAGAGCTCCAGAGCCTAATGACCCAACCCCACCCATTTCTGCACCTGCTAACACTTGGGCTACTGCCAAAGGACCTTGACACTCCCATGTTGTAACAACCCTGTGAAGCCCAGCCTGAAACATCCAGTTAACTTTATCTTTAATTTTGAATATAAGCAAATAATTTCCATACAAATTTGTTGTGCCTTGTACAAGAAATTTCTTCTGACATTTTCTCTAACAAAATGATTCAAAATACAGTATTTTTACATTTTAATTAATGGTCACAAATGCACTGCTCATTCTTTTGATTACAAGTTTGTTCATTAAAAGACTATTAACATCAAGGCCACAAGCAAGGTTATAGAGTTCAACAATTAAATGGATTTTTGATGTGCTTTCTACTATTACTGCTGAGGAAATTGTGTCATCTTAATTTTAAAATTGTGGCAGACATAGCTTGGTGCTAATATCCATTCTCCCTTTTTTTCTTTCCTAGCAGAACCCACTTTTGTTCAGGATTAAAAGATTGGCCTTCCTTGATATCCCTGAGATGCTAAGTGACCATGTGACACAGTTCTAGCCAATGGGATTTAAGCAGACAGAGGTCTGCTGGGAATTTGGGGATAAGATTTGTCTTTTCATATGAGCACCACCCCTTCTTCCCTGTCCTTCCCGCCTTTCTCTTAGCCTGGAGATGTGGATGTGAAACTGGACATGGAGAAGCCATCTGTGACTATGTAGTGAGGATTAGGATGAAAAATGTATACTAACTATCCCAGAGAAGAAAGCCAAAGGGAGCTTGGGACACTGATGATAGCAAGAATGTGCTGCAACAGCTGTGGACTACTTCTGTCTGGGCTTGTTGTTATGAGAAAAATAAATCCCAAGCTTCTGAAAAGCAGGTTTTATAACTTTTGGCCAAACAAAATTCCCGACTGATACAGAAAGGGAAAATATGAAGCACCCAAGAAGTTTTGATGCTTTTTCATATAAAGGAATATAAAAATTCTTCTAGAAAAGTACCCATCAATACAGGCACAGGATAAAATACTAGAAAATAATACTGTTGTTGCTTTTCAATAATAGCATGAGAAAATCACAGCTAGAAAATTTTCCAACTCCAATAGAGTTTCATTTACAGTTCAACATAGCTGAAAGAGAGTAGGTAAAGTGTGTAGGTGATTCTGGAAGGGGAATGAAAACAAAAATCGGAACCTTAATTTCATTATCAAAAAATAACACAGAAGAATGTATCTGTGGGTTTTCAATACTCCAGGATAAATAGTTTTTCCACAAAAGATCAACCATGTGAAGAGGAATTTTCTTTTTAAATGTTACATGAGATTTTTTTAAATTTTTTAATAAAAAAATGGCCATCAACCATTCTTTAACAACAAAGACTACAAAACTATGTTTAATGACAGTGCTTGGAACACAGTAGCACTAATACATTTTGAGTGGATGAAATAATTATAATGGGTGGGAAATATTAATTCATTTTTGTGTAAAGGAAAGATCTCTAGTCAAAGACATGAAGAAATGAAAGGAAGAGATTAAAGGAATTAAGATAAAGTTTAAAGTGGGGGAAGAAAGTGTGAAGAAAAAGAACATTAAAAGGAACAAAGAAAGAGAAAAATATTGTGTTCATTCCTATTTTCTATTTCCTATTTCCTATTTCTAGTTCCCTCGAGTTTGGTCAAAAATGAAAGCACCCTCCACCCTACAAAGTCAAACTCACAGTTTGGATCAGCTGCACTGAAGTGGTTAGAAGTTTTATTACAGTGGAGGTAGAGCAGGTAATTTTTCAGCATCAAAGGTGGGCCCTAAGGCAGGTGTGGTGGGATTTCCATTGGCAGGAGGCAACTAACTCAGGATGAACAGCTCCACTCTGGAGAAGAGAGATGGAATATCTGATGTGAACAGATGGACTGAATGCAGAAGGTGTAGTGAGAGATGTCAGTCTTTTCCTATTTCGATTTTTGTTTCAACCTAGTTCTTCACACAGAAAAGGAAAAAGAAATCCTCCACTATCCTCTCTTTCATGTTCTCCTTCTACAGGAATCCATAGTCTCTGAATAAATTTGAAAGTCTTTGTATGGAAAATCCCAGTAATGTCTTATGAAATCTGGGCAGGGTGGGTGGGATGGGTAGAAGAAAAATAAATTTCTCTCCCTTAACAGTGAAAGAAGAGGGGCACCTGGGTGGCTCATTCCATTAAGCGTCCGACTCTTGATCTCAGAGTTGTAAGTTTAAGCCCCGCATTGGGCTCCACACTGGGTGTGAAGCCTACTTTAAAAAAATGAAAGAAAAAAACAAAAAAAACAAGAGTGAAAGAAAAGCTCTGCCTAGGGTGGTGGAAGAGGAGGGTAAAGCAGAGGGTGGTGAGAGGATCAACTGTCATGTAATACAAGGACAACAATACAAGAATTTGGCTGCATAGGATTTTCCAGTTGGCTTTAAAAATACCATCAAAGGAATTTGGTCCAAAATATAATGGTCAGTAATAAATAAAATATTCACTAACATATGACTACTACCTGTCAGTGGCAATTGAAGACATGGGATACATGAGATATCCATGCAATGGGAGATTTTAAAAGCTGGTCCTGTAGAAATTATTGCCAACAACATGGGTTTGTTTAAAATATAATTGAAGGTGCCTGGGTCGCTCAGTCAGTTAAGGGTCTGACTCTTGATTTCAGCTCAGGTCATGGTATCTCAGTAAGTTTGAGCCCCATACTGACAGCGTGGAGCCTGCTTGGGATTCTTTCTCTCCCTCTGTCTCTGCCCTTCCCCCACTTGTGCACATGCATGTGCTCTCTCTCTCAAAATAAACTTTAAAAAATAAATACATAAAATAAAATTTAATTGATATGAAAACAGCACATTCTCAAAATTGAGATATACATTAACTCTAGAGTAGTGTTGGGCTTTGGAGTAAGACTACAGAAGACTGAATTCCAACTCACCCCTTATAAGTTATGGGACTCTCAGCAAATTAATTAAATGATAGAAAACACTTAATATTGTAAAGATGTCAACTCCTCCAAATTTATATACCTCAACTGAAATCCTAGAAGATTTTTTGGTAAAATTAGCAAGCTGATTTAAAATGTGTACAGAAATGCAAAGGACAAAGGATAGCCAAGGAAAGCTTGAAGAAGAGAACAAAGCTGGAGGATTTATAGTGCTATGTATCAACATCCATCATGAAACTATAGTAATTAAGACAATGTGTTATTGGCACAAGGATGGATAACTAGGCCCATGAACAGTACAGAGAGGTAAGAAACAGATCCATATATAACATATAAGGTCACCTGATTTATGACAGAGGTGAGTCACACTGTAGTGTGCAAAGAACAGTCTCCAATAAATGGTCCTGGGATAGCTGGATGTCCATATGGAAAAAAATGAATCTTGACCCCCTACCTTCCAACATTAACAAAAATCAATTCCAGATGTATTGAAGATCCAAATGTGAAAGATTAAAAAATGAAGCTTTTAGAAGATTATATAGGAGAACATATTCATGACCTTGGAGTTGGCAAAGATTCTTAAATAGTTCACCAAAAACAAGCTAATCATAAATGGAAAATGTAGTAAGATGGGAAATACTAAAATTAAGAACTTCTGTTCATCCAAATACACCATTAAGAGAGTAAAAAGGCAACGCAAAGAGTGGTTAAATATATTTGTAATACATATATTCAATAAAAGACTTGTATCCAGAATACAGACACATTTAAATGCCTACAAATTAATAAGAAAAAGTCAGAGAACCCAACAGAAAACAGGGCAGAATACCTCAATAGACACTCCACAAAAGAAAAAGATATCCAAATGGCCAATAAACATATTAAAAGGGTTCAACTTTATTCATTAAGAAAATACAATTTAAAACCAAAATGAAATGCTTCTATAAACACACTAGAGTGGCTAAAATGACAAAGACAGAGGAGCATCTGGGTGGCTCAGTCGGTTAGGCTCTGACTCTTGATTCCAGCTAAGGTCGTGATCTCAGTTTGTGGGATCTGCGCTGACAGCATAGAGCTTGCTTAGGATTTTCTCTCTCCCTCTCTCTCTCTGCCCCTTCCCAGCTCATGCGTGCTCTCTCTCGCTCTCTCAAAATAAATAAAAACACTTTAAAAAATAAAATGAAGAAGATAGAAAATATCGAATGTTGGTAAGAAGGTGGAGCAACCAGAATGTTCGCACATTGCTGGTGGGAGTGTTGATACAACTGCTTTAGAAAACTCACTGGCAGTTAAGCTACTATGACCCAGTCACTCTACTCCTACATATACCCAACAGAAATAAATGTGTACATACATTCACCAGAAGATATGTATAGGGATGTTCATAGCAGCACTATTTCTAGTAGCCCCAAATCAGAAACTACTCAAATATCAGTGGTTGAATCAAATTGTGGTGTATTCACAATTTACTATTTGACGTTGGTCATTTGAAATGAAGCTGTGGAGATGAAGAGGGTAGTAAAATATTCATCAGTATAGTGTCTCCTTGGGTCAAGAAAATGATGTGATGGTTCTGTCCAAGGGGAAATGTTTATCAGAGAAAGGGTACATTAACATCGGGCATTATTCTTCTTTAAAGTTTGCGTAACATACTTCTTCCAAGATAGGTTTTATCTTTGTAATTGCTAGCTGAGGTTAATTTGCCTTGGTGACAGAGCTGAAAAACTTGATGAGAGGCACGCAGCTAATTTTAAAACCAAACTGTCCATTGCATTTTTTTAGTTTTACTTATTTATTTTGAGAGAGAGAGAATGAGAGGGGGAGAGGGACAGAGAGAAAGGGAGAGAGAGAATCCCAAGCAGGCCCACATTGTCAGCACAGAGCCTGATGTCGGGCTCAATCCCACGAGCCATGAGATCATAACCTGAGCTGAAATAAAGAGTCAGACACTTAACAGACTGAGCTACCCAGTTGCCCCCAAATGTGAACATTTCAAACAGTAACACAATGTAGCTCAAATGCAAAAAAAGTCACCATAAAAATTAATATTGTAGAAGACTAATGAGATATAGATTACATATAAATATAAAAGTCCTAAAGCAAAATGCAAATAGGAAGAATTTTAATTTTATAAATAGTGTGTATATATAGGTATATACACGAATCTTTAATAAATGATTAAAAGCTGTACACCAGTGTGCAACAGAAAAAATGTGAATGGATTTTTATTTTCCTCTTTTTGCTCTGTATTTTATAAATTTGCAAATGGTTTGAGGAAAAAAACACTTTCTTTTTAAAAAGTTAATAATTTATTAAAAATTTCAATCATAGACTTAGAGAAAATCTGCAAGAATAGCATAAATTTTCTGAAGGAAGGTTCCATTTCAGAGAAAGTTGCTGCCCTGATTCCCCTTCACTCCTGAAGACACTTGAGGGTAACTTTCCTACAAACAAGTACATTTTCCTCCATAACTGCAAGATAATTATGAACAAGAGAGTAACACTGATAAACATTACTGTCAACTAATCTTCAGACCCCATTCAAGTTTTGTCAATTGTTCCAATAATGTCCTTTCTAGTAAAAAAACTCCAGTTCAGGGGCGCCTGGGTGGCTCAGTCGGTTAAGCATCTGACTTCAGCTCAGGTCATGATCTCATGGTTCATGGGTTCAAGCCCTGCGCTGGGCTCTTCCCTGACAACTCAGAGCCTGGAGCCTGCTTTAGTTCTGTGTCTCCCTCACTCTCTGCCCTTCCCCCGCTCATGCTCTGTCTCTCTCTGTCAAAAATAAACATTAAAAAGCTGTAAAAAAAAAAAAAACCCTCTAGTTCAGAATTAAGCATTGCCTGTAGTTGTCATGCCTCTTCAGTCTGAAATTGCTACTCAGTCTTTCTTTGACTTTCATTATCTTGATCTTTTTGAAGATCACAGACCAGTTATTTTGTAGAAGGCTCCTCAGTTTGAGTTTCTCTGATGCTTCTTCACAATTAGGCTATATGTCTGTGGCAGGAATATCACAGAAGAGATTTGTGTCCTTCTCATTGCATCCGATCACCTGATTTCCTTTTGTCCGTTACTGATGATGTTCATTTTGAACACTTAATCAAGGTAGCATCCACCAAGGTACTCCACTATAGAGTTACTCTTTTTTCCACTTGTAATTAGTAAGTATTTTGTAGAGACTTACTTTGATATGCTATAAAATCCCTACATTAAATATTTAATTTAGATATTTATTTTGCTCAAACGTGTATAGGTTTATTTTATTCAGTAGGCTATAATCTGTTACTGTAATTATTTTTTTTAAGATTTTATTGTTAAGTAATCTCTATATCCAACATGGGGCTCGAACTTACAACCCTGAGATCAAGAGTTGCATGCTCTACCAACTGAGCCAGCCAGGTGCCCTATTACTATAATTATTTATTTTGATGTTCAAATTATCTTCATATTGGCCAGGAGAAGACTCTTCAAGTTGGTCTTTGTGTTCTACATGTTTTTAAAAACAATACTCATTTATTAGCTCACAGATCTGTAGGTCAGAGGTCTAGCATGGTGTGGCTAGGTTCTTGGCTGAATGAAATCAAGGTATCAACCAGGCTAAATTTCTCTGCAGCTTGTCTGGACAAAATTCACTTGCGAGCTCATTCTTACTGCTGGCTGAATTCAGTAACTTGCAACAAAGGACTGAGGTCATCATTTCCTTGCTTATTTTCAGCCAGTGGTCACTCTCTACAACTAGAAATTGCTTTCATTCCTTTCCATGTGTCTTCCTCCATCTTCAAGTACACCAGTAATAATCATTCTCATGTTAAATCCCTCGCATGCTTTGAATCTCTTTGACTTTCTCTGTTTCTGACCATTAAACACAGATTTAAGGGGCTAATGTGATAATACCAACCCACTCGATAACCTCTCTATGGTAAGACCAACTGATCTGGGACCCTCATTACCTCTGCAAACTCCTTTTGCCATATAAAATACCAAAATCACAGGAGTAATATCTCCTCATATTCATACTCCTGGGGATTAAACAAAGCATGCACACTGGGGGGCAGGAAGTCTTGGGGCCATCTTAGAATTCTGGCCTACTACTACTTACTATGTAAAGTGTTAGAACAGTGCCTGGCACATTATAAACACTATACATGCATTAGCTGTTATTATTATTACTATTACTATTATCATTATTATCTAAAAAATTCACAAAAATCTTAAAAATAGCAATGACAGTAATGACAAGGGTGTAGTGAAATGACACCTCCATGTAACATCAAAGAAATATAAGCTTCTTATTAGAAGCTTCTGGTGATGAATTTGGCAATGTGTATTGAAAGCCTAATATTTCTGCTTCTAGGAATTCATCCTAAGGACATAAACAGAGGTAAACACAAACATATAGGAAAGAAGACATTAGTTATAATATATTTATAATAATAAATACTTTAAAAGAAACAAAAATCTCCCTTTAAGGGTTTGATTAAATAATACTTAATATACATTGCTATTCAAGGGAACAATATGTAGCCTTAAAAATATAAAAACAAAAAACAAAAATACATGGTATGAAAAATATTGAATGAGGAGGGGACATACTCATGTTAGAAGAGAAGGAATTAGAGGTTGCAAAATTGCCTTTGAGGTCTTATCCAATTTTAGTACAAACACCAAATGGATTCCTGCTTTTCTTTATCTCTCTTGAGCTGTGTTACAGTTAAACACCTATGGCACAGAAAGATGGGTATTAGCCTCCTCACATTGCTGTAGGTCAAAGAAGGTTCCTGCTGACCTCTTAGGGACCCCCTAGAGTGTGAGGTGGCCCTCTGTCAAGACAGGGTCACATGAAAAGGGAGAGAACATTCTCTGACACCACCTCTCTGGTCATGCCCATTTGCCAAAACAACAAGGGCATCCTGAACAAGAAGGCTTTGCATTACCTTCCCCACCTCCCCAACCCCCCACTTTTCTGTACTGCTGCCTTACCCAAGGCCTTAAATTGCAAAGGTATGGTCTTACTTACTCTCATTCCTAATGTATACTCCCCTTTATACTAAATTGGTTAAGTTACACTCTCAGCTTAGATTTTAGAGTAGGACTTTTGGTTGGTTTTAGCTATAGTGAGAGTCATCCGAGAGTAAAAACTATGTATTAAATGGGGTGAAGGGGGAAACAGAAGCTAACAATTATTAAGAGAGCACCTATAACTCTTTATAACACCATGAAATACCTACTATTAGTCCTGTTTTAGAGGTTAGAAAACTGAGGCCCAAAGTAGTTAATTAACTTGTCCAAAGACATACTTCTAGGAAATGGTAAAAATTGGTGTTAAAGCCACTGGTTTCACACTTTTACCAAATTCCAATGATTCCTGGTGATTTCTGAGACCAGGTAGGTAGGTAGGTAGATAGAGAACACACCAATTAAAAAGCTCCCTGGGGAGTGCCTGGGTGGCTCAGTGACCCAGTCAGTTGAGCATCAGACTTCAGCACAGGTCATGATTTCATGATTTGTGAGTTTGACCCCTGCGTTGGGCTCTATGCTGACAGCTCAGAGCCGGCAGCCTGCCTTGGATTCTGTGTCTCCCTCTCTCTCTGCCCCTCTACCGTTCACACTCTGTCTCTCTCTTAAAAATAAATAAAGATTAAAAAAAACTTTTTTAAAGCTCCCTGGGGTACCTGGGTGGCTCAGTTGGTTAAGCATCCAATTCTCGATTTCAGCTCAGGTCATGATCTTACGGTTCATGAGATCAAAACCCTGCATCAGGGTTCTGGGGATACCCTACTGGGGATTCTCTCTCTCCCTATCTCTGCCCCTCCCTGCTCATGCTCTCTCTCTCTCTCTCTCTCTCAAAATAAATAAATAAACATTTTTTTTAAAAAATCCCTAAGAATGTTAATGATTAGCCTAGTTTAAGACCTACTATATAGTACATATCACTGCTTCCTTATGCCTGAAAGCAAATTAGCCATATGCAATATGATTATACTGCAGATTAATTTTTTTCTCCTAAGCTTTTTTCAGCTCCAGCCTCTTAGACTCTTACTCTCAAATTAGCAGATACACTTTTAACTGGGGCATCTAGATATCACCACAAGTTCAGACTGAAACAATTTTTCCCCTTGCTCTCTGAACCCAAAGACAGATACTCTAAAGTCCATGTTTAGAACTAGCATCTTTCTACAGAGACAAAAACTGAGGACAGCTTCTTCTACCTATTACTATATAACACAAGTCTTGATAAAAGTCAATATCCGGGCCTCTGAAGATACCAACTGTCCATTTCTTCTTCAGGGATTCCCCCTACTCCATCCTTCCCAGATTCCTTCTCTGCAATCACCTTCATTTACTTTTAATTTGCATCCATCTTTAGCCCTAGCCATCTGCCCCACTTATGTTCTAGTTTTTTGCCAATCTATCTTTGGTAATCAACTCAAACCCATTGTTATATCTGAGCTATATAACAAGTATTCTTGCGGGGAACAAAAAAGAATAAGAAAATATATATGGTTAAGTTCTGTGTCCTTTTGAAATCATTCTTTGAGTACTTCCTTGTCTTCTGGAATAATGTATTGTTCCAGTCTTATCTTGTGCTTTGCTTGTCACAGTCCCGGAATTGGCTATTTTTTCCAAATGGCTCTGGTTTCTTGGAAGATGGTATTTAGAAGTTAAGATCTGGCCCCTAGATGTGCTCATGGTTATTGGGATATCATTGCTCCTTGATCTTCCCTATGGGCGAAGCTAGAAATACACACAAACACGCGCGCGCGCACACACACACACACACCCCTACCTCTATATTTATTTCTATTTCTATTTCTCCTTAAAAATTACATAGGTAGGTAGGTAGGTAGGTAGGTACATAGATAGATAGATAGATAGATAGATAGATAGATAGATAGATAGATAAAGAGAGAGAGAGAATACACCATGCCAACTGATACCTCCAAATGCAATACAACAGCATGAAGTTTATTTTCATTTTGTCCCTTTCTGCATTTGCAACTCCTTACTCTAACAGTGAGAAAGCCAGCCCCCATTACCCTTCATATTTTGTTATTTCATAAGCACTTTATATATACCCATCTCTCATCTCTGATACCATTCCTCCTGTACACAAACTCCTTCTTCGACCTACTTGGGTTCCAACATTCCACAGAATATATCTCCACCACTACCATATAAGTTCCAATATTTCATGTCAGAATAGACCCTTCTAAATAGACTTCTTCCACTCTGACTCCCCCCTGGGTACCCCAGCCCACTGCACAGATGTGGCTCCTCTGGTTGGGTTTCAAAACCTCATGTCAGGCTGCCCTTCCATATATATTTACACTCTACTCCCCCTGCTTGAGTTCTAACACACTGCAGTGGATCACTCCCATTTATAGGTTCTCCCCCACAGCTTCGCTTGAGTTCTGACACCCACACAAGGCTGCCCCTCCACATGGATGCGGTCCTTATTTTGGTTGGTCTCTGACAGCACAGGTCAGCCCTCCCAAATGAATCCCTTCCTATTTGGGGAGATATTTCATCAGGGCAATGTGATGCCCTGAGTCACTGCAGTTCCCTCCCTATTCCAGTGTAGAGACCAGTCTTGTTCTGCCCTTTCAAATGGCTTCAGGACTGATTGTTTAGGAAGGGAAGAAAAAGAAGAGGAAATTGGATAGAGGAAACATTGCTGCCTTCCTAGGTAATGTACCTTAAAACAAATTCTTGACTTTATTCCTACTACCATTTAAGTTTTCTATTGACAACTCTAAGGATTTCTGATATATAAATTAATTTATCCTATAAGCAGTCATACTCTTAAAGACCAGTCAACATTTTCTCAAGTCTTTGTATTCTAAGAAATTAAAATCTATAATCATCAAATTAATAAAGGTAATTACTTTTTAATGATCATAATTATAGGTATGTAATCAATGACAAAGAAAGCCATTTTTCCTTCCAGGGAGGGAAAATATCATACTACTCAAGAGTGTGAGCTCTGGAGCTAGAATATTAGATTTAAACCCAGCTCTGAGGCCTCTAGGAAGTTCCTTAACTTTTTTGTGCCTCAGTTTTCCCATCTGTAGAGGACAAAAATGGTACAGAAGTCATGAGGACTATGCCAGATAATACACAAAAATTTCTTACAAGAGCATCTGACATAAAAAAAATATCATTAAAATACTACTTATTAATGTTACTATGAGGGTACTCCCAAATACTTGAAAATGTGCTCACAGACTCTGATCCTCAGACCCTGATTTGAAAAACAAGATATTAAAATGTAGACTCTGGGGCCACCTGGGTGGCTCAGTTAAGCGTCCAGTTCTTGATTTGGGCTCAGGTCATGATCTCACAGTTCATAAGATCAAGCCCTGCATTGGACTCTGTGCTAACAGTGCGGAACCTGCTTGGGATTCTCTCCCTCTCTCTCTGTCCCTCCTTTGCTCAGGCACTTGAACGTACTTTCTCTCTCAATAAATAAACAAACATTAAAAGAAATGTAGACTCTGACACTTAGTTAATCGCTTGGCACTTATGTCATGATAAATCAGTGAGCACAAAGATAGGCACTAAAATTGTATGAATGGATTTAAGACTATATATTTACCTCTTCCTTAAAGATTGTGTTTGAAATAAAAACATGAAATATTTAAATTCTCTTAGAGAACTTGTAAATCTCCTATTATATGTTGGTGATCTCTAGTGTGAGAATAACTTCTTAAAACATAATAATATATTTTCATTCTCTCTACAACTTGAGGTAGATTAAAAAGATTAAATAGCCCTCTAAGAATTTTAGTTTAGTTTAAATAGACAGGCTTTCTTTCAATTATTCTAAATAAGAATCACCTAGAAAAAAAAAAAGGAAAGAAAAGAGAAGAAAGTTTATGTGTGATGGAATTCATGCTAATCAACTGCAGAACACGAGAAAAGTATGATACAGTTAATTGAGCTGATCCTAGATCAACTCCAGTTTTCAACCCATGTTCTCTTACAAGCGAGGTCATTACGCTTTCAAAAGCACTTATCCACATCTTCACAAACTAATTAAAGAAAAACTTCATTTAAAAATAATTTCACCAGAGTCACGTGTAGAGTGCTCTGTATGACTACTACCTTACGTATTTAGATTCATTCTGCTCTCTGACTCTATTATTTTCTCAAGATTTAAAACGTATTTAGAGGACAAGTTTCTCACATTTTCTAAACTCAGTGCAAAAGTTTGTGTGGAAGAGTGAAGATGAAATATCCCGCTCTAAAAATGGGCTGGCACCTCCTTGGTCATAGTCAGATAATGTCATTGTCAAACCTTGACTCAGGCTAGGCTCTGCTGTGGCTCATGGAAAAGGAGCCTTAATTGTCCAGAAACAGAAAGGAAAGACTGTATTGTTCATTCTCATGCTTCAATATGCATGCGCTTCTTTAGTAATCAAGGTCATTTCTTAGCACTTATTTCAGAGAAAATTCTAGTTGTCTGCGGATTGAAGGTGTCCCACTTTATAAAAGAAGTTATTTTAAGAACTTTTACCCTATTTACATGCTGCTTGGGAGTACAGTGGATATAAAATAACCGCCTTTGTCCTTAAGTGAAAACCTTTCAAAAGCAGCAGGAAGATTTAATACAGCTATGGTGTGTGTACTCTTGAAACTTGTACATTATGTGGCTCACTTCCCCCCAGACAGAAAGCTGGAAGGGGAATCCCCAGGCAGACAGTCTTCACTCAAGACAAGAGGATAGAAGGACTAAAAGTCATATGAAGTCCAAAGAACAGGAAATCTCAGCCAAACACATCAGGAGGAGAGTTAAGAAAGAAAGACAAGGCAGGGAGATCCAAGTTCACAATGAGGAAAATGATGCTGAAGCAAAGCAGATGGGGATAGAAACAGGAGGGTAAGAAAAGAGTGGTGGGATTGCACATTAATTGCTTAGAGCACAAGTTTTTCAAGCCCTTTCCTATAGTCAAACTCTTCTGTAAACAAAATTCCTTTTCCAAGATTGTAAACTTAAGGCCAAGGAAAGTTTGAAGTCAGTCTTTACCCGGTGACTAAAGTTCTGAAACATAAAAGTTTAACAGCTGTCATAAACCATGTTTCCCACTAAAAGAAACCAGTTTGCACTGAGTGTGTATGAAGCCAACATGCTGAGAGATGGAGGTAGTGAATTCTTTTGAGGCCCACAGTGAATCTTGCCCTTTCCTTGGCCTCATTCGTTCTCCCTTTGTTGGTATTCCTGAGCCAACATGTTGTTTTTTGTTTTGTTTTGTTTTTGTTTTTTTTTTTGTTGTTGTTATTGTTGTTGTTTTTGCCTAAGCTAGATTGCATTGTAACTAAGAATCCTGACAAGTACACTCAGGTGATACAAATGTTTGGCAGAAAGTACTTTACTGTGTGCAGAACCCTTCAGCATCTCCACAGAGCACCAAAGTTCTCCAGATCAGAAACTGAAAGTCACTGCCCCAAGTAATACCTATTATTTGAGACTTGTCTTTCTGGACAGAAATAGGTATAATGTATGACTAGGGTCAAGGATGAACCCACACTACTTCATTCATTCATTCAACACATATTTATTGGATTCCTGTTATGTGCTAGGCACTGTGTACTAAGCATCTGGTCCACAATGGTGGACATGCTCCCTGCTTTCTTGGTACTTACTAATGGCCTGGTGTGCTCATGGGCAGTGAATTACAGAAGACAAGGCTCTCTCTGCTATTGATGGTGGTTACTCTTTCATAATAATGCAACAAAAATATTAGTATTCAAATGAATATTCGATATTTATCATGAACATTTAATGAAAAGATCAATATTATTTGCGAAATGCCTATATTACCAGTCCTAAGACATAGTAGCTCAGCTTATAACTACCATCAAATCTCACAGAACATTTAATCAAAGTGACATAGATGAATTAAACATTTGCCACAAAGTAATGAGGCTTTATTTTATACTACTAGTTATTGAAATTGTTTTTGTTCCTTTCTAATATTGAGAAAATCTTTCTTTACTCCAGAAAACATAAGTTAATTGCTAGCCCATATTGCTTTCCTTAGCACTTAATATTATTACTTAAGAATAGAAATGATTAAAGGATCCCCCTATTACAAACCAAGATCTTCTAAGGGTAACTAATCTTTAAATAGTAAAACAATTAAGTCCTAAGGTGAGATTTTTGGTGTAGAATCATGACATCAATTTGAAAAGTTTTTGCCACTATATTGAAGGACAAGGCTGGGCTTGCCAGGTTATGCAAGTATAGTTGTAATCATTTATCAGAAAATACTTTGGGGACTATGACCACACTAGAGACAAATAAAACCACTCAGGAATGCAGGTGACTGTTTCAAAGTTCCACAAAGTTTCCACAGTCACAGAGGCACAAGTGGAAGGTATGAGAGGATAAGACTTGGATGAGAACTTGTGCAATGGGGTGCACTTCTAAGGTAAAATCACAAGGAGAATCATCCCAAATTCTTTCCTTTCACTGGCAGTCTCTCTTTTCCCAGGAAGCGATGACCTCACCAGACATAATCCCATTGCAGGGTCAAAATTTCGCTGATGTACTCAGACATAAATCTACTTCCTGCATCTGAGTCATCTGATTTTTTCATCTTGGTTTCTCACCTCTAGTGTAAGGTTGCACCAGTACCAGTTTAAAATAGAAGAAATGATTGAGGTCTCTTTGCAAGGCATTCACCGTCCTGTACTGATTCTTCCACTGATTTATTCCCTCACTCAACATTTACTGAGTGTATACCATGTTCTGGTCACTGTAATAGATGCTAGGGCCACAAAGATGGGAAGACACAGGCTGTATCCTCTAACAGCTCTGAGATATGGTCTCTAAACTCATGCTAGTGCTAAGTTTTTCTAATCCATACTCTTAATAAAATTGTTATGTTCTGTCAATAATGGATATTTACCATTTGCAAATTCTTACAATTATGATAGGCGATTACTATTATTGTACTCCTTTCATCTAATATCTCAGGGCAAAATAAACCCTTAGGATAATGTTCCCAGATAGCAATCGTTGATGTAAATCTATAATTTAAATGATCTTAATAATTTAAGTCTTCTTGAAAATACGGGAGGTGCAGGGTGCTTGGGTGGCTCAGTCAGGTAAGCATCCAATTCTAGATTTTGGCTCAGGTCATGATCTTACAGTCCTTGGGTTTCAGCCCCATGTCGGGCTCTGCACTGACAGCAGAGACCCTGCTTAGGATTCTCTTTCTCCCCCTCTCTCTGCCCCTCCCCTATTCACTCTCTTTCTGTCAAAAATGAATAAACGTTAAAAAAAATACAATCAGGTTGGTACCGTTATTGTTTTTACCTATAATGCGTTTGCTGGCAGGGCCACTGCATATTACTGCATACCACAGGCCATCCTACTCCTTAGGAAGTCCTCACAGAGGTACAGAGGAGTCAGCGCTGATATTTTCTTGTCATTTGTTGTACCTACATTATAAATATCATTAGGAATCCAAGGATTTTGTAGGAATGTGTTTAAGGCATTTGTCCATTAAAAAGGTTAGGTTTGAAAAAAAATTTTTTTAATGTTTATTTCTGAGACAGAGAAAGAGCATGAGGTGGGGAGGGACACAGACAGAGGGGGACACAGAATCCAAAGCAGGCTTCAGGCTCTGAGCTGTCAGCACAGAGCCCAATGCAGGGCTCGAACACAGACCGCGAGATCATGACCTGAGCCGAAGACGGACACTCAACTGACTGAGCCACCCAGGTGCCCCAGTTTTGGTTTTTCAAAAAAGCTAGCATAATCTGTAAGCTCTCATAAAGCCACATGAAAGTAATTATAACATTTCTGAATATGTTGCATATGAGAAAATGAGTGACAGCACACTTGGTATAATGGGGGAACTGAGTGAGGGTGCCAGGATGTATCCATGCATTAAAGATAAGACAAGTTTACTTTATTTTCTTATGTTTGAAATAAATATGAAAGGAAGATCTAACATTGCCTTCCTGCGTCTTCCTGCACGGAGTCAACCTGCACTCCACCTGGAAGAACACCCGTCTGCATCGTGTGACAAAGATCCTGACATCCGAGGTACCAGAGCACGAAGGGCAGACAGCCTCATTTCGCTTGAGGTGGAAGGCCAAGGTGGAGAAAGGTAGGACTGGTGTCATGTAAGGTGAGCCTGAAAGAATATTAAGGTGGTTTCATCATGTATAGGGGGAGAGAAGGCCTTAGAAGACACAGCTATTAAAATCAAGGAGCACAAGAGCGGGACATGTTTGGAGGAGTACAGACAAGCAATTCTGTGTGGCTGCAGGTGAGGGGGCCAAGTGGGCAGCTTTATATATAGACAGAGAAATAACAGACGAGAAGAGGATTGGCAGAAATCTGCTGATGCCAAGAACACTGATGGCTTCAATTTAGAAAAGGGCAGCCAAAATTAAATAGATGAGCTGATGAGAGAGCAGATCACAGAGGTGGACAGGTTTTTAAAGAGAAATCATTGAGGAACATGTCATATTAAAAGACACAGCCATACAGCAGCTTTCTTGATAACTAAATAAATGGCTCTTATTTCCTTGAATATCACAGAGAGTAGGACCATAAAAGCCTTTCCTAGTACCAGATATCTGTGGGTTAGATAAATGGAATAATTACATAACAAATTTGATTTTAAAGGATGCCATGATCATTTTGCCTTTAATGGCCAAAGAGCTTTCTGAATTCTTAGCCCCCAATATTCCTCTTTGTAGCCTTGTTACTCTTCAAAATGTCTAAGGGACTCTGGGGACTGACCAGTGAGAGGTGTGTGGGTTCAAATAGCCAGGTGAGTCCTTGTCATTGAACTGTATCCTACTTACAATCACCATCTACCAGTTTTGCATTTATTTACAAAAAGCAAAGCTAACTATTCTACATTAATATATGCATACATTCAAATACTACTCTTATGTGAAATTATCATATTACATACCTTAAATATCTTACAATTTTATTTGTCAATTATGCTTCAACAAAGCTGGAAAAAAATACTACTCTTCTATTCCTGGAAAATGCAAACTTTTGCAGAAAGACAATATACTATAGTTAAGGCAAAGCAACAATTTACCACTAACAAATGACCAGGAATTTCAGTTGAGGATCCCAGGTAGCATCTGAACCACAATAAAAGAATAAAAATATTTCATTACTAGTTTCCCAAATGGAAGAAGGGAGAAGAAAATAGAACTATTCTGGGATTGCCAAAAAGCACAAAGAGGATTCATGTTGCAAGGAAGCATGAGCAAATTCTACAAGTGTTGGCACACTAACCACTAAGGGGATGTTTTGGGCAAAGCTGTCTAATAAATAACAGTCAGTCCTGAGGCTTAGCAGATGTCAGGGAACTCTTAGCATCAAGTCACCATGAATTCTTCCAACTCTTCTCACTCACTCTTGCTTGCAGGAAATAAGAGATCTGGGGAAACCCTACACTCCATAAGGCTCCAAGAAAGGGGAGGAAGAGAGAGAAAACCAACCAAAAAAGTCAGCTCTTTTGTTGCTTCCTTTCTTGTGCCCTATACCCCACCACGTCCCCTCTCATTAAAGTAATTCCAGATTTAGCTCATAAGCAGTAAAATTTGACCACCTTATTCTTACCACACATTGACAACTAAGAATTTTTTCACTTACTGCACTTCAATAACATAATTCTGTTGTTTGTTCTTCTTCTAAAAAGAGTTATCTTATTATAAAAAATTCAAACAATACATAAAGCGTCCATCATAATCCTATCCCTTGGAAAGAGCCATTTTGTGATTATTTCTTTGGCTTTGTTTTCTCCTTCATTATTCATTGGGTCTGTCCCTTCATCTGAACAACAAAAAAAACCCCAATTTTTAAAGATCATATTTTAATTTTAGAAGTATAAAAGATGTTCAAAATCTATTCAAAGCAAAAACACTGCATTAAAAATATTTTTTTTTTAGTTGAGCATAGTTGACACAGAGCGTTACATTAATTTCTGGTGTACAACCTAGTGATTCAACTTCTCTATATGTTAGGTTGTGCTCACCCTAAGTGTCAAAATGCTGCATCTTTGTAGCATAAATGTAATAGGATAAAAAGCACCAAGCAAAAATATGGTCCATCTATTTGAGGGAATAGCTCTAGGCAAAAAGTAAAGTAGGCAACAAACTTGTGTGTCTACTTTCCTGCTTCTGGGGCAACCAGAAGCATAGCCCTCACACTAGGGTCCTATCCCAAGTAACGCCACACAGTCCCTCCACCTGCACAGTGATCCATACATTAGAATGGTGCCTACTTCTCCCCTGCTGTCCTAGGAAAACCCCACATCTCAACTAGTTGTTTATTATCTCCTTCACTTCATGTTAACATGTCAACGAAAGAAAGGTTTGCTTAAGCAGGGACCTTCCCAGGAGTATGCTTGTTAACACAAAAGAATCTCTAAACGCTAGAATTTCAAGGTGCATGATAAAGTGAAATGGAAGAATTTCCTGTAGTGTGCAGAGATAATTTTGATTCGAGGAACCATCCCCCACTGAAACCGAAAATCAGATGAAAAGGCTGTCCCTGCATATTTGAGTTCCAACATAACGCGCATCTGGTTGGGATAGTACATTGTAAAGGCAGGCAAGCTGAGCAGCAAGAGGAAGGGCTTTGGAAGTAGGTACACGTGGATTCTCACCCACACTGCTGCTGGCTGGAGGAACGCTTGTGGCAAGACGTTTGTTGTTGCTGTTCTCGTTGAACTTTTCAGACCTCGTTTGTCACCTGTAAGCAGGGCTGCTTTGGAGATTAAAATGAATAAAAGAGCATGTATAAAGTGTTTGGCACACAGTAGGTACTTAAGAATAGGAGTTACCGCTCTTTGTTTTGTTTCTTTCAGTCTTTATACAATATAAAGACTGGGGTTTTCCCAGTCTTCTGTTAAGCGAAAGTTGATGGAATAGGCAAGGATGGTCCAACTACTGGCCAATGGGGAACAATACATCTCTTACTGTACTGTGTCATCATTCACTGAAATGGTTAGAATGTTGCGAAAATTTTCCCTTGGGGAAAGGTTACAAACCAGGCCAAATTTGGTCCCCAGACATAATTACTTGAGCCTTCACAGTGTTGTGTTTAGTTTTTTTTTTGTTTGAGTTAGTTGCCAGCACTTAATAATCAGGAAATATGACATAAAGTCTCTATTTCCATCTTTTTTAAAAAAAAATCATGTTTCAAAAGCTTATTCCCTAATGAAAACAAGTGCTTGAGTAAGGAGCAGCTAGCTTTTTTAGGGAGGACATACATTCTCCAGGAAGGCCCAGTCTTTGCCATGCCTTGCAGCCAACAAGGAGGAAGAATGTCAACAGCCATTTATCATCCAGCTTGCCCTGTTGGCCTTGCAAACTCTAGGCTCTCCACACTAATGTTCATTTCTGGCCTAGTTCCCAGGGCATCTGAGTTAGTGACCTCTGCCACGAGAGCTGATGGACATATTCCACGATGCACAGAAGTATATTCAGGTTCCGAAATCTGATAATCTGGGTTTGAATACCGATTCTCCAGATTGCTGGTTTGTGACCTCAGGCAAGTTACCTCCCAGAGCCTTAGTGTCTTCAACTTTGCAAGAGAAAGTATAACTGGCTCATCTCACAGAACTCTTGTGAGGTTTAAATAATGTAATACTTATCAAGAACTTTTCGTCACAAATGGCCGTAACAAGGGGCAAAACTGTTAACTACCACTGTGACAACAATGACAAGGATGACGATGGTGATGGCTACTACTTACTACTACTATCATGATTACTGCTAGTAGTACCACTACAATTAGTACTACTGTTTGTTGAGAAGGATAAACACACTTCTGGCTCTCTCCATTCACATTTCTTTTTTTTTTTATGTTTATTTATTTATTTTTGAGAGAAAGAGAGAGAGAGAGCATAAACGGGGGGTGGGGTGGAAACAGAAAGAGAAAAGACACAGAATCCAAAGCAGGCCCCAGGCTCTGAGCTGTCAGCACAGAGATCGACGCAGAGCTCGAACCCACGAACCCTGAGATCATGACCTGAGCCGAAGTCGGACGCTTAACCGACTGAGCCACCCAGACGCCCCTTCATTCACATTTCTGCTTTCTCAAACTGGAATCTGAAATTCACTTGGAAAGCCCTAGGGAACACGGAGCCTTTTGAAAGTGAGAAAGAGCAGTTTCTATCTGCACTGTGCATGATCGCAATGGAATTGGCTATGGGATGAAGTCAGAGAGCTTCTAATCTCAAAGGCAGTGAGACCACAGGCAAACCAGACTCATTAGCAAGCCCAGGTGAAAACAGCAAAAATCTGTTACAAAATCCCCGTGAGAAATATGTTTTAGATAAGCCAACCTGGCAGACAGAAGCAGAACAGGGAGAAAGTAGGACCTCTAAAGATTTTGGGGTAGAAAGTTTCAGAGAGGCAAGGGAAGTACCCAAATATTGGCACTGATGCAGGAAAGACAAGCTTCTGTCTCTGGGGATGAGGTATTGGAGCAGAGCAAGGGAGGAGAGGGCAAGAATGCAGTGAGACGAAGACAAGACTAGAAGAAAAGGGAGATCACATAGATAGTGCAAATCCCACCATGTGTGACGGCACACAATCTGAAATGACTGCTCCTTAGGGCTTCCACAAAGTGGAGAAAAACAACAAGGCTGTGCACCTAATGTACCTAACAGCCTCAAGGCGGGACTTCCATCATCAGCACAACAACTAACATCCATCTTGTACAAAGTACTTTCATGTTTATCATTTGATCCCAGGCTAACTATATGAAGTAATATCCTCTTATTTTACAGATGAATAGCGAAGAAGAGATTAAGTCAATTGCTTAAAGGCACAAAACGAGTAAATGGTGAAGATTGCTAGAGCTTAATTCTTCTGAAACCAATTACTTTGCACTGCTTACTGCATCGTCTTATGAAATTGCATTTTGATCACCATGTGGTTTCCAGGTCTGCTTTTTCTTTTATAATTTTCCTTATTTGCTTAAGGAAGTTTGTTTTACCGTTTGTTTGTTTTTTGTTTGTTTTAATGCAGATATACCTTGGTTGACTACAGAAAGGTCAAGAAAAAGATATGTCAAAGCCTGGGCCAACATAGCTAAAGAGATCAATTTCTCAGAGTGATTGGGTGGCTCAGTTGGTTAAGGGTCCAACTTTTGAGGTCATGATCTCATGGTGGTGAGATCGAGCCCTGCTTTAGGCTCTGCACTGGGTGTGGAGCCTGCTTAAGATTCCCTCTCTCCCTCTCCCTCTGCCCTCCCCTGCTTGCGTTCTTTCTAAAAAATAAAAAATAAAAATAAAGAGATAAATTTCTCTAGGGTGCCAGATATGGGGTCACCAAAAGTCCCAGCTATATAAATCAGAGTAACCCAATTTCCCTACCACCCAGCCCCAGACCAATGGAGTTGGAGATTACAATGTAGTAACATTTCCATACAGGATTTATAGTAACTTCACCCAAAATACCTTTATCCTCCCAATGGATAAGTTAATCTTATATTATTCTAGTGGGAATGAAGGATTATAGACAAAAAGAGACTTTAAAAAGTTGTAGGAAAATGTAACTCAAAGGAATATTCTCTGCCAGGATTTAGAACTTGCTTGTTTATATGGTGTAAGTTTGCCAAGGACTTTCCAGTTAATACTATGCTTTCAACAATGATTAGAAAGTAAAATGTACTATCTCAAACTGAAGTAATATTTTTTTTGCAGGTCATGTGATTTTGCTTTAAAAGATTTTTCCAGTGCTGAGAATAGAACATGTCTCTAAGGCCCCAGTCCAGTGAACTAAACAAAGTGATTACTTCACTTTTAAACGGTCTGTTTTAAAATGAGCAAATCTTAACACTTCATCAAGCTAAGAAAAGAAACAAAAGGAAAGAAATAGTCTCTTGGGCCAGGAAAAGCTGAGATAGGTTTGAAGATGCGGAAGCTGAAGTTACCTGTAAGGTTGCCAGACTAAACTGAATCAATTGATTCCATTTTTTTTAATCAAACAAAACTCACCACAAATCTATTGTCCATTTTTTCTGACCCAAAGTCTGCCTTTCAAAATTAGATGAAATGCCTATTGAATCCAATGATACACAATCGATTGGCAGATGTTGACATTTTGTAAGATAGGGATTTACAAATCCAGTGCGGAAGTTTGTAAGACTGGGCTTTCGAACAAGGTATGCGTGTGCGCACAGGCACACGTACACACACATTCACATGCCACGCATGCACACACCTTCTCTCCAGAAGGTACAGAATTGCTCATTTCAACCACTGAGGGAAAGCACCTGCAGCACATATAAACCATCTATTACATCACCCATTAAAGTGTATTTTTTTGGAGCCACTGACCTTTATGTGAACTAAACAATAAGCTGTTCACAAACCTGACAGAGAGCAGCTTTTCCAAAGTAAAACAGTGAACCACTGTCCCTAATGCACCCATCAAACTAAACAATTAAATGCCATCTAGCACAAAATTTAAAAAGCCATTGTAACAAAACATTGCCAAGATTATTGGTCCTGTCTCAAAAAAAAAAAAAAAATTGCTGTTTTTCTTTGGCATTTATTTAAACAAATAAAAATAAAAAGAACTAATTTATTTATCAGATGAATGTCCTGAATAAATTTAAATCCCAGCAACTCAAGCTGCCAAACTCACTTCGGCACTGGTGGCCACAGGCTGGTCCTAATAACACAGTCTTAATAACAAACGGTTATTGTGTGGATCCAACAGGCCTGAATTCAAGTCCTAGTTCTTTGGTTACTACTTGTATGGCCTTGGGTAAATTACTTAACCTCTTAGCTTCCATTGTTTTTTATAATCTAAGTATCATAATACTAGTCACCTATTGGAAGTTATACTATATGCAATTATAAATCAAATCATATATGAAGAGTTTAGCACAGTGCCTGGTGTAAAACAAATGCCCAAAAAGGTTAGCCATTATTACAACTGAGAAATCTCATAGAGAACCATATAATTTCTCATCCAATCCGAGACACTTTTGAGGTTGAAAGGGGGCTCTCTTAGCAATATGATGGCAGGGATGGAAAGTCAACGTAATCATTGTGTAGCACAGTCTGGTAGCATAGAATACTCTAGAACGGGAGCAAGGTTTTAATGATAAGCAACATGAAATATAAAATTGTATTAGTAAAGGAGAATGCCTAGCTACCTAGCAATGAGAAGGAAAGACTCAAATTAATTAAAGATTTCCAGTTTTGCGCAACAACGTGGTCGGAGCTAGAGACTATAAGGCTAAGTGAAATAAGTCAGTCAGAGAAAGAGAAACACCATATGATTTCACTCATATGTGGAATTTTTAAACCAAACAAACAAACAAAGGGAAAAAAGAGAGAGAGAAACCAAGAAACAGACTCTTTACAGAGAATAAATTGGGGGATGGGTGAAATAAGTGATGGGGATTAAGGCAAGTAAGTACCTGTCATGAAGAGCATCAGGTGATATATGGAAGTGTTGAATCACTGTACTGTATACCTGAAACTAACATAACACTGTATGTTAACAATACTGGGGTTAAAATGAAAAACTTAATAAAAAAATTAAAATGAAAATGTCCAGTTTTGTGATCAGCTGATGACATGACCATACCAGGGGCAACTGTCAGTATAAATTTTTTTTTCTGTATTCTAAATTTAAACAGGTCAAACTCTTTTGCAATATCACTGTATACAACACTTGGAAATTAAGAGTTTTTAACATTTGCAGGTTACTTATTAGGTCTATATATACCTTCCCATGTGGTGTCTTCAGCATAGCTTTTATGCTAAAAATTAAACTCATTTTTAAATGGTGGAAAAAAATAGCACAGCAATTATCCAAATAATCAAACCAGGAAGGCAGTAACCTGGACAGTGTGCCAAAATATTTCAATCACTAGAGAAGACCAGCTTCCTCTCTGACAGCCTTAAATCAAGCATTGGGCTTCTAGCAAATTAGCCAGTCCACTTGGAAGCTTCTAGGAGTGTAATCAATAAATGTTTACTTAAAATAACCTTGTTGATTTTGATAACTTTATGGAGATCTTGTGCATGTGTATGTAGATGATTTCATTAGTCTTCTTTGGCAAAGAAAAGGTAAGTTACCAACTGACAAATGAGTTAGTAGCAATATTAAGAGGGTATTATGGGAATTTGTATGGAACCACCAAAAGAATCTGAATAACCAAAGCAATTTTGAGAAAGAAAAACAAAGCTGGAGGCATCACAATCCCAGATTTCGTATATACTACAAAGCTGTACTAACCCAAACAGTATGACACTGGCACAAAAATTGATACATATATCAATGGAACAGAATTGAGAGCCCAGAAGTAAACCCATGCTCACATAGTCAATTAATTTATAACAAAGAGGCAATGGGGAAAAGAGAGGCTTTTCAACAAATGGTGTTAGGAAAAGTAGATAACAACTACATGCAAAAGAATAAAACTGGACCACTTTCTTACACCATGCACATAAATAAACTCAAAATGGAATAAAGACCTAAATGTGAGACCCAAGACCATACAACTCTTAGAAGAGAACACAGGCAGTAATTTCTTTCACATCAGCCTTAGCAACATTTTTCTAGATACGTCTCTCAAAGCAAGGGAAACAAAACCAAAAATAAACTATTGGGACTATCCCAAAATAAAAAGCTTTTGCACAGCAAAGAAACCATCAGCGATCTACTGAGTAGGAGAAGACATCTGCAAATAATATATACAAGAAGGGATTAATTGCCAAAATACATAGAGAACTTTTATAACTTAGCACCAAAAGAATGATAGGACTGTAAAAAATGGGCAGAGCATCTGAATAGACAGTTTTTCAAAGAAGACCTTCAGACAGCCAATAGACACATGAAAAGATGCTCAACATCACTCATTATCAGGGAAATACAAATCAAATCAAAAACCACAATGAGATATCACCTTACACCAGTTAGAATGGCTAATATCAAAATGACAAGAAATAACAAGTGTTGGTGAGGATGTGGAGAAAAAGGAACTCTCTTGTACTCATGGAAATGTAATTGGTACAGCTACTGTGGAAAATAGTATGAAGGTTTGTCAAAAAATTAAAAATAGAAATACTACATGATTCAGTAATTGTATTACTGGGTATTTACACAAAGGAAATGAAAACACTAATTCATAAAGATATATGCACCTCTATGTTTATTGTAGTATTATTTACAATAAACAATATATGGAAGCAACCCAAGTGTCTATCAATAGATGAATGGATAAAGCAGATAAAGTATATATATATTATACACACACACACACACACACACACACACACACACACACACACTGGAATATTGCTTGGCCATATAAAAGGATGAGATCTCGTCATTTGCAATGATATGGATGGACCTAGAGAGTATTATGCTAACTGAAATAAGTCAGACTGAGAAAAACAAATACCATATAATTTCACTTTTATGTGGAATCTAAAAAACAAAACAGGGATGCCTGACTGGTCCAGTTGGTAGAGCATTTGACTCTTGATCTCAGGGTTGTGAGTGTGAGCCCCATGTTGGGTATAGATATAATATAAGAAAAGAAAAGAAAATCTTTTAAAAACAAATAAGCAAACAAAAGGCAGAAACAGACCCATAAATACTTGATGGTTGCTGAGGGGGAGGATGGGCAAAATGGGTGAAGGGAAATGGGAGATAGAGGGTTCCAATTAGGGAATGAATATGTCATGGGAGTAAAAGGTACAGCATAGGGAATATAATCAGTGATTTTGTAAGTGTTCTATGGTGACAGATGGTAGCTATGCTTACGGTGAGGACAGCAAAACATACAGACGTGTCAAGTCACTATGGTGCACACTGAAACTAATGTAACATTGCATGTCAACTATACTTCAGTAAAAAAGAGAAAAACAAAAAAACATGTGAGGTGCTTTTCGAATTTAATAATTCTATATGACAAGTTAGTGTAAGATGTATCAGTATTTTAGGGGCACCTGGCTGGCTCAGTTGGTAGAGCATGTGACTCTTGATCTCAGGGTTGTAAGTTCAAACCCCATGTTGGGGGTAGAGTTTACTTAAAAAAATAAATAAAATTAAAAAATTTTTAAAGCTATATCAAAAAAATTTTGCATTTAAAAAATAGAAATATAAATATTTTGAGTAAGCAATGAATAATGTAATTTTCCTTCTTAGCAAAAATAAATATGTTTTTTAAAAATTGAAAAAAGGGGAATTATGGGGAGAATTTTTAAGTTTTGCCTGTTTTTGAAAGAACAGTAGAAAAGCAAGAATGCATATTTGTGTTTTCATTAAGAAATATAGAAAAGATTAAGAAGAAACTACTAAAAATGGTTGTGTACAAGGCAGGAGGAGCAGGGGAGGCAGGGATGGAATGATGGTAAGATTTCTCCTTGCATACATTCTGACATCATTTAATTTTTGACCCATGACAAATATTAAATATTTTAAGACTTAAAAGAATTTTAAAATTGCCTATTTTAATTTTAATTTTTTAAGTTCCATCAACGCAGAGCCCAATGCAGGGCTCAAATCCACAAACCATGACCCAAGCCGAAACCAAGAGTCAGATGCTCAACCTGAGCCACCCAGTTGCCCCCAAATTGCCTATTTTAAAAAATAAAGTCTGGGACACCTGGGTGGCTCAGTCGGTTAAGCATCTGACTTTGGTTTAGCTCAGGATCTCATAGCTTGTGGGTTTAAGCCCCACATCAGGCTCTGTGCTGACAGCTCAGAGCCCAGAGCCTTCTTTGGATTCTGTGTCTCCATCTCTCGCTGCCCCTTCCCCACTCATGCTCTGTCTGTCTCTCTCTCAAAAATAAATAAACATTATGGGGCATCTGGGTGGCTCAGTTGGTTAAATGTCTGACTTCGGCTCAGGTCATGATCTCACAGTTTGAGTTCAAACCCCACGTTGGGCTCTGTGCTGACAGTTCAGAGCATGAAACCTGCTTCAGATTGTCTCTCCCTCTCTCTCTGCCCCTTCTATGTTCCTGCTCTGTCTCTCTCTCTCTCTCTCTCAAAAATAAATAAGAACATTTTAAAAAATTTTTAAAAAGAAAATGTCTTATTCTATTCACATTTAAAATTTTTTAAAAAGTAGAAAGTCTGTTTTGTTTTTTTAAGTAAAAAGCTGAAAGAGACTGTCTTGAATCTACAATGAAACAGAATTTAAGCATAGAGGAAGAAAAGGTACCTCCCTACCTCTTACAACTATAAACTTTACTTATCATGATAGATGATGATTAGTAAATCTAAATGAAGAAAATGGGCCAGTCTTATAAGGACAATCCACAAACAGACAATGAAGACACAGACAGAATTCACATTTGATCAGATTATTACCCAGATTTTCAGTAAATTTGCAAAAGAAGATAGAGAAAACTGAAGAAAATATTGGAAATATGTGCAAAATAATTTAAACTTAATCATTTACATGAATAAATTGTGTTAGATGTTTAGTTAATTAGCAGTAAACATTAAATTAACAGTTCAGTAAGACTGAATCATGTTTTTGAAATTCTAGGGAAGTTAATGACTTCCTTATTTACATACTTCATATTTTGTTCTAGTAGACACAATAGGTAATTACATTTATTGGAGAGTATACTTTTGGATATTGCAATAGCTTAAAGTAAACCATATGGAAGAATGGCTAGGATTCATAAATATATGTTTATATGAGGCATGTAAGAATCTTGCATGTATGTGAATATATGTGTATGTGTGTATTTTATACATTTGTGTGAATGCGATGACTTCTGAAACTATTTCTACAATTATTTGTAAAAACCTAAAAATTATAACCAGTTTATGAAGGTGAGAGCAATCTGGCTGAAGCATCTGCCTCTTTTTTTGATTGTCAGGGGTTCTGTGGGATGTGGCTGACTGGACCAGCATTTACTTCCTCCTTGATTTCTCCATGTGATCTCCCCAAACCAGCCTGATCTGTGACCTTGTTACCCTGATCCACATTTCCCTGGATAGTTTGAGTTCTAGAAACAAATCACAATGTTGTGGAAGCTCTGGCTGAGACCTGAAATGTCTTTACACAGTTATGAAGGCTCTCCTTATCCTCTCTACTGCCTGAAGCCTAAAGAGAAATTCATTTCTCTGTAACAGGGCTGACACATATGATTGGGCAGTGAGTTAATGGCATAAGAGGTTCTGGCATTGAAAAGAAATGGGGCTAAAAGTCTTGACTATACTCTGCCTGCTAAGCCACATGCTGTGGTATGGGGTTGCATCTGCCTGTTTCTAATTCACACACAAGTGTCCTGTAGGCTAATGTGAGCCCTGAGTCATAATTTCACGTCCAGGTGAGAGACTGTCCCTTTTCTATTCTCTGACACTCCTGTCCTCACACTGAAGCGTATAACACTACAATGTACACTTTCAGGGAGTCCTTTTAAAGAACACTCGAGAACACAGCCAGGTAGGCAGATGACATTTCCAGTATAATCAATGAGCCCAGTTTTGTCTAGTTTAATACAAGTGTGCCTGGCTTCTTTCCTGAACTTCTCTGCTTTTCTCTGTCTCACTTCCGTCTCCTCCTTCCCCTCTCCTCTCTTCCCCACTCAACATTTCTCTCTCCCTCTCCCCTTCAACCTCATCCCTAAGACCTTGAAGAAAACAAGATTCTTTCTGCCTGAGTTTTTGATACAATGCTCAAATTTGGGTTGAAACAGTTCTCTCTGAAGCCATCTGCCACCCAAGCTGTTTGCATCCCTCAGTGAATTCTCATTTCTAGAACTAGGGAGGAATCAAGGGCCTAAGCTGCCAGCTTCTTCTGAATTCACCCCTTTGGCTCCAGGCTGCCCTGTTTTTCATTGCCGGTTTCTGGTTACCTTAGCTTCCCCCTCCCCAACCCCCCAGTCCCCAGGCATCTTCTTTTCAATCCTAGGGCCCATCAGGAATCACACGGTCTCAGGGTATGTGTCCCTCTATCATGCCACCAATTAACTGTCAACTGCTTGTTCTTTACCTAAATAGCATACCCCAAATCCACAGCTGTATCAAAATACATTTTTTTAAAGGACGTGGTAAGCAAAAGAAGTGCAATGACAATACATGTCCTATTTAACTGGAAAGAGAAATATATACAATCAGGATACCAATACCTATTAAATCTTTGGCTGCATGGCATCTTATAGACAAAAAAATTAAGGTTAAAGACCTCTAGATGTAGAGAAAAAATTGAGATAAAGTGGGTTCAACTAAAGAACAGACCTTAACTTGGTTCAGGGTTGGAGTCTATTTTACATGTCAGGGTTAGTAAAAACCTTGTAATTATATGCAGAATTTTTGTGTGTTAATTTTCCTGGGGAGAGATTACACAGATTTCATCAACTTCTCAGAGGGAATCTGTGACCCAAATAAGCTTAAAATATTGAAGGAGAGTCAGTGACTAAAATATCAAAAGAACCTCACTCTAAGTAATTGATGAAATTAACTAATACTTAGACTCTTTTAAGTGCAAATATTAAATTCTATGTGTAAATATTAAAGTGGTCTCATCATTGGTGGGAGTATATTATAGGCCCAGGTAAACTTTTCAAGTCCATTCAAATAATTTATACATTATCAAGAAAATGTGAAGGTAGTCTTTAAAGAAGCATTTCCTAAACTTCTGTGGTGATGGGGTACTTCTATTTGAAAAAGAAGTCTTAGGTCCCACCTCACAAATACTGAATCAGAATTTAGAGGGGAGAGGCCCAGGAATTATTTATCTTTATTTTTTAAGATTTTATTTTTTTAAGAGTAGTTCATAGCAAAATTAAAAGGTACTGAGATGTCTCATATACCCCCTCCCCCCCAAACATGCAAAAAAGCCAATTACCCCTCAAAATCCTGTGCTCTGCCTATTCATCTCTTCCCCCTGGAATTTTTTTTAAAGTGCCCCTGATGATTCTTACCAATAGGAAGCATTTTATGGAAATTTTCCAAAGCTGCTATTAATTAATGTCCTTGTTAATTACACAAAACCAAATGGACTGACAAAAAAAAAAAACCCTATAAACTTGTGCCCTAATTTTTAAAAAGTATCATCTATTAAAAGTTACATTACTTCTTTGTGAAATCTTGAATACAAATGATTAATAAATTATAAGTTTAAAACATTTTTACCTTCATAGCAATATAACAAGTATTAAAGTTAATCTTATAATTCATCTGTAACCAGATACAAAGGCTTTTCTACTCAATTTTTCCAAACCAGGTACTACAATACACTTACTGAAATATTTAGAGAGCTTTATGCATGTAAATCTAGGAATTTGATGAATTATCATGCCTAAAGTATTACGAAATTATTAAAGGAACCTCAGCATAAAAAGCAAAACGTTAAAAGAAGCAGCAGGGGGTCAAGTATTCTCTCTCAAACATATTATTTCATTAAACTAATAGTGTATTCACAAAAGGAATATTTTTCTCATGTATTACCAATCACCCCAGGGAGATTATTTATAATGGTCACTCTAATGGGCTAGCCCAGCTAGTTTATTCTACAGTGCCAACTTTAATAAAAACATACTGCGAGGAAATTTCTTTTTAACTTTAAGTATTTAATTTTAAAAATTAATGCAATCAATTCAATTCCACAAATATGTTATTAGTATCTACTACAAGCCTGGCTCTAGGCTAGCTACTGAGGATAAATTGATGAATCAGGCACAGTCCTACCCTCAAAAAGCTATCCTGTTCTAGATATATTTTTATTTTTCTTCTGCTTTTAAAAATTTTGGGTAAACTAAATCAGAGGTTGGCAAACTTTTTCTGTAAGAAGTCAGATAAGAAATATTTTGTGCTTTGTGGTCAAAATGGTATCTGTTGTAACTATCCAATTCCATTGAGTAGCATGAAAACAGCCAATATGTAATCTAAAAAGCATCATTCCAATAAAACTTTATTTACACAAACAGACTGACGGTCAGATTTGACCCTTGGGCTTCTGTTTGCCAATCACTAGACTAAATAGTTTGTGAATACTTATGTAATCTTCCAAATGCCTATTTAGCCTTTATCATGTCTGCCTTACTGAAAATGCATATGCCAGGAATAGTGAAAATCAGGTATACCAAGGAGACAGGTAATTAAAGAATTACAGAAAAAAATAGGCCAAGAGAAATCAAGGAAGTTGTTAAAGGAGGAAAGGCAGTTTCACCCAAATAGAAAATGATTCGGGGTGCCTGGGTGGCTAGGTAGGTTAAGCATAGGCTCTTGCATGTGGCTCAGGTCATGATCCCATGATTTGTGAGATGGAGTCCAGCATTGGGCTCTGTGCTGACAGCACAGAGCCTGCTTGGTATTCTCTCTCTCCCTCTCTCTCTCTCTCTCTGCCCCTCCCCTGCTCTTGTGCTCTCTACTCTCTCAAAAATAAGTAAACATTAAAAAATAAATAAATAGAAAATGATTCATCAGGAAAGGTAAAGATCATAGTGCAAGTATGAAAACTTTGAAAATATTTGTGCAATCACAGCAGTGATAATAGTATAATGCTACAGAATAATCCACTTCTATGCAAGACCACCTTTATAGCTCTAACTTGCTTTAAAATGTAAATGTGTTAAAGGATTGGGCATAAAATTTTAAAAATGTAATGCATAATCATTTTTAAATTCAAAATACAAGTAAGCACACAGAAAAAACTGTAGTATCTCCTCAGACACTACCAACCCGGAGATACTACTTTGCAACTGAATGATTTTCAAATGCGTCATAAGAGCTCACTCTTCAAAGGATCCTTCTGCAGCCTGAAGAATCAGTGCTTCACGTACTCATTCACTCCCTAAGTCCACATTTTAGATTGCTCAATCTGCTCAAGTGGCCATACTGCAGGGTTCAGCACCCAAGAGCCTATCACTGTAGGAATCGTGTGTGCCAGGCATTGTACGAGGAGCTTTCTAGAGATCACCTCGCTGAATCCTCCCTACAATCCAATAGTGGAAGAAGGCACTATTATTATGTCCAAGTTAGAAATGAGCAATCTGAGGCACAGAGAAGTAATTTACTCAAGGTCAAGTAGCTAACTAGTGGCACAACCACATTATGAACCTAGCAACTTTGTCTCCATCATCCATCTTTAGTCCTTCCCCTGAAGGAAGGTAAGTAGATACACACCCTATTGTGTAGCCCTGCCATCAGTACTCTGACATTAGTTGCTTTCACTGTGATAAACATAAATGTGAAAAGTATGAGGGTCTCTGTCACTCAGGAAGGAAGAATGGGGACAACGCCACAGTTGTCAGTAGTTTGGTAACTCCTGTTTATTGACTTTTAGTAATAAATTTGAGTCCATACTTTGGTTTCTGAGGGCCACAATTTATTTTTTATTTTTATTTTTAAATTTTAGTTCCAGTGTAGTTAACATACACTGTTATATTACAATATAGTGTACAATATAGTGATTCAATAATCTCATATATTACTCAGTGCTCAAGATAAGTGTACCCTTAATCCCCTTCACCTATTTCACCCATCCCCTCAGCCACTTCCCCTCTGGTAACTATCAGTTCTCTATACTTAAGAGTCTGTTTTCTGATTTGTCTCTTATTTTCTCTTTTGTTCATTTTGTCTTTTAAATTCCACATGAGTGAAATCATATGGTATTTGTCTTTCTCTGACTGGCTTATTTCACTTAGCTTTATACTTTACGGATCCATCCATGATGTTGCAAATGGCAAGATTTCATTCTTTTTTATTTTTTTTATGGCTAATATTCCACTGTATATATGCCACATCTTCTTTATCCATTCATCTATCGATGGACACTTGGGCTGCTTCCATAATTTGATTATTATAAATAATTCTGCAATAAACATAGGGGTACATGTATCTCTTCAAATTAGTATTTTCATATTCTTTGGGTAAATAGCCAGGAGCATGATTGCTTCTATTTTTAATATTTAGGGGAAACTCCATACTGTTCTCCACAGTGGCTGCACGAGTTTGCATTCTCTAAGGGCACAATTTAATCAGTTAGGTGCCAGAATAGTCCGTGGTCCTGAGCTTATGGGGGGGAACTGCATTCTTTACAATATGACAAGAGCAACACATGAGCCTAGTGTGATGTTCTTGGAAATGCAGTACTCAGTCTCCTTCCAGTGCACTGCTGCCAGGAGCAGAGCTGATAGACAGTCCCAGCTGTTGCCCCCCCTGGATCCTTGATAGTGTTCACAGCAAACCACATTTCCCCTGGGGCTGCTTGCAGCAAATAACTGAGCACGGCAGGGACACAAGTGCCAGTGGCTTTCTGCTGGACAAAAGATACCTCAAATTAGTAGCTTTTCCACAGGGATTCCTCATCAACCTGACTGACACTTTCCTGGAACTGTACTGATGTTTGAGACTTTTTACCCAATTCTTCCTTCCCTTTCTCCCTTCACAGATGTCAGACCTGTCTTGTGGTCTGTTGCTACTTATTCTGATCCCTCTCTTATATCCTCCACAGGCATTTTCCCATAAATTGCCTAAACCTATCTTGATGTCTATTTCTTAGAGGAGCTGAAATGATACTCATAAGCACAACAAATGTGCAACTTTTCAGAGGGTTAATAGAATCTCAAAGCCCACCCCCTTTCATGCTCTGTTTCTCTCTGTCTCAAAAATAAATAAACATTAAAAAAAATAAAATAAAAACATAAAAAAGGGGTGCCTGGGTGACTTAGTCGGTTAAGCATCCGACTTCCGCTCAGGTCATGATCTTGCAGTCCATGAGTTCGAGCCCCACGTTGGGCTCTGTGATGACAGCTCAGAGCCTGGAGCCTGTTTCAGATTCTGTGTCTCCCTCTCTCTCTGACCCTCCCCTGTTCATGCTCTGTCTCTATCTGTCTCAAAAATAAATAAACGTTAAAAAATAAAAATAAAAAAATAGAATCTCAAAGCCCATTTGTGTATTCCTTAGAATGTAAAAACACCAGATAAAAAACCTCTACAGATGGTACAATGAAAGTCAAATGAAAGATAGATACTAAGTCAACATTGGCATTATTCTGCTCTTAGTTAAAAAAATGTGGTCAATGATTGTGGCTACTGGGTGGCTTAGTCAGTTGAGCATCCAACACTTGATTTGGCTCAGGTTCATGGATTTGAGCCCTGCATCAGGCTCTGCACTGACAAAGCAGAGCCTGCTTGGGTCTCTCTCTCTCTCTCTCTCTCTGCCCCTCCCCTGCTCATGCTCACTGTCTGTCTGTCTCTCTCTCTCTCAAATAAATAAATAAGCTTAAATAAAATAAAATGAAGAGGTTGGCCTACATAATTTCTAAGGAACCTCTCAATTTAAAATATTATACTAATATATGTTTCAATTAATAAATTGTTCCAGGTAGATAAAGTTGATTTTAAGGCAAATATAATATCAATAATGTTATTTCAGAAGAAACTGATAGTAACTTCAGGTTTATTTGAAATCCTCTTTTCCCAGCATTATAAATCATGTTCTAGCAACACCTTCTTTCTGTTACTAGTACCTCTCGCGGTTGTTCCTACCTCTAGGTCTGTTGCATATGTTTGGAAAGTAGTTCTTACAGCTTTTCAAATGGCTGGCTCCTTCTCATAGTTCACACCTTGGCTCAAATGTCACTTCCCCCAAAAAGGCTTTATGTGACCATCCTATCCAAAATAAACCTCTCATAATTTCCTCAAGCCTCTTTATCAGAATTCCCTTATATGTCTTATTAGTTTTCACCACTTGTTTGATTGTCCATTTCTCCCCACTATAGTAGAATCTCTATGGGGAAAATATTTTGTCTGTCTTGTTTATCATTTTATCTCCTAGAATGATACCTAACATGTAAGAAGCTCTCAATAAATGTCACATGAACAAATGAGTTAGCAACTGAATAGATACACCCTAAGAGAAAACATACATTTTAACTTTTTAAAAGAATGAAAAGAGTTATAAAAATCATTTCTTGTTCAATTTTTTCCAGGGTCATATAGAAGCAGAATATAAACTTGGCTCTGTGTGTTGTTTTTCACAATTAGAGAAGATAATACCCTAAATGTGAGCCAGCAGTGGCATTAGTTTTAGCTTTCGGCTAGGTGTTTCTGCAGAAGGTCAATAGAATTATATGCTGATCAATATCAAGATCATGTTCTAACTAATTGAGCAAAAAGGCTTAAATTCCTGAGGTTTTAATATTTGGAAACAGCAAGCATCAAAATAATTCTATTGCTTTCCAAAGAATTGAAAATCACAATGCCTAACAATAAAGTCATGAAATAGCTCTATGAAAATTTAATCACTATAAAAAGGTTATATTAAGAATGAGTCATAGAAATTTAAAGAAAACATTTTTACAAGGTAATCCTTTAAATGAATTTGATATCATAAAGTACAAGGAACAGACATATCTGAAGTCAACTCTCAATTTTCCATGATATAATCAAGAATTGTCTCATGAAGAAGTAGCAGGGACAGTATAGGTTTTGGGGCTTTGCAAATCCTGGCCCTGGCACTTACAATGACTTTCAGTAATTCACTTATTTTTTTAATGTGTAAAATAGTACCAATAATGCATGTTGCATTATTAGTAATACTTGTTTTGAAGCTTCGTGATACTGAACATGGAATTAGGAATATACAAGACAATAAATGGTGGCTAAACTGGACAATGAAAATGTATTGGCAATCTAAGTCTCTGGTGCTCAAGAGTATGTGTGTGAGAGGGAGAGATGTCAGAACTACCTAATACTATTACAGGAGGATAGTGTTGCCTCCTTTATAAAATTTACACAATCTATACAGTTGAAAACTGAAATATTTTGGAAGTAGGCCTTTTCCCCGTAGAAGTACAAATGGCAAACAGCAACCAGGAGGTGAATCTTTCAACCATATTTTTAAAAAGAAAAAAATTACCCTCGTAATGAAAGTTTATGTGAAATTAAATTCTTCTATGCTATTATTTTCAATGAAATATGAACCTCATTTTTAGAGGCTATAAATAAATTGTCATTCAGAATATATGAAATGATGCATATTAGGCAATAACTCATAAAGTGGTCAACAATATTCATTTAGGATCTATCATGCTCATAATTCTATAAAAATAAGAAGGCAATCATTGACTCGTTCGTTCAACAAATATTTATGTAGTGCCTAATGCTAGAGACATGCTTATTTCCACTGGGGATAAAGTGGCAGTGACATAAGTAGTTTTATACAATTATACACAAAGTGCATGTTTAAAGGTTAAGGAAGGCTGTGTTGAAGAAGTGATAGGAGCTAAAATCTACAGATAAATCAGAATTAATCTGGAGAAGGAGATGATTCGAAGGTGAAAAAGGACATTCCAAAAAAGATAATTGCATTTGCTGAGATCTTATGGCAAGAAGGAAGGTGAAATCTCCCAAGAACTGAAAAAAATCCAGTATGACTGGAAAATAGAATGAGGGGTCTTATGGTGACAGAAAAAGAGAGGTAGGCAGGGCCTCTTAGGCCTGGTTTAGGATTAGTTTATCTAAGACCAGTGAGAATCCATTGAGGAGATTTAAGGAAGCAGGTGACATGTGTAGACTGCGTTTTGGAAGATCACTCTAGCCTGAGATATTGGGTGAATGATTAGAGGGGATATACAGAAGTCAGTTAAGGGACTGTTACAATAGGTCAGGTGAGAGGCGATATTTGGCTTGTACTAATTCAGTGACAATGGTAAGAAATGGATGTAGTCAATAAAATTTAAGACAGCAAGATTTGCTGATGAAGAGAGTATACAGCTAGGAACAGTAGGGGAATAAGGGAGAGGAAGCTGTCCAAGCTCTCTCCCTAGTTTCTGACCAGCGCAACTGGAAAGGGTGGAGGTATAAGGCACTGAAGTATGAACCACTGGGAAGGTGAGAAGATCACAAGATAGACTGACCAAAAACCAGGAAGATACAAATTATCAATATCAGAAATGAAAGAAGGGCCATAACTACAGACAATATATACCTTGAAAGATAATAAGAGAATATATTATCAACAACTTTATGCCAAGAAATTCAACATATATGGAATGTACAAATTACTGAAGGATGTAAATTATGAAAGATTATTGAAGAATAGAAAACCTAAATAGCCTCATACCTATTAAATTAATTATATTTGTTATTGAAAAGAAAAAAAAAACAAAAAACCTTGAAGGACAAACTTCCAGAGCCAGATCATTCTACTGGTAAATTCTATTAATTTTTTAAGGAAAAAATAATGCCAATCCCAACCAAACTCCTTCCGACTTTAAAGAAGGAACACAGACCAAATCTTTTTTTTTTTTTTTAAATAATGTTTATTTATTTATTTTGAGAGAAAGAGAGAGAGAGCAAGCAGAGAAGGGGCAGAGAGAGAGAGAGAGAGAGAGAATCCCAAGCAGGCTCTGTGTAACACAGAACCTGACTGGGGCTCGAACTCAAAGAGGGTGAGATCAAGACCTGAGTCA
The DNA here is from genome assembly GCF_018350155.1 of Leopardus geoffroyi. Taxonomy (NCBI): domain Eukaryota; kingdom Metazoa; phylum Chordata; class Mammalia; order Carnivora; family Felidae; genus Leopardus; species Leopardus geoffroyi. Next base: position 148,252,748 of record NC_059328.1, read on the forward strand.
AGATCAAGAGTCAGACACTTAATTGACTGAGCCACCTAGGCGCCCTCGAAATCTTTTTAAAAAGTTGGTGTTACCCTAATACCAGAACCAAAAATGAAATTACAGGAAAACTAAAGACCAATGTTCCTCAGAACAAAAACAAAAAACCCCTCATAAACAGCATATTACATCCAAAAATATACATAAAGAATAGTAGACTTGGGAGTGCCTGGGTGGCTCAGTCGGTTGGGTGTCCATCTTCAGTTCAGGTCATGATCTCAAGGTCGGGAGTTCAAGCCCCACGTCCAGCTGTCAGAACAGAGCCTGGAGTCTGTTTCACATTCTGTGTCTCCCTTTCTCTGCCCCTCCCCTGCTCATGCTCGCTCTGTCTCTCTGTCTCTCTGTCTCTCTCTCTCTCTCTCTTAAAAATAATCAACATTTGGGGCGCCTGGGTGGCTCAGTCGGTTAAGCGTCCAACTTCGGTTCAGGTCACGATTTCACTGTCCGTGAGTTCGAGCCCCACGTCGGGCTCTGTGCTGACTGCTCAGAGCCTGAAGCCTGTTTCAGATTCTGTGTCTCCCTCTCTCTCTGACCCTCCCCCATTCATGCTCTGTCTCTGTCTCAAAAATAAATAAACGTTAAAAAAAAATTAAAAAAAAATAAACATTTAAAAAAATTAATAAATTAAAAAAAAGAATAGTAGACTTGACCCAGTGATGTTAATCCTAGGAATGTAGTGTTGGTTTAACATTTGAATATCAATTAAATTAGGGATATTAACAAAATAAAGCAGAAAAAAACATTTGATCATCTTAGGATGCAGATATATTTGACTAAATTTAACATCACCTCATAATTGAAACTTTCAACAAACTTTGATACAAAGGAACTTCTTTAGAGTGATAAAGGGCACTTGAAAAAAATTATAATTATAATCATATTGCAAGGTAAAAGAATGCTTTTCATTCTAAATTATAAATAAGGCAATGATGTATACTTTGACAACTCCTAGTCAGCATTGTTCTGGTCTTCACAAGCACACATAACAGAAGAAAATAAAATGCAGAGACTTTGGAAAGAGGAACTAATACTGTCTTTATTCAAAGACAGCATATTGTACCTATAGAAAATACCAAGTAATAAACAAACAAAACCTACTGAAATTAATATGTGAGTTTAGCAAAGTCATAGGATATAAGAACAATATACAATATTCAATTGTGTTTCTACATATTGGCAATGAACAGTTGAAAAATGAAATTAAAAATACCATTAAAATAGCATCAAAATGGGGCACCTGGGTGGTTCAGTCAGTCTGTCAGATTCCTGATTTCAGCTCAGGTCATGATCTCAAGGTCATGAGATAGAGCCAAGCCCCTCATCTGGCTCTGCACTGGGCATGGAGCCTGCTTAAGATTCTCTCTCTCCCTCTCCCTCTGACACTCCCCTCCCCTTCTCTCCCTCTCTATAAAAACAAAACAAAAACCCATAAAAACTTTGAAATTAGGAATATATAACAATGTACATTCAAGACCCCTACCTTAAGAGCTGGAAAATATTCCCAAGAGACATTAATGAAAATCCAAATAAAAGAGGAGATATACTACATTAATGGTTCAAACACTTGGTGATATTGTCAGTTCTCCCGATAGTAATATGAAATGTAATGCCATCTCAATAAACTTCCTAAGTTGGCTTCTTTAAAAAATAGAAATTGAAAGCTGATTTTAAATTTTTCCAGAAAAGCAAAAGACTCAGAACAGCCAAAATCATTTTGAAAAGGAAGAACACACTTGGAGAACTTAACTATCTCATCTTAAGACTTACTATAAAAGATACAAATATCAAGACATTGTGGTTTTGGTTTAAGGATAGACATATAGATCAACGAAACAGAAGAAAGTCTAGAAATCAACAAATATGGTGGGTTGATTTTTTAAATTGTGGTAAGATATATATAAACATAAAATTTACTATTTTTGAGTGTCATTAAGTACATTCCCATTGTTGTGTACTATTACCACCATCCATCTCCATAATTTTCTCACCTTCCCAAACTGTAACTCCATATTTATTCACTCACCCTTGCCCTCCCCTCTGGCCCCTAGAAATCACCATTCTACTTCCTGTCTCTATAAATTTGACTACTCCATATATATCCTCATATAAATGGGATCATACAATATTTGTCCTTTTGTGACTGGTTTATTTCACTTAACGTTAGGTCTTCAAGATTCATCCATGTAGCATGTGTCAGAATTTCCTTACTTTTCAAAGCTGAATAATATTCCATTATATGCATACACCACGTTTTGTTTATCCATTCATCCTTCCATGAACACTTGGGATGCTTCCACCTTTGGCCATTGTGAATAATGCTGCTGTTAACATGGGTATACAAAAAATCTGTTTGAGTCCCTGCTTTCACCTCTTTGGGGTATATACCTGCAAGTGGAATTGCCGGGTCATATGATAATTCTATGTTTAATTTTTTGAGAAATTGACTTTTCCATAGCAGCTGCACTATTTACTTTCCCACCAACAGTTCGCAACGGTTTTAGTTTCTCCACATCATTGCCAACACTTGTTATTTGGGGGGCTATTTTCATCTTTTTTAATAATGGCCATCCTAATGGATATAAAATGATAGCTCATTTTAGTTTTATATTCAGTTGATTTTGACAAATGTATGCCGATAAATTCAGTGAGGACAGGATGGTCTTTTTAACAAATGGTGCTGGATATCTACTGGAAAAAAATGAAAGTCAAGCCTTACTTTATACCATACATTAAAATTAATACAACAGGTAAAATTATAAAACTTCTAGAATAAAACTGACAATAAACCTTCATCACTTTGAATGTAGGCAATGAATTATCAGATAAGGCAGCACAGCCCAAACCATAAAAGAAAAAATTGATACAGTAGACTTAATAAAAATTAAAAATTTTGCTCTTCAAAACATACTATCCAGGAACTTAAATTACAAACAAAATACTAGGAGAAAATATCTGTGTTAGGTATATTTGACAAAGAACCTGTATCCAGAATATGTAAAAACATTATAGCTCAATAATAAGACAACCCAATTTAAAAAGGCAAATTATTTGAACAGTTGCTTCATAATAGAAGATACATACATGCCCAACAAACACATGAAAGGATGTTTAACATCTGTAGTCATCAGGGAAATGCAAATTTAAACCAAAATAAGATACCATGACACACATTAGAGTAGCTAAAATTTAAAACATTGACAGTACCAAGTGTTGACAAGAATATAAAGCAAATGGAACTTCATACATTACCGATGGACATATAAAATGGTATAGCTGCTTTGGAAAACGCTGGCAGTTTCTTAAACAGTTAAACATAAACTTACCATAAGGCCCACCAATTCCAAGAGAAATATAAATGTGTGCTTACACAAAGACTTGTACACAAATGTTCATAGCAGCTAACTCATAATAACCAAACACTGAAATTCAATGTCCATCAATGGGTAGATGAATAAACAAATTGTAGTATATACATATAATACAATACTACTCAGCAATAAAAAGGAATGAACTAATGATACACACAATATGGCTGAATTTCAAATCACTATGCTGAGTGAAAGAAGTCAGACACAAAAGAGAAACATGTTGTATTGCTTCCATTTAAACGAAATAAATCTAATGTGTAATGACAAAACCCAGATCAATTGTTGCCTGGCAAGGGGCAGTAAGGAAAATTTGTGAAATGAGAGAAATGATTGCATTGGTACTTATAAGGGTGATTGGTTTACCAATACCTATCAAACCATACTTTAAAAGAGGTATATTTTTGGGTTATCTGGGTGGCTCAGTTGGTTGAGCATCTGACTCTTGATTTACAGCTCAGGTCATGATCCCAGGGTTATGGGCTCAAGCTTCACGTTGGGCTCTGCACTGAGCATGGAGCCTGCTTGTGATTCTCTCTCTCTCCCTCTGCCCCTCTCCCCCACTTGCAGTCTCTCTCTAAAATAAAAAATGTTTTAAATAGGTACATTTTGTTTTATGTAAATTACACCTTAATAAAGTTGTTTTAAAAATACAACTCATCTCTGTCCTAATGTTCAATATTTAAAGAGAAGAGAAATATGAAACAGGAAAAAAAATAAAGATCTATCAGGAAATTAGATCATTCGGAACTTAGAAACTCAACTCTAAGTCTTTCATGTAATACACTGCATTAAGGCCAGACTCCAGAACCAGAACACCTGGGTTCAAACCCCAGCTCTGCCATTTAGTAGCTGAGTAATTTTGAACAAGTACAATAATTTATCTGTGCCATAATTTACTATAAAGTGAGGATAATAACAGTATACCTACTTCATATAGTTCTTATAGAGACTAAATGAAATTATATAAATGAAGTGCTTAGAACTGTGTCAGGCATACATAAATGCTATGTAAGTATTAGTTATTATGGTGCAAATAAAAATGACTACAAATCTACTTCAGGCTGCTCATTTCTGATGGATGTTCAGTAGTCTAGTAAAAAGTAAATGAATATGCTTAACAATGAGAATCATTTCCTATGTGCTATATTAGCAGATCATCCAAAGATCTCATGGAAGGAGAACTTGGAACAAAATCTGAAGTACTAATACAATCCTGATGTGAGTGGATTAGCATACAGCCCTAAATTTGGACAAATTAGGGCAACCTTAACATCTCTTACATGGGTCCTAATAAAAATGGGATTTTCATTTCTAGAGCTATCATTTGGCCAAATTAAACTGTGAAAAATCTAAATGTACAATACATAAGAAGCAAAATGAAGAGGGGTGCCTGGGTGGCTCAGTCAGTTAAGCATCCAACTTTGGCTCAGGTCATGATCTCACAGTTAGTGAGTTTGAGCCCCATGTTGGGCTCTGTGCTGACAGCTCGAGCCTAGATCCTGCTTCAGATTTTGTGTCTCCCTCTCTCTCTACCCTGCCCTCAATTGTGCTCTGTCTTTCTCTCAAAAAGTAAACATTAAAACAAAACAAACAAACAAACAAAAAAACACCCTAGAGGTACCTGGGTGGCTTAGTCGGTTAAGCGTCCAACTTCAGCTCAGGTCATGATCTCACAGTTCATGCGTTCCAGCCCCACATCCGGCTGTGCACTAACAGCTCAGAGCCTGGAGCCGCTTCAGATTCTGTGTCTCCCTCGCTCTCTGCCCCTCCCCCGCTCACACTCTGTCTCTGTCTCTCTCTCTTTCTCTCAAAAATAAACATTAAAAATGTTTTTTAATTAAAACAAAAACTCTAAAAAAAGAAGCAAAATGATGAGATTCTCAGAACTAATTATATTAACCGTTACATTTATAAGCTAAATATCACACCAAAAAATCCAAAATAAATCAGAAATATCTAATTAGAAGGGTACAGAATAAGCACAGAACTTAGTTACCTTATATATCCTGGAACATCTATTGACTTCTTTATTTTTTCTTATGTAATTGTAGCTTCTTTTTACTAGTAAGAGTGATAACAATATAAATTTTTATTATGGTAAAATATATATAAAATTTACCATTTAACCATTTTTATTAAATTTTAACCAGTTAATAAAATATAATCGACATACAACATTGTATTTGTTTTAGGTATACAGCATGATGGTTTGATATATGTATGTATTGTGAAATGATTACCACAATTAGTTTAGTTAACATCTGTTACCTCACATAGTTAGAAATGTTGTGCGTACGGATGATAACTTTCAAGATCTACTCTCTTAGCAACTTTCAAATATACAATACAGTATTTTAAACTTTAGTCACCATGTTGCACATTACATCCCCAGGACTGATTAATCTTATAACTGAAAGTTGCTATCTTTGGAGGCCCTCACCCATTTTGCCCTCTTCCCTTGCTTTTGGCAACCACCAATCTGATCTCTGTATCTGTGAATTCTAACCTTTTAGATTCCACATTTAAATGAGATCATACAGTTTTTATCTTTTCCTGTCTTATTTCACTCAGCATTAGTGCCTTCAACGTCCATCCATGTTGTCTCAAATGGCAGGATTTTCTTCTTTTTTATGGCTGAAAAATATTTTGGTGTGTGTGTGTGTGTGTGTGTGTGTGTGTGTGTGTGCAAGTGTATGACTTCTTTATCCATTCATCCCTTGATGGATGCTTAGGTTGTTTCCATATCTTGGCTATTATAAATACTGCTGCAATGAACTTGATGGCTCCTGATATCTTTTTGAGATAGTGATTTTATCTCTTTGAATAGATATCAAAATGTGGAATTGCTGGATCATATGGTAGCTCTATTTTTAACTTTTTGAGGAACCTCCATACTGCCTTCCATAATGGTTGCACCAATCTACATTCCCACCAACAGTACACATTTTTTCCACATTCTCACCAATGCTTATCTCTTGTCTTCACAACGATAGCCATTCTGAGAGTTGTGAGGTAATATCTCATTGTGGTCTTGATTTGCATTTCCCTGATGATTAGTGATGCTGAGCACATTTTCATGTACATGTTAGCCATTTGTATATCTTCTTTGGAAAAATGTCTGTTTAGTTCCTCTACTCATTTTTTAATCAGTTTTTGTTGTTGTTGTTGTTCCTGTGTTGTGTATCCTTTTCTACATGATCATGTAATACGTGAGTTTTTCTCTTATGCTAGTATTTTAAATAAAAATATGCTGAAGATGTTTTATTAAAAGGCATATTTTTGCCAAGTGACATCCTATGGCTTGGGAATTCTAATTTCTACTTTTGTTGATATATTTCTTTTTGAACTTCAAAAATAATGATTATGACCTGATAAAGTACATGTACTAATCCTTTCCTTCTTTCTTAGAAAACCATGAGGAAAAGTGAAATACTCATTGATTTATCCAGATTCAATATCTTCCATGTTCACATCAGGTATGTGCAGTATAATTTTCTAAACACTATAAATTTTCTCCTCTCACCCAAATCATCTCTTGTGCTTTTTTTTTTATATCACATATTTGTTACGCTAGCTCTACAGAACATCAGGTATAACAGACTCCTTAATCAAAATGGATAAGCCCCTCCCTATTTAAAAAGCTCACATAGTTAAATATTAAGGTGGAAAATATGTTTTGTACCCTATGATAATCTTGCTATTAGATCTGGCTGTCTTTTTCTTATTAAGAGAGTGGTTATATTTTTAAAATCTACTTTGATAGAGAATAGAAAAAGAGCTCCGTTACCAAAAAACAAGATTTGTTAAAGGTAGTATTGAAAATAAATAATTGGCTTTTGTTCATGAATGGCTAAATCTATTTTGTGGTTTAAAGAGCTAAGAACAGATTGCTTCCCTTAGATTGTTAGCAAAGAAATGTTTTCATCAATTAACATTCTTTGCTAAGAACAGTTTTTTCCAGTGCTATTTCTCAAATGGAGCATTACATAAATAGACCTGCCCAAAGGACAATTCTTGGGCTTTTTTCTTTAATGTTTCAGAGTATAACAATTATGGCATGCCAGTTGAAAATGCTGGCAGAAAACAAAACAAAACAAAATCACATTTCAAATAGATAATTTACTTGAAGGAAAAAGTTGCCATTGGTAGCCATTCCTGCAAATTAAATAAGAGACATCACCAATAAATTGTGTCAATCTTCCTCTTCATCATACTTTTGCCCAACATTTACATCCCAGTAGGATGAAAAGGGCAAGGAGTAGGAAATAAAGAATGTTGTTACAAAAAGCCCTGAACTGTAAAAACACACCATTCAATTCACCCAAAAATATTCCCCTGCCTCAGCTTTATCCTTTCCTCTTCTTGCTGTGCTAAAGTGTTTACCACTTAATGAGGGTCTATAGAGTAGGTGCAATAATTGTGAACATTTGTTGAGCAGTTTCTTACAAGCCAGGCACTATGCCAACAGCTTTATCTATTTTGATTGACTTAATTCTCAAAGCAACACTGTTGTTCCCATTTTTCAGAATGGGAAACTGTGGTAAAGATCATATAGTACTGAGTGGTAGAGACCAGATGCATACCTAGGCTTTAGAGTCCATACACCTGAGCTGTCTGTGCTACTCCCTGCCAGTGAAGGGAGATTAACTCATAGGCAGTGCTTTTCAACATGCATACAAGTAGACCTCTATCATCTTTTTTTCTTAGTAGAGACTTGCTCCCTAAGGGTAAAGATAAGTTTCTAGAAGGAGCGAAAAGAAGGCAAAATATAACTGGAGTTAAGGGGAGAGGCAGATTTTGAACCAAGAAAGAGAAAGAAGTATATTCAAAGACAGTTTATGAGAAAAAACAAATTGCAATGGCTACAGCAAAGTGATAAAAACACTTTTGGTAAATTTCCTTCAAGAAAATAAAGAAAACCAAGCCAAGATTTAGAATGAGATCATGCAGCATTTCACTTTATACACAAATTAACTTAAGCCCAGAGAAGATTTTAGTGTGACTGTTACATTCTACAGATCAGTAAACACAAGAGAGATTAAATGACTTGGCCAAGACAAGAAGAAGCAGGTAGCATAGGCAAGGATAAAACTCAGCCAGATCTCCTGACTTTGAGCTCAATCCTCTTCCACCAACTATATCAAACACACTTTGTCAGCTTTTAAAATATAGATGTGGTGGTCGACATGGTTTTGACTCAATTTCTGGACCATAAAAAATAATTACAGAGCATACATGTTGAAGATTAAATACAAATACCTTAACTTATCATCTCTTCACAAATAATATTGTAGAAGAGCAGTGTAGATAAAGTAGTCATTTATAAATGCAAGGAAGAGAATTCTTGGCATAAATGCATATTTTTTTACCTCTAATGTTAAAACATAACATATAAAAATCTATAAAAATCTTTAAATTGAAATTAGCTTTGGAAAAATGTTTTAATTGTTTTTTTAATCTGTTTTTAAAAGTTTGTTTGTTTGTTTGTTTGTTTAGAGAAAGCATGGGGGTGGGGGCAGAGAGAGAGAGAGTGAGAGAGGGAGAGAGAGAAACCCAAGTAGGCTCCACACTATCAGCATAGAGCCTGACATTGGGCTCAAACTCATGGAACCATGAGATCATGACCTGAGCCAAAACCAGGAGTTAGATGCTTAACTAACTGAGCCACCCAGGTGCCCTTATTTTAGCTTTGAAAAATTTAGCCACATGCATATATATGGCAAAGAGTGAAATGTCCAAATCATATAAATTTCTTCCTTACCAGAGAAATTGAAAAGGTTGGATGGAAAGAATCTTAGTTGAGAGTTATATAGCCAGTTTTAGTGTCGGTTTATAATCTCTAATGTTCTTTCCAGCTCTAAAATTCTATAATTCTAGAAAACTGATAATTGAAATAAACACTAGATGAACACATTATAATTTAAGTATATTTGACCATGAGATTATGATACATCTCCTAATATAAGCCTATGAGAAACTGTTTATAGTGGCTTCAAAAAAAAAGATTAAATTAATAAAATGCTGATGGTTGGTTTCTATGGTATGTCAGACTATGATAATTATTATTTTTTTACCTGTTGAGAACTAGAAGGGAGAAAGCAAAAAGGAAAGCTGAAGTAAAGTAGAAATGAGGAGACCTCTTCTTAGCTAAATTCTTAGATACCAAAAACCCCAATACTAATGGTCAGATATAGGCACAGTAGTATACTCATACTAAAAGTTCAGAAGTTTATGTATTTCATAAACTTATGTATTAAGTTTAAAAGTTAATGAGTAATGTTTGTGAGAATGGAGAAGTATGTTATATCTCATTTTCATTAATGTGGGGCAGTCAGTGGAAAAAAAAATGAGTTTTCCAAAGCCAAATGGTAAATCATTGAAAGCCTAGAATTTTGAAATCAGGTTTTCTACTGACCATAAAAATGAATTAATTCTGTGTGGATGGAATTTTTTCTCTTATCTCAAATTCTCTACTTTATGGCAATTTCCATGGCCTTCTTTCTAGTGTATTTTTGTTATATATGTCTCACTTTTACATCATTTGGCTATGTCAAAAGAATAAATTTCTCAATACAATTCAAGATTTCATTGACCTCTCTCAAGTTGGATCACAGTTATGATTATTGTCTCTGTTAAAAATGATGTTAAAAATTCAAATGTGACTTGTTAGAGGTAAATGATCTAACTGATCTTCAAGACAAAGAAAACACCAAAAAATTAGAATGTAGTCTTCCAAAGATTTATTCCTACCACCTGAGGTAGACAATAGAGAAAAACTTTTAAAAAAGCAACAGAAACAAACCAAAACAACAGGGAACGAAGGTACATTTTATCTAAATATATTCTATTAAAACTGAGGTCTTTTGGGGCACCTAGGTGGCTCAGTTGGTTAAACGTCTGCCTTTGGCTCAGGTCACAATCTCATGTTTGTAAGTTCAAGCCTCACATCAGGCTCTGGGCTGACAGCAGAGAGCCTGCTTCAGATCCTCTGTCCCCCTCTCTCTCTGCCCCTGCCTCACTCACTTTCTTTCTCTCTCTCTTATAAATAAATACATACATACGTACATGCCTAAACAATAAATTTTAAAAAATAAAATAAAAAAACTGAGGTCTCCCCTTCAAACATTATCAATCACATATCTCTATTATTAAACATTATTATAAGTTTTTTTAATGTAATACCATACTAACATTATATAAATTATAAAACACAAATATAAGAAAATACACAAGTACCAAAAAAGATGTATTGAAATATATAGTACTGATAATTTAAATAAATTTTAGTGAGAATTTTGTGATAAATGTTGCATTACCTTGAAAATCATGGTTTAATATCTGATAACAGAAGGATTCAAGTCTAAGATCATTTTATTCCCATGCTTGGCTATAAGGGCTATAAAAGCTAAAATAGATATCACAAAAAGATATGGAAGAAATACAAATTTGGCTTCATGTACTCAATTATAACACTCAAATTTCAACTCCATCTAATACTTATACTAAAGTTGTAGTTTAGGCTTTTTCTCTGACAATTTCTGACTTCTCTATCAATCAGTTCTCCCTAAAGTTTTTTTTTTCCTTTAATGTTTAAAACCTGGGGTCTCAATCCACTGAAATGCTGTTGGGAAGATTTTCTGTCACGTTAGAATATTGTTTCCGGGGCACCTGGGTGACTCAGTTGGTTAAGCGACCAACTTCAGCTCAGGTCATGATTTCGTGGTTCACGAGTTGGAGCCCTGCATCAGGTGCTGTGCTGACACCTCAGAGCCTGTAACCTGTTTCGGATTCTGTTTCTCCCTCTTTCTCTGCCTCTCCCCTACTCATGATCTCTCTCTCTCTCTCTCTCTCCTTCTCTTTCTCAAATAAATAAATAAACATTAAAACATTTTTAAAAAAGAGAATTGTTTCCAAATTTACTAAGTGATCATATATGAGAGTTTTAAGATGTGCCTATGTCATTTTTTAAAGTTTTTGCTTGCGATAGTTTTATTGAGACATAATTTATATTCCATGAATATATATCCATTACAAGCATGCAATGTGATTTTTAATAAATGTATAATTGTGCAACCATCACCATCATTCAGTTCTAGAATATTTCCATGACCTGAAAAAGTTATCTCATAGCCACTTGGATTCAATCTTCCGGTCCCAGCCCAAGGTAATCACTGATCTGCTTTTTGTTTCTATATTTTTTTTTCCTTTTTTGGAAATGTCATACAAATGGTATCATAAAACATGTAGCCTCTTGTGGATTTTTTCCTCTTGGCATAATATACTGTAGGTTTATCCATGTTGTAGCATGTATCCACAGTTATTTTTATTGTTGAATAGCATTCTATTGTACCACATTTTATTTAATCATTGTTGATTGACATTTTATTTCCAGTATTTTCCTATTATGAAAAATGCTAATATTATTGATGTAAACACCTTTGTGTGGACACATGTTTTACTTCTTGAGTAGAAATCTAGAAGTAGAATTGTTGAGTCATATGGTAAATTTATATTTGTATTTGAAAGAAACTGTCAAATGGTTTTCCAGAGTTGGGTATACTAACTCATAATTTATGATAGTTCCAGTTTTCCACATCTTTGTCATCACTCGGTATTATTAATAGGTTGGTGTTATTAATCTTTTGTCTTATACCCATTCTAGTGGTTGTACAGTTGTGTTGTGGTTTTAATGTCCATTTCCTTTATGATTAATCATGTTGAGTATCTTTTCGTGTGATGATTTGTATAACTTTTTGGTGAAATGTCTATCCAAATATTTTGCGCATTTTTAAATTGAGTTCCTTGCTTTCTTAGTTTTGATGTTTAGAAATTCTACATAAGTTCTAGATATAAGACCTTTATCAGATGATGATTAGAAAATATTCTTTCCTGGGATGCATTGCTGGCTCAGTCAAAAGGCATGCAACTCTTGTTCTCGGGATTGAAAATTTGAACCCTACATTGGGTATAGAGATTACTAAAAAGACAAACTTATAAGAAAAACAGGAAAGAAAAAAGAAAGTATTCTTTTCCACTTTATGGCATATCTTCTCATTTTCTTGTTGTTTTGAAAAACCAAAATTTTATTTAAAAAACCTTTATTTCTATTAAGTTCAATTTATCTATTTTTTCTTTTATGGATCATGATGTTGTATTATATCCAAGCAATCTGTGCCTAAAGCAAAGTCACAAAAATACTGTACTATGTTTCTTTCAGAAGTCTTATAATTTTAGTTCTTACATAATTAATAGTTCTTACAGAAGTCTTACTATTTTAGTTCTTAGGTCTATGATGTATAATGAGTTAATTTTTCTGTATGGCCTAAGAGTATAAGTTCATTATTTTGCACATGGATGTCCAATTATTCCAGTAGCATTTTTTAAGTTTATTTATTTATTTTGAAAGAGAAAAAGAGAGCATGAGCAGGGGAGGGGCAGAGAGACAGGTAGAGACAGAGAATCCCAAGCAGGATCTGCACTGTCAGTGCAGAGTTCGATACGGCACTCGAACTCACGAACTGGGAGATCATGACCTGAGACAAAGTCAAGAGCCCCAATGCTTAACTGACTGGGCCATCCAGGTGCCCCATCCCAGCAGCATTTCTTTTTTTTTTTTTATTTTTTTTTTATTTTTTATAATATATGAAATTTATTGTCAAATTGGTTTCCATAAAACACCCAGTGCTCATCCCAAAAGGTGCCCTCCTCAATACCCATCACCCACCCTCTCCTCCCTCCCACCCCCCATCAACCCTCAGTTTGTTCTCAGTTTTTAACAGTCTCTTATGCTTTGGCTCTCTCCCACTCTAACCTCTTTTTTTTTTTCTTTTTTTTCTTTTTTCCTCCCCCTCCCCCATGGGTTCCTGTTACGTTTCTCAGGATCCACATAAGAGTGAAACCATATGGTATCTGTCTTTCTCTGTATGGCTTATTTCACTTAGCATCACACTCTCCAGTTCCATCCACGTTGCTACAAAAGGCCATATTTCATTTTTTCTCATTGCCACATAGTATTCCATTGTGTATATAAACCACAATTTCTTTATCCATTCATCAGTTGATGGATGTTTAGGCTCTTTCCATAATTTGGCTATTGTTGAGAGTGCTGCTATGAACATTGGGGTACAAGTGCCCCTATGCATCAGTACTCCTGTATCCCTTGGATAAATTCCTAGCAGTGCTATTGCTGGGTCATAGGGTAGGTCTATTTTTAATTTTCTGAGGAACCTCCACACTGCTTTCCAGAGCGGCTGCACCAATTTGCATTCCCACCAACAGTGCAAGAGGGTTCCCTTTTCTCCACATCCTTGCCAGCATCTATAGTCTCCTGATTTGTTCATTTTGGCCACTCTGACTGGCGTGAGGTGATACCTGAGTGTGGTTTTGATTTGTACTTCCCTGATAAGGAGCGACATTGAGCATCTTGTCATGTGCCTGTTGGCCATCCGGATGTCTTCTTTAGAGAAGTGTCTATTCATGTTTTCTGCCCATTTCTTCACTGGGTTATTTGTTTTTCGGGTGTGGAGTTTGGTGAGCTCTTTATAGATTTTGGATACTAGCCCTTTGTCCGATATGTCATTTGCAAATATCTTTTCCCATTCCGTTGGTTGCCTTTTAGTTTTGTTGGTTGTTTCCTTTGCTGTGCAGAAGCTTTTTATCTTCATAAGGTCCCAGTAATTCACTTTTGCTTTTAATTCCCTTGCCTTTGGGGATGTGTTGAGTAAGAGATTGCTACGGCTGAGGTCAGAGAGGTCTTTTCCTGCTTTCTCCTCTAAGGTTTTGATGGTTTCCTGTCTCACATTCAGGTCCTTTATCCATTTTGAGTTTATTTTTGTGAATGGTGTGAGAAAGTGGTCTAGTTTCAACCTTCTGCATGTTGCTGTCCAGTTCTCCCAGCACCATTTGTTAAAGAGGCTGTCTTTTTTCCATTGGATGTTCTTTCCTGCTTTGTCAAAGATGAGTTGACCATACGTTTGTGGGTCTAGTTCTGGGGTTTCTATTCTATTCCATTGGTCCATGTGTCTGTTTTTGTGCCACCAGCAGCATTTCTTGAAGAGACACCCCAGTCCCCATTGAACTACCTTGGCATTTTTGCTGGACACCAATTGATCGTAAATGTAAGGTCTTACTTCTGTACCTTCAATTCTATTTCATTGATCTACATGGCTATTATTATGCCAATACTATATTCTATTATTGCAACTTTATAGTAAATCTTGAAATTGGATATTTTAATTCTTCCTATTCTGTTGCTGTTTTTGGTATTCTTGTTCCTATGTATATACATTTTAAGACTGGCTTATCAATTTCTACGTAAAGTATTTGCTGGGATTTTGGTAGGGATCACATTGAGTCGATAGGTCAGAGTTCTTATACTTTGTAAAAATGTATTCCTAAGTATCATGTTCTTTTCTGTGTTATGAATGGAACTGTTTTCTCAAGTTGTTTTCAAATTGCTAATTCCTATTTTATAAAAATATAACTGATTTTTATGTACTTATCTTGTATCTTGTGACTTTGTTAAATTCATTTACTACTTCTAGTATTACTTTTGTTGTATATTTTTCAGAATTTTCTATGTATAGGGTCACATCATTTGTAAGTAAAGACAGCTTTAAATTTCCCTTTCCAATTTACGACTTTATTTTTCTTTCCTTGTTACAATGGCTAAAACCTCCAGAACAGTGTCGAATAAAAAAAGATATGAGTAGATATCATTTCATTCTCAATCTTAAGAGAAAACATTCAGTCTTTTGTCACAAATGTGATGATAGCTGCAGGTTTTTCATAGATGCACTCTATCACATCAAGGAAGTGCCCTTCTATTGCTAGTTCGTTGGACATTTTTATCATGAATGGGTGTTGTATCTTGTCAGTTGCCTTAACTTCATCTATTTTCATCATTTTTTCTTATTTTTAAAAATATAGCCATTCTTGACTTGTGGTTTCTGGTAAGATAATAACAAGCAGATGCTATTGATTTATCCCCCTAGTCCAACCCCAGAGATGCACAGAAGTTGTAACCAGCTGTGTGGAAACCCGGTGATGAGAGTTAGCTGACCTGGTATGTAAAGAAACAGGGACACAGGAATGGGAAGGGCCAGGTGCCACGGTAGGAGAATAGGATATAAGGAAAGCGCTTGTGTATGATTTATGTCCTCTCCTCTACTGTTCTAATCGGCTTCTTGCCACCTTTCTGACAGAGACAGAGCTCTGGAGTTAAGAAAATAACGAAGTCATATTTTCACAAAATTTAGGGAAAATAACTTCAAATCCAGTACTTCATACAACATTTTGTTGTGGTGATCATTTGATGTCCTGGGGTTGGCACTGAGTCAAGAGCTACTTTACAAATGGAAATTGTTGACTTGCCAAGTGTCCTGCATCTATCTGTCTGACAGACTTCTGCTTTAGGCTTCACTCAAAGCTATATGGGTACCATTAGTAATTAGTATACTTCCAACATAGATCCATTTATGATCCATTTTTCCATCTATGATCTATTTATCCATCTATGATCATCCATTTATGATCACCAAATTTTTGACAGACTGTTTTTGCTTGATCTAGAATTCTTGACTGATAGGTTTTTCTTTCAGCCCTTTGAATCTATTCTTCCATTGTTCTCTGGCTTCTTTTGTTTCTGATGAGGAGTCAGCTGTTAATTTTACTGTGGGTTTCTCCTTGTACATAATAAATTGTTACTTCATTGTTACATAATGATCTTGTTGCTTCAAAATTTTCTTGTCTTTGTCTTTCAGCAATCTGATGATGATATATCTAGTTTTGATTCCTCTTATGTTTATTCTATTGAGGGTTTACTGAGTTTCATGGATCCATAGATTAAGTTTTTTATAAAATGTGGGTAATTTTAGGTTGCTGCTTCTTCAAATATTTTTATATATCCTTCTATCACTCCGTTATTTCTTTCTTTCTTAAGATTTATGTATTTATTTGGAGAGAGACAGAGAGAGTGTGTGCATATGCAAGCAAGTGGGAGAGGGGCAGAGAGTAAGGGAGAGAGAAAATACCAAGCAGGCTCAGCACTGTCAGTGCAGAGACTGATGCAGGGCTGGATCCCATGAACCATGAGATCATGATCTGAACCAAGATCAAGAGTAGGGTGCTTAACTGACCAAGTCCCCCAGGGTCCCCCATCCTTTCTTTCTTGTACTCCTAGTTGTCTCATAAGTTTCTGAGGCACTATTCATTTTTCTTCAAACTTTTTTTCCTTTCTATTCCTCAGATTGGGTAGTTTCCATTCCTTTTTTATTTTTTTTATTTTTAATTTTTAATGTTTATTCATTTTTTTAATGTTTATTTTTGAGAGAGAGAGACAGCATGAGTGGAGGAGGGGCAGAGAGAGAGGGAGACACAGAATCTGAAGCAGGCCCCAGGCTCCAAGCTGTCAACCCCATGCAGGGCTCAAACTCATGAGCAGTGAGGTCAAAGTCGGACGCTTAACCCACTGCACCACTCACACACCCCTCCATTCCTTTTCTATAGTTTCTTTTTCTTTATTGAGAGTCCCTATTTGTTGAGTTATTTTTCCTTTAAGTTTTTAAATGTATTTATAGTAGCTGTTTTGGATTAGTTGCCTACTAAATCCAACAAGTGGAACCACACAGCATGAACATTGGCTACCTATTTTTCTAAATTTGGATTATGCTTTCCTGTTTCTTTCTTTCTTTCTTTCTTTCTGCATGTCTCAAATATTTTTGTTGAAAATTGGATACTTTAGCTAAAATATTACAGTAATATTGGATCAAGCTTGGTTTTCCTTCTGAGAATTTTTTTTTTTAATTATTTGCTGGAAATTAGACTTTGGAATCTGTTTCCCTTGAGCTGTGGTGCCACTGATATCTCTAGTAAATTTTCCTACCTTATTTTTATTTTTTAGCCTGGTTTCTAAAAAATTATTATACATGTATAAAATGTATATAAATTCTATTATTTTCTTCCTCTACCAGTGGCATGGTAAATGATTCTACCTTGAAAAAGCAATCACATTGCTCATATTCTTGAAGTTCTTCTCTTGCTCCCAGTTTCACAGGAGGAGAACTAAGTGTTGAGGAATATAAGGCTTTGAGCTTGGGGAGTGGGAAGGAATAGACATCGCACTAAACAAAGCTCTTTTACCCAACTTAGGAAATATTTGGATCATTCATTTTTTATTTGTTGCTCTTCATAGTCCAACAAGATGGTCATAATATATGTTCTGTTGTCAAATATTTGCATAATATTGTCACGAAACCTTTTTATTATAAGAGACAGACTCACTAAAGGCAAACCAGGGAAAGAATGTGTGAGGGGTGACTCTAAGAAACAGAAAGCTCATGGAGTACTAAAAATTGAAGTGTGTTCTAGCCTTGTGAGGAGAATAGGATCCCAGAAAACACAAGGGCCAACACAGCAGTTCTCTCTGTATTTGTTCTCTTAATTTCAAATTTCTAAGAGAAGAATCTGATTGGCACTATTATAGGGTATGGTCAGTGGTCTGTAATAAACTGGTCACATTTGAATCAGGTCTCCCCCGGGCTGAACCATGGCCAGCTACTAGGTCATGAGGCTTGCAGGACTGCATACTTCAAGGGCTGTGGATATAGGTACTTAGAAACATGTCTATTACATTTACCAGATGTTTGATCCCTTTCTTATTTTATAAAGTTGTTAAATTCTCATGATTCCACTGTGTTCAAACAACAACAACAATAACAACAACAACAACAACAACAACAACAACAACAACAAAAGAATCAGAGCAACCTGGATGTTTCGGATGAAAAAAAAAATGTAGGTAGCCCTTATTTAATCTGCTTGACAAAGCTGAATTTCAACTGTTTTTCCCAATACACCAAATTTTATGGCCTTAACTCTGAATAGGATAAGTTCATGCCAAAGCATGTACAGCCAGTCCTTCTCACACTGCCCCCCCAACCCCACCTCACTGAGGGGTAGAGATAAGTCCTGACAGAGATAAGATCTAAGGCTTTTCTCTCTTGAGTGGCTACATGACAGAAACCTCTATGCTGCTCTGCCATACATTATCTCACTTTTCTACACTGAACCTCCAGTCCCATCTTTTTCTAAGTACCTCCCAACATTACCAACATTACTGATCCTACATTTTCATTGTTAGAAGTCAAATTCTTTCAAGGACTAAAAAAGGATTACTGAATGGTGGCTTTTCTTAGTGTGAGGGACACTTTAGTAGTCCAAAGCACTATGGAAGTTACAGTCATCACTCTTACTGTATCCTATCTTCTATGGGAGAAGGCTCACACAAATAACTACACCATGGGGTAGAGTGTATTAAGTGCCACTATAAAATACTAAGGCAGAAATCATCCTCTCCAGAGGTGGGTAAGGTGAGGAAATTTTCAGAAAAGGCTTTAGAGGTATTGGATTGGGCCTCTAAGGGCAGGGGAGGATTTGCATATTCAGAGAATGGTCTGGAGGTGGTATACAGTCAGTCAATGCTGAGCAGAACTATTATTTTTAGCAGCCATTCGCAGGACCAGTTTATTCCACTGCTCTCTTTCCCTCATTTGCCACCTGCCTCTGTTTTAACATTCCTTTTAAAAACAAACAAACAAAAAAGCAACTATCAATTAGTGTGTTTTTTGGAATTCTTATATTTACTGCTCCCACCTTCTCCGTAGGCATCCAAGAATAAGAAAGGAGAGTGTTTCCGCTCTTCCCCTTTCTTTGCTGCCTCTGCTATGATTTTTCAGGAATATTAATCATGGTGAGCTAATATGAAAATAAACATCAGAAAGGTACAAAGTTTTCATAATCATGATGGTTCTCGTTGACTTCTTTCTGAGATGGTAAGTGAAAATTCCCTTTGATTTGTTTACTTTGTTCTTGAAGGTGGTGCTCACCAAACCTTTTTAGTCTTTTGAACTTTGCCTTAGGTCCCACCATCAGCATGAGCAGAACCCTGCCCCCACCCCCAACCCCCAGCTTCCCACCTCTACTTCCCAGCAGTTAGACCCGCCAAAGTGGTGTGGCTAGCAGGTTAAATGCTTCCTCTTCTCAAGGTGTTCATTTGCATTTATATGGAACCTCAGAGTGGGAGACAATGGTCTCCACCCTCCACTGGAAATCTGGAAGTAAGGCACTGCAATTAGCAAGTAAAAGGCCCTTTTTGTAGGAGAGAACTTTACTGGCAAAATGGGTTATGATTTTGAGGAGAAAACGCACAATCTTCAGAATCTTTTTAGTTGTATTCAAGGGCCAGCATACTGGAAGTTAAAAAACAAAAGCCTTAATAAATTTCCTTCAGACTGTTTTTTGGTGAAAAGAAGGTGAGGAAAGGGTGGTAGGTTTGGAGGAAGGTGGTTTCACAAAGGGTCAGATATGCATAACATGTAAGGAAAACTTTTGGAGGAGAGAACATAGCATACGATGTAAGAGAGAAATTTACAATCAATGGAGCAAAATCCTGGGGAGAGAATATGGTCCATGTTCAGAAGCAGAAGTAGAGTAGGGGTTTAGCACAAAAGAGGGGCACCTGTTCTCAGCAGGACTGAAGTAAGTGATCAAGTGTAAAAACGGAGACTGAGTGTTAGGAAAGTTAAAATAGAGGAACTCCATGATGGATGTCTCAGCCATATATGAGGCAAGATCACTTAAAGAACTGGAAGAAGACAAAGTACAGTGGGGGGCTTGAGGAAAGCAGAAATAGGACAGGTTTGAGAGAAGTACCCTGGATAATCACCCTCCTCATTGAGGAAAGGAGTTTAGAGAATCAGTGAAGACCCAGCCAAGTCTGGAGAGCCTAGAACTCTTAGTGGAACACAGTGATTTTGTAAACTTGTCCAGCAATGCATGGTAGTACTTTCAACCAAGTATAAGAATTACAAAATAATAATAATAATAATAATAATAATAATAATTCTTAATAATAATGATAATGACATTTTAGGGGACCTTGTTCATGGTAGATTTTAGTAAGATTTTAATCATTACCAACATGGAATACACAATATCAAAATACTCATCACACTTGTGATCTGAGAAAAATACAAAAAGAAAAGATTATTGGAGTAAAAAAATTAATTCTTGTTGTCTTCTTTCTATGTTAGCCTAAGGCAAGAAAAAAGGAAATATTAATGTTATTTTTCCCATGTTCTTTTCATTCACTATTATTAAAAAAATGTTTTTAAACCAAATCATTGGCATCATCTTAGTACATTAAAAATGAGTCTTGGGGCACCTGGGTGGCTCTGTCCATTAAGCGTCCGGCTTTGGCTCAGGTTATGATTTCACGGTTTGTGGGTTCAGGCCGAGCATCAGGCTCTGTGCTGACAGCTCAGAGCCCAGAGCCTGCTTTGGATTCGGTGTCTCCCTCTCTGCCTGTCACCTGCTCATGCTCTGTCTCTCTCTCTCTCAAAAATAAACAAACATTAAAAAAAATTAATAAATAAAAATGAGTCTTATAAGAATTTGAATTTTACTTTTTTTCATTTTCCAAACACACACACACAAAAGCCAGAAATGAAAGGCATGATGAGCAAACTTCCAGGATGGCAAGGTTCTATGGTCCCTGCTGATTCCTTCCCAATTCTGGAAATATTTGGGGGGAACACTCACATGTTCAACTGTTCTATTCTGCACCAACCCTGCATAAGAGTATCAACGAAGTTTACATTTTACTACAAATTGTAAGAGGTGTTTTTCCAATCAAGATACCATATTAACAAGTCTTATCTATTTTTGCAATTTTCAACTATAGCAAGATAAAAACTAATAGCAAAGCATATTATTCAACTTAAAATTCACCACAGTAGTTAGATATATGTACCTTGCACACACATTAATCTCTCTCAACAAATATTTGTAATTTCCAAAATCCTAACTGCTTTTTCACAAAATATGGTCCCTCCAACTTAAGAGGCAGTAACATAATTATATTCTTACATCTTACTAACATGGCAAAATCACCAAAAGAAGGAACCTAAGAACATCAGTGGCTACGTGATAGAGCAGTATAATGCTTAAAACTCTAATGTCTTCATGAAGACCCACTTGAATAGCCAGCATTTAACTATGAAAGTTATTTACAAAAAACAATCAGTATTGACAAGCTAGCACAAAGTGACCAAATGAAAGCATAGAACCTGTTATTAAAGCTCAAGATTTTTCTGTGTACTGATTCCATAACTGAGTTCATTTCTTCATAAAATTTAGAGGTAAACTGGAAAATACCCAGAAAACTTCAATCAACTGCAATCTATTTCCTTTACTCTCTGAGATCATCGGAACGCATGAAGAACTGACTTTATCACCTGTTTTTCCCCACTGGGTAAACTGAGGGGAAAGAGCACGCACCTGCCACGCTCACAGTGTGGAATGTACACACAGGTGGGTCTTTAATAAATACCCTTCAATGGAGGGATTAGAGGCTTGCTTGGAAAAGCAGGGAACACATTTAAGTGGCGACTCGATGACATCCAACATATTATACGTCAGCCAGTTCCTTGCTAAAATATCATTCAAAGGAAATCTTTGAGTCTCCTTTAGGTTAGGCATTAAGTTTTTAAACCCAGAATTTTGAGGCAAGATCCGCCCCAGGGAAAGGGGAGTGGTTCGGAAAAACACGTAGAATTCAGGTGGATCAGTGACGTCAGGAAGAAGCAGCGAATTAAGGGATAGGGAGCAAACTCACCTGCAGTAGCAGAGGCTGCACACAGGTCAAAGGTCAAAGGTCAAGGCCTCAGGGAGTTCCCCCGACGCAGGAAAAGTGAAATGCCCACTCCTAGGTTCTCATGGATTCGTATAAGGGCTCAGCTGTTCCTGCCTTTGAGATGAGATGAGGGACAAACCCTGTCATGCACAGCTGGGGTTGACAGGAAGCCAAAGCGCAAGCTGCCTCAGGTGTCAGAGCCAGCACGCGGGAATCTCCCTGTATTTCTTCCCTACACCCCCTCCCGCTCCCCAAGCCTGAGACACCTCCAGCCTCACTCCCCACCTTCTTCAGGCCCTCTCGCTCTTAACAGCATCGGTCTCTATGGCGACCTGAAACCGCAGTTCGCATTGGCCCGTTCAATATGAGGGCCGGGCCAATAGGGAGGGCCAGCCTTCTCCTTCCGACCAATGGCGTTGGCGGGGAGCAGGTCCGGAGACGGCGGCGTGCTGACGTTCCCGGGAGCCCGGGGCTGGCTGGGCAGGCGGGCTGGCGGCTGGGCGGGCGGCGGCGGCGGCCTCTGGGCAGTAGAGGGGGCTCCGGGGCTGAGTCCGTGTCGACGCCGGCCGCGGAGGCGGCACCATGGGCACTGGGTAGAGGGGCAAGTTGGCCACCGCCGCCGCCCGGGGTGGTGGGAGAGCAGCTTCGGGGGAGGGGGCGGGTGGGGGAGGGAGGGGCGGGCAGCCGCTTGGCCGCCGCACTTTTTTAATTTTTTCGGGTGCCGCAGCGACGACCCCTCGGCGCAGATGTCCCTGATCCCCCGAGCGACGACGGGCGCTGCCTAACCTGGAAAGTAAGTGTGCGGGCTCGCGGGAGGGCGCGAAGACTCCTGCCCCCGAGACCCCCGGCCCTCGCCCCCTCGCGCCGGAGCCGGGACCTGCCTGTGAGGGACGCGTGGGGGACGGGCGCCTCCCTCCCGTTACTCCGTCCCCACCGCCTCGCGGCCGCCTCGGCTTTCCTGCCCCGCCTCGTGTTCCTGCCCGCACTCGCCTGCCTGCTCCCCTCCCCCCGGCAGGCGCACAAGTTTCACCCTCCATTTGCTTTTCCCGGCTATTACTCTCCTTCGGTCTCCCCTGCGCGCCGCGCACGACCCTCCCCGCGTTGGCTTGTTCGGATCCAGATCCCCCAGCCCCGAACTTGAGCGCCACGCCGAGCCCTCCCGGACGTCTGCCTCGAGGCTCACCCGCTCTTGCCCGCCTGGCACGCCGCCCCGCGCCCCCGACACCCTGGGGCGCCCGCCTTCCCCAGCCCTCGGGGCGGTCTGTCCGTCCCTCCAGCCCCAGATCCTGCGTCCTGGCCCCCTCCCCTTCCTCCCACGCCCCTGTTGCCTGCACAGTCTCGCGTTTGCCCCGCGAGTCCCGCGCTCCTGCGGGTCCTGCCCCCCCCCCCCCCTCCGTCCAGCGCGCCCCTCGCTCTTCGCGGCGTATCCTCACGCTCCACCCCTCCTGGTTCTCCAGCCTAGAGCTTCCTCCGCTGCCCTCCTGCGCCGCCGCTTCCACCTCACCCTGCCTGGAGTTAAAGCGGAGCTGCGGTACCCCCTCCCCCCCCCCAACCCCGGGCCGTTCTGGAGTCCCTGCCCACCGCTGGGGCTGCCTAGTCCTCTTTCCCCTACCCGGGAAACGAGGGGATGAGCGACGGGGCCGGAATTTGGCTGCGTGTTGGCTGAGTGCGACAAACTGAGAGCGCGGGCAGTGCAGGCGCCGCGGCGGCCGTGGCCGCTCGGGGCGCAGCAATAGGCAGGTGTGTGTGTGTGTATCGGGGGGGGGGGGGGGGGGGACGCGCGCCGCGGGCTCCTCGGCTGGCGACAGATTGTGCAGGAATGCGAGGAATGCACCAGGGGCATAGTCCACTCGGCCCGCCGCGGCTGCACTAGCGCCTTCCTGGCCCAGCTTTCGCCGCTCAGCCAGAGGTCACCGGAGCATCTTCAGAGCTGGTGAGCCTAGCTCCACTCCTCTCTTCCCCTTGCCTCTCTCCATGCGGCAGAGAGGGCGGCAGAGGGGAAGCGCGGCAGTTCTGTTGGGCTTCAGCTAGCATTTAGCCTGGGTTTTTGCTGCATTGGTCTCCAGGATCGTGAATTTGGGGTGGATGGCGGTGTAGCCAAGGTTATTGATCATTGCACAAGGTTCTTGGCAAGTTTGGTTTGCAAGATTTGAATAGTGCCTGTTTTTTACGAGGGTTTTCTGAAAACCTGCAGGAAAGGTGCCCAAGGTTCTTAGAGTAATGAGCTTGCAGCCAACGCATTTTAGCACTATCAAAAATGTCTGTTAATGCTCATGGATAGGGATGTACCGCGAGAGAACTTGAATGCATCACTTTGCTGTCACAAGAATTGCAATTTTTTCTCGTCATGCTGGGTTGTGTTTAGACCTCTTATAATACATAATGAATAGAAACAGAGAAGCAGTGTTTGGTCAGCGATGGGACAGATAGAACTGTCTGGTACAGTTAAATTCGGGGCGTGTCAGTTACCATTGGAAGTAACTGGGGACAACACAATCATGTATATTTCAAGATGTAATTTATTAGTTGAGGTCTCAGTTCTTTTTGTTACTGAGTTTGAAAAAATAAATGCAGCCCTCCAACTTTTAACTAATGGTA
This sequence comes from Leopardus geoffroyi, assembly GCF_018350155.1. Lineage (NCBI taxonomy): Eukaryota > Metazoa > Chordata > Mammalia > Carnivora > Felidae > Leopardus > Leopardus geoffroyi. The sequence continues at coordinate 148,277,444 of NC_059328.1, forward strand.
ATTATGTATAAAATCAATAATAATTAATATACTTTTTCGTCAAATTTTATTTTCTGTAATGCAGAAAAGCACATTTTCGACAGACGGTGTGTTTCTAGAATTGGGCTTAGATTATTATATTTTAAAAGGGAAAGTAGAAGACCGCTTCGCTTTTTGAATGCAGTGTGTTGCAATGGAAGTAACATCTTTTCTGGTACCTGTGAAATAGTTATGGAAATGGCAACATTACAATGAGAACAACCGATGTCCAAAATAAGGTTTCTGGATGTTGAAAAGCATACTATGTATGCCTTTATTTGACACAGTTTGCTTTGGAGGTTGAGTTTACTACAAGCCTCTCCACACTTCGTTATTTTTGTATCAGATTCAGGAAAATAATAAGTTGATTGTCTAGCTGTCTTCCAACACCTACTTTGTGTGAATCAAGTGCACTGAACAGTATGAGTACCTTTTAGTTAAGGACTCAACAGAAAGGAAAAATAGAAAAAAATGAAAAAACTTTGCACTGGGAAAGGTTGTGTGTTTTAACTGGTACATTGTTTTTTAGGTAGGTCCCTAATCTGTAGACCTTCTCATTTATAGATTTAACTCTAAATTGGAGTTAGTAACACTGTGTAGGATATTGGGAGGTGTTTATGGATGCTAACAGGAAATTTGTTATGTAACAATATCATATTACAGCAGAGTTTAACACATGCTTATTTGACTTGATGTGAAGATTAGAAAGTAAAAGTACATTCAGTTTCTCTGCTACCTTAGAAATTGAAATAACTCATTCAAGTATATAATGTATATACGTGATTGGCTGTGCAAATAGTTTTACCTGCTTCAGGTAAAGGTATGCTTTCAGTTGGAAATAGATTTTAGTTGTTACAGATACTTGAAGAGAAGTGGCTCTAAAACTAGTAATCATTCACAATCAAAAATAACATAAATTGTGTTTTGATGATAGTATATTCCCTTACCAACCCCCGCTATTATATAAGTAGAAGGTACTGCATTTCACATATTAGATGTTATACTGAAGATTCTAAATTGTGGAATTAAGTGTCCAGTTTTCTTAATTCTTAACCTATACTGGTTTTGAAGGGAGATAGGGGAGCAGGGTAGTGATGGGAAGCATAAGAGAAGGTAAGCAGAAAGTAGGAGCAGTTGGCGTTCATCCAGGAAAAAAAAAATATTACTGCTGCATTTACAGTCTGAATAAATCAATCTATTTCAGTGAGTAGTTCTGATATAATTTGACTTAAAGAAACTACTCCCTAACTCAGTTTAATAAAAACTTTAGCAATTGTATGACCTTGAGTAATTGAATTAAGTCTATATTAAGTCAGAATTGCAATTTCTTATTTCTATACAAATTGGGAAAGTAAATTTAATTTAAAACTTTTAAATTCACTTAATTAAAAAAAACAGTTATTGCCAATTTTAAAATTGAATTCTTTCCTTGTTGTTGGCCAAGGATTGATTTAAATAGAGAATTGTCCCATCACCAATCATTTGGGAAGTCCAGTCTCTCACCTGACTGCTTTGAAATTTTAAAGTATTTTGAGAATGCTCTGTAATCTGGTGGGGTTTCCCCCCCCCCATTTCAATCAAGGGGTAAATCTCTAATTTGCCTAATTTTAAAATAGAATCATAATAATGAAGTCATACATGCATTATTAACTGGAAGATAAAGTAGGAGTTATTCTAGGGTTATTCTGGGGCATAAACATTCATGGAATTGTATGTCACTTTGGAAAGCTGCCTTCATGCCTTCATTGTACTGGGAGATAATTACTTCTTCAATGTCTTAAATGGTTTTGTAGTGCCTTTCCTGCGCTGAAGGGGGAAGAAGAATCTGATACAGGACACCAGTGGACTGATCATGTTTAGAAAATTAGGTAACTATTTCATGCCCAAACTGTAACTACAAAGAGCTGCAGAGAGAGAGGAAGTAAAACTTTAAGATACCTGAATGTGAGACTTCATAAACTGCCAGTAAGTGATGATCTCAATCAGCAGATCAATTTGATGCCCAGCTGTAAGAAATAACAGGCTCCTTTTAGGATAAGGAGGTGAGGGCCTAAGTGACAAAGAGCAACAATTCATGTGCCTGCTGGTTTCAGTTGAGAAGTTGCACAACATTCATATGTTGTTCACATTATCACTTTAATAAATCAGTGGAATTATCTTCATCTTTTGGGGGCTTTGTTACCGTAACTAATTGGGGATATTACATGATGGTGCTTTTCAGTGAAACTTAGAATACTGCAGACAGTCCATTTGTCACTGGTCTAAGTATTTTCTTTTTCTAATTTAGATTTACTGTTATTTGGTATACTAATAAATGTTAGCTACATTGCTGATCATTTGATTATTCATAGTCTTGATGTTATAGTTTATTGTGACTAATACATAATGATTCACTGCAGATGATAAAATGCCATTAGAGATTGGATTGTAAAGTTTTAATACTATAAAATATATAAATTAAAATATGGAAGTGTCTGCATTATTTTAAGTCATGTCATTATGAAACATTTTTCATGAACTGTATAATGCCTGCTGATTCAGTAGATGCCAGTCCCTCTAGGTAGATATAATATCATATAGCCTTCATTAAGTCCAGAACTCAACAAACAAAGGGTGAGTAGGGAGGGGGTAAGTGAACCAATAACCCTCTTCAACTGCCAAGGCTTGTTTGCTTCTATCATTATTGTCTATGTTAAATATAAATTTAGTGAGTTGTAAATATCCAGAGAAGTTTATTCTGTTCTTCCTTAATCTGGATCCCCTCCCCTGCCCCCTTTCCCTGACGTCAAACACTACCACCCAATGCATCTGTCTGCTTGGAGAGGCAGACAAAGCCCCTTTTCAGGAGCCATTTAATATTGAAGCTGATGCTTAGTGTTCCAAGTTGAATTTAGAGTGGATGCAGGTTTTTGTCATCAAAATGGCATTATATATAAAAGGTAAAATGTGTCGTTGAAGAGGGGTCATCAGAGTACTCTGTAGGCTTTGGAGGCCTGGCCTGGAACTTGGAATACAGTTTTTCATAGATGCCACGGCTGACTTACACATAGGCTTTTAAAACACTGGGAAGTAGTGTCTGAAATTCTGGTTGTTTGTAAGCTCTCTCAAATTGCAGATGGGGAGGTGAAAAGCACCCTACTCCAGAAATTAGGATATCTACCACTAAACCTTATGGCCCTAATAAACCATTTAACATTTGGGTTATAGCTTCCTCCTTTTAAAAATGCAAGGTTTTGGGGGCACTTGGGTGGCTTAGTTAAGCATCTGACTTCAGCTCAGATCATGGTCTCAGGGTTCCTGAGTTCAAATCCCACCCCCTGCTTCAGACTCTGTGCTAACAGCTGAGCCTGGAGCCTGCTTTGCATTCTGTGTCTCCCTCTGTCTCTGCCCCTCCCCCACTTGTACTCTGTCTCTCTCTCTCTCAAAAATAAATAAAAACATTAAAAATGAATACAAATAAAAATGCAGGGTTTGAGGTGGCTGGGTAGCTCAGTGAGTTAAGTGTCTCTTATTTCAGCTTAGGCCGTGGTCTCACAGTCCACGGGTTCAAGGCTCACGTTGGGCTCTGTGCTGACAGTGCAGAGAACCTGCTTGGGATTCTCTCTGCCCCTACCCTGCTAGTGTACTCTCTCACGCGCTCTTTCTCTCAAAAATAAATAAACATCAAGTAAAAATGAAGGGTTTGGATTGCATTGCTTTGCTCAAGGTTTCCAAAGCCCTCCATGCTTTTGCTTTTTTTTTTTTTTTCTTTTTAAAGATAAGTTTCCTAAGCATTAGTTTATGTAATCAGTCTTCTTTCTCCTTCCCCAAATCATAGCAACAAAGGAGTTGGAGTTCTCTTTTGGGACTTTTGATTCTCCTTCATGGGCACCTTAAATTATTTTGTTTTTTTCTTTTGTAACAAGATCATTTTGGGAAGTGAGAGGAACGGATTAATGTATATAATGTTTTCACGGTCTTTGGCTGTCTACCCCTAACCCACCCCTCATCCAGGATTAACCATGGTAGTTTAGGTCGGAAAAGGTCCTTGGACTTTCACCTTGACACTGAGTGAATCCATAAAATGTATCAGTAAAGCCGTGAGGTGTCTGCTTAGAAGTCAGACTGCCATAGTTCAGTTCTATTTGCTAGGTGTGTGACGTGCTAAATTATAGAAATTCTATAGATCTCATTTTACTCATTTGTAAAACAATGATATAAGTATCCACCTCAAATGGTTGTGAGAAATAAATGAGTCAATGCATGTAAAGCCCTTAAAGCTCAGGGCCAGCTCTTAATACATTTAAACCCTTATTCTTGCATTGTTGTACTTAATGATACTTTCTGTAGCATCTACTATATATTGGGCAAATTATTAACTTGCTTTCTTTTATCTTAGTAAATACGATTATGAATCTAAATAAAATATTTCAGGGAAAATATAAACTATGAAAGAGAAATTATGAGTTTGATAGTTTGCAAGAGATTGTTCATAAGGAAAAGAATCCAGCAAAATCAAAGAAGGGCCTTTTTAAAATAGGGAAGTTATAACTTCTTGGGGTGCTTGGGTCGCTCAGTCGGTTAAGTGTCTGACTTTTGCTCAGGTCGTGATCTCGCTCGCGTTCGTGAGCTTGGGCTCCTTGTTGAGCTCTGTGCTGACAGCTTAGAGCTTGGAGTCTGCTTCGGATTCTGTGTCTCCCTCTCTCTGCCCCTTCCTCGCTCACACTTTATCTCTCACAAACAAACATTAAAAATATTAAAAAAAATAAAATAGGAGAGTTACAACTTCTTTAGTTAGGCAACATGTAAAGCCACGTAAAATACCACTAACCAACACATGTAGGAGGTTTGGTTGAATAATTCCTTAATAAACATGTTTGAAAGGTAAAGACGGATAGTATTATATTGCAGGGGCCAGAGTGGAAACGCTTGCAAAATGTAAAATATCTTTTAATTATGTATATAACTATTGCATTTGTAATTCTAATTAGTATCATTTTATACAATGTCTTTCCTAGTCTTTACATGAAGAAAGTGTTAGTGTTTTTTTGTTTTGTTTTTTAATATAATTTATTGCCAAATTGGCTTCCATACAGCACCCAGTGCTCATCCCAGCAAGTGCCCTCCTCAATGCCCATCACCCATTTTCCCCTCGCCCCCACCCCCCATCCGCCCTCAATTTGTCTCTCTGTATTTTAGAGTCTCTTGTGGTTTGCCTCACTCCCTCTCTCTACTGTAATTATTTTTTCCCCTTCCCTTCCCCCATGGGCTTCTGTTAAGTTTCTCAAGATCCACATATGAGTGAAAACATATGATATCTGTCCTTCTCTGACTTATTTCACTCAGTGTAATACCTTCCAGTTCTGCCCACGTTGCTGCAAATTTCATGATTTTATTCAGAAAGTGTTAGTGTTAATCATATATGCATTTATGGCCTAAAATGCAGCTGCTAAATTAACTTAAAAAATATATATATATATTTTATTTTAGAGAGAGCACACAAGCCAGGGAGAGGGTCAGAGGAAGACAGAAAATCTCAAGCAGGCTCCATGCTCCGCACAGAGCCCAATGCAGGTCTTGATCTCACCACCCTGGGACCATGACCTAAGCCGAAATCAAGAGTTGGATGCTCAGCCAACCGAACCACCCAGGCACCCCTTAAATCAGCTTTTCAAACTGATGTTTCTGTCCAGAAATGAGCACTTGAATTTGACAGGAAATTGCCAAAGCAATGAAAGACTAGAAGTTTGGAAGATACTTAATGTAATAAACCAAGAGACAGTGGTGTAAGAGATATAAATAAAGAGTCTCTTGTTCTAGACCTGGCTGGGTTACTACATAGGTGTGTGTCCCATGAGTAAGTCCTTTACCTCTGGGCTCTAGTTTTCTCGTGTATAAAATGAGGGAGTTGAACTAGATGCTCTCTAGAGCCCTAGTACTTACATTTCACCATGCTTAGAATTACATGTTGTCATTCTGTTTAATTTTTCCATCAGCAGAAATGAGGACTGTCTTCTCAAGTATTTATTAAAATTTACTTTTTAGGATAAGGGGAGAAAGTTGAAGTTGTATACATGAAATGCTCAGCTCATAAAAATATAAGCATTGTAGCCAGACAAACATTTGACCTAATGTTGGCTGAGTCAGTGGCTAACCTCTTGGATTCATTTGTTAATAGCCAGTTTCCTGTGCACTTTTGAGGCTTAACCCCTAATTGAGACTAAATTTTCCGGAAGTTGGATAGAAACAGAAGGGGGATTTAGGTGGTGATTTGAGGGGACTAGTCTTGTTAAAATGAGAAAGACCCACTTACCATTTGCTTTAATTTTGTTTTGTCCTCAAAGACATGAACTGAGAGTTGTTCCTCTGAAAACATCTTGCTTTTCCATAAATACTTTATGTTCGTAGGAACTCACTAATTCATATCTCATTATAGATTATAGATCTCTTTCATTTAACTCTAATCTTTGCATGCAGACAATGTACAGTGTTCGGAAACTGGTGGATTCCAACAGGATGATATTGTTCTTGGGTTGTGTTTTTTGTTTTTGTTTTTTAAAGCAGTTAGAAACTCTGTTGAGGAGAGCTTCTTCTAGCTCCTGCTCTCCCCTACAAAGGGGAAAAAATCCTTATAGAACTTACATATGTATACATCCATAAACAGTAGTTTAAAAATATTGAGATCAACTGTTTTCTTTTGCTAATGTAATCAGTGCATTATTTTCAAAAGGAGAATTATGTATGTATACTAATGTATGCAATATTAATTTTCAGTGTCATGATCAAAGTAAACACTTGAATAGGCTTTTCAGTTTCCATACCTTCACAAGAATTAGAAGCACTCATGTAAAATGGAAACCAGTAATAACCACTTTGAAGTGAAGCTCATCATATATTCTGACACCTGTACCCTGTATTGAATAGGAAAGAAGGACTGATCGAGCTAGTTAGAAGTAACTTCTTATTCTTGAATACTACCAAGGGTTCAAACAAAGGGACTGAACACAATTAGTGCTTCATATTTACTGGAGCCCTACCATGTATGTGTTCTGTTTTGGATACCTCTTATTTAAAAAGATATACGATTCATTTTAGTTCCTTTCAAGCAACATTCATTAGTCCCCTGCTCTGTATCAGACTGTGCTAGGCCTCATGGCCAAATAATGGTTTCTGTCAGGAGTTTTACTTGGATTCAGTATTGAGAGTCTCCATCTTTAAGGAATTTGTGATTAATTTTACAATCCAGTTGGGAAAGATAATACACATGAACTGGAAGAAAAAAGTCCTAGAAAACTTTGGTATATAAATAAACATGCAAAATTTTTCTGTAAGTGTTAAGAAAAAGCTGTAAGATGACTTTGTATTAACTGGGTTTTAGCTAAATCTACTTTTTTGGTATGTGTTGATACATTACCAGAATCTAGATAGACAGCTGCCTGCCTTAACCACTGTCTGTGCCTTTCTTTGGAAAAACCTTGCGTCTGAAAAAGTACACTCTTACCAATGGTAAGGTAGAGATTTCAGAAAAGGTTTTAATCATGAACTTGATTATTTGGCTATATTTCTTAGAGTACTTTACCAAATACCCTGTGTAAAATGATCACAATGAAAATGAATTTTTTTTTTTTTAATTTTTTTTCAACGTTTATTTATTTTTGGGACAGAGAGAGACAGAGCATGAACGGGGGAGGGGCAGAGAGAGAGGGAGACACAGAATCGGAAACAGGCTCCAGGCTCTGAGCCATCAGCCCAGAGCCCGATGCGGGGCTCGAACTCACGGACCGCGAGATCGTGACCTGGCTGAAGTCGGACGCTTAACCGACTGCGCCACCCAGGCGCCCCTGAAAATGAATTCTTGATGAAAAACCATAATTTATGCTTCAAGACTTACCATTTTAAGTAAGTTCTTTTTTTAACTTCTTTTTTTAAATTTTTATGTTTTTATTTTATTTTTGAGAGAGAGAGAGAGAGAGAGCGACAGAGTGCTAGTGGGGGAGGGGCAGAGAGAGAAGGAGACACAGAATCTGGAGTAGGCTCCAGACTCCAAGCTGTCAGCAGAGAGCCCGATGCGGGGCTTGAACTCATGGATGGTGAGATCATGCCCTGAGCCGAAGTCGGACACCCAACTGACTGAGCCACCTAGGCGCCCCTTAAGTAAGTTCTTATTTTCATTTTCATATAGCAGTACTTTGGTTTATTGTGTTTTGTGCTTTTCTTTATTCTTTATGCAATTTATGTGCCTTTATGAGTCCAGACTCATTATCTGTTATTGAAAATATCCCCTTCCGTTGTTATGAATAAACAGAAGAATGTTTTGAAAATCTCTTGTGACATCTGCTAGAATAAATGGTCTCATTGAATCTTACCTTAAATCTCAGACTGATGTACTGTTGGGAATTTTCCACTTATTGTCAATTTGTCAATGACTGAATAAGCAGAAGAGTCAGTTTTTTTTTTTTTAAAGCACTAAAAAAGGAATCCGAAAACCCAATTGGACTTGCACAAGAACTGCTATTATTTTGAGACCTGTGATAAACAACTCAGCTGTTGAAATGTCTAATTCAGACTGTCAGCAGATGAAAAATTCAGACTGTCAGTCTGAAATCTTTAGACAGGCTATTGGCAGGTGTCAGTCTTCAGAAATATTGTTTGTGGGTCATTCGTTTGGAGCTCTGGACACAGTTTTCCATAGAAGCAATATAAATCCAGAACTTCAGCATCCTAAAATATAACTAGAATTTAGAATATATTGGTTCCCATTGTCCTCCTCTGAGCTCTTCAATGGCAGGGATTTTGTCTTTGTGTGTGACTTATTCTTGACCTCTAGTCTTTCTAGATATTTATAAGAATAAATTGTGTTTTTTAAAATATTTTTTATTTGAGTATAAATAACAATGTTACATTCGTTTCAGATCTACAACATAGTGATTCAACTTCTGTGTTATGCTATGCTCACCCAAAGTGTAGCTATCATCTGTCCCTATGCTGCACTATTACAGTATCGCTGACCTATTCCTTATGCTGTCCCTTTCATTCCCATGACTTATTCATTCCATAAATGGAAGCCTGTATCTCCCCCTCCTCTTCACTCAGTTTGTTCACCTCTCCTCCCTCCTGGGAAACATCAGTTCTCTGTATTTTTAGGTTTGATTCAGCTCATTTATTTAATGAATAAATAAAAAATTTATTCATTTTTTTAGACTCCATATATGAGTGAAATCATGGTATTTGTCTTTCTTTCTCTCACTTATTTCACTTAGCATAATATCCTCTATATCCATCCATGTTGCAAATGGCGAGATCTCTTCATTTTTTAATGACCATGTAGTATTCAACTGTGTGTGTGTATACACACATACATACATACATTCACCACGTGTGTTTTATCCATTAATCTATTGATAGACACTTGGGTTGCTTCCATATCTTGGCTATGTGGATTATGTGATATTTCTGTTTTTAATTTTTTGAGGAACCTCCATACTATTTTCCACAGTAGTTGTACCAATTTACATTCCCACCAGCAGTGCATGAGAGTTCCTTTCTCTCCACATCCTTGCCAACACTTGTCTTTTCTTGTCATTTTGATGTTAACTGGTATAAGGTGATAGCTCATTGTGGTTTTGATTTGCATTTCCCTGGTGTTGAGTGATGTCAAGCATCTTTTCTTGTGTCTGTTGGCCATCTCGATGTCTTCTTTGGAAAAAATCTGTTCACGTTCTCTGACCATTTTTTAAATCAGATTGGGGTTTATTGGTGTTGAGTTGTAGAAGTTGTTTATATAATTTGAATATTCACCCTTCATCAGATAAATCCTTTGCACATGTCTTCTCCCATTAATGAATGAGTTTTAAATTACAATTTTGGAATACCTTCACCAACTACTCTTGGATTAACTTCTCTCTGCAGCCCTCTTTCTTTTGTAAATTATTTTTGTAAACTGTTTATCATGCATATTTCAATGGCAACACTGCATTTGCCTCATAGAAAAATTACCTTTGTAATACAACTTGCTAGATAACTTATCAAATTCCTTACTAAAAATCCTCAATTAGAAGATGTTAAGCATATTGATTCATATTCATATTAATTTTAATTGCCTATATTATAACTATGGTGAAATGAATTTACATAGTCCTCTTTCTCGTACTATTCACATGCAGACATCAAGCACCAAGACCAGCTTGGTCAGGTTTTGGCAGTATGACATTGAGCAAATTTTCTGTGTCCTTGTCTTTTGTAAATTAGTAATAACTTTTATATACCCAGCTGATGAATTGAGGTCAGGAGTAGATGTAATTTTAAGCACATGAAGTTTTTCAAAGGAAAAAGTTTACTAAAATAGTATGATTTATACTATAAACCTACATAAACATTAAAAATACTAAAACAGGAAATTTCATAGCTTGTTTTAGCCCAGTGGGTACACCAAACCTTTGTTTGATTTTAATAGTGCAGTTGGAAATACTCAAGACATTTTGGTGATCCGTCCCCTAACCTCAAGTAATCACAGTGGTAAAATTTGAATAAATAATAATTTAAAAAATAAATTTTAATTGTGAAATTATTTTGAAATCACATGTGGCTTTAAGAAATAACACAGAAATCCTGGGTACCCTTTACCTAGTTTCCTCCAATAGTAACATTTTGCAAAACTACAGTACAGTGTCATGGCCAGGATACAGTCAGGATACATAACAAATTCTATCACTACAAGCATCCCCTATGTTGCTTTTGTAGAGCCACAGCCTCACTTCTCTTTCACCCTCACCCCCTCCTTAATCTCTACCAACAACTTAATTAATTTAATTTAATTTAATTCCATTTCTATAATTTTGTCATTTTAAGAATGTTACATAAATAGAATCATATAGTGTGTGACTTTGGAGTTGTGGGTTTTGTTTTTACTCAGCATAATTCCTTAGAGATTCATTCAGGTTCTGTATCAATATCTCTTCTGTTTAATTGCTTAGTATTACATAGTATGGATGTACCACAGTTTGTTTAATCATTCACCTATGGAGGGACATCTGGGTTATTTTTAATTTATGATAATTTTAAATTTACAAATATAACTGCTATAGATATCTGTATCCTAGAAAATGTGTAGGAATGAAATTGTTGGATTGATTTTTTTTTTTAAGATACTATTTTTAAGTAATCTATACCCAGCGTGGGGCTCGAACTCAGAAACCCAAGATCAAGAGTCACATGCTCCACCAAGTGGAGCCAGACAAGTGCCCCTGAATTTTGAAAGCTTTCTTTCTGTGATTACACACTGAATTACATGAGGCCTCATGTAAAGTTAGGTAAATTACAAACTTGTCTGTAAAATATATAGACAACTTGTCTATAAAACATAAAGTCTTTTATCTTTTGTTAGTGTTTTACAAATACTACTCCCATAAGTTTACCTTATTTTTAGCAAAACATCATTCATTTTAAGTGGATATCCTGAACTTGCTTTGTAGCTTGACTTCAGTGTTTGTTTTCTGTTCTGTTTTGTTTTGGACAGCAGGTATACTTAATTTCTGGTAGCAGTACTGTATTTTTAAATGCAATTCTTGATGTTGCGTTTATTTGGAATTTCACCTATGTAGGATGTACAACATTATAGGTAATGTTCTTCCCAAAAAAAGGTGTTTATTGTGTACCATGCTAACAGGCAAAGTGGGGACGTAAAATGAAGACATCAGTATCCTTGTATGTGATTGGAATTGATCCAGCTGTCAGGTAGAAGACAATAAGCATACCTGGTATTTTTAAAGGCAAGGACTCTTTCTTTCCTAGGAGAGAAGACATTTTTTAAAGCGTGATTCTCTCACTTTCTCCTCTTAACCCCCTGCTTTTTGCATGATTACATACAATTTCTGCTAGAAAAAAAAATGCTGAAATTGTCTAGCCAAAATCTTTACTATTAATAATTTGATTTTTTGAATTAATGTCCTTCTTATCTTGAATGCCAAATATGTTTCTTCTCATAGTTTAAAATACCACCAGATCTGTTAGTTTTATATCTTGTTCTGTATTGCTTATTTTTAGTATAATACATTTATCAATGCTTTTAGCATTCATAGTCTTCTGCAATCCCAGCTGAGAAGACAACTGATGATCATGAGCAATCCTAAAATATAGCTTATCCAGTAACATTCTTTTTTAACACATGCTTTTAAGGATTTGATCCTTTATATTTGAATGATATAACCTCAGCACCTTTTAATTTCACTGAAGTATCATCTTCCCACAATTTGTATATTTCCTGAAGGCTTTTCTCTAGGTGACTAGTGTGCCCTTCTCTGTCTCATGAGCCCGTGGTTCTTTTCCTTCAAGATCTAACTCATTGACCCCTTCCTAGTGAAGCCTTCTTTGGCCCTTCTTTCTTACCATTTTGCATGTAACTCTGCTATGAACATGTGTCACGTTGTGTTCAAGTTGTTTCTGTGTCTCTGTTCATGGCTATGTTGCAAGTCCTGCTCAGGTTACTGTGTCACAGCCATCATTGTAGCTCTCACTTAGCAACGTGCCTGCCATATATTATGCCCCAGCTGCGTGCTTTGTGTGAATGAACAATTAAATACTTTGTTTATGATGTTAGTTGTCCTGTCTCCCCTAACCTTCAGTGACTCCTGGTTGTTCACCTTCCAGGATGCCTTCAACACTCCTTAGCCTGCCTACCATTTAAGACCCTTTACAATGAAACCCTAATTATTCTCCTTCCTGAGCCTTCCCCATCAGCAAAACTAGTTTCTACTTGCTGTTACCTGCTTCCCTGCACCGTAGGTTTAAATCTTTCAGCCCTCCAAGACCTGGTTCAAATATTTCCTTGTATGGGTCACCTTCTGTGACCACTCTGGTTGACTGTTCTCTGTCCTCCAAATGTTTTTACTTGTACTCTTTTTTTTTTTAAACTTATTTATTTATTTTGAAATAGTGGGAGAAAGCACACAAGCAGGGGAGGGGCAGAGAGAGAGTGGGGGAGAGAATAACCCAAGCAGGCTCAACATGAAGCCTGACTCAGGGCTCGAACTCCTGAACCCTGAGATCGTGACCCCAGTTGAAATCAAGAGTCAGGTGCTTAACTGACTGAGCCACCCAGGTGCCCCTGTACTCTGGCTTTTAATGATAAACTTCCCATGATGGTTTTCTGTTGTATTGGATTGTTCATCTCTACCTATTAATGTTTCTCTTGTCTCTTTCTCCCAAGTATAGTCTCTTGAGGGAAGTGTCCTTGTCCTGCACATGTGCTATCCCAAGTGACATTTTTCAAGTAGAGGTCACTCAAGAAATAGAGGTTGTATCTGCTGGTGATATGGGTAAGCAGGGTTAACTTTTAATTTAGGCATACCAAAATGTCCGTGAAAAGGCAGTCTCTCATCTGTCCTTTCATTTAGAGTTATTTGCAAAGCACCTAGCATGTACCAGTCTTTGGTATATGTCACTTAGATATTTTGGTGACCTCAGTAGCCAAATAAGCTACATCAAAATGAAGCTTTGATGGTTAGTTTTTAAAGACCCCATCTGTGAAGTAAGGTGTATTAAGTGGGGGTTTTGCTCCTATAAGTTGTTGTTTTATATATATGTGTGTGCATATATATATATATATATATATAGTACTGTCACATACTGAAAAGAGTGAAAACTGTAGCTGAGAAAACAAAATTTACCTCTTGAAATTTGTTTTAACAAGGAAAAGGTTATATGCTTCTGAAGCTACAGAAATGTTGATGTCCAATATGGTAGTTACTGACCACGTGGGCTATTTAAGTTTTTTAATTAAAAGTTTAGTTTCTTTTCCTTACTGGCCACACTTTAAGTGCTGGATAGCTTACAGATGGCAAGTGGCTATTGTAATAGATAAAGAATGTTTCTGTCACTGCAGAAAATTCTGTTGGAACTGGTATAGAGAGTAGCTGGGACCAATTATAAATAAGAAAATTGTAGATGCTTTCAGAATAACACAGCAAGATAGTATAACTTTACAGTCTTCAAAGCATTTATGTTCATATTTATTTAATCTTTTTAATAACCATAAAATTGGTGATATGCTACCTTTATTTCACATGCAAGGAAGTTATGAGCATCATCACAGCAATAAAAAGTAACTCTTAAGGGCATTAGAATATACTATAAGTTCAGTTTGTGGTTCAGTTCTTCATACTGAAAGCAGTAGTTGTTATTTAATAGTAAATACTTGATTAATGAATTATGGAAAGCATTGGATGTACATGAATGTATTTTATTTTTGCTTTCACTTAAAATCCCATCAAGTTAAAAAAAAAAATCTCTTGGCTTACCTATTGAAATTTTCAAAGGAGGTCAATGAATTCTAGTCAATAACCTTTTTTTTTTCCCCTGAGGCCTAGTGCTAGGTGTGAGGAGGGATGTGGAAATGAGGCAGAAAAGGCTTACTTCCTTTGTTCATGACCTACAGTAAGGATATTAGCTCTTAGACGTGACATTATAGTAGCAATTGAACCTCAGAGATCCCAGAAAATGTCATTATTGATTACAGAAAAGCTCGATCGTCTTCACGTATGTAGCAACTTCAAGCTGGCCAGAGCCTTTTACTTTCTATTCCGTCTATATGCTGAGACCTGTAGGGGCAGCAAAGTATAAAAGGCAAAGAACTTGTCCTCAAGAAGCTTGAATTAAAACTGCTTTAATTCTGGGGATAAAAGAAGGAGGACAGTTGTGCTGAACACCTTCCATTTGTGGTTTTGCTTTGAAAAAAAATTTTTTTTTAATTTTTTTTAACGTTTATTTATTTTTGAGACATAGACAGAGCATGAACGGGGGACGGTCAGAGAGAGGGAGACACAGAATCTGAAACAGGCTCCAGGCTCTGAGCTGTCAGCACAGAGCCCGACGCGGGGCTCGAACTCACGGACTGTGAGATCATGACCTGAGCCGAAGTCGGCCGCTTAACCAACTGAGCCACCCAGGCGCCCCGGAAATTTTTAAATTAAAAACTGCCTGGAACACATAGAAGTTTGAGTATATGGAATAAGTTAATCCCACATGCAAAATACTATCCCCTTGCTTCACAGTCATAGGGAAGTTAAGGGGCAGAGTCCTCCCCCTTTTCTTGTTTTTTCATTAATGCTGACTTAAGACACAGAAATTTCATCTTATTTTAAATATCCATAAATTAACTTCAAAGCAGAAATGCTGATGTAAAATTTGAGTTACTTTAAATTGATATATTTTAACATTTCATGCTTTTTTAAATATTTAACACATAACAAATCTGTGCTATAGGTTATAGTTTTTTCACTGCTTGTAAGAAACGAGGTGATCGACACTCCACATGAATGCATAGGCTGTAAGTATTTTGCAGGTCGCTTCTGTGCTCTGAATCAGTTGGGTTGTAAAGACATTAGAACTGACAGAGTCAGTTTGAAAATAGGTTTTCATTCACCTTTTTTGGATTCATTTTAATTTGCGGTTTTGTACTAAGCTGCTTAAAGCTTTTTGGAGCAGAGAAAGAGCTGAGGAAGAATACATTTTCATTATATATCTTTTAAAAACCATTTGATAAGCTATATTTAAGTTTTGGCTATCTGTAGAATGAGCCTGAATAATTTAAGCATGTTTAATTTTTCAATAATCAGAAGTGTTTAAATGCTTTTGTTGAGTTTAATGTGGTAACTTAAATGGAATTACTTTTCAATGACTGGTGCTGCTTTTCTTTGAAATAATGCTTAGTTCAATAAATGGCAGTTAATAGAAGGAAATCATCCTGATTTTGTAACTGTGGATAAGACTGGAGAAATATTAAAACAGGCATTCATTGATATTTAGGTTGGATGCTACTGCTCATGTCAAATCAACTAGAAGAGGAGATGAATCTTACTTCCAGTATGTCTCCTCTCATATGTGTGATGAGCTCCTGTTACTGCAGTGATGTGCACAATTTGAAATAAAGCACAGTTCTTCGTGTCAGCACTTGAAGGCCTTTTTTCTGACAACAAGCAAAATGTTAGACATTTCAGTGTGAATAGCTCTCATGATCCAGAAAATACGAGCAGACAATTTAATTGTTCTTGACTGTAAAAATTAAATCTGATACTAAATTTAATCCAGGAATCTATTCATGTAGGATTTTTCCCTTATTTTAAACAAAAATTAAACTTGCATGTCTAAGCAACTACATTGATGTAACATTCAGAAGAAAATTCGTGCTAAGTGATTTATCACCCATACTTCCTGATTATTAATTAATCCTATTCTTTGACTTCCTTGCTCCATCCATAGCCTTCATCTTTAAAAATCTTTCCTCCACTAAGCCCCCTTTTAGGTTGTGATTATCTCTTAACCTCCAAGGCCTGGAAATATTCCTCTGTCCTGGGTGGCTGCAAAAGTGTTTGTAAAAAGGGGCTTAGGCTGGTGGCCTGGGACTTTGGGTGGACCGTGGTCTTAAAGCTGTGTTTGTAAAAAGCATGGTGTTTCTCAGTTAGACTTTGACTTTGACAGACAGAAATTCCCAGCTGCAATGGGCTTCCACCGGTGTTCTAAGGAAGACAGTCTTTTTGCCCTTCCCTCAGCAGTTTGAGGCTCTGTTCCAGAGTAGGGATAGGAGAGGAGGATCCAGGGGAGGTTTTGTACCTTTCCCACAGCAGCCACTCTTCCCATGCACCAGCCTTGCACCTAGTGGGAGGCTGTCTCAGGACTCTTGTGGTAGCACCTGGGAGGTCCATGGAGAAGAACCTGAGTGTGAATTCACCTCTTGTCGTGGGCAATTTCTGGGTTCTCTTGCTTGCCCACGTTCGGACTTTAGCAATTTGCTAAAAATTCTAGCTCATTTCTTACCAGCATTCAGCAGCATCTTCCCTGGTAAGCCAGCCTGTCATTTGAGGTGCCTCTCATCCTTTAATTCCAGGTTAATTGATTATACCGAGGTTTCACGTCTTTGGTGGATTGGAAGAAAGCTGTGAATTGGCAGATTGTGTGGTGTTTTGTTGCTGCTATCAGGGTGAGATCTCTGATCTTCCTCTCTCCTGGAAGAAATGTTACTTTTATAGCTGCTTTGAAGAAGATAATCATTCTACTTGAGATGCCAAGAACCCCTGGCCCCACTTTTTAAATCCTTTTATTAAAGCTTTTTAATTTTTTGATAACCTATTGCCCACCTCCCTACTAAGTTGTCAACTAAATGTCATGAAACTGATCTTATTCTTTTTTTTTTTTTTAATCTTTAGCACCCAGCAGAGTTACTTGGCACAGAATAGGCACTCTAAGTCTTTGTAGACATTATAGCTGCATTTTAACTTAAGTAAAAACATTATTGTACTTAAATGATGGCAGCATAATCTGTGTCCTACCCACATTCTATGGCACTCACCATCAGTTCATTATCTGTTAACCCAACAGAGCCCTGCTGCAAGCCCCTGGGACTTGTAGCGTGAAGGCTTTCTCTGCCTTCAGCGTTGGGTCAGGTGAGAAGAGCCAGGAGGTTATCACCTGTAGGAGCCCTAACAGCCCTCAACCATTAACCAACAGGAGCTGGACCAGTAACCTCTTCCTCACCCCTTGCAGGAAGTATTTCTGAGGCCCGCCCTCTGTAGACTTCCAGAAGTCCCCAGCAAGCATGGGATCTGCTTGCTCACAGCACTAACCTGCTTGCTAATGCACCCTGTATTGATGTCCTTCTCTGGCCTATCTCACTTGTCCACTTCCCAAGTCAATTATTTGTACTCAAATCCTTGTCTTGGGGTCTAATTCTGGGGAATTTCAACTCAGTGAGACACTTACAAGTCACATAAATATTTAGACATTTGAAGTGGTTCTATGTATTAGGAATAGTTTATAGAATCAAGGAGATTTGAGTGTATGCAAACTTTATTATTTTTTTGAGAGCAGTTACAGCTTTGAACAGATTTTCAAATGGTTCTTTGCTTTCCCCCCCCTCTCCCAAAGAGTTAGGACAAACTGCAATAAATGAAAAGAAATACCCTGCCTTTTTCTCTTTAGCTTAAGAATTGAGAGCAGCTTTTAGAAAACTGGTACACTGATTCTGTGTAGATGCAATGAGGAAATCACTGGGGCATTGTAGATGCACATGTAATCATATCTGAGTGACTAGATTTTAAGGTTAGGATTTCAGGTTTGCATTTATGTTGCTGGTTGTCATCCACATGCACAGCAAAAATGGGCTGTGGTGTCACATTTTATAATTTTCTGTACTTTTGAATTAGGGTGCATCCTCTGAAGTTTTAACTGAAATAAAAAATAGTGTTAGTCTTAGAATAGAAAACTTCTATTTTAAATACAGAAAAATCCACTGTTAAAATACTTCTTTTCAGATTATAAATGTGATCCATACTTTTGTAGAAAAATCTTTAAAAAAAATTTTTTTAACATTTATTTTTGAGAGACAAACACAGCACGAGCAGGGGAGGGGCAGAGAAGGAGAGAGACACAGAATCCAAAGCAGGTCCAGGCTCTGAGCTGTCAGCACAGAGCCCAACGTGGAGCCTGAACCCACCAACTGCGAGATCATGACCTGAGCCAAAGTCGGGACGCTCAACCGACTGAGCCACCCAGGCGCCCCTGTAGAAAAATCTTTAAATGCAGACTTAAAAGCAGCACAGAAGAAAGTAAAATCTACCTATATTTACCTGCATCCAGAGGTGACTGCTGTTGCCATTTTATTGTAAATAGTCAAATTCCTTTTTAAATTTATTAAGCCACACACCTCATGATCCACACTCACTTGAGGATAGCATTGTTGTTGAAGTGAATGGTTATAGGATTAAAGCCTTTCAGACCAGGGAGGATGTTAGAAATCACCACATGGATGTCTCAGTCAGTTAAGCATCCAACTTCTGCTCAGGTCATGATCTCACTGTTTGTGAGTTCGAGCCCCACGTTGGGCTCTGTGCTGACAGCTCAGAGCCTGGAGCCTGCTTTGGATTCTGTGTCTCTCCCTCTGTCTGCCCCTCCCATGCTTATGCTCTGTCTCTCAATAATAAATAAACATTAAAAAAAAAAAAAAAGAAAAGAAAAGAAATCACCACATGCAGTCCCTTCCTTTTCCGGGTGAATGACCAGAGCTCTGAAGAGGTAGTCACTCAGGTTCATGTGCATGCCTGGATCAGGAGGCATAGGTGCTCTCCTCAAGTAGTTGTGTCTAGGTGTATCTGCAGCCTAGTCATCCTTTGTAGGAATAGGCTTTGCAGGTTGGGCGTTCCAAGCTCCTGAAGAGTCCTTCCTATGATGGATGCCAGATTGTTCTGGGCATGCCACACCCCTAGTTTACTTCTTAAGGTAATCAGTCTGTTACTTCTGTGGTCCCCTTGCTTTAGGTTACTGTGGGTGAATTATTTGGAAGACTAGACTTCAGGTTGAGTTGCAGGAAACAGTGGCAGGTGTGCGGCATCTTTGGAATCTGTTACTGATATCATTTTTGTCATCCAATCTCCAAAACACATCTAAGTCAGAAAGCTGAAAAACAGACCCAAGCCTTAGCCTGAAGCTAAACTAGATACCGTGTTATAACCGCAAATTATTAGCTAGGTCATAAAAGATATGTTGACCTTACTGGGCGTTACTATCTCTTTCATTTCATGGATTAATTTTGTGTTTGATTTTATGCTTTAGTTCATAGTCATAGGTGTTTTTTAAGCTATGTATAGTGATTACTACATTATGCTTTTTAAATTTTAGGAAGTACTGAAGAAACAAAAACATACATGCAAGTGGTATGGAATCCACACGTAGCCCTAGATTTGGCATTCAAATGTCTTCAAAAAATGGAATCAAACTATTATGAATATTCAAAATATACCTTTTTCTAAAAAGTGAACACAAGGTACACAGTTTCCAGAATGACTCAAATATTCAGTTTAAGATGAATCAACTAATTGATCCCTAGATCATTCTTTCTCACTGTGTTACCGAAATATTCAAGTGGCCTCTGTATCTATCTGTTCTTGGACTTCAGCCTGACCAAGAATATCTTTCTGCTTCATGTTAAATAGCTGGTCTTAGTACTTAAAGCTTTCACCTAGTGATACATTGTGATGTTGAAAGTAAATATGAGAAGCTAAACTAAAGATACTATTGAACTAAATCTTAGGTCCTAGAAGTTACATAGAAGGAATTGGTGAGGTGGCAATGAATGATGTGCTAAAGAAATTTGCATCAGGATTTGTCTTCTGCTCATGTAGTTCAATTAGTTTGTTGCTTCACGCATCATATCTTATGGTCATTCTATTTAAATCTAAGAATTAAACTTGGAGGTGGTGACAGGGAAGGCCCATGCATGCTATCTAGCTAGCCAATTTAAAATTAGTCTCTTGGGGCGCCTGGGTGGCTCAGTTGGTTAAGCATCCGACTCTTGATTTGGGCTCGGGTCACAATCTTGTAGTTGTGAGATTGAGCCCCATGGCAATTGAGCCCTACCCTAGGGCTTAAGGTAGGCCGGGTCATGCTCTCTCTTTCTAAAAAGAAATACAAATAAATAAAAACAAAAATCTCTTAGGTGGCACAGTCAAACCCTGCCATAATAGTATTAGTGGGATACAGAAAATTCAGTCCTGTGAACTGTGTAGTTGGATCAGTGCAAGGTTAATGAACTGAGCAAGGTGAGTCTGCCTACAAAGCTAGCCAAGCACAAATTCTGGGAGTTTGGGTGCCAATTCAGTTATATATACATTTTTTATATGTGAATTTACATTATCCTAATGTGTTAGTTGTGAGGCACTTTATCACAATATTTGGCTGTAACTTGTTTGTTATATAAAGCCTTTCCTTCATAAATTCCAGACTTGTTCCTATCCTGCATGTGTTGGTGAGCAAAAAGAAATTCAGAATAGGAACCAGTTGGCATCCATTAGTCTTTATATCCAAGAAAAGCAGTAAAACCATTATCAGTAATTACAGAAATCTTAAGTGCTGGTTAGGTGTCTCTGATTTTGGAACACTGGCAGTGACCAAATACTTAGGTCTGGAGTATGAACCTGACCTCTTGGTTTGGCCAGAACCTGTCTTAAACCATTAGATGTCTTCATGCATAGTTCTGTGCCTTATATGGAGGACACACATAGGAGATCAGTGTACTCCATCAGCTTTTAATCTACAGTCTGCCTGCATTATGTATACCAAGGAGAGGAAGAGAACTTGTTGACAGCAATAGATGGTGGGCCCAGTTGTTTCAAGGCCACAGGAAACTCTCAAAACTACTGGTCCTGTCTGATTGCATAGCAGCATCCTGGGCAAGGTACCATGTTTCCCATTAGCTAATTTAGATGAGAATTCAGAACTTTAATCTCTCCCTCCCACCTCCCCCCACAAAAAAAAATTTAAAAACAGGAAATGATCTAGGCCAACTCAGCTGGAGGTGTGCTTTTTACAAATAATTAGAAGAAAATCATGCCAAAGTGAATGAACTACTTGAGGACAGCAGAAATATCAGCTCTTGTAGCATTGAAATATTAAGTATGTCTTGATTTCTTTGGAAGTCAAGCAGCAAGGGACAGACACTGTGAAGAAAAGTGAAGTATCAGTTTCATAGCAGGGGTCCCTAAAAGTCTATTGTCATATTGATCAACTGGGATTAGACTGAGGTTCAATTCCCTGGTAATAGTTTCCTGATTTAAAAAATGACTAAAACTCCATTCCAGTTAAGTCATAGGAACTAACTTCTGAGGTATGCAAATAAATAAGCTAATAACTATAATAATGCTTCATATATGTAACAGATAAGCCAGGGACAAAGTTTATTCTCCCAGCTCTTGTGTTCTAGAGAGATTTCTGGTTCAGGCTAAAAACACTTTCAGTGTTCTAAAATAGACTGGCAAAGGTTAGAGATCTTCAGTTTGCAATTTTGTTTTTGAAAGGGTGTGGTTTGAAGTTGAACTCCAAATGTTAGCTACAAGATGTGAGGTCGTTGAATAAAGACGAATTTTGACTTTATCCCAGAGTATAAAGATATTTATTTAGATTATTTTGAGTTTGTTTTTTTTTTTTTTTTTCAACGTTTATTTATTTTTGGGACAGAGAGAGACAGAGCATGAACGGGGGAGGGGCAGAGAGAGAGGGAGACACAGAATCGGAAACAGGCTCCAGGCTCTGAGCCATCAGCCCAGAGCCCGACGCGGGGCTCGAACTCACGGACCGCGAGATCGTGACCTGGCTGAAGTCGGACGCTTAACCAACTGCGCCACCCAGGCGCCCGATTATTTTGAGTTTTTAAAGAGAAACATTCAAAAGATTACTTTTGTACCTTAAAAGTATCACATTATGCTGTATGCTTCGTTTCTTCATTCAGGGAGTTAGAATATTGTAAGATGACATATTCACAAGCTGGTAACTTGCTGTTAATTTGACTTTCAAAGTTTAATAAACACTTTGGACTGTGCTGACCACGTGACCTTTAAATTCTTTGTACTCAAAGATAGACAAATGTTTTAGAAGTATTGTACCTAACTGCGGTACTAATCGAGATAAATGAAATCATCAGCAAGTGTGTGTTGTCTGCCTGCTGTCCATGGCTTCTTGGCAGTATCTCCTCTTTTTCTGTAAAATAGCTTTGTAAATATTTTTTATCAAATCACCTAAGTTATTAGTAATGACTTAAACCTCAATCCGCATGGTGAAGCACAGAATATGAACTGTACCTAATATTTTGGTAGTTATCCAAAAACATAATTTGAAGTGTAATGGGTGAAGGGGATCAACAGGTACAAATTTTCCAGTTATAAATAAGTCCTGGGGATGTAATGTACAGCATGCTGACTGTAGTTACTAATACTGTATTGCATATTTGAAAGTTGCGTAGAGAGTAGATCTTCAGAGTTCTTATAAGAAAAATGACTTTGTGACTGCATATGGTGATGAGTGGTGGTCATTTCCCAGTATATACAAATATCAAGTCATTACATTGTACCCCTGAAACAAGTATAATGTTTTATGTCAGTTGTACCTAAAAAAAAAAAATATATAATTTGAGCTTTTGGGGTAAGTGAAACTGGTAATCACTAATGATAATGAGACTTTTTGTTTAAGGTTTTTATGGAATATTTCAAATATAAAAAAGTACAGAGAATAATGGAATGAGCACTAATGAAACTATCATTCAGACGTAAATCTCGTTTTGCCAAATTTGCTTAAGATTTCTGAAGTTGGTGTCTATCCTTTTCATCATGTTTTTATTTTTACTGTGTACATGTATTTTTATAAATATGGGCCTTTAGACGCTGAAAATCTTTGTTAGCTTTATATGATTTCCTGTCACTTTTTCTCTGGTATTAGAGTTAGTAAGTTACACCCACTAAGTACTTTGATGGAAGGGACTTATTCCCATTCCTTTTCTAGACTGGGCTGCCAAACCAGGAGGTTTCTGTTACTTTTCTTTTTCCATTAGTAGGAGTCAGTTAAGCAGTATTATTTTTTTCAAGATGGTTAGCTCTCTAGCGATTTAGATGTTAAATATGAGCTAACTTATAAATGCAGCATAATTTTTAAAATTTTATTTTTCCTTGATATATTCATATTTAAGCTTCAATAAATTTGACATTTTTGTACGTAAAATGAGAATCTTGATATATTTATCAATTTGGAATAGAATTCAACTAATAGCAACCATTTTCATAGGAAAAAACTTCATTAACCTGTAAGAGGTGGTAGTTTGGTTCTCTAAGATGACAGCTGAGTAAGAGTTTGTATGTATTAATTACCTGTGATTTATTAGTCTCTGACTTACTGTATGACCCAGGCAAGCAATCCTTTTTCCAACTCATGAAATAGAAGTGTATTTTTAAAGCATTTGTGCTTTCTCTTCTGGATCTATGTAAATTTTGTACTTCTGTGTTCCTACTTGTCTTATTCTTTACTCCAATTTCTCTTTGTATCTTCAAGGAAAGAAATTTCAGCCCATTTCTTACATTTCCATGGCTTAATGTTGAAAAACCCAGGGCTTGCTCCTAACGTGGCTCCACTTTTGCTTCATCTCTAGTGTCAACCAGGGCTGCCCGTGTGGCTTCAATCTTCACTTCTCAGGTCCTTTGTCAGCTGAGGAGGTTGTCAGAAACAGGGGGACTTAGTCTTTCTTCTCAGATTTGGCTCAGAACTGCTGCTGCTTTATGGTGAGAGCCTTAATTATAGACTTGCCCTGTATCTCTGGGTTAGGGGCGTACACCTGTCCTTTTCTGTTCAAAAGTCAGTGTCAGCTCAGAGGTTTTGCTGATTTCTGTTGAATGTTTCCTGTCTTGATTTTAAATATCTAGCAACCTTTAAAATTTGTCTCCTATAATGAAGAACCTTTGTTTTCAAATATCTCTTCTTACACAAAACCACTTATTAAAATGACCATTGTTTCTTTTTAAAAATTTTTTAAATGTTTTATTTTTGAGAGAGAGAGAGTGAGAGCACGTGCATGTATGAGTGGGGGTGCAGGGCCTGAACTTAACAAACCATGAGATCATGACCTGAGCTGAAGTCAGATGCTTAACTGACTGAACCACCCAGGCACCCCTAAAACGACCAGTATTTCTTTAGAGGAAAAAATAAAACACCCCCAAGATAGATAAAGTATATAAACAGGAAATTTATAAAATTTAAAACCAAAAATTGAAGTGCTTTTTAAACTTGAGGTATATTTCACATACCATTAAATTCACCTTTTTAAAGTGTAGAACTCAGTGGTGTTCAGTCTATTCACCAAGTTACGTAGTCATCATCACTCTTATTCCAGAACGTTTTCATCACCCCCAAAATAAACCCTGTACATGTTAAGCAACAATTCCCTATTTCCCTTTCCTCCTAGTTGCTGGAAACTACTAATTTACTTTGTGGATTTGCCTATTCTGGACATTTCACATGAATAGAATCATACAGTATGTGAACTTTTGTGTCAGACCTCTTTTACTTAGCATAATGTTTTCAAGAGTTGTCCATGTTGTAGTATGAATTAGAACTTCATCCCTTTTTAAAACTGAATAACACTCCTGTATGCATATCCCACGTTTTGCTTATCCCTTTATCAACTGGTGGACATCTGGGTGGTTTTCATTTTTTGGCTACTAAGAAAATGCTACTGTGAACAACATTGGTGTGTTTCCGTAAATATGTTTTCAGTTCTTCTGGGTATATACCTAGGAGTGGAATTGCTGGGTCATATGGTTGGTTACTCTGTTTAACTTTTTGAGAAACTGCCAGACTGTTTCCAAAGCAGCTATACTGCTGTACTTTCCCACCCTTCAACCCCCAGGAGTCGGAGGGTTCTGGTTCTCTGCCATCTTACCAACACTTGGTATTATCTGTCTTTAATTATAGCTTTCCTAATGAGTATGGAGTGATACCTCATTGTAGTTTCGATTTATATGTCCTTAATGACTAAAGATATTTGAACATATTTTCATGGGTTTATTGGTTCTTTGTGTATCTTCTTTGGAAGAATGTTCATATTCTTTTTCCATTTTTTGAAAATATTTATTTATTTATGAGAGCTGGGGCTGAGAGAATCCCAAGCTGTTAGTGCAGAACCCAACATGGGGCTTGAACCCACAAACCATGAGATCATGACCCGAGCCAAGACTAAGACACCCAACCAAATCAGCCACCCAGGGACCCCTCTTTGCCCATTTTTGAGTTGGCTTATTTCAAGTACTTTTGTTACAAGTATTACAATTATTTTTCAGAAAAGAAAATTTTGTAAGAATGAATGATAAGTAAAAAACATGTGAAGAAAGGAATGCCACATTCATACATAAAAAGAGCAAAGCTGGTTATACAAATGAACTTAACCAATCCAGATGTATTATTGAAATGGTACCAATTTAGTTTATAGCTTTAATATCAGATTTAAGACATAATTTTTTAATGTTTATTTTAGAGAGAGACCGAGTATGAGCAGGGGGAGAGGCAGAGAGAGAGGGAGACACAGAATCCGAAGCAGGCTCCAGGCTCTGAGCTGTCAGCACAGAGCCTGACGTGGGGCTCGAACCCACAGATGATGACATCATGACCTGAGCTAAAGTCAGAAGCTTAAGAGACTGAGCCACCCAGGCGCCCCTAAAACATTGTTAATGCTAGTGATATTTTACTATATTCTATTTAGAGTAATATCAGTAAAGTTTGTAGGCTTAACTGTGGTCTACCATGTCCTAATTATCTGTACTGCTTAATACATATCCATTAGCCACATTTGGCTATAGTTTAAATTTAAATTAATTAAAATTAAAAACTCAGTTCCTTAGTCACACTAGCCACATTTTGAATGCTCAGTAGCCACACATAGCTAGTACCTAGCATGTAGGACAACACAAATAAATATTCCCATCATCACAGAAAATTCATTTGGACAGTGCTGGTCTAGATTTACTTTATTCTGAAGTTTCTTATTCTAAGGAAATTGTCACTGGGATTAATTTTTTTTTTTTTTTTTTGCCCGAGTTATCTTAGAGACTTAGAATTTGATATAGAAACTTTAGAGAAGGTGCAGATCACTGTATTGGATGGTAATATATCTATTCATACTATTCATGTTAACATTGTCCTTCACTCCTGTGCATTTCATCTGTCTTTGATATTTGTAGCCATCTTCTTTACATGGCAAATGACTTTAGAAGTGTTAAGTTTTTGTTCTCGTTTTCCCCAAAGAGTTCAGATTGACTTCTCTCTGAATGTCCCATGAAACTCCTTGAAATTTCACTTGCAGGTAACACTGTGAAGGGAAAGAATTACATTTTGAAGGTTTATGGTGTAGTGGTTCTTACCTTGTACATAGACCAAGTGATTTTTTAAAGTAGCTTTTCCCCATCCAGTGTGAAAATAGTAAATATTTATTGCTAGGTTCTGAAACTTACAGTACAGGTTCTGTACATTAAAAGTAATCTTTTGGCCCATTTCTAAATCACCAGTGAAGCAAGCTGTCTGCTCACTGGTGTGTGCTTACAAAAAATCAGTACAGCATTTTGAATTGGGGAGTTTGATATCTTTTGAAAGTTGAGGTAAGTGTTAGGGACCTATGATTTGTTTTGTCCAATTCTCATGGCAAAGTTACTTTTTTGTCCTCAGTTACTTGTTCTTTGTTAATACATTTTTCTCAAAGTTTTCCTAATTTCTAGTGCCATTCTGGGAATTCTTGATCCTTTCTCTCCTTTTTTCCTTTCTGTGTTACAGTTTGCTCTTTTTTTTTTTTTTTTCTCCCATGTGTTTGTGTTTTGTGTTGTCACTGTCCTTTGATTCTGTCCTTGTATTGTTGGGGTTTGTATCTGTAACTTGAAGAACCTGATCTCTATCAATTCATATGAATTTCATTGAGTCAGTAGAGAGAGCCATTAATCTGGAGATTAATTGGCTCTGGCTGGACACTAGTGACAAAATATGTAATGTCATAATGTTAGGGTGGAAGGTACTGTTTTGTGCATTGAGGTGGTGTTTGGGGAACCTACTATCTAGAAGAGTGATTTGTAATTTTTTTTTAATGTTTATATTAGAGAGAGAGAGAGAGCACACGTGGGACAGGGGTAGAGAGATGGAGACAGAATCTGAAGCAGGCTCCAGGCTCTGAGCTGTCAGCACAGAGCCTGACAAGGGGCTTAAACTCACATGAGCCATGAGATCAAGATCTGAGCTGAAATCCAACACTTAACTGAGCCACTCAGGTGCCCCTAAGGAAGAGTCATTTTTGTTTGTTTTATTGTTGGTTGTTTTTTGAAACTTTATACTATGGGGAATATTTTTTATTAAAGTTAATTATTGTTTTTAACTCTTGAATTTATTAACATCTTATTAAAACCAACTGAATTTGGAATTAGGTTGTACTCTAATAATGTGTGTAGATAGGTAAATTTGAAGAGAAGTTAACAGATAACCTGAAAGGTGTTGATTTTCATCAGTTCTGCAAAGTATTTTAAAGCTAGTAAAATTTATTGTCAGTGGGTTTCAGTTTTATTTTCTCATCTTTTGCCAGTCTAACTAATGAGTCTGTACAGTGTGTGTGTGTGTGTGAGACATTATAAAGTAAACATAATAACATGAATAGTTAACATTTTTCCAGACCTTTTTTGATTCTGAGCTAATTCTGCATCACTTCTACTTGCCTTTGAGAACTGAAGCATTGACATTCTGCTGTTTGAAGTACCCATTGCTGTCCTCACTTAGTAAATGTGTAGAGATGTTTGTGGTTCGAGGTTAGTGTTTCTTAATATGCATGTTGTTGTCTATTCTTAGCAAGAATTCCTTCCTTTGCACACTCATGCCTATGTATGCCTTTCTCAAAGACCCTACCTTCTGAGGCCTCTGGTGTATTTTCTGTGATGAGGATGGTAACAATTGAACTTTATTCCAGATGGCATTTTAGGAAGTTGTAATAAATGGACTTTCTTCCTTAAAGTGGGTGGTTACCCATGAATCTATTTGAAATGTAGTTATGGGAAAGTGATAAACAGAAGATAGCCTGGTTTGGTAAACACAGGAAACTGCTCAGTCGGGTACCACGTGAGCCACATGTGGACTTGGTAGAAGGGAGTGTTTACAGTAGTAAAGTTCTGTGAGTAGCAGTAAGATATTGTTACCGTCCAGTCTAGCATACTGATGTCTCACCTCAGTGTACCTCACTCATTGTCCTCAAGTGCCAGGTCTTTAGAAAAGAAAGAATCAAAGTGTCATTTGATTAGGTCACTTCCCTACTTATATAGGGAAACAGTGACATACCATTGCTCTGTGATAAAGACTGAAAGAAAGCCTAAATAAAACAAGTTAATTAAAAAAAAAAAAAAAAAAAAAAAGACTGAAAGCCTGACCGTAACCTACAAGGCCTTGTGTGACCTGCCTTCCTCTATTCGCAGAGGTTCCAAATTGGCACAAGTCTAGATTTCCAGTTTCTCTTCAAGTAACAGTCGTTGTTTATTGAGTGCTTATTATATGGCAGGAACTATTCTAAACATTTTATGTGAATTCATTTAATACTTACAACCACTCTACAAGCCAGGTATTATTAGCTCCATTTTACAAAAGAGAACATAGAAACGCAAACAGTGAAGTAGGTCATCTAGAGATATGCAGCTAGGAAGTGACAGAGCTGGGATTTCAGTCCAGGCGACTTCTTCCTGGACCTCAGGCTTATAACCACTTGCTGTGCTGATAGGCTTTCAGTGTAACCCATATCGCTGTTATTCATAATTCCACATTTTTTTGTAGAATTATCTGATTGAAGTCTCTCTTTCCTCCAAGACTCTAGGTTCCATGAAGGAGGAATTATATCCTTTCCCTCTTTACCATTGTTTTTAGAGGTCATTACAAGCATTGTACTTACTGGTCCATGTATGAATAATGGTGGTCGAATGAATAAATGAAAGTGATTTGATGTGACCCGTCACTGAGCTTGACCATGAGACTCGGCCCTTCTGTAAGCAAAATTATTTAATCGGTTAGTTCATTATCATCTGTAAAATCAGAAAGTGGTAGTGAAATGTCTGTGAAACATGTTGGATTCTAATACAAAAAAATGTTTAACTTCATAATGGCCAAAGATTTGTTTTTGTTGTTTTGTTTTGATCATGAGTATGAGAATAGGTATAATTAGCTCATGTTCAGTTACATCCATCAATAATGTCAGTAATTAAAATACATTGGCATGTGTAATCTAATTAAGGTTATGTTTATAGTAAATTATTATTTTAATTTAAAATTTAAAACCTAACACTGTTCATATTTTATTACAGAAAGAAAACATACATTTTGACTTGAGTCTCATTGCGTTTTTAATTTCTTAAAATTTTTTTTTTTTTTTAATTTTTTGAGAGAGAGAGCGCGCACAATTGGGGAAGGGCAGAAGGAGAGAGAGAGAGAGAGACAGAGAGAATCCCAAGCAGGCTCCACACTCAGAATGGAGCCCAAGTGGGGCTTGATCTCACAACTTTTGGATCATAACTTGAGCTGAAATCCAGAGTCAGATACCTAACTGACTGAGCCACCCTGGTGCACCGAATTTTTTTTTTTTTTTTTTTACTTCTAATTGAATCTATGTAATCACTAATAGTGGAGTTCAAACTAAAAGAAATACAAAATTGGAATTTGATAAGAAACATTGTGTTTTGTAGCATTTAATTTATAATCACAGTAAAATTATTTTGGAAATGCTTGGTAGCTCAATTTCTAAATTCTTTTGTGAGAGGCTATAATTAAACTAGTCTTCCTATTTGAACATGTAGATATGATATAAGAAGAAAATTTCATTAAGTTGTATGACATATGGAGAAAATGTTAATTGTGCCCTAAAAAGTAGAATTTTCTTTGTGGTTATTATTAAAGTAATAAATCATGATGAAGTCGAGAAATTTAAGCAAAATGTGGCTGAACATTTTCCACTGTATCAAATCTAACGTGGTTTTTTTGTTTTGTTTTGTTTTTTAACTAATACTTCTGTGGCAGTGTAGAACTGACTTTTAGGTGAAACTGAAGCCTTAGAGAACAAAGTTTTAAATGACTGAGATTCCTAAGACCTGCCAATCTCCTGTAGCTTTCTGAATGCTGTTTCAGCTCACTAAAAGTTGTGGAGGGTGAAGTAAAATGTGGGGCTTAGAACCAAGTGGCCCATATTCCAAATCTAGCTCTTCTTGACTAAACCATAAAGCAGAGAATGGATTAAATCAAGCATAATAACCTAGTGCCTGCTACATAGCAAACCAAATTTGGGCAGTGGTCTGGAAAAACACTTAAAAGGTGTATCCTGCGTATCAGCAACAGCACATCATTGTCATGAAGTACAGAATAACTGATTGCAAGTCAGTCTTTTTTGCTTGAGATGGTCCCCCTTGAGCACCAACAGCTCAAGGCTGGATCACAGACAGTAAAATGTGTGACTCCAGTGACATTCTTTGTAGGTTAAATAAGACTATTTTGGAACTGGTCATTTTAGTTATGGCTATGTGAAGAATGGTTATGGTCAGAATTAAGGTAACATTTTAAAAAAGTATTTTCCATGGTCATGGAACTTCATGGTCATGTACCTGTTTCCAGCACTGACTATATTCTTTATGAAATGTTACATATACATTATACTTTGTATAAGGTATAACTATAAACAGGGGTGGGACAGAACACAGAGAAGTGGCCAGAGCATTTATCACAAAATGATTTGATCTTTAGTACTGATTTTAGCAGTAGCCTGTCAGCTTTGTGTGATAGTTAAAAACGATTGCAAGTGACATAGTGGAGCCTTCAGGCCATACATAAATAGGATGTTTTCAACTGGCACAAAGCCCTTTTTAAAATTGCATTTGTATGAACCATTGTATGGTGCTTCTGTACATTTTCTTATTTACCAATTGCCTTAACTATGATCTTTGGAAATATGTAATAATAATCTCTTTATACATGTTTTAAATGCCAGGAAACAGACTAAAAAAAAAAAAAAAAAAAAAAAAGATCTTTGACTTGCCTAGTATCTTGCAACTAGTAATAGAATCCAAACCTTACTGTTCTGCTGTAAAAATAAAAAGTCTCTGTAGCCATGCTGTTGCTCTGAGTTAATGTGGGCTATGTCGTATGTAGAAAGAACCCATCAGTTTAGAGTTTTGGTTTGTTCAGGTATAATGTTGATATAATTGTTGAAGTTAAATTTTGATAAGACTTGTGGTGAAAGAAATGTTAGAATAGTTTCTACAAATACTATTTCATACTTGTTTCTTTATATCATTTTGATTGCTGAATAAAGACATTGTACTCTACCACTGCCATACGCAGACCTGGCTCATAGCGACTCCATGAAGTTGAATGAATGAATGAATGAATGGAAGGAAGGAAGGAAGGAAGGAAAAAGATTTGGCAGATGTTTGTGTCTTGTAAGAGAAGTCATTTGGGGAATAAATATGATAGTGAAATATACAAAGTAAATTAAGTAGGAAGCTCCTGATATGTGCCTAAGTCATAAATGAAAATATTAATTTGTTTCTTCAGGTATGGAAGGATTCACTTCTGCATTCTTCCATAGGATCAGATCACATTCTAGGTAGATTCTCCACTTTTTTCAGTTTCTTCCTTCTATACCCACAACTTTCATTGCTACCTGTGAAATGGGTTTTTAACCATTGTCTGTGCAGTCCTACAGATTTTTGCATACATGCCCTACAAATCAAATTTTACCTTCTAATGAAACCAAATTATAAAAATTTGGGGGAGGGGAAGAAGTATAGGATGCGGCTAGGGTATCAACTTTAAAAATGTATAAAAGCTTAATTTAACAAATATTTGTTGACCCTGCTATGTGCTAGGAGCATTCTCTTCCTTCTCTCACTAGCACGTGCCATCCCTTCTGGAATTCCTTCACTTTTTTCTCATTTGGTCTTACTCTAACTTCTGAGGTGTTTTCCAGAGATGGTGCCTTGCAGAATTCACATATGTACCATGTGCTCTTTCCTTATTTTTTTTTCCTGTATGACTTCTATTGTTCTGCCACTTAAAAAGAATGCGAGGAAGCATCCACAAAGAAAAAGTGGTCATCCCCACCCCTGTCTTGACTCTGGTATTCACTTATATCACTTGTATCCAAGTATTCAGTATGAAGTAATAGGTGGTAGACAGTTCTTAAGATAGCCTCCAGGGATATGGAATGCACACTTTTGTGTAATCTCCCTTGAGCATGGCCCGAATTTATTATTCACTTCTAATGAATAGAATATTTCTTAGCATGATGGAATGTCACTTCTAAGAGCAGTGTTACCAGTATCATGATTCTTGATACCTTTGTGTTATCCATTTGCAAGACGGATAGAATCCATTCCTGAGTCAGGGAAAGGGCAAGGCCTGTGACTGCTTAAAAAGAGCTATCCAAAAGGTATCTGGAAACAGAAGGGAACAGGTGAGCAGGGCACGTGGCCTTCAAAAGTAGGCTTGTTTTCATTTCTGCTGACTACGTCGTCTTGGGGAAGGCATTATATATCTCTTTCAGCCATTATTTTTTCATTTTTCTTTAATGGATGGAGTTAAATTTGAGGATTTTGAGAAATCTCTTCAATTCACATTCTGCACATCCAGAAATCTAACATTTTTCTTGTGATAAGGAGGTTTCATTTAAAATAAAAAGTCCCATCCAGGTAGAGTGAAATGAATTTTTTCCTTCAGAAACCATGTTGTAGGTATGAAATTCATGTACCATCTTAAAACTTCTGATATTGTTTCACTGGTTGTTAGCATATCTAGGCTTCTCTTTTTTGAGTTCCTATTTTTATTAACTTCTTAGAGTAATACCTTTTATAGTGATTATGGAAGCAGTTTTAATGTGGTCACACTATCTTAATCTTTTTGAGTTTGTGTCCCTGACCCGCAAGTTTCTGAAACTAAAAATTAACTTGCTAAGGGAAAATGATGTGTCCCTTTCTCTACGCTGTATTTATTTTTTTCCTCTTGTGGAGTTGGTATGACATGCCTGAAATCTTCTATCTTCTAAAATGTTCCTGGTATCTAATGATGGCACTCAAAATACTATATGGGGTTCCCTGACCCTTTGGCCTCCTGCTTTAGCTGGATGTTGGTGGATGGTTTTTTGCCAAGAGCCCCTCCCCGTCAGATCTAAGGTTTATTAACCCTTTTCAGAGTATAAGAAACTAAATTCTAAGTTTAAGCCCTGTCTTATTCATATGGTTCACAAAATTATCTTGCCAGTTGGACTTAATGGAAATAATTTTTAAAGCTATGTCTGTCAATTAAGACATGTATATATGTTAAAAATATAATTTTGTCCAGCAAAACTTTAACAAGATATTGTAGGAGGGCATTGAGGTAAAGGGAGTCTGTATTTCTCAGGTCTGGTTCTTGTACTGGTAAGCTCTAAAACCCTCCTCACAGCCCTGCTCCCCACCCCCCCACCCCCACCCCAGCCTCCTCTGAGAAAGCAACTAGGAATGTAAATCATGTTTCTTTAGCTGCTGGTCATTAAAGATTAACAGGAGAAATCTTACTCTCAAATTGTGTTTTGACACATGAACACATTAGAGATACTAGATCAAATGGACACATTAGAGATACTAGATCAAACAGTTGGGTTTACTTAAAATATTTCAGTCAATTTAAGGGTGTGCGAATCATTCATACCAGATGGCATCTACCTAGGATATTTGAAGGGTAAAATTGGGATACGTATAGCCCAAACCTGTGAATTTAGCTTATGAAGAGTTACTGTGCCCACAGATTGGTCAGTGCTGTTGTGAACATACCAAGGCAAGGGGATTTAGGACATTAAATCTTTCACCTTTCTTTCCTTCTAGGCTTCTGGTAACAGGCACAGTTACCAAAACAAATTTTAAAAACTCTTTGAAGGGAAAGCACAGGTGATAATACAAGGGGAAAAAAACATATTTACTAGAATTCTGAGGGGGTTAAAAACACATAAGTATATGTGTTTATTGTAGATTTTCAAAAAACCTGTAAGAAATTTCTGCTTTTTTTTTTTTGAAAGTAGTCTCCACTCCCAGTGTGGGGCTTGAACTCACAACCCTGAGATCAAGAGTTCTATGCTCTACTGACTGAGCCAGCCAGATGCCCCAAAATCTCTGCTTTTAATGGCTGTTTTTAAAAATTGCTGTTGCCGGAGGGACTCCTGGGTGGTTCAGTCAGGGTTGAGTGTCTGACTCTTGATTTTGGCTCAGGTCATGATGCCAGGATCCTGGGATCAAGCCCCACATTAGCTTCTGTGCGGAGTGTGGAGTCTGCTTGAGATTCTCTTGCTCTCTTTCCTTCTGCCCCTCTCCCTTGCTCACACTTGCTTGCCCTCTCTCAGATAAATGATAAAAAAGAAAATGCTGTTGGGCTTTAAATACTGATAATAGTTTATTTGTCCTAGACGGTTGAAGTTTGGAAATGAGGAATAACAAGTTAGAATAAATAGGCGTTTTTCTGGAGGAAGAAGTGCGGACAGCAGTGTTCCCTAGGAGTCCGTGCAGGGAATGGTTTTAAACATCTGACCCCTCTTGAGTAGGGCATGCACTTCTGGGTTTTCTGTAGTGAACACCCTAGAAGACTGATGAAACTGCCTTATTTGTTCCCCCTACTTTGTTTACGTGCTAATCTTTATTTTGTAAAAATTACTTAGTAGGACTGAAGTGAGGGTTGAGTTGTTCATGCATTTCAGTTGGTGACACTTTGTTATCATTGGTCTGGGCCAAGCCAGTGTTTTATTAATTTCCTGCTATCGTCATCTCCTACATATACTACCCCCCACTACCAGAGGCACTTTTTCTAATGTGTTTAGTGTGGGTTTTTTTTTGTACCTACTCCTGTATAATGTATATTTTATATTATGTAAGTTGTTATGTAAATGGTATTATCCTCATTCCGTTCATTTAAAGAGCTGTCCCTGGGCCTGTGTGAATATTAGCTTGTTGATTCTGAGTGCAATTAAATATTTCATGATAAGCATTCTTCTGGTTTTACCTCTCTACTCCTCCACACCTCCCCACCATCACAAAGTGGGATCCACATCCCTTGGGATCTGTATGACAATTTGTTTTAGAACTGTGCGAATCTGTCATAGACTATAAGTACATTTAATCTGCATGAGCAGTACCTGAAGGTCTCCAGGAAGGCAGCATCCGTCTATATCCCCACAACCCACCAACGTTTGGTGTGGTACACCTTTCTAATTTTTGCCAGTTTATCAGGTATGAAATACCTCATTCTTAGTTTGTATTTCTCTGACTACTTGTGAACTTCATCTGTTCATCTGCTTGTTGTCTTTTTGGATATGATCTTCTGTAAATTTTTTACTTCTAGATTTTGCCCACTTTTCTATTGGGGTTCCTATCTTATGGTGATTTGTGGGACATTGTCATCTTCTGCATATTAGTCCCTTATCGGGGCATTGTAAAAATCTTCTAATCTCTCATCTGTCTGTAAACTTTATCCATTGAAAAGAAATCCTTAAAATAAGCTATCAAAATAGGTGTGTTTTTTTTTATCTTTATCTTTTTTTTTTTTTTTTTGCCTTATGGCAAAGTAGTTACTAAGTCTTTTCTATTCCTGGGTTTTGAAAATGTTCTCCAACATTTTCTTCTTCTAACTTTATAATTTTACATTTCACGATTTGGCTTTTTTCCCATAGGGAGTCCACATTATGTCATGGCCCTGATTACAAGCCTTTAAGTGGCCTAAGTTGCCTACAGAATAAAGCCAGAACACTCAAGAGGGCATATGGAACCCCTCAACATCTGTCTCATATCTTTCCTCCCATTTGGATATGCCCACACTCCTCCTTATTCGTCCTCATAATACGGGATAACACAAAATCTGATGTTTTCTATAACATCCTGTAACAGAAAAGTGAGTATTGTGATATAATTCAATAGTATTTTCCATATTTAAATCATTTTAAAACCTTAGGAAAGGGTATTCCTTTTGTTAATTTTTTTCTTTTCTTTATTTTTTTTAGAGAGAGAGAGACAGAGCTTGAGTGGAGGAGAGGCTGGCAGAGAGAGAGAGAGAGGGAGGGAGGGAGACACAGAATCTGAAACAGGCTCCAGGCTCTGAGCTGTCAGCACAGAGCCCGACTTGGGGCCTGAACTCATGGACAGCGAGATCATGACCTGAGCCGAAGTTGGACACTCAACTGACTAAGCCACCCATGTGCCCCTCCTTTTGTTAATTTTTTAGCAGAAATATTTCTTTTTTTTTTTTTTTAACAGAAATATTTCTATTTAAATTCTAAAAGGTAGAGGTGCCTGGGTGGCTCAGTCCATTGAGTGTTTCACACTTGATTTCAGCTCAGGTCATGATCCCAGGGTTGTTCAATCAAGCTTTGGATTCTCTGTCTCCCTCTGCCCCTCCCCTGCTCATTTGCATTCTCTCTTGCTCTCTCGCTCTAAAATTAAAAATAAATTATAAAAAGTATGGAACATACTCATTATCTTGGGAGTCAATACAGAAATGTGCAAAGTAGGAAATGAAAAATTCTGAACACCAACCCTTTCAAACTCTTATCTTTATTCCACAAGCAAGGAGGTAGAGGGCCAGGGAGGAATATCAAAAATCCTAATGCCCAGGCCATGGCCATGTTCAGACCAAATGAACCAGAATCCCTGGGGGTGGGACCCAGGTCTTGATATTTTTAATACCTCCCAAGGTGATTCTAATGTGTAGCTAGTGTTAGAAATACTAATTCTTACAATACTTTAAAAAATAAATATAGGTCACACCAAACATATTTTTCAGCATTCTGCTTTTTTCGTAAGTACTTGTTAAGTGAGATTTAAAGCCCTACCATTGGTTTAAAATTTAACCATAATGAAACACTGTTTATTTTGAAAATGTTATCAAGTATGCTAGTGCTGTTAATCAACCTGAATAGTATTATAGAATAATTATCTTAAAGTGGTTACATATTCTTGTGAATAATAGTAACCTTTAAAAAAAATATTTAAATTCAAGTTAGTTAGCATACAGTATAGTATTGGTTTCAGGAGTAGAACCCAGGGATTCATCACTTCCATAGAATACCCAGTGCTCATCCCAAATGCACTCCTTAATGCTCACCACCCAGTTAGCCCATCCCCCCACTCAACACCCCTCTAGCAACCCTCAGTTCTCTTTATTTAAGAGTCTTCTATGGCTTGCCTCCCTGTCTGTTTTTATCTTATTTTTCATTCCCTTCCCCTATGTTCATGTGTTGTGTTTCTTAAATTCCACAGGAGTGAAATCATATTTGTCTTTCTCTGCCTGACTTATTTCGCTTAGCATAATCACTCTAGCTCCATCCACGCTGTTGCAATAGCAAGAATTGATTCTTTTGGATTGGCAAGTGGTATTCCATTGTATATACATACCACATCTTCTTTTTCCATTCATCAGTTGATGGCCATTTGGGCTCTTTCCATACTTTGGCTATTATCAATAGCTCTGCTGTAAACATTGGGGTGCATGTGCCCATTTGAATCAACATTTTTGTATCCTTTGGATAAATACCTAGTATTGCTATTGCTGGATTGTAGGTTAGTTCTATTTTTAACTTTTTGAGGAATCCCGATTCTGTTTTCCAGAGTGGCTACACCAGTTTGCCTTCTCACCCAGCAGTGCAAGAGTCCCCTTTTTCCTCATCCTCACCAACATCTTTTGTTTCCTGAATTGCTAATTTTAGTCATTCTGACAGGTGTGAGGTGGTATCTCATTGTGGTTTTGATTTGTATTTCCCTGATGATGAGCGATCTTGAGCATCTTTTCATGTGTCAGCCATCTGGATGTCTTGTTAGGAAAAGTATCTGTTCATGTCTTCTGCCCATTTCTTCACTGGATTATAATGGTAAATTTTGACTTACATATTAGTAGTAGTATAAAATTCTTCCCATTTTACATTAGGATTCAGTTTGTCAACACCAGTAATGAATGGCCAGCGTCCTTGTGGGGTGCTTTGTTTTTATTGTGCCAAATGGCAGAATATAATCAGGCACTGAGTAGGAACTAAGGTTTGTAAAAATTAACCCCTCCCCCCCAAAAAAAATTACTCAAAGTTAATCTTTTTTTTTTTTCTTTTTTAACTGGGATAATATTTTGTCTCTTATCCTCAGTGACTTCCTCTCTATTGTCTTCTCTTAAACTTGTTTCCCCAAATTTGAACAGCCAGAAATCTGCCTTCACCTCATGAGAACTGGCCGGGGCTTGCCGTTACCTTTCCCAGCCAAGTGCCCAATGCTGTCTTCCTCTTCCCCTCCCTGCTGGTCTTCCCACTGCTCTGCTCCAGCTTTGCTCAGGAAGATTCCCTTGATCTCCTAACTGAAGTTTTTTATGCTTCATCTTGCCCAGCAGCTTTTGGTTCTATTGACTTCCCACTCCCTGATGAAATGTCTTGTCTTCCTTGCCTGTTAGGATACTATTTATTTTGTGTCTCCTTTCATCTTTCCAACTCCTATTTCTCAAGTTCCATTTCCTGCTGACTACTTTGCTTCCACTTATTTTTTTAAATTACCTTTTTTTCTTCTTAAAAAAGTGTTAAACATGTTTACAGTAAGAAATATGGAAAAAATTTAAAAGATAGACTATCCAAAATCTCACCACTTAAAAATAACCTTTTGATTTTGATTCTTTATGAAATACGGGATCATGCTGTGTATGAAGTCTTTATACCTAACCTTATGTCCTCCCTACCTAATGATATATATTTACCAAATGGTTTTTTTAATTTTTTTTTTACATTTATTTATTTTTGAGAGACAGAGTGAGACAAAGTGAGAGTGGGGGAGAGGCAGAGAGAGAGAGGGAGACCCAGGATCAGAAACAGGCTCTGAGCTGTCAGCACAGAGCCTGACGCGGGGCTCCCACAAACCATGAGATCATGACCTGAGCCGAAGTCGGACACTTAACTGACTGAGCCACCCAGGCACCCCCAAATGGTTTGTTTTTAAGTTGGTTACTGTTTGAACTTTTGGGGCTTCTAGGTGGCTCAGTCAGTTAAGCATCCGACTCTTGGTCTCAGCTTAGGTCATGATCTTATGGTTTCCTGAGTTTGAGCCCTGTATTGGGCACTGTGCTGACAGTGCAGAGCCTGCTTGGGATCTCTCCCTCTTTCTCTGTCCCTCCCCTTCTCACACTGTCTCTGTCTCTCTCAAAAATATATAACTTAAAAAAAATGGGATCATGCTGCATATGCAGCCTTTATATATTGCCTTTATCTCTCCCTTAATATATATTTATCAGTTTATTTAAAAAAAATTTTAATGTTTTTTTAATTTTGAGAGAGAGAGAGACAGAGGGTGAGTGGGGGAGGGGCAGAGAGAGAGGGAAACACAGAATCTGAAGCAGGCTCCAGGCTCTGCACTGTCCACACAGAGCTAACCCATGAGCTGTGAGATCGTGACCTCAGTCGAAGTCAGACGCTTAACTGACTGAGCCACCCAGGTGCCCCCCAAATAGTTTGTTTTTAGTGTCGGTTATTGTTTGAGCTTTTAAAAATTCTTTTAAAATAATATGTATGTAGTTAAATCAAATAGTACCAAAAGGCATATAATAAATTACAGGAGTCCTGTTGCCTTATTCTTTTTCCTAGAGGCATATACTTTGAATGATTTGAGCTGTTTTTCTGATATTTATCTCTGATACTTATCTCTTAATTTTTAAATAATCTAGTTATACTATGGGGTGCCTGGGTGGTTCAGTAGGTTGAGCGACCGACTTCAGCTCAGTTCATGATCTCACAGTTTGTGAGTTCGAGCCCTGCGTTGGGCTCTGTGCTGACAGCTCAGCTCTGAGCCTGGATCCTGCTTCGGATTCTGTGTCTCCTTCTCTCTCCGCCCCTCCCCCATTTGTCCCGTCTCTCTCTGTCTCTCAAAAATAAATAAATGTAAAAAAGTAAAAATAATGTGGTTATACTATTTCTTGAATCATTAATATTAGACACTATTTACTTATTGTGTAAGTGAAAATTTCTGCCTTACACCTCTTTCCTCTTTCCATTTTTCTAATACTGATAGATCATAAGTTTTAAAAATTAAAACACTTCATTGTTTGCATTATTTCCACTATGTAATTATCATTCATCAATGAGCCAAATAGTCTTTTGTCTGTCTTCTTGTACCAGTATTTATCCCCCAGTAGAAATGCTTTTCTCATTTTCTATTTCCTTAATTTTGTTTTGATTTATGGCTGAGTCTTTCCACACCCTCCTTCAGCCTCTTAGTACCTTTTTCCCTATGGTGGTCAATCCAGTCATAAGTGAGTTTCATT
Organism: Leopardus geoffroyi; assembly: GCF_018350155.1. Classification (NCBI taxonomy): domain Eukaryota; kingdom Metazoa; phylum Chordata; class Mammalia; order Carnivora; family Felidae; genus Leopardus; species Leopardus geoffroyi. The sequence continues at coordinate 148,318,091 of NC_059328.1, forward strand.
GTTTTCTTTTGACCCACCCTCTTGGGGCCACACCTGTCTTTCCTGCTCCAGACTGGGCTGGTTGCTCTCTAGGTCTGCTTCACAAATGAATATCACTGCACCTGAATAACTGTTACCCAGGGAGTGAAGGGACCCCTGACGCTCCTGCATGTTAGGGGATAAATTCAGTGATATAGTGATTTTAGCAAATGTGGGGATTTGAGAAGGTTTCAGAAAGTCTCTAGTCCCTGTAGGTGTCAAGCACTTGCTACTGACTGAGAGCAGTGGTTCACCCTGGTCTTAGGATGTGTGTGTGCCTGCTCATTTGTCAACACACTTCTTGATGTTTCAGGAATGCTAGTCAAGATCTGACCATTGATTTGCCCTCTTTTCTCTTTCCCCTTTTCTTGCTCCATTGAGACCCCTTCTCTCAATCTTCTATCGTGCTCTTCTGTGATTATTGATTGCACTGCTAACATTTTTGGTCTTTGGGGAAGAAGGAAATGGAATCCAGGGGTGCAAGATTTATTTAAAATAAGTCTGACATTTTCAGACTTCAGGAAGTAGGCAGACTCTTGCCATTATAAAAATTGGATCATTTTCTTTTTTAAAATTTAGGAACTTTTAAGTGATTCACTGATGAAGAGGGAAAAGCTGTTTGCACTCAGCATATTTCTCATCATACTTCAACTCAAGATATTCATCTATTTTACTACTTTAGACATTTGCTCTGTTTTCAGCACTCTAGGACAAGAGGTTTTATATTTTCATTATGTGCATCCTGAAAGTCATTTCACCTCAGCACTAAAATTGTTTTGTTTTTTTCTTAATCGTGGAGGGGGAGACGAGTTCTGTTAAAAAAAAAAAAAAAAAAAAAGACTTCCTGGTAGCAAAAATGGTTATTTTATCTTTTTAAAGTTCTGCCTTTTTAGCAATAATTATTAAAACATTATGGTGTCATTTTTTTCAGACTGGAAACAATGATAGACCCTTGTGCAGATGAGGCTCAGTGAATTGAGCTCATATTGGCTCAACTGTTATGTTCTGAAATATCAACCGTGCCAAAAATATACTGTGAACTAGAAAGTTCCTTGCAATAGTTTGAGTAACTTAAAATATACCTGAGTTATTTGAAAATAGATGAAATTAGGAATGTGAGAAGTCTGAAATGATGATTAATAACATTAAGGGTAATTTGTTTTAGAATAAAATATTTGAACTAGGCAATCACAGATAGTAAAAACACTTAAAATATCATAGATTACTTTCATTACTCATTTCTTTAATTTAGATTTTTTAATATGAAATTTTTCTAAGCCAACTGCAAAGACTTTTGTGGTACTAAATATTCTCACTGTAGATAAAATGCATTTAATATTTCTTTTAATTTGTAAGTAAACGGTTATGATTTTTTTAAAATTAGAAGTTTTAGTTTTGCTCTTTGCCCATTAAATTTGAGCAAATATTTTAACTGCTTTGAACCTGTTTCCTTATCAGTGAAGTCAGAATAATTCCTACCATTAGGGTTTTTGTGGGTTTTTTTTTAAATCAGTGAGATTAAATAAATGGTTGTTATTTTATCTTTTTAAAGTTCTGCCTTTTTAGTAATAATTATTAAAACAATATGGTGTCATTTTTTTTTCAGACTGGAAACAATGATAGAACCTTGTACAGATGAGGCTCGGTGAGTTGAGCTCATGTTGTCTCAACTATTCTGGAAAGGAAGTTGGCACTAGGCATTAACAACCTTAAAAAATCCAAAAAGTACATTTGGTTCCTGACTTCTAATGTACTGTAAGGCAATAATCAGTCAAGTAAACAAAATTGTTTTCTGCTGAGTTGTTTAGAGTATTAAAAACTATAAATTTGAATACTAAGTTAATACACCATCCAATAGACTTCTGTGTAGCCATTAAAGATAGTCCTATGTTTTGAAAATAAAAAGAGATGTATGTTTGTATTTTTAAGCTTTGAATATGGTAAATGGATATCAGCTTAAACTTATTTCTTAAATGATTACAAGATTGGCTAACTTTTGCTATTCTGTGTTGGGCTATATTTGCATTTATGCATTTTTGAGTGCCCTTCCTTTTCCCCTTGGCTCTTTGCCTAGTTCACTGTTCCAAATTGCCTTCCCTCTTGCCTACTTTTTTTCTACTCCTCTTTAGTTTCTTTTCTTTTCCTTGCCCAGTGCTAGATATAAATCACATGGAGAAAATAAGTACTGGTTGAAGAGGAGTTAACTTCTCTTTAAAAAAAGAAAATGTTCCATTTCTTTAAAATGTGAGTTTAGAAATGGTCTTTCACTTTTATTGGAAACTTCTAGAAAGAGCTAGGGAGAAGGTAGACCTGGGCTTGAATCCAGACTGTGCCATTTGCTAGGTGTTTGACTTTAGGTTAGTTATTAACTTCTCTGGCTTCTATATCTTCAACAGTAGTGAACCAGGGATGACGTGTGAATGGTTTGTCTTGAAGATTAAATGATACATTGTTTGTAAAGTGCTCAATACTGTTTGACTTCTGTATGGGAAGTATTCAATAGATTGTTGCTGATGTTGCTATTGTAACATTAATTTTTCAGAGATGGAGGCCAGACATTTTATTTTAAATGCTGTGTTGGTGTTCAAAATGCCAGTAAACATTGCCTACTCAGTGTGTATTCAAAAACCCCCAAAACAAATCAACAAAACATAAAAGCATGGGATAGAACTCAAAAGTTCATCTGATGTTTTACATATAAATATTATATAAACTTAGATGTGGAGTGTGGCAGAAAAGGAGTATGGGGAGAGGGGAAAAAACAAATCTTAGCTCCTAACTACATTAAAAAAAAAAAAGATGATGATGAAGAATGGATGACTGCCTTGAGGCAATGTGAGGATGGTAAAAAGGGGAGCAGGAGAAGATTTTAAGTTGTGCAACTATCGCACATTTTTAAATGAACGAATTCATTTAAAAATTAGAAAATATAGGTGACTTGAAATAGACCAAAAAAAAAAAAACCCTACTCAGATATAAAAAGCATTTTTAATGTTTGTTTGTTTGTTTGTTTATTTATTTATTTATTTATTGAGAGAGAGAGAGAGAGAGAGAGAGTGCGAGCATGAGCAGAGAAGGGTCAAAGAGAGGCACAGAATCTGAAGCAGGCAGGCTCTGAGCTGCCAGCACAGAGCCTGTTGCGGGGCGCAAGTCCAGGAACTGTGAGATCTTAACCTGGGCCAAAGTCGGATGCTTAACCGACTGAACTGCCCAGGCACCCCTAAAAAGCATTTTTATAGTCTTCACTGCATTCTCATGATGGATTTTGTATTTTGGTACTTTGTTTCAGAATTTTATTAGTCAATGTTATTAATTTTACCCAGTGTTTCAAAAATGTTACTTGTGTTGTGAAAAGTAATTTCGTTTCTTGAGTTACATTTTTCTTTACAGCGTTCATTAGCGGTAAAAAAAAAAAAAAAAAAAATCATTGGGAATCTAGTTTGTTATGCTGATGTTGGCCATTTAGCCATCTTCCCTAGGATATATCTTTAATATCTGGAGATACTGCAGTGTTAAACCATGGAAATAAATTTGTAGGGCAGACAGTCTTAGGCTGTTCTGGAACTTACTCTTATCTGCCTTGCTCTTAAATATACTGCTGCTCCTGTTGTTCAGATAATGTTGTTGCTTTTGTATCAGCAGTGGGAAGGTTGTGAGTTTTTTCTCCAGAGGTGGGAGATTTGGGGGGGATCCAGTTGCTATGCCTCTCCCGACAGCACATGGCTTTGCATAGCCCAGCTGGCTATGGTAACATCATAACCAGAAAAGAGCAGAGCTCCCTGCCTAGGGATTGAACCCATGGGGCTACTGCATCAGTTCAGTGCTCCTGAATCCAAAATAAGTATGAAAGCGTGTACAGTAAGAACTGTAAAATACCCTACATGAAAGAGGCTGCTGTGAGGGTACCTTCGGGGGTCCAAAATAGCAATTACTTTAGATTCCCTACATGAGCTGTTTATTATAGCGGATAAGAAAGAAGACTTTGGAAACTTCTTATTTATTTATGTTTATTTATTTTGAGAACACAAGCAAGAGCTTGAAGGGGGGGCAGAGAAAGAGAGGGCAAGAGAATACCAAGCAGGCTCCAGGCTGTTAGTGCAGAGCCCAAGGCAAGACTAGAACCCATGAACTGTGAGATCATGACCTGAGACAAAATCAAGACTTGGACACTTAATCAGCTGAGCCACCCAGGCACCCAGGAAACTTCATTTTAAATGCAGAAGACCCAGGCGCCTGATAATAGAAATGCAGAAGACCTCCAGCGAAGAGCCTGCTTGGGATTCTCTCTCCCCCCTCTCTCTCTGCCACTTCCCCACAAAGACACTTGTGCTGTCTTTGTCTCTCTCAAAATAAATACATAAACTTAAAAAAAGTAAGTGTATAAGACCAGTGACCCCCTTTACATCAGCACTGAGGATGCATAACTCAAGTGTTTGGGGCTAGGGGGGGATTTCCTGCTGAGCAAACTGCCCCATCTTGTACCTTTTGTCAGTGAAACATGCTGTTGACCCACCTTGCTCAGTTTGCAAGCTTGTTGTGTGGAAAACTTAGTTCCTTGTGACCCAATTGTGTCTTTAGCTCTAGAGAAATTGTAACACCGCTGAGTTTTGGTCAGATAATATTTAACACATGTCTTCATTTAGGTTAGAATAGCATAGGTCAGTGTTCTGATAATTCTAAAGGATAACTGGTCACATGTCCACTGGCCCGGAGAAAAATTTGTGTTTGTGTGGGTAGCAGAACAGAGTACCACTGACCCCTACTACAGTTGGAAAGTTCAGTGGCCTGACGTGATGACAATGTGTTCTAAATCATGCCATTGACTTAGTACTTACTCTTCAACCACTTAGTTAGAAATGAGGTCATTTATTTCTGGGGGAAAAAAATGGCAATACTTGGACCAACTTGAAAAAAATTCCCTTGCCCATAGATTTGTCTCCGTTTTCTTGAATAAAATGAAGGATATCCAAACATAAAGAGTATAGAGATTCAGAGTTTAAAGAGCCAGATGCTTGAATTGATCAAAGTCTCACCTCTCCAGACTTGAATTTGCAATTTCTGATTCTATTATGTACAGTTATGTGTATCAGAGTGAGATGTTAATTTTCCAGAAATGTTAGTAAGTTCAAATTATTGTACTCATGCTAGAGAAAGGAGTCATGAAAGACTTCCATGGTAAGTTGTTGGCACATTTGGGGATAGGACAGAAGGTAATTTAGTATGTTTTACATTCATGAATAATCAGGGCAGGCTAATCTTGCATGTTTGTTTCCTAATTATTCTATTTTTAGTACTCCCATCAGTTCTCTTTCTGCTGCAAGAAGCTGGAACATCCTAACCGCAGTGCAGTGCACACACCCATAGCACAGTGGCAAACGTGAAGGCCCTAGTCAGCTTGGTTGCTACTGTAGAGAAAGCAATCATCCTGATAACTGCCAGTGATGACTGCCTTGGTGATTATACCAGTCAAAGTCTATTATTAAGCTTGCAGAAATTTTTATTTTGCCTTACAAATGTGTTTTTCTTCTTTGATAAACATGCATAATAGCAAAAAAATAAAGATAACCCTTATTAAAACCTGAGTTCATAAAGCAAAGGCACAGAAGGCTTCCCTGTTTGTAGATATTTTGTTTCCCTGAGCAACAGAAAATGCAGTTCTTACTTAACTTAGCAGCAATGTCATGGAAAAATAGAAGACTGCAGATGGTAATGCCTCCATTTTTTCCCACAGATGTGCCTCCAAGTCCTAGTCTATGGCTTACTTGAACCATAGAGTCCATGATAGCATGCATAATGAGATCCAGCCAGCTCTCCTGTGTTGTTGGCCCAGAGACCCCTGGGCCGTGGAGATGCTCTTACAGAGTTGGCCAGTTTGGGCCTTGACCCTGGCTGGGCAAAAACGACCTGTAGCTGATGAAGTTGTGGTTCCAGATTAGGTCCTTTCTGGTTTTCTGCTGGCCTTCTTCCTCAGAGTGACTTACCAGGTCTACAAACCTGGTGTGTCTAAACTGCACCTATCATTTGCTCCTCTTCTTGTCTCCCCTAGTTTCATTAATCGTACCAGACATACAACCATAGCTCATCCTTGAGTTGTCTCCTTCCCCTATTCCCATGTCCAGTTGGCTATCTCTGGTTGATGACCTATCTGTGTAGTATTTCCCAAACCTAGCGTCTCAGCTTAATTCCCACTTTTATTTTTCTTCCTACCTGAACTGTTAGGATAAGCTTACACAAGGCCTCCTATCCCCTCTTCTTTCGAGCCAGCTTAACATAGAAGCTAAAGTGGTTTTCTTGAAACTTGAAGGTGATGCTATCATTCTCCCGCTCCGATATTTCCATTGGAGCCCTAATGCCCATCATGTGGGGTCAAACTTCTTAGCCTCACCTGCACGACTAGCTATCCTTGTTTCCCAGGATTTATCACTGTCTCCCTTGAGGCCCCCTGTCATTCATCTGAACCAGAGTGATCATCTGATCTATACACATCCAACAGTATGTTGCCCCCATTCTCTCTGACTGTGCACTTTACTCTGCCTTGAATTTTCTCCATGATTTTTACTCACTGTCCAAGGGCCTTGCACCCTTTAAGGCCCTGCTCACGTATTGCTTCCTCAAAGGTGTTCGTGATTGCTAACGCCCTCCTTCCTCCTGCACATGTGTGTATACGCACCATTGCCCACTTGTACCTCTTTTAATAACCTCAAATACTTTTCGACAATGTGTTTATAGCCTTCCATGTCTTACTTTTTACTTCTGAACTTAATTTTTTTGAGGTTAGAATTAGCTTCTGAGTCACTGTTCTCCATGGTACTGGGCATGGTGCCATACACATCAATAAATGGATCCACAGATCTTGATTTTTCAGATTCCTACTTGTCTGTGTTTTGTTCTCTACAATTGCCTTTGATATTTGGTAAAATTTATGAAATTGTAATTTATAAATTTGGTAAGTTTATGTAAATTGTAAATTTGGTAAAATTTATGAAAATGTTAAGAAAACTAATCCTTGACCATTTATAAGAAAAGTTTGCATTCCTTTGTTTTTAAAGCAATTTTATGAGGAATTTTGTGGTAACATTTATTGTGCTCTATAAGTAGGGAAAGAGACTTCTTACTCTACCTTTTTATAGTTTGGAGTAAAAAATCTATCAATCAATCTGATAAGATGTTAAATGCTTTTTTAAATATTTTTAGCAGGCCATGGGAGTTTGTATATTGGTGATGTCAAGGGTTGATTACCATGGGAAATGTTTTCCATTCTTCTGTTAGGAAAGGTTTCCTATAAGAGAGAACCTTTTAGACTCCCCAGTATTAGAGGGAAAGAAAGAGAGGTGTAGGTATCTGGGAGAGGACCTGGACTAGCAGAAAGGTATTTGTATTCGGACCTAGTATGACAACTGTGCCTTTAGGAGCTATCTGGTCATTCTGGTCTGCAGTTCTGATCTGGGTAGATACCAGAGAGCTCGGACAGATCCCAAATCACAGTGCCCAGCCTCGCCACTCTTACTGGGCTGCTTGACGCTGCCTCTAGCCAGGAGCCATTTTGTAGAACTATTACTTCATCTGAGACTCCAGAAACCTGGTAAAATTTAGCATGGCTGCTAGCCCTGGGCACAGATGGGTTTTAGATTGAACTTAGCGAGGACAACAAGCATCGTCGAAACTCCCTAAGGTGGGGTCCAGGCTCAGCAGTAGTCTGCAAACACTGTACTTTCTGGAGCAGGCTTCCTTACTTTGCTGCACCAGACCCTGTTGCTTCATGGGCTGTGGCCTCAAGTGGGCTATTTGATTTCTGATATGTGTTATTAAAAAGCTAACATTACCAATGATAACATCTCGTTTAATAAAGCAAAACAACAGCAAACCCAGTATTTATTGTTGCCTTGCAACTCTGCCTTTGGCCTTTCTAGGTATCCACTGATGTCACTTAATATGAACCATTTTATTTCTAATTGCCACATGCCACTTTGGTTTGTGCACTTCTGTTTCTCAGCATTCCACAGATGCCACATTACTCAAAGCTGTGCTGTAGTGCATCTTCACAGATTTCTCCCTCCCTGCCCTGCACAACCTCCCTGCTTGAGGTTCTCATGTAGCAGCTGCTTGCATACCCTGCTGACAACCATCCACAGCACATGTCCAGCCAACTGAGCATGGAGTGAGCATGTTTTCAATGCTGGTGAACTGGCTATGCTCCAGGACTTTGCCACTCTGTCTTGCCATCTGATACTACTTTGTTGAAGAGCAGATTTAAATACCTGACTGGGGGCAGAACCAAGTTTACAGCTCAATGAAAGGTACATGATTACTATTTAAGTCTCTGTTAAAATGTGTGGTTTTGATTCATTTTCATACTGTCTCCTTAGCACATGCACAATATCACCATGCAGATAGGAGGTTTTCTTCCCTAAAACAGGTTGTAACCTTGATCTTCCCACTTACTCTTCAGTTCTTAGTATCTTCAAGACAACAGGATCATTTGTGTCACTCAGGTTTGGCTTTCCCAAATCTGTACTTCAGAGGCATGGGCATTGGGCAGGTTCTGGATAGTATCTGCAAAGCACATTTGACCATGCTTTAGAGTCTTCTTGAGGTTTTCTGAGGGCTAAAGGCACTTAGCAGAGTAAAATGGAAACCGCTTATTTGACTTTGTGTTACTGCATTCACAATGAAGAGTTGACCGTACATTTAAGACTATGAGCATGAAACCTGAAGATCTTAGTGTGCTCATAAGAGCAATCACATTTTAGGAACTGGGATAATCCAGGTCGGCTGATGATGAAAACTTATTTCCTGGAAATAACATACTGGACACATGAATGACCTCCAGGTCCATCAGAATCCAGATTCCCGCCTCTGTAGGCAGCTGGTGCATACCAAATCTGGTCCTAGTTTCTTCTGAGCTTGATCTCTTCCTTTTCCTAACGTGGGAGCTCCCCAGAAAGCTTTCAGAGAAGCTAGTGCCCTGGGCTGGAGACCTTAGTTTGAATGGTCTCTCAGGTCCCTTTGAACTTTAAAATTCTATGACAGAATACCTAACCTTCAGTCCCTGCTCCTGCTCTTTGCCTGCCATCTTACCTGACTGAAGATCTGCCACCGAGGTGTCTTCTCTTCAGCGTGCTCCTCACCTTCTGCGCACTCCTTTCTGCCCACTCACCTTCCACGTGAATCACTGCGGTGGCTTCTAGCTGACCTCCAGCCACCACCACGCTTCTTTCTGGTCCCTTGGCCCAGCTAGCCTCATGGCAAACAAAAATACATTTCCAAGACGCCACGACCCTTTAGAGAAATACTCAAATGCGTTTGGTGAAATTGGAGACAAAAAGTGGTTCACAAAGTTGTGTTAACTCACATGCTAATAGGTGCTGATAGTGATACAGAATGTTTATGTGTGTTACAGCCTCTGCGGTGTGTTAGAAATAGTTTTTGTAAGAATAAAAGTAGACATTCATAAAAGCAAAGAATAGTAAGCTCTCCCTGTTTTAAAATAAACTTTTGGCACAAATCCTTGAGACTTTTCTGCTCCATGGTCTTCTATTTATATATTTAAGAATGCTGTGGGAATTCTTGGTAAGAAGTGTTAAAGACTTTAGGCCTATCTTCTACCTCTCTTAGCGTTGCTCTCCACATCTGTTTTGCATAAATCCAGTCAGAACCTCCCCTCATAGGAATTCTTTAGCCTAATTAAAACTTTGAGCCATAACACATGTGAAGGAATTGGGAAAGCTCCTAGAAGCGACATTTGTCAGATGATAGAAGCAATATCCAAATTGTTAACTATACTTGCTATGTTTCTGATATTTCATAGATGCGTGTCAACTCATGTAGAAGATATGTCGAGAGGAATTTCAGTGATGCTCTCTCTAATTTGTTTCATATTTCACTTGATTGGTAGCAGATATAACACTTCAGCTGCAGATTCCCTTGATTCTCCCTTTACCTCTAATTTTCTTTCTGTGATTCCAAAGTATTGTGATAACTTATAAACAAATAGTTCAATGGCTTGACTAAATTTGCTACTAAAAGTAAATCCCATTAGTAATTTTATAAAGAATATTTTTGTAAGATGAAATCATATCTTCATTTATGTATAAACATTTTATCAGATCATTTTTTTCGTGGGGATGCACTCATAAATTTTTGAAATTGTACTTTTAAGACATTGCAATTTTATGTTAAAATTTTGGACATTCCAGGCTTTTTAAACACCTTTTATTTTTTAACTGAAAATTTTAGCAGCTGGGCAAAGTTTATACCATTCATTTACTTAAAACAATTTTTAATTCCAAGCCCAGTAAATGAAGACTTTGTGAGTTAAATATTGGCCATCCAAAATTTCAGCATTGTTTGTATACTTCAGAAGAAATTGTGTTCTTTAATATTTTTATTGTGAAATTTTCTATAAATATAAACCTGAACTGTATTTTCATTATTCTGTATAGAATAATTAAAGCATTCTGTTTTATTATGTTACCTCTGATTTGTTATTTTGGGACAGTGGTTCTTAACCTTTAGTGGGTGTCAGAACCACCTGGAGTGATTGTCAAAAACAGTGCTGTGTCCCTATTCCTAGAGTGTCTGATTCAGTAGGTCTGGGGCATTGCTGATCCTGCTGGACTATTTTTTCAGAACCACTGGTTAGGAATTCCAGTAAATAGTATCTCTTACGATTTCCAAATGAGCGTGAGATACAAGAGAACATAAGATAATATAATTTGTAAAATTATATTTATTTTTTCAATATATGAAGTTTATTGTCAAATTGGTTTCCATACAACACCCAGTGCTCATCCCAAAAGGTGCCCTCCTCAATACCCATCACCCACCCTCCCCTCCCTCCCACCCCCCATCAACCTTCAGTTTGTTCTCAGTTTTTAAGAGTCTCTTATGCTTTGGCTCTCTCCCACTCTAACCTCCTTCCCCCCCCCCCTTCCCCTCCCCCATGGGTTTCTGTTAAGTTTCTCAGGATCCACATAAGAGTGAAAACATATGGTATCTATCTTTCTCTGTATGGCTTATTTCACTTAGCATCACACTCTCCAGTTCCATCCACGTTGCTACAAAGGGCCATATTTCATTCTTTCTCATTGCCACATAGTACTCCATTGTGTATATAAACCACAATTTCTTTATCCATTCATCAGTTGATGGACATTTAGCCTCTTTCCATAATTTGGCTATTGTTGAGAGTGCTGCTATACACATTGGGGTACAAGTGCCCCTATGCATCTGTACTCCTGTATCCCTTGGGTAAATTCCTAGCAGTGCTATTGCTGGGTCATGGGGTAGGTCTATTTTTAATTTTTTGAGGAACCTCCACACTGTTTTCCAGAGTGGCTGCACCAGTTTGCATTCCCATCAACACTGCAAGAGGGTTCCCGTTTCTCCACATCCTCTCCAGCATCTATAGTCTCCTGATTTGTTCATTTTGGCCACTCTGACTGGCGTGAGGTGATATCTGAGTGTGGTTTTGATTTGTATTTCCCTGATGAGGAGCGACGTTGAGCATCTTTTCATGTGCCTGTTGGCCATCCGGATGTCTTCTCTAGAGAAGTGTCCATTCATGTTTTCTGCCCATTTCTTCACTGGGTTGTTTGTTTTTTGGGTGTGGAGTTTGGTGAGCTCTTTATAGATTTTGGATACTAGCCCTTTGTCCGATATGTCATTTGCAAATATCTTTTCCCATTCTGTTGGTTGCCTTTTAGTTTTGTTGGTTGTTTCCTTTGCTGTGCAGAAGCTTTTTATCTTCATAAGGTCCCAGTAGTTCACTTTTGCTGTAAAATTATATTTAAATTGCTTTTTAACCATAATTCCCTTTCTTGATGTTCTCAAGATACTACATTTCACTTGCCTGGATTTATTTTTTTTTTTTTAATTTTTTTTTTCAACGTTTATTTATTTTTGGGACAGAGAGAGACAGAGCATGAACGGGGGAGGGGCAGAGAGAGAGGGAGACACAGAATCGGAAACAGGCTCCAGGCTCTGAGCCTTCAGCCCAGAGCCTGACACGGGGCTCGAACTCACAGACCGTGAGATCGTGACCTGGCTGAAGTCGGCCGCTTAACCGACTGCGCCACCCAGGCGCCCCTCACTTGCCTGGATTTAAATGTACATAATGCTGACAGTTTGACTGCTGTTACTTGATAAATTACCAAACATATATTTGCTAGTTTTCTTTAATTTGAGAGGTGATGATTGGAGCATTGCAGTGACTTTTATGCTGTTAGTTTTGCATCAGTATTAGAGACTCAGTATAAATAGGTTTCTATAAAGTACATGGCCCAGTGCCTGATACACAGTGGATGCTCAGTAAATGTTGAAATGAGCGTGGGTGTATGAGCAGCCCATTTTCGTCCAACATAATGGAGTTACTCCTTGAGAACTTGGCTGATCTGACTTTGGAAATTCAAGAGTTAGCTAGTGTATTGACTTTACCATTTTTACCATCTTGGCTTCTTATGCTTGTATTCCTGGGGGATGATTATCTCACTGATAACTTAGCCCTTCTACTAGCAAGAGTGGGAGACAAGTTAAACATAAAATTAAGCCTTCCCTTTTCTCTCACTTGTTAGTAATACTTATTCACTGAAATAGGTAGTATTAACTTAAAGTTTCTTTGGGATGATTTGGGTTCATTATTCAAGTTGGCCTTGCGATCTTCTAAACATATTTTTTTAAAACACTTTTTTAGGTAATCTGGAGTATGAGTGGATAGCAAGTTAGATATTATTTTTGTGTCTTTCTTAGGAATTCATAGGAATTTCTAATTCTTTATTATGGTATTCTAACCAAGTTTATTATGATATTTTCCAAAATATTGGATACATTGAACATCTATGTAACGTTCCATTTTTTAGTAATTTCAGGGCAATTTTAGCTTTGTTTTTTGATAACTGTCCTGCTGATTAGAACAGGTAGACTGCTCATACCAGTGTTCACAAAGATGCTTCTTCCACACAAGAAAATGGACAAAAGAGTTTAATAGTGTTTTCAGGTGGAAATTAAGAGAAAGCTCCATTCCATAATTTCATGGGTTTTCATAATTTCTATACTGCTCCTGCTTTGTTCATGAGGATATTATAAGAGTGAATTAAATAACTATTTTCAATGGCTTACGCTACTGATAAGAAAGGTACTCCATAAGCCACACAGATTCAGGAGAATGGTGAATTTAGCTGTGGACATGCTGAGTTTGAGTGTCTGGAACTCAACCTTGTTGATGGTCAGTAAACATGAAAATTGCAACTGAGCTCAGGGCTCCAGAATTATATTTTTAGTGTTTAGCCTAGAAGTGATCATCAATGCCTCAAGATTACGTCCCATTCCCAGAAGTAGATCTACTAGGAAAACCAGACAAATCCTTAGGAACTACTGGAACTTAGGAGGAATCAGAAAATTGAACTATAGTCATATGACCTGGGCTTCAGTTCTTCCTCCTACACGATGTTGATAAACTAGTGAACAAAGTCTCTACTTCTGTCACTTATATTTAAGGTGAGGGAAGATGAGACAAACAGACCTGGTGGTAATAAGTGTTAAGATGAAAATGCAGAGTGAGTGAGGGTCATAGGGTGACTGAGAGGGGATGAGCCAAGGTCAAGGTCAGGAAAGTCTCAGCTGAAGTGAGTGACTCAGCAGTATGAAGTAAAGGACAAAGAGCTAGAAAGAGGGAGCATGCCAGGGCCTGGAACAGCAAGTACAGAAGCAGTTTGAGGCTGGAATGTCCCTGAAGTACAGGTGCAGGTAGAGGGGCATGAAGTGCAGCTGCCAGCCTCTGTGCCAGCCTTCACTTGTGAGGGAGACCTCCGAAATACTCTGGAGGCACATCCTTCAACTGTGAATTTGAAAAGTCCTCATTCTGAAACATTAAAGCATTTGGAAAACCGTAAATCCCAACCTTTTCCCTCAAAGCTGTATACTGTAAATTTTGAAATTTAAAAAGTTGTGTAGTATTAAGAAAGTACCTTTGAGTTGGATGGTAACACACTCATGTTCCTTTTAGGATTGCGTTGCTGTGGTTGCACCCCGCAGTGAAAGAACCCTGCGGGGAGAACCAGCAGATCCATTAGCCAGACTGCAGGCAGCTTATGTCCCAGCTGTCAGCCTCCAGTCATCTCTCTAAAGTGCCATCCTCGATGATGGTCTTCTTCAGGGAGGCTGCCTGGCTGCCTGGTTGCTGAGGAGATGAAGAAGGTTCAGGAAGAGTAGCTTCTGCTTTTATGTTTTAATGTGTTGGTTTTACTCTTGAGTTGATTTAGAGAAAAGGGTTAAGAAAGTAACCACCCAAGTAGATGATCTCCAAGGTCCTTCCTGTTTCTGGAGTTCTGTGAAGCTGTTTTTGAGTCCTCGTGTATGTTGCTACCACGTAATTTAGCCACAGCAGCGTTTGATACCTGTTGGTGATCTCAGGCATTTTTGACAGAGGTGCTTGTTAACTGATCTTGTATTTGGCTAACGGGCTTCCTTAGTGGTAGTTTCTCCTATGTTGAATACTATTTTTTTGTGATTATTTTTGAAATCTGACCAAGAATTGACACAATTATCTCTTCAAATTTATACTTATGTCTATTTTTTCACCTTTTAGTAAAGTTTTATAGATTAGAATAATTCTCTGAAGAGAATAAGAATGGACCATTAGAGTGGAACTTTCCCCTATTCCCTCTGACTAAAATGCTTTTATGAACTGTTGCCAAGAAGTTCCTGTAGATGTAATTTCGCCTTGTATGATGTTAGGATGGATGGACCAGCCAACTGCTGCTCAAAGTATTTTTGACTAGGGAAGAGAAATCAAAGGTAGTTAATAAAAGCACAACTAAGTGGTTTCTAAAAGTACCATATTTAGTGAATGGTTATTCTTCATGGTTGCACTCACTTTTGAAGACATGGTCTTGCAAGGTGCTGCTGCTACTTTGTCTTTCTTGGATGACAGTATGGAATTACAGAAAGTCAGGGGTAGGAAACAGTCCAGTGATTCCCCTGGTCAACGTAAAGCCTCTTCCATCCAGTCTTAGGCTGTCTTGTTCTTCTTTTGCTTTGAAGGCTGAGACAACATGCCCATCACTTGTACATTTTCACATTTTGTATACTTATCACCATACGTATGTTTTGCAGTTGTGCAGATATATTGACCCATAAGTGATTGGTATCACACACTGAATTGGAATACATGAATTCCAGTCTAGAGAGAGACCTGTGTGTTTCTCAGTGTTGTTGTTGTTGTTGTTGTTTTTTCCATGTGACTGACTGAAGGTCTGAAGATGACTTTATACTGTTAGTAGAGTGGCTTTGTTGTGATGTAATTTCAGTAGCTGCTCATGGCAGCTGTTAGTCGAAAGTACATTGGAAGCCAGCTGGTTTAGATAGCACAGTGGTGAGGATCAACAGAGTGCTGTGAAGCTGGGACTCAGTTATGGCAACATGAGACCGTCCCAACTAACTCTCAGACGTGTTTCATCTGACACTTTTCCCATCTCCCTCTCTTGCCTACCTCACTCCATTTAAGAAAGTCCACTTTCTTCAAGGAGTGACTTTTGCAGGTCTTGATAGACAAACAGACTTTGGGCTTCTTGAATAGCTTACTCTTTCAGTTTTTTTGTGACCATCAGATTATTGGAGTTAATGTTGATATCTTGCTCAAACTTCCTTTGTTTCTTTCACAGATATCAAAAGAGCAGAGGAGGTACATTGTATTAAGCAGCCGTTAAGAAAGTGAAGTTTGGGGGTGCCTGGGTGGCTCAGTCGGTTAAGTGTCTGACTTCGGCTCAGGTCATGATCCTGCGGTTCATGAGTTCCAGCCCCGCGTCAGGCTCTGTGCTAACAGCTCAGAGCCTGGAGCCTGCTTCAGATTCTGTGTCTCCCTCTGTCTGCCCCTCCCTGCGTGTGTGTGTGTGTGTGTGTCTCTCTCTCTCTCTCTCTTCTTTCTCTCTCTCTCAAAAATAAACATTAAAAAAATAAAATAAGTGATGTTTGGGGCCTTCGAATTTCTTTGACTACTACTAGAAAAAGCTCTCAAAATCTTTATTGCCGGTCGAATGCAGGGTAATGTGAACCCAGTGAGCTTTTGTCCATGATTGAAAAATTCCTGGATCTTTCCCCATTAGTAGACCTCCACTTCTGCTTATTGTAACTCTACCACAAGGTGGCTGCTTTCATAGGTACATGCATTTCCCCACCCAAGGAGTACTTGATCCCTTAGACTTTCCATAGAACATTGAGAACAGAAATGAAGATACCAGTGAGGGAAAGTTAGAAACCGCTTCAAGTTCTAGGCATTTCTTAATTCCCGCTGACAATTCTTGCATGTGTTTTGTAATAGTTTACAATTGATATATGGGTAGAAAATTGATACTGAGAGATCCAGCTGCTCTCAGAATAATCGTAGTGACTCAGAAAGAGGAGAGAATTGTTGGGCTATAAAATGAGCAGATTGCCGTTTCAGTGTCTTTTTCTATTCCATCAAAGTGGCAGCTCACTCCATCTTCATCAGACGTTAAATTAAATGTCTAATTTATCATGGTACCTCTGATGTTCAAACTTATATTTGTTGCTGTAATTCTTAACAAGTTGTGAGGGTACGTACTTCCATTTGGACAGATGGTACTTTTGACACAGCTGTTAGAATCCTGCTAGGCTGATTGGACATCAAAATTTTATATTCACACTATTACCTTAATTGTAGAGAGATTCTAGGGTGGTTGTGGAAAGTCGTCTAACATGTGTTCTCCTTTGCATTGCCAGGGTTCTAAATATTTATCAATCATTACTTATTTATACCCTGTAATGCCATACTTTATTGGTGAATGTTCCGCTTTTCAGAGGGCATTAGGTAGGTTCTCTGCAGTATCTAAGAGAAATATGATCATATCCCTATCAACCTGTCAGTGAACTTCAAATCACAGTTCATGATCTTCAGATTAATAAAAGCAAACATCCCCCTATCCTCAAAATTAAAATGACATGAAAATGCATCTAGGGCACAACATTTTAATGTTTGTTTATTTTTGAGAGAGAGCACGTGCACGAGTGGGGGAGGGGCAGAGAGAGGGAGGGAGACACAGAATCCGAAGCAGGCTCCAGGCTCTGAGTTGTCAGCACAGAGCCCGACGCGTGGCTCAAACCCACGAGCTGTGAGATCATGAACTGAGCTGAAGTCGGACGCTTAACCAACTGACCCACCCAGGTAGGGCACAACATTTTAAACTCAAAATACTTATTTTTTGAGACTTTATGTCATATTAACTTAGATTCTGAATTTGTGATCAATTTGATAGACTGAAGTTAGCTTTGCATTCTGAATAAATAAAATGCTAAGCAGAAAAAAAGTAATTTTTTTTCAAAAATAAAATTTTAAAAGATTTGGATGTACTTAATCTTTGAGGCATTCTATCACAGTGTTTTAAAATCACTAAAGGCTGATTTGGATCTGTTCATTAAATCAGGGCACAGATACCTATATTTTTAATAGTAGCAATAAAAAATATGTTTTTATAATATGGAATAATCCAGTCCTTTCATTTTCTTGCCCATTTAATCTGAACAGGTAATGTTTCAGTATATTGAGACACAGTCAAGACTTTGCTAACAGCTTTCTAGATTATTGTGGGAATCATAACTCTGATTTATAGGGTCTCATTTAAAGTACACTTTTGTTATACACTAAGATCTGCAGCTGAGAATTTAGAAACAGCAGAGTGAGCACATCTTGGCATGGGGTGTGTTATCTCCTGCAAATGGAATGTAGCTTCCTTGAGTTGTGGTTCTTCTTCCTAAATTCTTTCTTTAAGGAAGTCAGACCCTCACCTAAAAAGAAACAAGTTACCTAACCAGGAAGATAGAAAATGAAATCTGATTCTTTTTGACATTTCTTTTAGTGCCAAGTACTGAACAAAGGACCTCTTTAAGGAAGTCCTTTGTTCAGGGGTTCTTTGCTTTTGAATAGGAGCCATCTAATATATTAAACATTTTTCAGCAAGTGCAGCAGTGAAACACCAGTTTCTGTTTTCAGCTCCTTACATAGTAAAACCAGCTCAGTCAACAGGCAATGTAGGAAATGCCCCAGCACGTGTTAGATACCAGAGAACATACATACACAACTGAATCCTGGTTTCAGTACATTTAACTCTAAATAGGTGAGGGAGCATTTTAAGGAACAGACACAAGTGGGTGAAAATGAGCATTGTGTGTTGTTAAGATTCTAAGTAGATTAGTTGGACTAGAGAGATGAGTCATCCAAAAAAAAAAAAAAAAAAAAAGCAATTCCAGAACACATTGAGGAATGCCTTCTTAAGGGTGAGGCTCTTAGAAAGTATGTGTGTGGAAGGAAGAGATGGTTTGGTGAAGTAAAGGCAGGGAACCTAGTTTTATCCTCGCTTGTGAAGTTAGAAACCAGAGGTGGAGGGGCTGTGCTCTAGAAATAGCTGCAGGAAGCAAGCACGGGGCTGGAGCTCTGTGAGGGGAGGGGAGCAGAAGGGCTGAGTCAAAGGCTTGAGAATAGCTTCCCCACAGAGGGGCTGTGTTGAGAAGGACCTGCTGATAGCAAGAATGCCCACAGTTTGGGGACAAGTACACACAGGGGGGCCCCTTCCAAATTTCCACCTAACTTTGGCCCACCATTCTCTTACAATTCTTCACCCTTCGAGGTCTTGTTGTCCCTTCAGTTCCTGTTGTCCTAAGGAGCACACCATGGTCAGGGAAGACCTGTGAGCCTCTGTGAGTTGAGGGAGGAGCCCTAAGAGAAACATAGGGGAGAAGGAACATGCAAAGGCCTGTAAAACCTGTGCTAGAGTCCCCTACTCTGTTACTCACCCCACAGAACCTTTCCTCAAATCCCTTTTTTTTTTTTTTAGTGTTTTTTTTTTGAGAGACAGACAGCATGAATGGAGGGCATGAAGAGAGGGAGACACAGAATCTGATACAGGCTCCAGGCTGTGAGCTGTCAGCACAGAGCCGGATGTAGGGCCAGAACTCACAAACTGCGAGATCATGATCTGAGCCGAAGTCAGACACTCAACCGACTGAGCCACCCAGGCACCCCTTCCTCAAATCCTTTAAATTGGTGATCTTTATTTTTTTTATACATATTGTGTTTGGTTGATCAAAAGTATACCCTTCTTAATTTGAGACACACAAGTTGATTTGAATGCTAAAATTTACCAGTACTTCCAAACAAATGTTTGGAAGAAATTAGCAAGTTGGAGAATTTGCTGTAGCTTTGAACAATTCAATGTATTATTTATCTGATGAATAGCATTTGCTTAGTTAAGTGTGTCACCTGATTGAATTTCCTTCTGGAAATTTGAGAGAGCGAGGGAGACAGACACACCGAAGCGAGTTAGGAAGACATTTTCAAAGCGCGACATTTCTGTTGTGCAATTTAGTTTTTAAGTTTTCAAATGGAAAACATTACCTTTTCTCTGAGACATGCCATTTAAAGTTTACACATGAAATAGGAGCATATGTAACAGAAGCTAGTCGTAAGAGATACCCACTCCGTATCAGTCCCGTTGGGTGTTTTAAAAAAAAAATCATGAATGAAGCATATTTAGTCATAGAAGTGGGTAGTATTAAAGCCAGTAGAAATGGTATGGTATGAATTATATTGTAAGTTTAAAATGATACACCGTGTGTGGAGAGTACTTTTTCTGGTTGCTTGTTGCAAGTTTGATGACAGTTCTATCTTGTTATATATGCATTTGTATGCGTCCGTGCCTTGGGGTGACGAGACCAGAAACACAGAAAGCACTGTGAGCTTTAGTGGTAGGCTTTATTTAAAAATATGTAAAATAGAGATAATTGCCCATGTGCTTTCTGGATATCATGTTTGGAATACTGAACCTGGTTCTTGGTTTTGAAATTGTTTGCACTTCAAATAATGAAATGTACTTTTTTTTTAAAGCAAAATTTTTGGACAGATTATTAGACATAATTGATATCTCATAACTGAGGTATGGTTCTGCAAAAGTTGATTCAAACTAATGAATATTAAAAGAATCTAGTTTAAATAACACAACGTAAGTTGGCAACACAATGCACAGGGGTAGCAAATGCACAGCAGTGCTAGAGATTGATGGAACGGTTGGCATAGAAAACCTTCCTCGGCAGCTCTGCAAGTGTGTAGCTCTTTTTCTCCTGTTCTCGAGTGACTGACAGGTGTATGTTGTGCATGGTGACTAACCTCTTTATTTATGTGGGTTTTGTGTCCACCTTTCTTAAGTTTCTGAATTAGAATGAGGGACCACTTAGCTAGATTGTTATCTGGAGAGAACAACTAGTGGCATCCAGGAGGTTTCTCCAAAATCACACCACAGAGCTTTGAAGTCACTGCAGTTCTGAGCCTGTCCTCAGTTTTGTGGTTCTAAGAATCAGGACTAATATGGAAAGCACAGTGCTAAGTTATAAATTCATAATTACCAAAATGTCTATGTTTGCCAGATAGGCTTCTTTCTCCCTTTTAGCCATCAGGGTAGCTTTTGGAGTGGTGAAACTAGAGTCCTGTGAAGAGATAGTTTCAAGAGAGAATTCATTTCAGGACCCTCTCTGTCCCTTATAGAGAAGATCTCATATTTTTTTTACTTCCCCAGACAGAGTCAGAATCTAGGTTTTCCTTTCCATACTGACTGTTCTCTTCTCCAATTCTGATGGTAATTACACACGATGTGTCGTAATCACATTCTGATTCTGGTCTGGATGTTATGATCTTTTCCTTGATTATTTTATAAAGTTCTTTAGGAAAACACATGCACTGATTTTTAGGGTTTTTATTTTTCCACCCATATCTAATCTTATCCTTATTTTAGTGGTTTTTCTAAATTTCTTCTCCTGGGAGCAGCCCTGTTTTCTTTTTCTCTGGATTTTGAGGAGATGCCCTGTTGCATCTGAATGTGCCCTGGGACGATATGGAAGCTTAGAAGTAGTGATACTTGAGGACTTCTCTGTAGTCGTCTTAAACAGACCACCTGGACAAATGAGGACAAGGTTTCTAGGATTATATTTATCATTGTGTCCCTGGGACTTGGCACATGAAGGAAAGAATTGTTTTCTCTTACAGGTTCTGTATGGCATGGTCTTTTTTGTTTGTTTGTTTGTTTGTTTTTGAGAGAGAAAGTGTGCATGTGAGCGGGAGAGGGTTCAGGGAGAGAGGGGCCAGAAAATCCAAAGTGGGTTCTGTGCTGACAGCAGAGAGACTAATGCGGGGCTTGAACTCACGAACTGTGAGACCATGACCTGAGCTGAAATCAAGAGTCAGATGCTTAACTGACTAAGCCACCCAGGCGCTCCTTCAAGGCACGTATGTTCTTTTCGAAGTTGTCTTAAGAGAAGTTGCTCCGTTCCCCACAGTTGCTTTCTAGCTCTTCACTGGGCCTTTCAGATGTTTTATGCTACTCCAAGTGGACACCATCTAGTTTTTCCTCTCTTCCACTCCTCTTTATTCATAATGTCTAACTCCATCCAGGTCACATTCCCAACTTCTCTGGGGCAGAGGCACCTGACTCAAACTCTTTCCTCAACTTTCACCATCATATGAAGCAATCCGTCACTCTCCTTCCCTTATGGTTCCTTCATCTTCTCATGTTCAGTGTTTTCTCCCTCTTTCTCTCCTCCTCCTCATCCCCACCTCAAGGTTAGACCATTGGCATTCTCTGCACACAGCACATTGTGGTATTTTGTCCTCTGTCTTTGTGGTAAGTGTCATCTTTCCTGATGACCCTCCTACTGTGGTATGTTTTATGCATCATTACTGTTGTATTTGTCACCAATTTTTATCTTTTCTTTCCTGCTAGACTATGAGCTCCCTCAGCATCTTGTTGGTTCTAAAACCTACACTACCTGTCATATAAATGTTACTTCAGTGGAAACGCAATATACTATACTTTGATCCTTTCCCTCAGTTTGTTTCATTCTTTCACTGAACAAACTCTGTTGAACACCTATGTTTCAGGCGCTTCTATGGCTGCAGAGAATACGGTGGTGGTCTAGATGGCAATAGCCCTTGCTCTCACTGAACCTAGGTGTATGCTTGAGGGAAAGAGAACAGTGGACTGGAAATTACAGTAGGGTTCACTGAAGCTCCATCTGTAATCAACAAAATTCTAGAACCTTTGGTATTTTTTTCTTGTGCTTTCTTCAAAAAGCTGTTTGGAGATGTTAAGTGTGAAAATGTGTTTGTCTTCTTGAAAACAAAATATGACATTAAACATAATCTAAATAAATAAATGAGACTGAAAGAAAATCATCAGTTCTCTAACTTCAACCTGCTGAAGACAGGGACAGGTATAGTTGTTCACCTCTGGAACTTTATTTTTGATGCCTAGAATTTTCCCTTTTACACTAAAGAGCTGCTTAATAGATTGGAAGTCATTAGATGCATCATTGCTTAAATCAGCATTATTAAAAGGGATTTTAGGGGTCCCTGGGTGGCTCAGTCAGTTGAGCGTTCAACTCTTGATTTCAGCTGAGGCCATGGTCTCTCAGTTCATGAGATTAAGCCCTACTTCAGGCTCTGTGCTGACAGCACAGCAGAACCTGTCTGAGATTCTCTCTCCCCCTCCTCTCTCAAAATAAATAAACTTTTTTTTAAGTGATTTTATTTTTTTATTTATTTTTTTAAATTTATTTATTTTTTAAATATATGAAATTTATTGTCAAATTGGTTTCCATAAAACACCCAGTGCTCATCCCAAAAAGTGCCCTCCTCAATACCCATCACCCACCCTCCCCTCCCTCCCACCCCCCATCAACCCTCAGTTTGTTCTCAGTTTTTAACAGTCTCTTATGCTTTGGCTCTCTCCCACTCTTAAGTGATTTTAAACATGTGTAAAACCAGTGTTTTTGATGATACTGTCATTGAAAAATGTAAACTTTTCTTTTTCACCCGTGCTTTTGGTAAGTCATTTTATAGATTAACATCTGCCCAAACTGGACCTGTTTTGAGGAAATTGTTATATCCCAGATGGAGAGTTGATCTCTCCAACCAAAGCACCAGTATGCATTATATAATACATATATATACACACCTAGTCTCTTTTCTACATGGGTGTTCATGAGTAGAGCATGAAAAATATAATTAAAACACCTGGCCTGGAGCAGGCTGGCTTCTTCTTCTGGAAAGTCATTTATTCCTTCACTTAGAAATTAAGTTTTCCAAGAAATTGGTACCCAACTTACAGCCAAAACACAATTTCATGCTTAATTTTGTTGGCAGGAATCTTTATTGAAAAGAGCCTAAATTTTTCTTTCCCATTTTCTGAAAAGTACTTAATTAATGTTTTTCTTTTAATAAACTGACATCATTGGAAAAGCTGGGGAGAACCAAATTTTAATTGTAAAGGATGGAGCAGTGCCTCTGCTAGCTATATTTGTTCAATAATAATAATTTTTACTATACTGTGGAATTTCTCAAAGTATGTTCCTCAAAGTGTTACTAGGTGACACAAAGAGAAGGGGTCAAGTAAGTGTAAGATACCAAGATGAGATTAAACAGGTTCATTTATTTTAAGATCTTTCAAAATCTTTAAAATGCTCTGTGCCACTGCTTCTCAAACTTGAAGGTGTGTAGGAAACACTAGGGATCTTATTCACATGAAGATTCTAATTTAGTAGGTCTGGGGTAGGGCCTGAAATTCTGCATTTCTTACAAGCCCTAAAGTGCTGCCAGTGTAACTGGTCTACAGATCACACTTGAGAAAACAAGGTTTTTAGGGATCTTCAAGAGGAATCAGGCTCTATAGCATTCTCCAGACTTACTAATCACAGGAACCTTCTTTTTGACATACCAGAAGTCGTCTATGGAGCATACTTAGAGAATTTTAAATTTTAAATGGAATCTGTCACATTATAAGTGAATGTATAATTTAAATAAATGTCTACTGTAGAACTTCTAAGAAATCTAATACAGAACTGGGTTATTCTCAGCTAGACAATTTAGTATAAATCCTAAGACACTGAAAAATCATTTAGCTAGTCCATGTAAAAAGAAAGATAAATACAAGGAACTAAAAAGACAACCACTGTATAAGATAGGAAGTTGTTACTGGGCTGTATACTTTTTATTTTTAAT
Organism: Leopardus geoffroyi; assembly: GCF_018350155.1. Taxonomy (NCBI): domain Eukaryota; kingdom Metazoa; phylum Chordata; class Mammalia; order Carnivora; family Felidae; genus Leopardus; species Leopardus geoffroyi. The sequence continues at coordinate 148,342,164 of NC_059328.1, forward strand.
AGACCTTATAAATATTATTAAATGCCCAAGTCCTTAATTAAACAATTTTGCATTATTTTTATTGCCTCTAGTAATTCACTTATAAATTACCATATTTCTAAATCCCCATATGTGCTGTGTTAGTGATTTCATTGGTTTTTAATCTTTGTTAACACTAGCATTTGATATGAAAAACTAATGATAAAAACAAATCTTTTATTTAAACAGCTTGAGATTTGATATGGCTTACCATATTCTTAATTGCAAATGAGAGGAAACAGTAGTCTAGGGAGGTTTTTGAGAAATCTATTGAACCTAAAGCAAATTTTTAAATGTAAAAGCTTAATAAAACTAATTAATACATCAGAGGTGGGCTTTCCCCCAGCTGCATCCTTCTGCTACACCTGGAATAATTTCCCTACTTACACATGCCTTTTTGAAACCCTTCTCTGAGCACCTGCCTTCTGTGTTTGAGTTCTTAGTGCCTCGTTTATTAGCTCAAGCTACATTTTATTGTAGTTGCCTTTTTTTTTTTTTTTTTTTTTTTTTGGGTCTTCCCTTTTAGACTGTAAATTGGATTGGAGGTCAGAGTCTTATATGTCGTACTTTCAATAACATCTAGTTTATAGTGTAATACATAATAAGTGGAAGATCGCTAATGCATTAAATAAATTATATCTTTATAAGATAATTCAGCGTTTAGCATTTAATGTTTTAATCTTATGATACTTAAAAATAATACAAGTTAATTTTTTCCGTGTCCTCATTTCCTGTTTTGATGGTTGTATTAGTATTACTTGCTCATCATGTAACAAGCCGTCTTAAATCTCAGTGGCTCAAACAACAGTTTTTTAAATTTCTCACAAGTCTAGGTTGGTAAGGAGGTTCTTCTGGTGTTACTTGGGCTCACTCAGGTGGCTGCAGTAAGCTGATGGCTTGGTCAGGGTGGGACTCTTCCAAGATGGCCTGTCTTATATGTTCTGAGGTATCTGCCAGAGTGGCTGGGAGCACTGGGCCTCTGTCTCCACAGTATCTTTTTAATCCTGAGCTCTTTCACAGCATGGTGATATCAAGGTTCCAGATGAAGAAGCTACAGGGCCTTTAAAACTTAGCCTCATCCACACTGGCCACACTGTGTGAGTCACAAGAGGCCAACCCCACATTCAAGGGGCACACAGTGGGCTCTGTCTCTTCTGGAGAGGAGCAGCAAAGGCACACTCACTTGGAGTTACTCTGTATGTATTTTTTCCTACCAGGTTAAGTAAGAACGTGTGTACAATTTATTTTCTTCAGCTTTTCACCCTCTCATGCTGACATCATGGGCAGTTTATTTAGACTTTAATCTTCACTTGCCGGAATTACTTGCTTAGCATTGTTTATATTGTGTCTTAGTCCTTCTATAATATGTTGTTTGGTTCCAGAACTTCCTTGAAAGATTGTTGAAGCCAAACTTTCTTGAGTCCCGGTATGTCCTAACATGCTCTTATTTTGCGTTCATATTTGAATCATAGTTTTTGGTCAGTACCAGAAGCTATTGTTACATCCACTGTAGTTGATAAGGGCTCTGATGCCAAATGGACTCTCATTCATTTGTAAGCAATTTGTTTTTCCTCCATGGTAACATTTACAATCTTTTCTTTATCCTTGGAACCTAGATATTTCAATGGATTTGGTTTAGAGGTAGTTCATTTCATTCAGTTTGTTCACTTATTGGCCTATTTTAAATGATTAGTTTTCAGCTCTGAGAAATTTTCATTTCTTATTTCCTTTAATATTTATCCTCTTTTTTTTCCCCCTGTTCCTAGTACTCTTACTAGTCAATAAACGTAACCGTGGACTAGTCTCTAGTCTCCAAACTTCTTTTACCTTCTTCGTCTATTTTTTCTGTCTTTTTTTTTTTCAAGTTTCTGAGAGAATTATTTAGATCATTCTTATGAAATATTCTTTTTAAAAAATAATCTCTACGCCCACGTGGGGCTTGAACTCAAAACCCCCGAGATCAAAGGGTGCATGCTCTACTGGCTGAACCAGTCAGGCACCCCTCTTATAAAATACTCTTTTTGAAAAAATGTTATTCTGATATTTATTCTACTGAATGAGATTTTAATTTTTATCCTATAGCTTAAAAAAAAATTCTTTTTAATGTTTATTTTTGAGAGAGAGAGAGAGAGAGCACGAATGGGGGAAGGACGGAGAGAGGGAGACAAAGAATCCAAAGCAGACTCCAGGCTTAGAGCTGTTAGCATAGAGCCTGATGTGGGGCTCAAACCCATGAACTGTGAGATCATGACCTGAGCTGAAGTCGGATGCTGAACCTACTGAGCCACCCAGGCACCCCTATCTTGTAACTTTTTATTTCAAGGCCACTGGCTGTTTCTCCTTCATGCACACAGCTTTCAGTTTAAAAACAGCATCATACATATGCCACTTTACTTTTCCTGTTTAGGGAATTGATTCCTTCTGGGCATCAGTAGCTGATTGAGGCACTGCTCTGTTTGGATCACTCCTTTGTTTGCTTCTAAATAAATAAACATAAAAAATCTTTTTTTCATTTTGTTAACAGTTTTTCAGTGTTTGCCTGTGTTACAGGGACTGTATCCACACTCTTCACACTCCAAGGCACATCATTCACATAGAGCACGATGTGAACCTCTCCCTTTGAGGTATGAGCAGTGTTGACCCTTATGTTATATATTAACTATGTGTTTTATTTTCAGAAATTATTAGTGAATGATATATGATGTTTCAGGCATTTTATTTTGTAATGTAAGCCCCTTTTTTATTGAAATAAATACCTTCACATTTATGAGTTATATATTTAGTGTAGTTTTATATGCAGAAGTATGTCAGTTCTCTATTTCCTTAGTCTTCAAGCTATTAAACACTATTACAATCTATTTATAAATACTCTAAATTTTTATATTTTATAGATCATATCTAATAAGAATTTATCATTTTCTGCTATATTAATATTTTTCCCTTTTCATGAAAAAAAACTATAGAAGAGTACATAAAATATATATGCAATTAAAAAACATTAAAAGGCAGGGGTGCCTGGGTGGCTCAGTTGGTGAAGCATCCAACTTCAGCTCAGGTCGTGATCTTGCAGTTTGTGAGTTTGAACCCCGTGTCGGGCTCCAGATTCTGTGTCTTCCTCTCTCTCTGCCCCTCTCCTCATGCTCTGACTCTCTGTCTCTCAAAAATAAATAAACATTAAAAACAATTTTTTTTGCCTGGCTCAGTTGGTTAAGTGTCTGACTCTTGACTTTGGCTCGGATCATGATTTCACAGTCCGTGGGTTCGCACGTCGGGCTCTGCACTAATAGCTCAGAACCTGCTTGGGATTCCCTCTCTCCCTCTGTCTCCGGCCCTCCCCCCCCCCCTTCTCTCTCCATCTCAAAATAAATAAGTAAAACAAATAAATAAAAATTTAAGAAAACCACCTAAAAGTGTAAATATCCATTAATAATTCCCCATAACAGTCCAGCTCTCCAAAAGTTTTTAATGTGCTCTTCTAAAATTACAGCCTGCACCTTCCTTGCAGATATAACCATTCCTTTGACTTCGATAGTCATTTTCTTGGTACCTATGAATACATCCCTAATAAACAATTTTATCTTGCCTATATTTTAAACTTACATGTATGGAATTCTACTGTTTGTATTCTTTTGTGACTTCTTTTATTCATCCATATGCTTTTTAGAGTCATTCTTGTTGTATAGACCTTTCATTCATTTGTTATATGTCTGTAGGTAAAATACAGTGCATGACTATACCACAATATATTGACCCATTTCACTGTTAATTGTCATTTGGGTTGTTTGAAATTCATAGCTTCCACAGAGTGCTGCCATGACCTTACTTAATATGGTTCTCCAGGAGTTTGTGTGCAAGAATGTCCCTGTATAATCAGGAGTGGAATTACTGGGCTGGGGAATATATGTATCAGTAGCTTGACTAGGTAGATACCAAAATGCATTCCCAAGTGATGGCTCCTTTACATACTGATCAGTAGCCTGTGATATTTACCAGTGTTCTACATCTTTGCCAACATTTGATATTGATAAATGTTTTGTCATTCTGAAGGTTGTGTATTGATATCTCATTGTAGTATGAATTTACATTTTTCTAGTTACTAATGAGGTCGAACACCTCATTTTTGGCCATCCAGATTTCCTCTTTTCAAAGAGGTCTGTTTACACTTTTTGCATTTTCAAAAAAAATACCAGGTTATCTTTCACTGATCTTTTGATTGTAAAAATAAATCCATTAAGTCAAAATACTTAACTGCTATACATAGTTTATTCTCTAGAATTACTATGCTGTTTGGCATATAGCTTCCTTCTAAACAAATTCTTGCCAAGAAGTTTAAATTTTTTGGATAACTGTCTGATGAGAAGTTTAGTATGTAACCAACTATCTGTAAGCTTCCTAAAGAGTTGCAGATTTTAGTAATGCTTCTTACTTCCAGGATATTTTAATACTCTTAACTGTGAAAAGTTCATCTAGTACTACTTTTAGAATTCTAGAATAGATTCCATATGGTTCTGAAGGTGTTTAACTTCTCAGGCACATCCTGATTCCCCAGTACTTCATTCTTCCAGTTTTGTTACAAGTAAAGCAAAGAAACTTGTCTTTACTACATAGGATACTCTGTAATTTATTCTCTTATAGTATTTTGTTTATCTAGTGCTTATTCAAAAACGTTTATTATCGGGGTGCCTGGGTGGCTCAGTCGGTTGAGCATCCGACTTCGGCTCAGGTCATGATCTCACAGTCTGTGAGTTTCGAGCCCTGGGTCGGGCTCTGTGCCGACAGCTCAGAGCCTGGAGCCTGTTTCGGATTCTGTGACTCCCTCTCTCTCTGACCCTCCCCCGTTCATGCTCTCTCTCTCTGTCTCAAAAAAATAAATAAAGGTTAAAAAAATTTTTTTTTAAATGTTTATTATCCCATATTATTAATATCCTAATTTGAATTGAATTTAAATATTCATGATTATTTTCTGTCCTTTATTATTTTTCTTCATCTGTTCTTAGGCATTATTATTTTATCCTATCAATTTTGAAATGGTGGTCATCAATCATCATAACATTTTGTGAGTGTTGAAAATGAAGTCATGAGATATGTTATGGTCCAAAATACTAATGCAAAAGAGGAGAAGAAAAAAAATATGTAGACTCCAGTTTATATCACTGGATAAGATGAAACAAAGTATACTTCGTATACTCTGGCTAAAAATTATCAGTAAAGAGAGTAGAAATGAGTAAATAGAGGAAAATATGGTATGTAGTTGATCTTCTATCCCAGAGAGGTTTAGCACAGAGATGATTTTATGGATTAGTATCATCTGTGATAAAAGGGATTATAGATATTGAGTCATGGATTGTACCCATATATATTATTACATCCATAGCTATATGTTACATCCCTACCCTGCATATATTACACACACTGCCTCAAGATTCAGTACTCACACTTGAATATATGTGGCCTGCAACCTTGAGCAGGAAGATTTCCCATAACTCAGTGATAGTTCACTATAAGATTGAGATACACACATGCACACAGTTATACTAACAGTTTCACCTGAAAGCTTGTCTTCGATAAAGATTATAGAGAAAGCACAAGTCTGTCTTCCAAAAAGTGTTTTGCAAGGTGCAAAAGAATGCAGCTCAACAGAATGATAAAAGTAGACCTGGGCAGAGAGGAAATTTAATAAGTAAAGTCTGGAATAAAATGAGAAGACACGTGTAAGAGTTGGTCACAAACTCATCTCTGAGCTTTGTATAACCAGCCAGAGAAACAACACTAAGATTTTCATTGTCCATCATTTCGTCAAGAAAAAGCACAACTTGCTGCCCTCCAGGTGCCTTTTTACAGATAGCTGTGTATGATAGACAACATTCTGAAAAATGAGGGACACTGAAATCAGTTCAGATGTAGTTGTTTTCTTATCTTAGTGTCTGCCTCAAGATTCAGAGGACTTTGTTTCCTATTTCTAACATATACCCAGGGCCGGATCCCTTCTATACCATTCCTGCTACTTGATCATCTGAACTGTGATTAAAGACCTCTCATGAGAGGGAATGTACCAGCTTTAGAGGATTCTTGAAATGTTGGACACTGGACTGTTTGTTTCAAAAGGAGAGGCCCTCCCACATGAAAAGATGCTCAACGTTGCTCCTCATCAGGGAAATACAAATCAAAACCACACTCAGATATCACCTCACGCCAGTCAGAGTGGCCAAAATGAACAAATCAGGAGACTATAGATGCTGGAGAGGATGTGGAGAAACAGGAACCCTCTTGCACTGTTGGTGGGAATGCAAACTGGTGCAGCCACTCTGGAAAACAGTGTGGAGGTTCCTCAAAATAAAAATAGACCTACCCTATGACCCAGCAGTAGCACTGCTAGGAATTTACCCAAGGGGTACAGGAGTACTGATGCATAGAGGCACTTGTACCCCAATGTTTATAGCAGCACTTTCAACAATAGCCAAATTATGGAAAGAGCCTAAATGTCCATCAACTGATGAATGGATAAAGAAATTGTGGTTTATATACACAATGGAGTACTATGTGGCAATGAGAAAGAATGAAATATGGCCCTTTGTAGCAACATGGATGGAACTGGAGAGTGTGATGCTAAGTGAAATAAGCCATACAGAGAAAGACAGATACCATATGTTTTCACTCTTATGTGGATCCTGAGAAACTTAACAGAAACCCATGAGGGAGGGGAAGGAAAAAAAAAAGAGAGAGAGAGGTTAGAGTGGGAGAGAGCCAAAGCATAAGAGACTCTTAAAAACTGAGAACAAACTGAGGGCTGATGGGGGGTGGGAGGGAGGGGAGGGTGGGTGATGGGTATTGAAGAGAGCATCTTTTGGGATGAGCACTGGGTGTTGTATGGAAACCAATTTGACAATAAATTTCATATATTAAAAAAAAATACATTAAAAAAAAAAAAAAGGAAAGGCCCACCTGAGCTTGCTCTCATGGCTCCAGCCTTTAATTTTGAATAAAAATAATAAAACCATCAGCCAAATTTGATTCAAAGTATAAAGACTGTAATGAAAGGCAAATACGAGTTTGTTACAAAACCATTAGTTTTTGATCTAGCTCTTAGGATCATAAATCTAAAGCATCTAACCTTGTTTGTCCATAGCAGCCCTTCAGAGATTTATAGACATCTGCTTGACTGCATAGTCTCTCTCTTCTTGAAGTCAGACTTTCTCTTCTTGTTGCATTAACTGCTCTTTCTGTGTCGTCCTCCCCCCACCTCCCACCATTAAGGTCTGAGTTCATAAGGAGTTCATAAGGAGCAGGAGCTGTCATTCATTTTGTCCCTACTCCTGTGACTGGAAAGAATGACTGAATCCCTTCACCATCCTACTCATTGTTTCCTGAACGGATACATTTGTGTCCATTCCGGGAAATGTGCCATCTGTAACTGGATGTGGACATGTCCCCAGGAGCCTGAAGGAGAGGTGTGCACTCCCATGTCCCTTTCTTCCTATCATCTTAAGTACTGACCTCAGTACAGCATACGATCACCTTGGTTTTGGAACAGCTTTGTCTCGTGCATGGTTCACTCATCCTGCTCTTGAACCTAAGTCTAGCCTAAATCTTTTCCCCAATGTGTTGCTGAGCTAACCTTAATATAAGGCCCACATTTATTCCTATTGTTTCTATCTCATCCAGGCAGCTCATTACTACAGTGTGACAGTGTTTTTGTATTTTAATTGTATTATATAGATTAATTCAGTATTCATAGTGATTGAAGAATTTGAGCATGCCCTGTGTGTTATTCTTTACATTATAGCCTAAGTTTTTGGTTGGGATTGGGTCAAGATCAAACTTCTCTGGCATTACATTAGAAACCTTTATAGGATGATATGTTTCTGTTAGCCGTTTCCAGACTGTGACAGTCAGCAGTTGCCCTGTGCCAGCCCCATTTCTGTGCTGATTGTAATACCATGGGGGACTTCTAATACACATGCCTCACTGGAGTCTAGACACACTGCATTTCCATGGTTACGCTGCCACAGACAGAAATTAGAACAGCTTAACATGACTTTTCTTTGGTGGGCCCCTTTTTGGTTCTCACATATCATCTCTTGGATAAAATCCTTTTAAGAATCTCACCTAAGATGTATGTCTAGCTCTCTAGTTTATAATGTGAAGAGAGTCTACTTTTGTCTTCTCAAAAACAGCAATGGCATTTTCCTGCTTCCAGTTTTCTGTCACCTCTACCGTTCTCTGATTATCCAGAGAGCCCCCACAACAGTTCGGTTTTCTCCCGTCCCTAGAACGTGATTGTCCAGATCAGGCAAGCTGAGGTCATTGAAGGAAGCACGAAGCCTAATTTCTCACAGTCTCTTTGCTAATAAGCACTTATTGTTATTTGTTTTTTTTCTTTGCTGATGGGAAAAAGTAATATCATTCTGTGACTCTAAGTTTGATTCCTACAGCTCCTTAAATTGTTATAAGAGCTACAAGAAAGTGAACAGAAGACCATATTAGGTTTAGAACTTGTCGGAGCTGTGGCATCCCTCCTCTGCCCAGTGTTGGTTGTGGTATTTGGAGACTGTTCCAGAGATGAGGGGCAGGGAAGTGTCTCATCTCAGTTACACATGGGCACCGTGGTCATCATTCTTTAGCCCAACAGTATTAGCAATTGCCTGCAATGCCTTTCAGTCTTGAGGAATCTGAGAATGAAAAACATCATCCCTGCCTATGAAAATCTCTCCTGCTGAGTACTAGTTTCTTCTGTGAATTTATAAGCTCTTCACAGCCTCTACCTATAGACTTTGGTGGTGTTTGTTATTCCATCACTTGTGTCTTGCTATATTTGCCCTTGATCTGATTCATGCCTCAGCTGGGTGATGAGGCCACTAATGGTCAGTGACCCTGCCTTATGCCTGTATCCCCTTATCCCCCTGCACATTATGTGGGCAGAGTGGTATTCAGAAAATGCTCATCCAGTACTGCTTCTGGACAGAATCATCAAATATTGTGAAATTAAGTGTGGTACATTTACAGTAATGTAATAAAATAACAATAATATAATTCTTTATCTTTCAGGGCACCTGGGTGGCTCAGTCGGTTAAGCATCTGACTTCAGCTCAAGTCATGATCTTGCAGTTCATGGGTTCAAGCCCCACATCAGGCTCTGTGCTGACAGCTCAGAGCCCAGAGCATGCTTCAGATTCTGTCTCTCTCTCTTTGTGCTCCTCTCCTGCTTGCGCTCTCTCTCTCTCTCTCTCAAAAATAAACGTTAAAAAAAAAAATTCTTTATCTTTCAGTAAGACGTCTCCTATTTATGTAAACAATTAATAATTATTTCCCTAGTGATATTTATTTTCTCCTTTTCTCAAATTCTCTTTGTTCATTGAATTTATGTTTCTTTTTTCCTTACGCATTGGTATTTCATGATATTTTACTCTTGACATTTAAAATTTTTAATTCTTGGCATTATTTGTTTCACTGTTGCATAGTAACATTTTTGTTCTCTGCAACCATCTGCTTATTTTAAGGTGTGTAGTTTTTCAATGGCATAGAATACTTTCATATCTTTACTTGCCTTAAATGTTAATCTAGGATATTTCGTGTGGCATTTGTTTCTTCATAGACTTCATATCTTGTTTTTAGTGAGCACCCAGTAAATATAGAAATGGGCTATTTTATTCAGTTGATGATATTTTAAGTGTATTTCATATCTCAGTAAGCCTACCACATATACTAAAAAATAAAGATTACCATAAAATACTTCCATTGTGCTCTAGAAAGTATTAGTAAGCCCTTTTTTTAATGAGGAAAGTGGGCTCAACAAGATGGCAACTTGTCCAAGGGCACTTAGGTTTTGATCCTAGACCCACTTACTCCAACACTGAAGGGAGTTCCTCCTCTGCTCATACCTGAGGAGGTCCTCCCCCTTGAAGGCCAGGCTCTGCCCTGAGCCTTGGCCACCATAGAAATAAAGAGAGAGAATTCACTTGCTGGAGCAGGCATGCAGACTCTTCATGAAGCTGGCGTTAGAGACTCATCATATTCACTGCCTATTTCTGCCTATTAATATGACGACAATAAAACAACCACTGTTAAAAGCCCAGAACTTAAGGGCGCCTGAGTGGCTCAGTCCGACTTCGGCTCAGGTCATGATCTCGTGGTGTGTGAGTTTGAGCCCCGTGTCGGGCTCTGTGCTGATAGCCCAGAATCTGGAGCCTGCTTCAGATTCTGTGTCTCCTCCTTTCTCTGCGCCTCCCATGCTCATGCTCAGTCTCTCTCTGCCTCTCAATAATAAAATAAACATTAAAAAAAAAATTAAAAAAAATAAAAAGCCCAGAACTTAAACCTACCTTCACTTACTGTATAAGTCAGAAGAGTGAAGATGAGAGACGGAGAGAGGCGCAGGTGGTGCACATATCTTCCCTTGTCTTTCAGGTTATGATTTTAGAAAGAAACAGCAAGCTGGTATTGAAATTTGAGGGAATGGGGAGGTTGGAATCCCCAGATCATACTATGGAATTAAACATTGTGGAAGTTGATAAAGAGCTGAAATGGAACAGTAGAGTAATTTTGAGGAGTAAACTGAAGAATATCAAGAAGAGTTTTTATGGTCTGAGATACCCATATATGAGTATGCAGAGTCACACATTGAGCAAATAAGGTCTCATGAGCGTCATAGCACTTGGGGAGATTTGCTTAATAACTGGAATGCGACATGGAAAACATGGTCGGTCCTTCATTTATATATTCATTTATTCAGCCAACATGTATTGAATACCTATTACATATGCCAGGCACTAGGTTAGTCTCATGGTATGGTAGACTGCTGCATGATTAAGTACACGTACCTAAAAAGTACAGCATTTTAGGTGGGAATCTTTTCCCAATCTTTTCCAAATTTATGAAAAGTCCATAACAGGTCAGGTGACTGATCTGGCAAACACACTGCTCTCAGTGTGTTATCTTAGGAGAGGCACCCCCTCTGTTGCCAAGAACTCATTCTTCTGTTAGAAGCTATGAGCCTGCAAAGTAGATCCACTAAGGAAACCAAATTAGCTGTAATACTCCGAAGATATCCTTGTTTCAGTCATTAATGCCTTCCGTTTCTTTTAAATACAGGAGACTTTTGTTTATTTTCAAGCCCAAGTTATAAACCTTCTTTTTTTTCTATTACATAAGCCTCTTCTGTAACCAGTAAAGCATTTGAATATTTGTAGATGTCATGTGTATACTTTATAAATTGGCCCCTATAACAATCTAAAGTATTTATTATTATTTGTTTCATGATATAATCATATTTATTGGCTATCTGAATAGAATATTCAGCAATTCAACAAGCTTCTAAAAACGCTTTAGTGTCCTTAGTATGTTTTTAAATAAGAGCCCTCCTCCCCAACACTTTTTTGTCATTTTCCCTATGATGTCTTTAATATATTTTCTTCGTATGTATTGTTGTTATTATTTTTTATTATCATTTTACTTTTTCGTAGTACTAGCTGTACTTTGGGCCCTAGATGTTGCCTTTAAAAATCAAACAGCTGTAAGAAGCTGTGATCTTTGTATGTAGAAGTCCGTGGTATTTCCCAGGAGCCATCTGCAAATCCTCAGCCACTGCCTGCTCTGCATAGGAGTCTGTGAGCCCGTGTTAACTCTTTGTCTGCTTGCTTGCAGGAGGAATGCCCGCTCCTGAGCAGGCCTCATTGGTGGAGGAGGGCCAGCCACAGACACGCCAGGAAGCTGCCTCCACTGGCCCAGGCATGGAACCCGAGACCACAGCCACCACTATTCTAGCTTCCGTGAAGGAGCAGGTACATCCTCTTGCTGGAATTTGCAATCAGTTCTTTCTTCAATGCCTTTAAAAATTAATCTTTGGATGTGTTTTAAATTTGTCTAACGTCCTTGATGCCTTCACGTTTTTTAATTATAAGGTGTTTACATCCCTGAGTACATTGGGATGACTGGCATGTAGAGCCGCTCCAGGTGCCAGTCAGAATCGGAACATGCAGGATACTTGTGCGTCTGCAAGTAAGGACAACATCGATGGTGATTGGTGTCTCTGTCTCTCCCACATCGCAGAGTGTGTGCATGCGCGCCAAGCTTTGTGAAGCGTAGTTTACGCTGCTGACTTTTCTGTCAGGGCTCTGGCATCCCGAGGCCTGTAGTATCCTTAGATATGTTGAACCTTCTAACATTTTCATGTAGGTATTCTATAGGGTTGTCTCTGTGATTTTTTTGGATAAAGGCTATATTTGTTGTGTTTGTCTGAATCCAAGTATATTCATTTTGTGAGCTAGTGTTCTAAAACTTGTCATACTGTGCCAGTTTGCTTCAATGTCATGTTTATGTTCAGTTTTTTAATAAAGGATACTATTTATCCTTCAAGTACAAGTAACCTCCTAAATTAGATCTTATCTGTTGTGCTTAGAGAAATTGGAACTCCTGCATTTAATTTCTTCAGATTTAAAAGCTTAATGAGGTAAATGTAAATTTAAAGCTCCACCGTTTTCTTTTCTGCCCCCTCCTTCAAAAATAAGACTCTTTCTGTGGAAATAATTGAATAGTAATTTTTTTTTTTTTTAAATCTTATGGTTAAACCTCTGGTTCTTTTCTTCTCAAGAGTTATAAACTTAGATGTATATTTGCTGAAATATTTTTTAAAAAATCAATAGTTCAGATAACTGATTATGACAGAGAAGAAAGGAATATTCACTACCTCATTATTTCACTGTTTGCTATAACTTAAAGCTAGGTATGTAGAGTGAAAGAATACTCCAGAATGATATCTGACATTGGAGCTATGTTTTCAAGAAGAATTTCACAGCTGATTCTGGTAACAAGATATCAAAATATTTTCCATCCCCTTACTAAAATGTGAGGCTTTTAAAACATTCCACAAACTAATTTGAGAAGACACAAAAAATTGTTGTCAGTACTGTTTTCATTTTCCACCAAACTCTAGGTTATCCAAGCTTCTCTCACCTTTGAGGAGGAAAACAAAGGACTCTTCTTATTGAACTTCATAGTTGTCAAGATTTGACCCAAAGAGCTGTAAACTGAGGAGAGTCTGATTTATTTAGAGCTGTTAGTGTATACCACATTTTGGTGGAACATGACAGTAAATTTATCAAAATGCCCAGAACTCACTTAAAGCTAGAAACTGTGTCCCATAAACATAGCTACAGGAACTTTGCATTTGTACTTTGAGACCACATACCTTGCATGTTGAATAAAATTGGAAGCCTATTATGATTTTGGCACTGGAATTCCTTGATGGCCTCACATGACTTGAGCATTTTATGTTTTGGTGATAAATAGTATTCTGAATGAATATTTTGTAGGAGATAGCAAGAAGGGTTCCTGTTTCTGAAGATAGCCAGAGGAATACAGGTATTTGTTATTTATTAGAAGAATTAAAATATATATCCCAGATTGTTTGTTTAGTAAGAGGATATACTCTACCCTTCTATTCTTGTTCTAAGAATTTGAATCCATTAATTTATGTTTGCAGTTTTCATTCTTAATTTCTTTTAAAATTGTTTATCATCGCTCAGCACTCAGCATTTCGTTCAACCCAAGACACCGTATCCATGTCTCATTCCAAGATTCTTACCTGATTTTAAAAAGCTAACTCAAGCTTCTGTGCGATTTTTGTGCTACCAGGCAAGATACTCTAATTTCTTTGTAGTTGGGGTAAAAATTTCTTAGGACTTTCCTAAAATGTCACTCCCTGTCATCTGCCCAATGAGACAGAGCACAGAAAAGTTAGGAATAAGAAAACCAATTACTGTTTACCTTATATATATGATTTGAAAATAACTGGTCAGAATGCTACATTCTTAATTGTGTTAGATTCAAATGAAACAGTTAATGTTAGATTGTGTCCTTGATCATGTTTTATATCAAAAGAATAATATTCTTGGGTGGGATGTATAATTATTTAAAAAATAAAAGCCTCGCTACCATGCAACGTTCATGGCCATGGAGTAATAACATCAGCTTCTCTGTTGTCAAAGAAGAGACCTTGTTTGGTGGCAGCCATGTCTCAGGAAGGATGTTTCATTAGGGCACAGAAGGAAGAGACCCCTTCAGTGCAGCTGAAGTGGCCCTGGTTCCTATCACTACTTTCCACGTGATCTTAGGAAGATTTCTTAACCTCTCTGTGTCTGTTTCTCATCTGTAAAGTGGTGATAATGATCCTGAAGATATTGAAGTAACCGTTGTAAAATGTTTACAGTGGTGCCTGGCACTTTCTAGTAAGTGCTCATGGTAAGGGCTAATAATACTATTTTCATCAGCATTTCTACCTAAGAAGAAAAGGTTCCTCTTAGGAGGATCTGGTGATTCTACTCTTAAGTATGTATCAGGATTCAATGAACCTTCTTTGGACATGGATATGAAGACAAAACAACTTTCTGAATATTGAGCTGTGTTTATGCTGTGGTAGTATTTTACTTCTGCATGTCATTAAACTTTGAAAACTTCACCATGCTGGTCTCACAAACTAGAACTGCTTTATGTATGTATTATCAGAAATAGAGCATGTGAAAATAAATTTTATCTACATGGTGATTTAGTGCAACCCCATCATAATGTCAAGGTATTTGGTTAAAGAATTAGAGAGTAATACCTTTTAACACACACCTGAATGTTGAGAGGAAAAGTCTGGGTTCTTGAGTAAAGTACATCCAGGCCACTAAAACACCTCAGACATACTTGCCCTGGGCCATTCACAGATAAGTAGTAGGGAAGGAAATAGCAAGCAACCAAAGCAATCTTGTTAACAAAGCATTAATTTCTTAATATCCAAAATCGGATTTTGGGTGTCATAAAAACATTTAAATCTTCCTCTATGGGGCCACACTTCCCCTAGGATCCCAAAGACATAACTGTTCCTTATTCCTTGACAGAATGCTAAGATGCATGTTCTCTCCCTTTTGTGAAGTAATAACCTTTCACATTGATTCGGTCACTTAGGTGCATACCTGTGCAGTTATAGAAAAAGTCCTTGCTTTTTGACAGATAGAAAGAAGGAATCTACTTCTGTTCAAGTTCTGCCTCTTTTGTGAAGCCATTTGCACCCCAGCTGAGGTCGGGTCTCTCTCCGCTTTATTCCACTGCTTTATATCCCTCTCTAGCACTTTATTCCACTGCTTTGACTCTTACTGTATGCTTCTTTGGATGATATAGTCAGCTATCTAAGGATAGAGCCATGTTTTATACAGTGTTTTACACATGTGTCACAGGCTACTCTCCCAACCCCTTTACTATATTAGACTTGTAATAAATGATCGATCAGAAAGGGAGTGAATGAATAATACTGGCCCTCAGATTTCTTTGTCACCAGCTAACTGTTCTGTGAAGATAATGGAACCTGCGGCCACATTCATAGAACACTGCTAAGCCAGAGAATCTCACAGGGAGCGCTTAGAAAACTAGTTACTCACCTGTGTATTTTTATCCTTCAGACAACTTGTATATATTCATACTGATCTAGGAATTAAATCTGATCTCTGCATGGAGCAAACTAAAATTTTATTTCCTGTTAATGGTTAGATAATGACATACGTGTTATAAATTTCGTCTCCCATCTGTCCAATTTAGCTGAAAATTAAGTGTACAGAATAGAAGGTTATGGTTATCTTGGTGATGTCACAAAATATCCACCATCATCATGCGTACCTGGTGATACAGGTAACCACCGAAGAAATCTCTTTCAGTTAAGGATCATGTTTTAAAAGAAATAAAAAATCATCCCATGGGAATAATAATGTGCTCCTTGAACTCAAATCTGAATTTACCTGAAGAGCCAAGTAAACATAAGCCACCAGTTGGCTGTAATCAAGATCAGCATTGGACAGGTTTTGTTATTGAACTCAACTCCCAATAAGGATCCAGTAGTCCACGATGAAAACAAGTCCTTTGTTGAAAACAAGGAATTTTTTTGCATCCTGAGAGTTTTCAAATGTATGGCAAATTTAAGAATGGTCTGGTGTCTAGCTTAATGTCTTTTGCATAGTAAGGTAAAGAAATATGGCCAAATGCGGTGACCTCAAAGGGCCCTGCCTCCTCCCATGAAAGCCTTAGACCTAAATGATTGATTTCGCCTTGAAGTGGGTGGTACATATTTGGATGCAAAAGAATTAGAATTTGATAAGGCATTGGCTGCTCATCCAGAACTTTGCTGCCACCCCCTGCAACTTAGATGTGTCAGTGTGCTAACTTCACAGGCTCAAAGGAAACAGTGAGCCAAAGACCATGTACAGGCTATTGTTATCAATGGGAAGAGTATATTGTAGTTTTTATAACTGATAGGAAGTGATCTGGATTATAGAAACACTGTAAAAGACTATGTGGCCAATCATAGGGTTAACAAGTATATTTCATAGCTCTATATAGGATGCAAATTGATTTGCATTCTGTAGATCATGCATAATTACATTATTACATTCTTTCATCTTCTGTCATAACAGTTGCTTGCATAATTGAGACCTCTATTTGAACTTGGCCATACTCAGGCACTCTAACCTCCATTCTACTGTTCCCTCAAACCACACTCTTATTTTTGGCTTCTGATTTAAGAAGTTTGAAAACCACATTTAAGGTTGAGGCCAATCCAGATAGCATGAAATTGTAAGCACAGAACAGATTTGGTAAAACATGCTCATTTTACATATACGTTTCTTAACTCTGGTAAAGTCCTAAATTAGATAGTGTGTATACTTCTTTTGTTGCCTTTAGTGAGTTAAAATTGCAATGTTCATTACTTGTGAGGCTCTCAGAGAGAAGCCTCAAGACAATATTTTCTGACTTCAGTGAAAATTTCAATTCTGCCTTCAGTGTGTCCATATTAATGTAGGTGATACTTAAATATCAAAGAGTGAAATGAGAGTCATTAAAGATCCTTAATTTTTGAAGATAAAATAAGGAAATTTGGAGCCAACTGTGCCCTATTGATATTACTTCATTTTTACATGGATATGTTAGCTTTAGTAATTACACACCCTTCCTGTATGGCAGAATGCCCAGAACTGAACAAATTCCAGTGCAATTATTTACTTTATTCCTTCGAAACTGAAACAACTCAACTGTTGTGCACCTGCCTTTGCAACTTCCTTTTATTTGGTCCCTAAGTTTATTTACAATAAAATCATTCTCTCTGACACACCTCAAACACATGCAGAAGACAGAATTTTTATTTCAGCTGTAAACAAGCATAGTTTTTTGCTTAGCTAAAAGCACTGTAAGAACAATGCCTAAAACTTGGCATTTTTCCTGTGGTAACTTAGTAATTGCTCCTACTGGTAACTGGATTATTCTGGCGATTGTAATTACCACATAATGTATAGTGAAGTCTTCCATGCCTGAACTGCATCATCAAACA
The DNA here is from genome assembly GCF_018350155.1 of Leopardus geoffroyi. NCBI lineage: Eukaryota > Metazoa > Chordata > Mammalia > Carnivora > Felidae > Leopardus > Leopardus geoffroyi. The sequence continues at coordinate 148,359,532 of NC_059328.1, forward strand.
CAAGGTAAGATTGGATCTTTCTTAATGATTTCTGTGGGATCATCAAATTTGAAAGCGTTATCTCCTTAATATTATGGCAGTGTGGTTCAAGATGAGGTCAGGTGGTAGAGTACCTGTGATACTGTTCGGCCTGGATTCAAAAATTCTGAACCCGGAGACTTGCTTCTCAGATCAGTCTTCTTTAAGTGTGCTGTGGTCAGACTGTAACATTTCTCTTCCATGTGTTCATGGTGTAGGGTATCCTTCACTTCAGGTGTCTCTGTGGTTAAGGAATACAACTGAGTATGGCCAACAGCTTTATTCATTATGTGAGTGTATGCAAAAAAAATTGTCCGCAGCAAGATAAAAAATTAGATTGCCAAGTTAGCTAGCAACAGTTATATGCCTTTTGTGATGGCCTGATAAATGATCAGCTGGACCTATTGGCAAAGTTCTCCAGTCTTATATGTCTCAGGAGTGCATCCTGAGTAACTATTTGTTCTATTCGAGTCGGTTGGAGACTCTTTTTAGGTTTATTGGGTGCTGTAGGTTTTGTTTGTTTGTTTTGTTTTGGGGTGCTTTGCTTTGTTTTGATGTGAAGAGTTCTTAAATTCCAGGAATTTGAACAGGCTCAGTCTGGCTTTGCACACATAGCTATATCACATATGTAGACATGAAATACATAGTAGGTGCCTAAAAATACTTACTGTATTAATGAACTGGGAATGTAAAAATGCTCAAGATCCCCCTGTAGTTAGCTTTAGTGCTTGCTTTTAACTAAGTAAAAAATATCCATGGAAAGCCTCCTATAAACAAAACACTCTGTCCAGGAAAGGGAGGGAGGGAGGGAGGGATGGTAAGCTGGTCTACAAAGATGATCTGTTCCGTATAGTTGCCACCTCAGAAGAATGCAGAGGCACAAACCATATTGTATACTTTATGTGCAGTAATTGGCAAGTATGAATATTCATTTATGGAACCACAAAATCCAAGAATGTGTGTTTTTGCCCCCTTTTTATTTAAGCAGGTTATAGATATGTATTGTATTGAATCAGTTTTATGTAAATTTGTTAACTTAGACATTTTTAACTTCAATTTTTGCCATTGAATTAGCATTACCTTTCGTTTACATTTGAAAGTAATGCAGTATTTTTCCTTTATTAACACTTAAAGCTAACCCTGACTTTGTATGTTTAAAATGATAATTTCCTTTTCACTTGAATAACAGTTCCTGTTCAGAGTTAAATTATGAATATATGGAATATTTTTTCCCCTGTACATGCAAAGTTGATGCTATTAAAGTTGAAATGAGTGACTGCTGAGTTGGTGAGATTAAACGGATGACAGGATCATTCAGCATTGAATTCTCTGCACTGCGTGATCGTTTTTCTTTTTAGAATCATTTCTGGAGAGAAAAATATTTTAGAAACATTCTTTTCCCCTCAGGTCTAACCCTGCAGTTACTCCATAGCTATAGCAAAACAGTCTATCTTCATGTTGAAGTGCTCTCGATTTCTAAATTGCTGTTTTTGTTACTTTTGCAGAAATGGGTCCGTATGGTCTTGCTGCATCTGTTTATATGTTAGGAATGTATTGTTTCCAAAGTGATCAGATCTGCTTGTACCTCAGCAAAGTAATTTAGGTTATGATTATTGCATTTTAGACATTCCTAAGAAAAATCATTTAAAATGTATAGTTTTTTTTTTTCAAGTAGTTCAAAGATAAATCTATGTCTTCGCTTAGAGAATCTTAAGAGTTTTTACGCACTCAAACCTTAATACAGGGGTTGCATGTAATAGAAACAGCCTGCAAGCAAATTGAAAGAGCACATTATTGAAACTTGGAGACAAATGCATGTTATGCAATTCTGTATAAGTTATATTTCAGATATGAATGTGGCTATCATAAATTGAAAGATAGTTTTCTTAGAATTGAAATCTCTTGACTGTTGAAAGAAATTGTAATTTTCCTTTAAAAATTGGAGTTCAAGGTATGTTTTAATGTATAGGCTACTTAATTTATATTTTAATTTGCAGACTTTTATATATGAAAATTCCCACAGAGCAGTATGACATCAGAAAAGTATTCATTGTGTGGTATCATTGTCCATAATAGGAATATACCTGATTTGCAAGTTTTCCTAAGATCATTCCTAAAGCCTAAATCAAGATAAACGTCCTTAGCCACTGCATAGGGCCTTTTATTAAGCTGTTCTAGGGGAATTGATGCTTACTATTTTAACTTTATATTCAAAAACTAAGGACTGGGACACCTGCGTGGCTCAGTCAGTTAAGTGTCTGACTTCGGCTCACATCATGATCTTGAGGTCTGTGAGCTCGAGCATCGTGTTGGGCTCTGTGCTGACAGCTCAGAGCCTGGAGCCTGCTTCGGATTCTGTGTCTCCCTGTCTGTCTCTGCCCCTGCCCTGCTCGCACTCTGTCTCTCTCGTTCTCAAAAACAAATAAACATAAAAAATAAATTAATAGTAATAATAATAATAACTAAAGAGTAAGCCTGCCTTGCCCAAGTGCAGAGTAAATTGACACCTCCTTATTTCATTTGTGACCTTAGCTACCTCATATGTTTCTTGTTTTAAAGCTATAATTGTTGTAAGGAGAGAAGCTCACTGGAGTTTTCCCATTGCCCCATTTTCTCCTCTGTTTCTTAATAAGGTGAATACTGTTTTCTTTATATAATGTAAGCTCTTAACAGCAGGATCTTTATTTTTCTTTTATTTCAGTTAGCAAAATATAATGAAACAAGTGAATTCTTATTAAATTATTTTGTAGAAAAATGTATCTTAGTAATTGCTGCTGTTAGCATTATTTTAAGCAGATTGATTAGAAGATTTGATGGTCTGTAGGTAAGAATAGGAAACATATTTGTGTAACTATGCATACCGAACAGAATGCTGTTACATGTAGCTTCTTTGATTTGTACTACAGAATAAGGAAAACCTATTTTACTAATATGAAGCCATTTTATTTGGGTGAATTTTTTTTTTTTTAATTTCTGAACCCTTGATAAAACTTTTGATTTTCCATAAAAAACGATGAAGGGCTCACTCTGTTGTCAGAGTTAGAGCTCTCCGGTAGAACAGGTTTGAGAAGAATGGTCAGTGCATCATCCATGTCAGGTCTGCCTTTTTGTGATCACAAAGACCAACCCCCCCCCCCCCCCCCCGGTTGCTTTACTGGTTTTGCTGCTTGTTCGAATAGCCAGACTGCTATTTCTTCTCTCCCTACCATCACCACTATTACCACCACTACAACTGGAAACCAATGAAAAACTTAGGAAAGATATTGTCATAAGGATAGCTTATAAGAATCCATGAACTCTATGGAATAGAAATCTATTAGGAGACTAATAGCTAACATTTATTATTACTTACTATGTGCCAGGCATTTTGCTAAGTGCTTTGCATTGAGGATCTCCTATATTCCTTATCCCAACCTAACAAGTTGATGCTTTGAAAATCTCTTTTTTTTCTTTTTTTCTTTTTTTTTTTTTTTTTTTTTTTTTTGGGCCACTGAACATATCTGATCCAAATTTCTTTGTTCCATGCATTTTCCCTCCTCAATAGATGTGGTGGGAAATATATAATTTTAAGCGATACAGGTAAATTGTTTTAGTAAATTGTTTTTAACCCTTAAATTAGCCACGGCATTTTCTGTTGCTTTTAACCTAAAACCCTGAATTATTCAGAGAGTTGTTATTATTGCCCCTGTTTACAGGGAAACTGAAACTCAGGAAAGTTGATTAATTTGCCCAAACTTACACAGTGAATAAGTAGGGAATCTAGGATTCACAGGAAATTATGTTACAGAGATGTTTACTAGACAGTTAAAATCTGCAGTTGAGTCAATAAAGAGAAGAATGGACACAGAGGAAAAGTGAGTCATTGGCAGTGACAAGATTGTTGGAGTGGTTATCTTGGAATATGAAGGAAAAGAGCAAAAAGGATATGATAAATGTTAGTAGACATGGAGCCTATAGAAAATAAATCTAACATAAGCATTATGAATGTTCTCAGTAAACATTTTAGAGTAGCTAGAACAGAAGCAATAGTTAAATATAATTTTAAAATGTTTTTTCTAAGCAAAAAGTAAAGCTGTGAGTGTACTCAGGGGTTATCACATTCCAGGCATCACCTATGGAAAAGAGATTAGTCTAGAAATAACCTTGACAAAATTTTGTATTTACAAAGATATAGGAGAAAAAAAAAACCCTGAGAATCCAGATTAAAAAAAGCAATTTATCTGCAAAAGATAAAATCAGACTGAGATCTAGCTTTGCTGAAACAGTAGATATAAGAAGAGCATAGAGCAATGTGTTTAGAGTGTTGAAGGGAATTTTTTTTTTTTAATCCAATCCAAGAGTTTTACACAGGGCTAAATTATCTAATGTGTGAAGGACTAAACAGATATACTCAGACATTCAGGATCTCATGAGATACAGTCACCCTTGCACCCTGGTATCCTTTTGATACTTGAAGATGTGTTTTCTTCAGAAAGTCCCCAAATTTCAGACTCAGGAATGAGAAATTCATGTTACAAAATAAGTAGTGCATCTTTCCTTACTTGATTAAGATTCCAATCCAAGAATCAAGGGTTATTACATGTTATCAGTTAGATTTTGCAGTTTCTCTTGTACTCTCCTGTTTCCTGTGGTCCACAAGCTACATACTCCTTCAAGTAGTTCAGATGGATGTGTTAATCTGGTGACCACCACTATAGGCCATTGTTTATTCTGATTCACTTTTGATAATAGCAGCTAAACTGTTTACATGTTTTAATTTTTTTTTTTTTAACCTTTATTTTTGAGACAGAGAGAGACAGAGCATGAACGGGGGAGGGTCAGAGAGAGGGAGACACAGAATCTGAAACAGGCTCCAGGCTCTGAGCTGTCAGCACAGAGCCCGACGCGGGGCTCAAACCCACAGACCGCGAGATCACGACCTGAGCTGAAGTCGGACGCTTAACCGACTGAGACACCCAGCCGCCCCAAAACTGCTTACATGTTTTAGATACTCCACAAGGAGAACACCCAGTCAATGCAGAATTTCATTTAGAAATTCAATGGCGGGTGTCTCGGTGGCTCAGTTGGTTAAACGTCTGACTGGTTTTTGTTTGTTTTGTTTTGTTTTTAAGTTTATTTATTCTGAGAGAGAGAGAGAGAGGGAGGGAGGGAGGGACAGGGAAAATCCCAAGCAGGCTCTGTGCTGGTAGAGCAGAGCCCGACACAGGACTTGAACTCAAAACCCTGAAATCACGACCTGAGCTGAAACCAAGAGTCAAGGCACTCATCTGACTGAGCTACCCAGGCACCCCAAACATCCAGCTTTTGATTTCAGCTCAGATCATGATTTCACAGTCCTGAGATCCTTAGGCTGCAGCACTGGGCATGGAGCCTGCTTGAGATTCTCTCTCCCTCTTCCTCTGCCCCTCCCTTGTTTTTGTGAGCATGCACACATGCTCTCTCTCTTCGTAAAAATAAATAAATAAATAAACAAATAAAATAAATAAATAAACAAACAAACAGACAGACAGACTTGAATAAAATTAAAATAAAATTCGGCGGCACTTTTCATTGTCCCAGCATGTAAGATGTTTTGCAACCTGTAAACTTCTATTGAATGACTTGAGTCATGATTTGTTGGCTTATTGAATTTGCAAAGACCCCTGCCCCCCCAAAAAAAGTCTCGAGTTTGAGCTGGGAACAAATTCCTATTCCTATTATCATCTTCCATTGACCTATGAGTATTATTTTAATTGTGCTTAAAATATCAATGTTGGTAATATGCTCTTAGTTATATTAAGATACATACTCAGAAAAGTCTTGTAAGGAAATTCCCAAAGGCGTTCTGGAGTACAAAGGATAGGATTTGTATCCTTAACACTGGACAAGGTAAGCATCAGGAGATTAGCAGATACCTGTTGAATGAATGAATAAAACGAAGGTGATCTGTGCAAAGTAATTACAAATGAATAACGAAAAACAAGGTGGGGGGAAAGGGGAGATATTTGATATTAACAGATAATTGATGACAGAAGGAATATAAATGACATATACATATGACATAATTTTCTTACCTCACTAGTAATCACAGAAATATGAATTAAAATAATGGGGAGGCATCTGGGTGGCTCAGTCGGTTAAGCGTCCGACTTTGGCTCAGGTCATGATCTCACGGTCCATGAGTTCAAGCCCCGCATCGGGCTCTGTGCTGACAGCTCAGAGCCTGGAGCCTGCTTCAGATTCTGCATCTCCTCTCTGTGCCCCTCCTCCGATCGCTTGTGCGCTTGCTCTCTCTGTCTCTCAAAAGTAAATAAACATTAATAAGAATAATGGAATATATCTGCCTATTATATTAGTAACAGTTAAAACAGTGTAAGTGTTGTGATGTTGGCAATTTCACATAGTATTGATGAGAGTAAATTGGCACAACCGTTTTGGGAAGCACTTTAATGATCTGCAGTAAAGGCATTAAAGATGTTTGCGTCTTTGGCTCAGTAATTCCAATTCTAGGGATCCAGTCTAAAGAAATATTTACTGTTAACACAAATATATTAATCATAGCGATGTTTCTAATATCTAAAAATTGGCAACAGCCTAATATCCCAGTATGAGTAGAATGATTATATAATAGTCTATGTATATGATGGGGTTTGCACAGCCTTTAAAAATCACATTTTTAAATAATTTTTAATGATGTGGGGGGAAGAATTCACAATACAACTATATGTTATAGAATCTTGCTATACAAATACATATTCATGTATATAAACACATGTGCACTCATTAATAAAACAGGAGATACTCCTGAAGGTTATGTAAGAATCTTCAGATGCTTTCCCCTTTGTATTTTGCAGATTTCTTACAGAACACATGTTGTGCTTAATAAAAATTCTAAAGCCACAAAATAATAGAATCTAGGAGGGAGAAAGCCTTTATAAAAATTATCGTAAAAAAGTTACTACAGACTATGGTTGACAGAGAAGGAAAGAAAAGATGTTTATATAACTTACAAAATGTGGAAAACTTGTCAGATGAAGCATGGTTGAAATGGAAAATTTTGCATGACTAGCAATCTTCAGATCCAGAAAGGTATAATGGCAGTGATTAAGAGCAGGAGCTCCCACTTCTACCCCTGGCTATGATGTGTGACTCTGAACTTTGGGTGGAGGCTCCTGTGTCCTCATAATGGTTCCAATCTTACTAAAATAGCAAGTACTCAATATAACATTTACTACAGTTGTTATCCTTGAGAAGGTAGAAAGGTTTTGGAAGTGCAGTGTTCTAGCCTGGGGCCACTTAGGAGGGACCTGGATCCAGAATGAGAAATACTCAAAGGGAGATCCCCAAGCTAAGATGTGGCCCATGGAAGGGGTTCCAAGCAAAGGGCCAAGCTGAGGTTACATGCCTAAGGACCCTTATGTCATCATGCTGATGAAGCTAGTCGGAGGGGTCAATGTCTGTCTGGATCCGTAGAGATAAAGGTTATGTCATCTTAATATAATTTTGCAAATTCAACTCTTTACAGCTATCTTTAGAGTATATTCGGAAATCTCATTAAGAAATTCCTCAGATACATCTTTACCAGTTGCCTTGGAGGGAATTCTAGCAAGTATCATTAAGTAAGAGAAGGAAGATGCAAAGAAGTATATAAAATATCCATTTTTTTGGACTGCCCCCCTCCAGGATATAAATTCCAAGATGCTTTCCACTTTATTCCAGAGTTTTAGAATAGTGTCTGATACTAATCAGCTCTCAGTACTTATAGAAAATACACACTTGTTCAAAATGTTTGACTATTCATGGAAAACAAGTAGGGAATAAAACACAAGTACACTAGTGCACATCATCGCATTAATTACCTAGGAAAAGTGAAGGAGGAAGTAAGAACCCCTCCCTAGAACACAGAGTAGGAGGGGCATATCCAAAGTAAATAGTTTCTTCATGATGTGTTTAGGACAGCTTGTACCTGATTACTTTTTCCTTGCTATTAGGAAAATCAGTCTTGCAGAAAATCAGTAGTCCAAAGAGATTGTTCAGAAATGATGTTTTTTTTCTGAAGTGTAATAGTGGTCCTTGCACCTTAACTGGAACCACATGACACTTTGGGTTCTCCTGTGTGACACGTAGATATCAGCAACTCCACCCAACAGCCTAGTGACAGAAGAATAACTACATCTTGAAATGAGGTCATACATTTTTGTGGGGGGTGGGGGTCAGTCTGTACTGTCATGATTATATTTTCTACCTTTTAAATGCTTCCCGCTATATTCTCATTGAAAATATAGCTTTAGTGAGTCATGTCTAAACCTGAAGAAATCCTGTGCTTTTACAAAGGAGTTGAGAATTTGTCACTGCTGTGATGGTCCATACCCCTAATCTGTTCTCACCTTCCATAACCCGGATATAGTCCAAAAACAGTTGGAATCACTTGGACTGATTTATTTAACCTGGAAGAACTCACATTGGTATATTCTAAACGTTCCTTTATGACATATTCCTGCACAAAAAGGTAAATGTAATAATTATGACTGCTTACTTTATGACTAGAGCAATGCAAAAAATAAGGAGCTATATCCAATACAGTCCTTGTGTCTGACAAATACCACCCCAATTTCAAAGTCCTTTACCCCAGACAGCGTAGAAATATACCAAAAAATGAGTACGTTGGCCACAAAATATTGCAAAGCACAAGAACCAGTTTGCTATTCTGTGGCTGTTTTAGCTAGCATGTTGACTGGTTTTTAAACATCTTGAGGAAACCATGTTCATCATTACAAATACTTTGACAGCTCCAAAAATAATGGCAAATGGCCACCTAAGAGCCTAGGCCAGGCAGTGGGTCTGGGGTACCAGTCAGGAGAACTGAGCCAAAACAGCATGGGTCCCTCCTGTTAACACTTCACTGGGATATTTTGGAAGGTATTCCACGTAGGCTGATCATGATCATCCCATTAGCCAAGGTATCCTCTCAGCCAGCAAGCCTGCACCTAGGATCCTCTAGAAGAGGCACACAGAGCCCTCTGAGCTTCGTTCTGTCCTGAGGACATCACTTTACCCTAGTGAATATTTTTAAATGAGGTTATCCTCATTATTATTTATGGTAAGAATCTGATAATCCTAACTCATCAGGGAGCTCTTACAGAATTTCAGTGTATTCTTCTAAAGATTTCAGTTGTTTCAAAATTCATCTTGGTACAGTGGGAAGAATGTAGGCATTGATGTCCAGCCAACCTGGCTCACATCCAGACTTCTACAAATAACTTTATGATATTGGGCAGGCCCTCATAGCCTGTTGCCCCCTCTGAACAATTAGAATAATAATGTATAGTTTGTTGGTTGTATATTTAAAATGCAAATAATGCTTGGTACTTAGGTGGTCAAGTCCCTCTGTAGAAGCAGAGCTATCTGAGGTGTTTTATGAATATTGACACTTTATCTTTTGGGGGGTTTTCAATGATAAAGCTGACATTGAAATCTAGTTGCTCTTGAAATTGCTATAGCAAAATGAAGCCACCCACCCAGTATGGAGTATTGTTTACTCTGTTGCTCTTTATTTCCTGCAGAGCATTAAATTTATTTTCCATCTTTATCTACCAGAAATCTTTAACTCCCAATCTTCCAATTTTGTTTGGTGAGCTGAGAAAATCCCCATTTGTTTCCTACTAGAACCTGCCTTAGGATTTCTTCTTACCTGAAATGCATTTGAACAGTATGTAGTCTAAAATGATGTATAATATGATTGTTCCATAAGCGCTCTCTGCCGGATCTGAGAAACCATTAATTGTTTTGAGAATATGAGCTGTGGCTGGGTAGAAGCAGTAGGTTCTGATTCACAGTGCAGGATGGTGTGCTCAAGCAATTTGGTGTGCTCCAGGTATTAAAACCATCATAGGGAGATGGATAATGTTCTGTTTTGAACCCCTTAAAGATGATTCCCAAGTTATCATATTGGAAAGAATCCAGAGGAATGATTTCTTGGAAGGTTTTAATATTTTCAGTTTTTAATATTAGGTCGCAAGTGCCCTGTAATATTCAATAAGTCTTTGTAAGACATGTCCACAATTCCTGGCAGACAGGTGGCAGATATAAGAAAAGATAAAACACTACAAATAAAATGAACACCAAACTCTGATTGGACGTAGCAGTTCTGAATTGTGTTTCTTACTGAGCGCTAACGAATGCTGCTCTGATGCTGTGGCATTCAGTGAGTATCTCTATTCACCAACCATCAATTATTGACAGTTCCTAATTGTCAATATTTATTGAGTACAGTGTGATAATAAGTACTTTGTACACATCATCTCCTGTATCCTCACAACCGTCCTATAATAAGTCTCTTGCTGTTATTTATAAGCCTTGGTTTACCAACAAGGAAGCTGAGTCATAAGGGAGTTTGTGAAACCCAACTCCTCCAGAATCATCCACAGCAGAATTCTTTGTTCCTAGAATGGGACCTGCTGCATAAAAGGTACTCAGTTGATATTTGTTTGATACCAATCTAGTTAGAATCCAGAGACTAACAAAAGATTGAGTTCCAGGAGAATATCTGACCCTAAAGCCTACAGCCTGAATTACTTCATTTTTCTGCTCCTCTCCTCCTTCAGTCAGCCCTATATTAGACCAAAATTGAAGACAGGACCCCAGCCCTCTAGATGCACAATCCAGTGAAGATGGTTACAAACCAATAAAGGGTTGTATATGTTTCCTAAGCTTCAGAATAAGAGTTGAGGAAGATAGGCACTAAAATAGCTCTGTCATAAATATGTGTTCCCTTGGCTTCAGGTTTAGCTGCTATAATGAGACATCATAATAGTGTGGCCTAAACAAGATGGAAATCGAGTCTCTCTCATGAAACATTCCAGAGAGTAGTGGTCCAGAGCTAGCCAAAGCAGCTTTGCCATGTGGTTGCCTTCTCTGGGTCTGAGGTGGCTTAGTTCTCATTAGGATCTGGCTGGCAGGTAGCGGGTAAAGAACCAGGGGAACATACACGCATTCCTTTTGGAGAACATGGTCTAGAAGACACTTGTTCTTCACAGCAAGCTGCGTCCAAAGCTGGGAACGCATGCTCCAATTAAGCAACAAGGAGATCGGTGAAAATGATTCTTAATAGCCAGCAGTCCCCTTGGGAAGAGTAGGGGTGCTCTGGCACCTGGGCCTTCTTGCTCCTCAGCTCTTTTCCACCTGCCTTACTGTACCTTCCTTTAGATTAGCATTAGACTGGGCTGCGCCATGCTGGATGTTTCATGGTAGGTCCATAAAGGACCAGAATCAGAACCATTACACTGATTATTATGTTTTCTGAGAGATGGTTTTGTTTCTCTATTTAACATTAGTAACAAAGAGGTGCTATGGAGAATATGGTTCCCTTGTATTCTCAGTAACTTTTTATTTTAAAATGCTTCAAGTTCATCTTTCCTGTCGATACTGCTTAAATTTTTAAAAATCCTCATATTGAACTTTCCATGATATTGCCATCTTGTAAAATGATCACGGAAATTAAATTTTTAAAAAATTCTCATATTGAGCTTTTCATGTATTGGGGGAGTTTTCCTTTTTTTTTTCTTTCTTTAAGATTCTTCCAGCCGATTTAGGAATTAAGCCGACATGAGACAGATTAATAGGAGGAAAAGCCCAGGTTTTATTAAATGTGCATGATGGCCCAGTAATGAAATTGAGACCCAAACAAGTGACCAAGGCAAGCAGTTTTTATACATTTTAGACAAAAAGACAGTACAGTAGTGTGGAATTGTCAGGATAAAGAAGGCAGATGCTTGGGAACTTCAGTTAGTAAGGAATTTTAAGTGGAATTTGGGTGGAGGTAGTCGATTAATAAAAAGCAACCAAATTTGTTTCTACAGCTTTCACGGTTTCAAAGTCCCTATCTCTTTACTTAGTATAGGGGTGGTGCCTTTTGTATGGAAGATCTGTTTCCTGCTTTTGAGAGGACAGAGAAGAGTGAGTGTCCTTGTACAGTTTCCCAAGTAGCTTCAATTCAGAATGATCAATGTGCCACTGTGGCATATTTGAGGTGGCCTGCCCTGGGCCTCTAAACATGCTGTTACCATCTTGAAAAATAGTAATGGAAATTGCTGAATATGCCCAGTATAATAATTGATGCTGCTATGAGATCCTAAATGTTTTTTTTCTATTTCTTTACTTCTCATTTTCTGCGTTTGGAAAACTCTTTTCATTACCCCTTGGGTCTTAAATTTAAGTATTTTTTATAATATGATCAGGTTTCTCTCCAGGGAACTCCGAGGCTCAATTTATATTTGTAAGCATGTTGAAGGCAGATAATTCCCCCCACTACCTGAAAACTTTTTCCTTTACAATTTATAATTGGAAATGAGTGAATTTCAAAGTGTAATCTCAACTAAAGCACAGAGCCTGATGCGGGGCTCGAACTCACAGACTGTGAGATCGTGACCTGAGCCGAAGTTGGGCACCCAACCTACTGGGCCACTCAGGTACCCTGGGATTGTTTTACTTTAAATATGGCAGAACTGAAGTGTAAATGGGTTGAGTTGCTGTTCATGGTCACACAGTTCATATGCAGTTAACAAGAATCTTCTCCCTTATCCCTCGACCCCCTTTCCACTACCAGTTGCTGAACTTGTGCTCTTGGCCAAGGTTCAGGAGAGCCACGCTTAGGTGAAGCAAAACCGCTCTCTAGTTGTGTCACCCTAGCCCAGCCACACAGTGTTTCCAAGCCTGAGTCTCTGTTGGATGAATGGGATAAGAGTAATTAGTTGACTGCCTATTGCATGAGGGGTAAGACTCATCATGAGAATACAACTATATAGAAATCCTCTAAGTTGTAAAATTTATTGTTTCAAAGCACTGTTATGATATCCTTATAGTTAGCAAAATGACAGTTATTTTCCTTTAGGAAGTGGTATAATATAGCATTGTGGACTAAGAAATAAGGGTTCGTTTAGGCCTCAAATATTTTCAAGTTAGAAATCTTAATTTGGTTCTCCCTGCCATAAATATTCTCCTATTGTACCCTCCCCACCCACCCCAGCTTAATGAAAAAGTCCTGGTTGTGTTATGTTTGCTTCATCCCACTGATATGTAGGCTGCATAAAGGAGACAGTGACAACAATGAAGAATTTGTTTTGATTGGTGATTCTTTCTGCTCTGATTAGTGAATGTGGTCTGAACTGAACATGCCACCAGAAGCCAAAAGGTCCTGTATTCACATGCAGTCATCCATCCAACTCAGTATATACACATCTATTTTCCATGTATAAATAAATGTCAGACTTCTTCACATTCATCATCTGTTTCTGACAGAAGAAACCATGTCAAGAGAAAGCCCTCTTTACCTGCTGGTGGAAACAGAAAATGGTAATAGTGAAGAGACATTTAAGGAAGCTGGAGTTTAATGAATGAATCTCAGCTGTTCCACCTAGCACCTTCTACCTTCAAGGCTTTTCAGTGAAAGGACCAGTATCAGGTTCCGTCCTCTGCACATGAATACACAGTGTTATTGGGCACCCAATGATCCAGCATTTGTAGTCTTTAGTTCAGAGCATGAAAGAGGGAAGGTCTAGTTTCCACATTTATATGGGAGCCACAGGGCACGAGACAGTTGAGAATTACTTCTGATCGGCTTTGTTTCCTCTGGAGGAAGTCTTCTCTTTGCGAAGGCTTGGCTTCCTCACCGGGCGCCTGGGCTTCCTCACTCTCCCTCTGTCTTCCCTTACTTTAACAGCTGTTTCCTTTTCCTGCTTCCACAGCTTTGTCCTTTTTGCTCTTCCTACAGTCCTACCAGCAGCAATGTTTCCTATTATTTGTTCAAAGAAAGAGAGGTGGAGAAGAGCTTAAAATGTGAGGTATGGGTAAGTGTTCTTTTAAGTTGTAAACTGATGGAGGGTAATGTGTAAGCTGTTGTTACCTCTTGCAGAGCATTGATAGAATCTCATGAGTTCAAATGCTTTTAATAGTAACAACACAACTATTATGGGGTCTAAGCAAATGCAAATTATTTTTCTAATAATACCTGCATTCAGTTTGTAGTCTTCATACTTATTTTAAAACACTTGGAATAGTTTTTTATCATATCCATGAACAACTGTAGCTTTTCATATATAGATATATTTATATAGCTACTTACATGTATTTTATAGCTCTTCATTTCTGTAAAATATATTTTATCTAATGTATGAATATTAATATATGAAAGTTTTAATATATTCATATTGATGTATGAATATATTAGATATATATTCACTTACACATACACATATATAAGTATATATATACACGTGTGTGCGTGTGTGTGTGTCATGTTTGGTTCAAACCTGGTGCTATAGTTTTTGTGCCTGTAAACTGTTAATGAAATTTCACAAATACATTGTATGGTTTAATTAATGTTTATAAAAATTCTTTGAAGGTAAAACTCTAGATAAATGCAAGAATTATGATTGCTTTCTTCATGTAATTCCCAGGACTCAATTTTTCTTACATATAGTTTCTCACATGATCAATCAAGGTTTATATGTAATACCTTTCACAGTATTTTAACTTAAAATCATGTTTTGGTTGAGGTACATACTGGATTATCCCTACTGGTTTTACTCTTTTTTTTTTAATTTAAAAATTTTTTTAATTTACATCCAAATTAGTTAGCATATAGTGCAACAATGATTTCAGGACTAAATTCCTTAATGCCCCTTACCCATTTAGCCCATCCCCCCTCCCACAACCCCTCCAGTAACCCTCTGTTTGTTCTCCATATTTAAGAGTATCTTATGTTTTTGTCCCCCTCCCTGTTTTTATATTATTTTTGCTTCCCTTCCCTTATGTTTATCTGTTTTGTCCCTCAAAGTCCTCATATGAGTGAAATCATATGATATTTGTCTTTCTCTGACTGTCTAATTTCGCTTAGCATAATACCCTCTAGTTCCATCCACGTAGTTGCAAATGGCAAGATTTCATTCTTTTTGATTGCCGAGTAATACTCCATTGTGTGTGTGTGTGTGTGTACACATATATATATACACCACATCTTCTTTATTCATCCATCAATGGACATTTGGGCTCTTTCCATACTTTGGTTATTGTTGATACTGCTGCTATAAACATGGGGGTACATATGTTCCTTGAAAACAGCACACCTGTATCCTGTGGATAAATGCCTAGTATTGCAATTGATGGGTCATAGGGTAGTTCTATTTTTAGTTTTTTGGGGAACCTCCATGCTGTTTTCCAGAGTGGCTGTACCAGCTTGCATTGTCAATGCAATTGCCAACAATGCAAAAGAGATCCTGTTTCTCCACATCATCACCAACATCTGTTTTTGCCTGAGTTGTTAATGTCAGCCATTCTGACAGGTGTAAGGTGGTATCTCATTGTGGTTTTGATTTGTATTTCCCCGATGATGAGTGATGTTGAGCATTTTTTCATGTTTCGGCCATCTGGATGTCTTCTTTGGAGAAGTGTCTATTCATGTCTTTTGCCCATTTCTTCACAAGATTATTTGATTTTGGGGTGTTCAGTTTGATAAGTTCTTTATAGATTTTGGATAATAACCCTTTATCTGATATGTCCTTTGCAAATATCTTCTCCTATTCTATCAGTTGCCTTTTAGTTTTGCTGATTATTTCCTTCGCTGTGCAGAAGCTTTTTATTTTGATGAGATCCCAGTCGTTCATTTTTGCTTTTGTTTCCCTTGCCTCTGGAGACGTGTTGAGTAAGAAGTTTCTGTGGCCAAGATCAGAGAGGTTTTTGCCTGCTTTCTCCTCAAGGATTTTGATGGCTTCCTGTCTTACATTCAGGTCTTTCATCCATTTTGAATTTAATTTTGTGTATGGTGTAAGAAAGTGGTCCAGGTTCATTCTTCTGCATGTCACTGTCCAGTTTTTCCAGCACCACTTGCTGAAGAGACTGTCTTTATTCCATTGGATATTCTTTCCTGCTTTGTCAAAGATTAGTTGGCCAAACGTTTGTGGGTTCATTTCTGGGTTCTCTATTCTGTTCCATTGATCTGAGTGTCTGTTCTTGTGTCTTTGTAGTATAGCTTGAAGTCTGGGATTGTAATGCCTCCTGCTTTGGTTTTCTTTTTCAAGATTGCTTTGGCTATTCGGGGTCTTTTCTGGTTCCATACAAATTTTAGGATCATTTGTTCTAGCTCTGTGAAGAATGCTGGTGTTACTTTGATAGGGATTGCATTGAATATTTAGATTGCTTTGGGTAATATCGACATTTTAACAATATTTGTTCTTTCTATCCAGGAGCGTGGAATCTTTTTCCAATTTTTTATGTCGTCTTCAATTTCTTTCATAAGCTTTCTATAGTTTTCAGTGTATAGATTTTTCACCTCTTTGGTTAGATTTATTCCTAGGTATTTTATGGTTTTGGGGGCAATTGTAAATGGGATCAATTCCTTGATTTCTCTTTCTGCTGCTTTGTTGTTGGTGTATAGGAATGCAACCGATTTCTGTGCATTGATTTTATATCCTGCCAGTTTGCTGAATTCATGAATCAATTCTAGCAGTTTTTGGTGGAATCTTTAGGGTTTTCCATATAGAGTATCATGTCATCTGCAAAGAGTGAAACTTTGACCTTACAAAGTCTAATCCAGCAATATGTAAAAAATTACATACAAAGTCTAATCCAACAATATGTAAAAAATTAATTCATTATAACTAAGTGTGGTTTATCCCAAGAATGCAAGCTTGGCTTAGGATTTGAAAATTAAGCAATGTAATTCAACACATTAATAGAAAGATGGAAAAACCCATGTTATTAACTTAATAGATAAAAGCATGTGATAAAATGAAACTTCCAATTATATTGAAGTCTTTTTGCAAACTAAGTTAATGTGTATCTATGGAAAACCTAAGGCTCATAAACTTAGTAATGAAATACTAACGACTTTACCTTTTAAGATTTTAGCCAGTGTTATAAGGCAAGAAAAAGAAATAAGAGGCACACAGATATGAAGGCGAAAGTAAGACTTTTTTCACAGAAAGGATGATTTTATATGTATAAACTCCAGAATGGGGGTCAGCCAAATTTGGTCTATCACTTATTTTTGCATGACCTGTGCCTAAGGTGGATATTATACTTTATTTGCTTGTGCAGGTGTATTGTGGATACAACCATGTTGGAAAGCAGCTTGGCAGTTTCTTCTAAAATTAACCAGTCTGCTTCTCATATGACCCAGTAATTCTTCTGGGTACAACCCAGGAATGAAATATGTCCACACAGAAATTTATATATGAATGTTCATAGCACCATTATTTATAGTACCTCCATATTAAAATTTTAATTGTTGGGGCACCTGGATGGCTCAGTTGGTTAAGCATCTGACTTCAGCTCAGGTCATGATCTCACAGTTCGTGGGTTGGAGCCCCACATCAGGCTTTATGCTGACAGCTCAGAGCCTGGAGCCTGCTTCAGATTCTGTGTCTCCCCTCCCCTCCCCCCCCCCCACTTCTCTCCTCCCCACCTCTGCTCATGCTCTCTCTCTTTCAAAAATGAATAAACATTAAAAAATGTTTAAATAAAATTTTGATTGTTGATAAAGTATCTTATGGACATACTGCTCAGCAACAAAAAAATTCCTTATACAACATGGATAATGTCTCCAAAATATGCTGTTGAAGACGTCAGACCTAAGAGGGTGTACTGCTATTATTTCATTTATATAAAATTTTAGAACAGATGAAATTCATCTATAATGACAGCAAATCATGGTTGCCAATAAGCAGGTGGGGAAGAAGTACTGCAAAGGAGTTGAGACAGTGTTTGGAGGGCGATGGAAGTAAATATGATTTGAGGTGTGGTTCATTGGTGTGTACAGTTAATAAAATCCATCAAACTATACCTTTGAAATGGGTGTGTTTTATTGTATGTAAGTTATATCTCAACAGAGTTGGCTTTACAGGTAAAGAATATTAATGTCTTTTTAAATCCCATATGGCTTGACTTAAACTAGACAGCTTCAGTAAAGCACAGATCCTTTGGTAGATTTTTTTTTTTTTTTTTTTTTTACCTCCCCATGCAGCTTGGTAATAGGCACCCAATAAATGTTTTTGAGTAAATGCCTGAGTGAAAGATAGAAACAAGGTGACATAATAGGCTGGGAATAGAAGAACAGAGTTCCCTGGAGTTCAGCCAGCAAGACTCCAGGGCCAGAGTTCAAGTCTAGGAGAGACTGGGTGAAGCTATTGGATATAAAATTTTTGTTTTAGATTTGTTCATCCTCACATTTATTTTTCTATTGGGGAGGAATGTGTGCAATGTAATCTGCCACGGCTGGAATTACAGATAAAGTCTTTTGATGGTAGACAGGGATTCAGACTATTAACTGTGGAGTACTTTATATAGGAAACGATTTTATTGAAATAATGTAAGGAAGCCTGTGTTAGTAGATTTAATAAAATCAAGCCTGACTCATCTGTTTGAGGGCCAAGATTATGGAAATAACATCTTATGCTTCAGGAGTATTTTAAGATTGAAACAGATATAACTGTTCATATTTACTTAGGAAGAAACAGAATTGGTGGATAAGTAAAACTTTAACCCTGTGGAAAAATTTAATATTTGTATTTGGCTTCTCTGTGTCAATGCTGAAGAAATTGCTTTAGGTTATACAACTCCATAAATGTTACATTTTCAGTGTTACCAGAGGGGTACTTTCGCAGGGAAGGATCATGTTTTATTTCATGTGTGAAAAATAAACCTGAGTCAGTGTATTTTGGTGTTTAATCCTTTAAAATTTTATTGCAGTATTTTTCAGTTTGGGGGAAAATTCTTAGTGGCCCTGTACCTACATCCCTGTAAGGGATGAGTGCTTTGGTTGAAGTCCTCTAGATTTCATCCTTTTTATTTTTTGTTACCCTAAGAATTCATTGGCTCATCTTTGCCTTTTGTGAAGAGTTCACATATTTGGTTTTGTGGCCTTGTTTGGGTCAACAAATGTGGTTAATCCAAGGATGATAAAATCCAATCATTTTATTCTACTTACACATCTCTTGTAACTGAACATATGTGTGTCCTTGGAGAGAGAAGAAAATTAGCCTCACCCCAACTCCATTCATTTACCTACAATTTTCCTATGAAATGTTTGTAATCAATTGGTACTTAAAACACCCCAGACCTGGTATTTTGCCAGAGGGGACTGTTTCCTTCTGGGAGAGGGTCTTAATTAATGGTGTTAGTCCAGCCTTCCTCTGGCAGCCTTACTTCCAGGTAGTCAAAACCAGATCCAGATTTCTTGACGTGTGTTTGATAGACCGTCTTCTTCAGAATCATCCAGTGTATCTGCTTGTGTAAAACTAATCCTAAAATGATAGAATGGGGGTGGGGGGGGTGGCACAGTTGGCAGTCGCCAAAGTAGTAATTGTTTCAGGCAAGGATTGTCACTGGCTGCTAAAACTGGTGGGTTAGCATGAGAAACAGTATTATTTACATGATCTGTTTACGTAGTCTCAAGGTATCTCCCTGCAAGATACTATCAATTACGAAGGGAAAATAAGTATCTTAACAATAGAAAAACCTGGCACAGACCATCTAAACGATGAAGCAAATCAGTATCTGCCTTCTCCCCCTTTCCCCCTCCTCCTTAGTTTAACATACATAGAAGAATTGGAATAAGCTAAAATTTAGGTCTAATTTTCTTCCCTCTGGTCTTTTCTGTGCATAAAATATCCTAACTAATGTCTCTGGACCATGATTTCCATGATAAAGCAAGAGCCTTAGTTTCTCTTCAGACTATGCTATATGCCAGAATATTTCAACATTCTAGTGTATTTTTGTGCCTTGCAAGCATACAGATAACTTTGATCTTATCTAGCTAGGTGTTTGCCTCTCTGTACCAATACCTGTTTAAAAGTTTTGAACAGTTACATTTTTGGTTCCCAGATGGGGTTCTTGGAAGGAACACAGTCCACAGATAGCCATACAGACTTCTATAGGATTTGGTAAAGCTAATTGGCAGTACTCCTATATTGCTGTAAGACCTCCATGTCCCCCAGGATATATTATTCATAACCAACACTTGATCCATTTCCTTGATGAGCTAACTTACTGTGCAAACATCAGTGCTTTCATTGGTCCGGTGCTCAGTGTGAGATCCTGCAGTCCCCATCTGTTAGCTCTCAGTTCCTATAAGGGTGAAGGCCAGTGTCCTCTCCCCTCTGAGTGGCCTACATACAAGATTTTGACATAATCACCAGAGACTAGCTCAAAGACCTTTTAGCTCTTTACGGGTAGCTGAACGTCTTTTAACCTCTTAGGAAACTCATTTTACACAGACAAATTTGGTATCGGAAACAGACAACGTTTTTTTTTCTCCTTAATGTATTACTAAGCAGAGGGAGAAGGCAGAGTGGTTTAACTACATAGCCCAGTACTTTAATCTTTCATGTTAACCAGTTCAGAAAGAGTCATTAATATTCCAGTGCCCATCTTTGCATTTATTAACGAAATTTAAGATTAAAAAGTTTTCTTGATTTAATTACAATGATTTTATTGAAGATATAGTAGCTTTGATAAAATTTCTTTCCCTTATTTAAAAAATTGTATGAATTTATAGAAACAAAACATCTAAGTTGTGAAAAATATTTATGAGTGTGCCTAATATATATGGTTGTGGTCTTTTAAAAGGGTTCTAAAATGATTCAACCTAATGTGAATGATATTTTACCTCAGTGCGGTGTAGCTAATGGTAATTAGTATCTTTCCAGCATCTTGGAGGAGAAAACACCAGAAGGGTTGGGGACACTTAGAGGACCCAAACCCTACTCTCTGGCAGCCCTTTCTGTGGCTTTGCTCCAAAGTTACATTTATAGATCTCTCAGGAAAAAATTATTCTATTGCCCAGGAGAACTTAAGTTGGACAATGTATTAATGAGGACAAATGATTCCTAAAACATAATGTGCATCAAGGTGGATTAGTGAGTGAATCTACAGCAGTATTTACTGGCAGAAACATAAGAAATGCATCTGTAGGTTAAAATGTCATACCTTAATAAAAAGAAAATAGAAAGCTGTGTGTTAATGGTTTTGAGGAAAGTTTGTCAAGGTGTAATTTACATGCAATAAAATGCACACTTTCAGTGAGTAGTTCTATGAGTTTTGACAAATGCAATAAAATGCACACTTTCAGTGAGTAGTTCTATGAGTTTTGACAAATGCATACGGCTATAAAACCATAATCAAAATACAGAACATTGCCATCACCCCCAAGAAGATGTTCCGTAGATGGTTTTCCAAAAGGCGGCTATAGTCTGAACAAACACACTGTGACCCAGCAATCACTTGTCACTGCAGCTGTGACTCTGCTAGGGTGATCTCTAGTCTTTCCCTGTGGCTTCACAGTCTGCAAGGGTGGCAGCTTGAGATCTTTTCAGCATAAGACCTTTCCAATTTGACAGACTCCATGAGTCTGCCTCCTCTCAGACCCAATGGAGAATTTCTGGCACTCTGTTCCAGTGAAAAACAGTGTTTGAAACTGCTCTTATCGCTGAAGTTCTACAGCTGTGAATTTTTAAGTTTATACAGGACTGGGCATTTACATTTTAGGTAATCAATATTTATTGTTATTTTGTTAGTTTAGGTTTGCAAAATAAATACTAAAAGAGAAAGCTTATAAACTTTTTGGAAACAAATGGTGTGCTCTACCAGGGAACTCGTGGGCTAAGCAATCTGGTTTTTGAATAACAGAGAAAATAGATTAGGTTGCTTTGCTGCTTTTTTATGCTCTTTTACATAAAAAATACAACTGTATACTCAAAGTGTCTTGCACAAGTCACTTTTTTAGAATAATATTTTACAAATCCAAGTATTTGTTGATCGTTATTCTTTTCACTATTAAGTATTAATGGTCATTCTCTAATGTAACTCTGGTTTGCCTGCTAGGCTTGAATGGAAAAGAACAATCTCCTTTCTTAGTGTTCGAATTTGCACTAGGCCTGTGGCCCTTGGGTCAACTTTACCAAAGCAATTTAAACTATTAATAAGGACACCATTTTTATTTGGCAGTTAACAGCTCTAGATGGAAAATCCCAAACTATTTGCTTCTAGGTTAGAGAAAAGGCATTAATTTGTTTAGCACTACTAGTGCTTCTGTAAATCTTCCCTTCCTTCCTATAGCAGCAAATACAGTTAGGGAGCTAGTTTCTTGGCTGCGAAGCCATTTCTGGGATAATTGATCAAATTGGCAAAAATAGCTGCCTGCTGCTCTACCAAAACCATCTCAGCCAGTATTCTCCCATCTGGTATGTGATCACCCTTGGCCCTTCTTTATCCAAAAGAATGAAGGTATAACCTAGATAGAACTCAGTTTTAAAGAGAGAGGTCAGCCACTTATTTACCCACCCCTAAGGGAAAAAAGTATTTTCCTAAAGAGTAGTTTCCTAAAATAAAGTGATATCTGATCCTAAAATCTTTTGACTTTCTGCAGGTTTTTTTAAATCTTTGCAACTATTTATATTTGCTAATTTACCATTGCTTACTCTATTTAGCTGTAGTATTGACTTCATTTAAAAATTGTTTGTATAGTTAATTACACTTATCTGTATATGAAAAAATCAGAATAAGTATTACACATTAACATTATAGCCTTGGAAAAGTAATTTCTGCAGCTTTTTATTGCAATATTAATAACAAATGGTCACTTTTAGAGAGCCAAATTCAATTTTAACACTTGTTTCTAGACATATAGGCTTGTAGTAAGTTAATATGCTGTGCCTCTACACTGTGATTGTAGTGGGCAAAATATGCTTCCCTCCCCAAAGATATGAGGTCCTAATACCTATAGCCTGTAAATGTTACTTTATTTGGAAAAGAGGTCTTTATGGATGTAATTAAGAGCCTTGAAAGTAGGAGATTATCCTGGATTATCCAGGTCAACTCTAAATGCCTTCACAACTGTCCATGTAAGAGAGAAGCAGAGGGTCATTTGACACATATACAGAGGAGAATGCAATGTGAAGGTGGAGACAGAAATTCCAGTGATGTGACCAAAAGCCCAGTATGCCACTAGCCATCAGAAGCTGTAAGAGGCAATGACCAGATTCTTCCTTTCAACTTCTGGAATGAGTATATCCCAACTTACCACCTGATTTCAGCCAAGTGACACTCATTTCAAGTTTCTGGTGTCTGGAACTGTGAGAGTATAAACTTCCATCATTACAATCCACCAGATTTGTGGTGATTTATTATAGCAGGCGTAGGATTTGGTGTGTGGGATGCTGATGTAACAAATACCTAAAAATTAGAAGTGACTTTGGAACCGGACAGTAGGTAGAACCTGGAAAATTTTTGAGGGACAGAGTAGAAAAGGCCTTAAACATACTATTGGTAGAAAGATGGACTTTAAAGGTACTTCTAGTGATAGCTCAGAAGGAAATGAGGAAGATGTAGTTGGAAACCAGGGGAAAAGTGATCCTTGTTATATATATAGTGGGAGAAAACTTAGCTGAATTGTCTACCACAGTTCTATAGAAAGCAGGTAAGCATTGAACTTGACTATTTAGCTGAACAGATTTCCAACCAAAATGCTGAAGGTGCAGCCTCGCTTGTTCTTGCTTGTTCTTGCTTGTTCTTGCTTGTGCAGCCTTGTTTGTTCATAGTAATAAAATGTGAGCTGAAAGATATAAACTGAGGGGAAAACTTTCAAGCAAAAATGAGCTATAACTTGATTTGGAAAATTTCCACTCTATCCAGATTGCAAAAGACACTAAAATTAGGAAATTTATTGTTAGGAAAGTGTGCTCTGGAGAGTAGGCCAAAGGTGTAACTGGACAATCTTTAGTGCTGACACAATTAGGTGTGTGACTCATGGATCCCCTCAACCATCTCAACAGGAAACAGGAATGCAGATGGGATTTTCCAGGAAAGATCTGTGGAGGACCGTCTTCTTTAATGGCATGAATACACAAGGGATACACATGGTTTTTGGGAATATTAAATCAGAAACAATGCCAACTTGACTGAAAGGGACACAGGATGAAATATAAGAAGGCTGTTGGACCTCCAAAATTCTATAGGCAGAAAACAGCCTTATAAAACTACTCAGGATCTAATATGTGCTACCCTTTAAGAAAAAGGAAAAAAAATGACTCCAGGGACTCCTGGAGTTTTACTTCCAGCCCTTGAAACTTTGCTCCACAGGACTTTGAAATTACTTGGGCTGCGTGGCTTCCATTTTCTCCCTTGTGGAGTTGGGGATGTCATAAATGTTATCCTATGCCTGCTTCACCATCTTATTTTGGAAGCAGATAACATGCCTTCTAGTTTCACAGATCAACAGATGGAGAGGAATTGTGCTCCAGGATGGATCATATCCAGAATCTCACCCATACCTGACATAGATGTTTAGATCATGAGATTTGGGACTTTTAAGCCGATGAGGTTTACATCATGAGATTTGGCTTTTGTGGTTGATTCTATCATGGGTTGGGATGGGGTCCACCTATTTTACACATGAGACAGACAAAAATCTTTGGCCAGATGGACTATGGTAGGCATAATAATGCCATGTCCCATCTCTTGCCCCACCCCCACCCCTGCCTCTGAAGATATCCGGGTCCTTATTCTTGGACCTGTCAAGGTTACTTTATTTGGAAAATGTCTTTACACATGTGATTAAAGATATTGAGATGGGGAAATTGTTCTGGATTATCCAGGTGAGGCCTAAATGCCATCACAAGTGTCCTTGTAAAAGAAAGGCGGAGAGGGAGTTAACACAGAGAAAAGGCATTATGAAGGTGGAGGCAGATATTGGAGTGATGGAGCCTCAAACCAAGGAATGTTGCAGCAACCAGAAGCTATAAGAGGCAAGGAAAGGATTCTCCTCTGGAGATTCCACAGGTAGCATGGCCCTGTGGACACCTTGATTTTGGCCTACCAAAACTGATCTTTAAATTCTGGCCTTTAGAACTCTGAGATAATAAAATTTTGTTGTTGTAAGGCATCAAGTTTATGGCAATTTGTTAGAGCAGGCAGAAGAGACTAATATGGTGACCCTTTTACATTTAGCCCTCAAGAAATGTTTGCTTTATTTTCCATTCCAATTTGATTTCTCCCAGGTTATTCCTAGGACTCATCAAACATTTTAAGGAAATACTTGATTGTACTGTTAGATATTTTTTCCTTTTTGTAAAAAAAAAAAGTTTTTTCTTTGCTCTTTTGATTTTTTAAAATATGCTTGGTTTTGATACATATATATTGCTTTATCTGATGATCTTCATTTTTGAAGGAATTCTTCTGTTGTTCTTCCTCTATCTTGGGTAGAGATAATTTTTAACAATGTTACCTTGATTTATATTTATCTTATGAGTTTTTCAGATATAAAAGACAAAAGAAGAGCTTTAAAAGACATTGAAATTATCTTAGCTATTTTAATCAGAT
This sequence comes from Leopardus geoffroyi, assembly GCF_018350155.1. Lineage (NCBI taxonomy): Eukaryota > Metazoa > Chordata > Mammalia > Carnivora > Felidae > Leopardus > Leopardus geoffroyi. The sequence goes on from NC_059328.1 coordinate 148,384,897, forward strand.
GTGGACTTTAGTTATTAAGACCTAAAATGATTGTAGTTAAATAACAATGTTAGGCAATAGTTTGAGGTTAAAAAATATACTGACAAAGAATGAAGCATTCATTCTTTCAATGTATGATTAGTAGAATGAGTACTGGAAAAAATACAGTGGTGAAGAAAAATTTTAAATGCATGGCTCCCTACCCTTGTGAAGCTTATATGTACTTGTATCACAGGTTCAGCCATTCTAATCATTAGAATCTATCCTGTTATCTAATTTAATGATGGCCCCCTTCCCACTTCTCTTTTCAGAGTTTTTGATCATGTTGGAATTAGAATCTGATAGGGGAAAGCACACATTAAACACATAAACTCAAAGGACTTTATATATGTGAATTGATTTTGAGAAGTGCTGTAAATGAAAAGAGTGGATATCACAGGAAAATATCTAGGGGGACTTCCTTTAAATGGATGTTCAGATAAGGCCTTTTTCAAAGAGGTGGCAGTGAAGCTAAAACAGGAACGAATATTCTTTTCCTCATGTTTCCCACTGCTGCCTCTATGCTAGGTAGGATAGTTTCTTGAACTAGAAGACTCATGGGCTTCTATCACCAAAATCTCTCCAGAATCCAGCTACTTCCTATCTGCATTGTCCAGCCACTCCATAGTCCACACGTCACCCCCATCAAATTTCAGCCCAGACTTGCGGAAGCCTTCTGACTGGTTCTCCTGTTTTTACCCTTTCCCGTCTGGTCTAGTTTAGTCTCAACAGAGGGATGCTGTTAAAGGGGAAATCAAGTTTGGTCACCCTTCTACCCAAATCTTGCAGTGACTTCCCATTCTCAGAGTAGATGCCAAATGTCTTTACAAGGGCCTCTGAAGACCTCTATGATCAGTCCACGGTTTCTCCTCTCTTTATCAGTCACTGCTTCAGATGAAGTTTCCTCAATGAACCAATGCCAGGCACATTTCATGGCCTTTGTACTTGTCCTTCCCTCTGCCTGGAATACTCTTCCTTCGGCTCTTCCTGCCTTGATTTTTTTCACCTCCTTCTAATTGTGATAATATTTGGTAATCTCTGCAGGATAGTGTCTGGGGACAGTAAGCAAGACTTGGAAACAGAAAGGAGTTGTTGGCTGGGGTTGCCTTCTAAGAATATTAAGAGTAAGGTTTTCTTTTGGCTACAAAGTCCAGTAATCCGCACACATTACCTAATCATGCTGTGGATCAGGACCCTCTTAACTCAGGCTGTGACTACCTGCACACTGTGTATGAGATCTATCATACCATGGGACAGGTGACTGCCAAGTCACCTCCTGAGGCCTAAGACCTTCTAAACCCTGGAGCACCTATCATACCTGCACCTGAAGCTCAACAAGACATCTGTACTCAGCTGTCTACCTCCCTTTCTCCTAGGAACAATCCGCAAGTTCCTGCTCTCTACTTCTAGAGACATTAAGGACTTCATCTCTCACGCTTCACATTGTCTTTCTTTCTTTCATCACCAGAAGTCTACTCCTATCTGGTTATCCTGTTAGCTGCCAGTCTTCCATCTTCCTCTTTCTGTTTATTCTCTTGCCCAGTCTAGCCCCCATCCTCCTCATGCTTCTCCCAAACTCTTCTTCTGTGTTCTCTGGAACTCCTGTGGAAACCACTAACCCCACATTCTCAACACATCCTCAGTCACATCCTCATATCTTTCCTTCCCCACGTCTTGCCATTTATAGCAGTCTGGATGTCCTCTGAGGGGACTCCATATGCCTTAAAACTCACTCTAGGGACATCTGATTATTCTCTTAACCTCTGGGTTGCTCAAGCTCAGGAAGTAAGACCATTCATTATTCTCCTCCATCTCAAATCATTTACATATGTGCACCCTGCTCCTTTGAGACTTCCATGACTGGTTGTATCACCGTTTCCTTCTTCCTACTATCATTCAACAGCCTTTTGGTTATTCAGTTTCATTCACTGAAGACTCAACTCTCAGTTCATAGTCACTTCTCCAGCTCACCTCTGCCATGTGTCTCTAGGTGATTTCAGTATCCCTCCAGATAGCCCATCAAATCTCTGGTAGAGCAGTCCTTTGGCATCCTTATCTTGAGTGTCGTATTCCTTTAAACATTGTATTCTTAGACCAAAAACCACTGTCCAAAAATACCAAAAAAATACCACTCACCTCCAAAAATAATTCTTCATCTTCATTAGAAGCTCCTGTGCTTTGGTCTTGCCTTGACCAACACTACTCTTAATATACCAAACTCACATAGTCCAAGAATAGGGAAGGTAGGAAAACCAGAATGCCGTATCTAGAAGAAAGGTAAAAAAGATGCTGGGGCACCTGGGTGGCTCTGTTGGTTGAGCGTCTAACTTTGGCTCAGGTCACGATCTCAGGGTTTGTGGGTTCAAACCCCACCTTGGACTTTCTGCTGACAGCTCAGAGCCTGGAGCCTGCTTTGAATTCTGTTTCTCCCTCTCTTTCTTCTGCTCCTCCCCTGCTCTCGCACTGTCTCTCTCTCTCTAAAATATAAATAAACATTAAAAAAAAAAAGCCAAGTGGCAAATCAACAGGTGTCCACTACATAATACTTGCTTCATCGCATGTTTCCATTGTATTGTGGTTTAGTATTTATCTTACTTGAAATAGTCTTGAATATTCTAATTACATAAATAGATTCTAAGGAAATTGTCTCTCATTAAAAACCATGTCTAATCAATTAAATATGAGTGCATGTTTAGTGAAGTGATAATTTCTAATTGTGCTCTAGGTGTTTAAGGTACTTCCCAGTCTTCTAAGACAAAAGTCAAATACAACATCAAAAATGGAAGAAAAGAAACAAGTAGTTTATACTAATCTTATATAAACTCTGAGTGCTTACAAAGTAATAAAGGTTTGAAATTGTTTGGCTAGCTCTTTTCTCTGGAGCTTGTCTGGAGTATTTGAAATTGTGAGCCAGCTGTCCTCCTGCCCAGCAGGCTTCTGTGACACCACCTTTCCCATACAGCAGGTGTATATTAAGGACATGTAAACTGATTTTAATAATAAAGCAAAATGTAATTAGAAAGGCAAGTCTGCCACCAAAACATTATACCATGCATTACAAAACCAAATGTAAATAATTTGGATTATATTCACACCATTGGGTGTCTCTAGTAGCATAAATAACAGAATTGGTTGTGTAAAAATAATGAATGCTCTTCAGTCTTTTGATTTGAATATCTGTAAAATGTTATACTCAGTCTCCAGCGCCTTTACAACCAACTGTGGAGAAAGTTAAGTGTGTTCTGTTTGGACATGAAGATGGATGGAAATAATTGACACTCATCTGGACTTTTGCTTTGAGTTGATTTTCTGATGGTTATGATGGATTTTGCCCATGCCATCTGTATCTTCACCTGGTCTTACTTTTGATCATGACATGATTTGTAGGGTGGCTGACATTCTGTGGTGATACATAGATGTAAACTCCTTTTTTTTTCTCTACGGCCTCTTTTTTGTTTGTTATCAGTGTATTGTCCCAGCTGAGCCAGAGGCTCAGCAAAATCTATGAGACTGAGGTGGTTTTAATGTCAGATCCTTTTTTTTCTATAGTTATTTTGGCCACTGTTTACCTAACTCAAGGTACTTTAATACTCCTGATTAAATTCAAAGGGTAGTACATTTATATTCTATCATAATAACAATGAAGGCTTAAACAAATATTTATGAACCAGAATCTGAATTCAATATTTACCTGTGATAAAAGGTAATGCCTTATTTATCACATTACTACACAGTGACATTGGCAACTTCTGAAATAGTTTAAAGATGTCTCTTGTTTTCCGAATAAAAGAGAAATGGGCTACGTGCAATTAAACACTTATCAGTATGAATGTATGTGTGAAAAATATCTTCACACAGGGTAGTTTATTTTTTAAAGTTCCTTCAATACACTAATGACATACAGTTTAGTTTAACAGCTCGGTGTGTTGTAATCAAGAGTGTGAATAGGCAATCAAATACTTGTGTGAAATTCTGCTCCCCAAAGAATTCACGGCAAGCCTGTTGCTATGGTGCATTCTCACCTGGGACTTGTTTAGCTTCTTTCTCAATCAGATATATTGACAATAATGAGCTAAAAAACAAAATCCTCACAGCAAATTCAGAATGGGGAAATCCAGATAGATAAGTGAAGCAATGTGGCTCTTCCTTCTTTTTCTGCTTGCACTTAGGAGTTTTTATTTATGATCCCAAGAGTTAAGATACAATGAAGGCATTACTTTCTTACTGTTAAAGTGAACTGGATGTCATAGAAGGCACTGTGTGTATCAGATGGGAACCATAGAAGAAAACTCTGAAAACTGCAAACTAGATTTTCTCCATCTGCAGCTGTTTCCCTGGAACTTTAGAAACTGTTCCTTGTTTGAGATCATCAGGGTACTATTTAGTAGTGCCTTCTTTTTTAGATAATGCCAAAGTAGAGCTTATGAGTGGCAGTTATTAAATTGAAGGAGATCATCACACTAGGGTGAAGTAACAAGCTGGGCAGTGAGACCTTTGATGGATTACTTAGGCTTGTGTTGTTTTTCAGAGATTATTATCTTCCTCTCTCCACCTTGAAATCTGTTTCATTGCCACACTCTGTAGGTCATGGTGTGAGGCTGAAAGACAGTGATATAGAGAGAACCGACTCTGGAGTCACACTAGTTAACTTCCTATCCCTTCTCTGCCATCTACCAGCTGTGTGACCTTCGACTCTTATGACCCACATCTCAAAAATGAGTATAATAATATATACCTCATGGGGTGGTTATAAAAATTAAGAGGTGCTTAACGCATAGAAATCATTCATTGGGGATGATTGTAGAGAAAGCATTAGGACAGTATGTAACTCATAGTAAATACCTAACAAATAATAGCCAGTAATACTAGTGTCATTATAAATTCTTAAACGAATCTGTGCCAGATATAGTCTTCTTAAAAACAAGAAGAAATACAAGAGAATGGTTAAAATTTGATATAATTCTGTCATAAAAATTTTAGTCACGTGAATGAGATGGGATAGGGAGCCAGAAAACATCCAAGCCATTCTGTATACTGTCCCAGAGTTGCAAGCCTGCTGGGACTACAGTCATCTGCCCTGCAGCCTTTGTAATGAAAATGTCACTATTCTTAAGTTAAATCCATTCAGTGAAGTAGGTTCTGTTCTAAACCAACTTGATGTGTACTATAGAGAAAACGTTGATTTGCCATATCATGTATTTTTGCCTACTCTTTTCTATGCTTTACATTCATTACCCAATATTATCATAATGTTTCATTTTAATTGTACATACTTTATTTTATTTTAAAAGATAAATGTCACAAATGTTGATTTAATTGATGATTTAGGTGTAGATTCAAGGTGAGGAATAGCCATAGCCTGCCTGTGGTGATCCTCTCCACAGCCCTTTTATTCATCCTGTAGCAAACCATATTATCCCTTCCGTCCAGTGGGACCCAATCTGCTCCCCCGCTCATATACATGCAGGCAGGCAAGGTCCCAGGACCTAAGGATGGCACCCAAGGTGGGTGCAGACCAGCATGCTGGCCTCTGCTTACCTGAACCTTAGGCCCTGGACAGGAGCACTGGCTAACCTGATTGTCTGCTGATCATTTACACCAAGCATTCGGGTCAGAGGAAGCATCTTGCCACATCAACTTCCTGCTCTTAGAAGGAGAGAAGACAGTTACAGAATCAAGCTTGATCTTTTCATGTCTCTCAACTAGAGGTATGAGTTTTTGGCATGAAAATTACTGGCCAAATTATCCTCAGAAAACAAGAGGAAAACAGGTTTTTATTTATTTATTTATTTATTTTCAAGTATTTTCATAAAAGACATAAGAAAAATTTTTTTAATTTGAAATTTAATTGCCATAACATATTAGTTTCAGGTGTGCAACATAAGGAGTCTTATATATATTTGGCAAAATGATCACCACAGTAAGTCTAATTAAGGAATTTCTTAATGGAGTAAGATGATGAAAGATACGAATCAAGACTTTGTGCCTTAGCTCGGTCTCTGAATATTAAAGAACAACTTAATATATTTACCCACTATCCCCATACTGTTTTGTTTTTGTTTTTGTTTTTTAGTGTTTGTTAATTTTAAGAAAGAGAGAGAGTGAGGGAGGGGCAGAGAGAAAGGGAGAGAGAGAATCTGATCCAGGGCTCAATCCCACAACTACATGATCATGAAATGAGCCGAAATAAAGATTTGGATGCTCAACCAGTGGAGCCACCCAGGCGCCCCCTCCCCCATACTGTTTATTGGCATTGATGTTTTGATATCTTCAAGCTGGCCATATAAAGAAATTAGGCATTTTAATTTTCTGAGAGTCATGAGAGTCCCTAGCTTTGCTGAGATTGATTGCTCTGAAATTTAAGAAATAGAAAGTAGAGCATATGATAGCAAGAAGCAACCTCTCTCAGTCATTTATTATGAGAGGTGCTTCAGCCAGTGTTCTCTTGTGATTTTACATATAAAATTGGATCCTCTTAAATGAAGATTAAGAGGGGAGAACACAAAATGACAAAGCAGAGCTGTTGAGAACACAATATGATCAGACAATGAAAGATAAATTATTAACTGAGTGGTATAACAACACCGTACAATGCTAATAGCTTAGTGAAGATGGAATCCAAGACATCTGTCTATACTCCAAATTACTTCATTTTTTCTTCTACTTAGGAATTGAAAATATATTCCCAAATTTTTGGCAAAAAAACCTCAGAAGAGAATATGGTACGTTTTTCAATGTATATTTTTACTTTATAATGCTTAGTTCTTTAAAAACAGCTTGACAGTTTACACAGCACTCAGCATCTTGTTCATGTATGAACACTAACTCCTATGTGATATGGGTATTGTTCCCATTTAACAGATGATTAAACTAGGGTTTATAAATGTTAAAGTGATTTGTCCAATATTATACAGCTAGTAAGTGGTAGAGCCTAGATTCAGATCTAGATTGGACCCCAAATCCTATAATCCTTTATCTTTGTTTCTCAAATCATATGCCTTTAAAGAAGCTTATGAGCTTTTAAACTGTTGGGCCTAGGTTAGCAAACTTTTGTGCATAGGCCAAATCTGGCCCTCTACCTGTTTTTGTTTTTGTTTTTTTGTTTTGTTTTTTATGGCCTGTTTTTTTCTTTTTACATTTTTAGTTGTATAAAAAACAATCAGAAGACTGTTTTCATGACATCAGAAAATGAGATGAAATTCAAATTTTGGTGTTCATAAATAAAAACAACCACGCTCATTTTATGTTACTTTCTATGGCTTCTGTCATACTACCAGGACTGAGGTGGCTCATTGTGACAGAGACCTAGCGTGTTGTCCACAAAGCCTAAAATATTACTGTCTGGACCTTCACAGAAAAAGTTGGCCAACTCCTGCTCTAGGATTTTGAAACCAAAATCTGCGATTAGAAGTTTTTTATGGAACATGAAAATTCATTAAGGCTTTCATACACCTTAGGTCTTTTGATGGTCCCAACAGCTAGTGAGGCAGATGGTGTTTGCCTTCTTGTACCAGACAACCAGGAAATGGATGCCAAACCATGTGGTCTCATCAGCACCACACAGCTTTTCATGTTCACTAGCTTTCTAGGTACTTAATTTTATTTGGCATCTTAAAGTACGGGTTTATTTTGACATTTCAGCTTGAATATTTTAATCCAGTTTCTCGCTGTCATGAACAGAAACTTGATGTCAGATTTTGTCTGTTCTGCTCCTGTGACCCCCACAAAGACCTCTGGGGGGGGGCAATTGTGAAATCCATGCACTCATATTCTCTCTTTTTCTCCTTCCCTCTCCTCCCTTCTTTCTCATTTCCTTTCTGCCCACCACAGTGCCTGGCACATAGTAGGCACTCGAATGAATGAATATGAATGAATGAATATTTAGCCAAGTCAGTCTTTGAAATTACAGAAAGAAAGGTCATAATACTAGTTTTATCCTTGTAGATAAAGTCTTTCACTACTGAATTTTGTGGAGGTTGGTTGCAGAATTTGGCTTAAGTTTTATATAGAATTTTGGGTTTTTAAAAATGTATAGAAGCAATCCATGTGTATGTATGGATTGTATAATGATGAATGTATAAACAAAAGGTGGTATATACATATGATAGAACATTATTCAACCTTAAATAGAAAAGAAATTGTGACACCTGCCACAACATAGATGAACTTTGAAAACATTGTGTTAAATGAAATAAGTCAGTCATAAAAGAACAAATACTGTACGATTCCACTTATGTGAGATACCTAGAGTGGTCAAATTCATGGAGACAGAAAATAAAGTGGTGGTTGTCAGGGGCTGGTTGAAGGGAAGAATTAGGAATTATTATTTAATGGGCACAGTTTCAGTTTGGGAAGATAAAGTTCAGGATATGGATGGGGGTGATGGTCACACTGCATTGTGAATGTACTTAATGCCACTGGACTCCACACTTTGAAATTGTTAAAATGGTAAATTTTACATTATGTATATTTTATCACAATAAAAGACTATTTAATATAAACAATCAGCTATCATTTAAAAAACATTTCTACTTAGAATACCTATCAATTATGTAATATAATAAAATGACTACCCTTTCAAACTAATAGTTTTAGTTTATCAAATGAAAAATTTACCATTTGGTATGCAGTACCTAAGTGTTTTGGCCCTAAAATTATTTAAAATTTAAAGTTAAGTATAGCATCCTCTTTTGTGTTTTGTTTCCACAAAGTATGTTGATGTATAGAATTTTTAAGAAAGATTGTATAAATTTGATTTTTTGGTTATACTGGGCATCAGTTGCTCTTTTCTTCCTTACTTGTTAGCAGTTTATGGAAGAAAATTAACCATAGATCAAGCTGAGATGCACCTTTCTAAAGGTACCAATTCTTTCTTAAAGAGTCCTGAGGAGTTTCAAGAGAAATGCATACAGTGGAATCCATTAGATCAGTAATTCATTATATAGCATGTGTTTTCAAGTAAGATAGTTATTACTGTTGTCATGTATTTCATGCCCTTCATGAAAACTAATTCTTAAAAAATTGTCTTCTTTAGTAAGCCAGAATTGGAACATTTAACTAATTGTAAAAATTAGCAAAAAACTTTGTGTGGTTTTACATGAATAAACAACTCTTATTCTATTTCATCTATAAAATTAATAACAAACGAAAGTGCAAGTTAAAAGAAATTATTCAGGGGCGCCTGGGTGGCGCAGTCGGTTAAGCGTCCGACTTCAGCCAGGTCACGATCTCGCGGTCCGTGAGTTCGAGCCCCGCGTCGGGCTCTGGGCTGATGGCTCAGAGCCTGGAGCCTGTTTCCGATTCTGTGTCTCCCTCTCTCTCTGCCCCTCCCCTGTTCATGCTCTGTCTCTCTCTGTCCCAAAAATAAATAAACGTTGGAAAAAAAAAAATTAAAAAAAAAAAAAAAAAGAAATTATTCAGGGGCGCCTGGGTGGCGCAGTTGGTTAAGCGTCCGACTTCAGCCAGGTCACGATCTCGCGGTCCGTGAGTTCAAGCCCCGCGTCAGGCTCTGGGCTGATGGCTCAGAGCCTGGAGCCTGTTTCCGATTCTGTCTCCCTCTCTCTCTGCCCCTCCCCCGTTCATGCTCTGTCTCTCTCTGTCCCAAAAAAAATAAATAAACGTTGGAAAAAAAAATTTTTTTTTAAAAAAAATAAAAGAAATTATTCATCAAAAGTATATAAAATTACAAAAAAGTGTGTACATATATATATAAGTATATATAAAGTATATATATAAATATATCTATATGTATAAAGAGTATAAAAGTAAGCCATGCTACAAATGGAGAATTCTTTTTCCCAAACTGTTAAAACTTTCCCCCAAATTAAGTTTCTTGAGTATATGTCAAGAAAAATTTTTTTGCATACTCCAGTTGTTTTTAAAAACAACTGCCTGGCTCTGCTTTCCTTTCTTGGAAATGATTCCACGTTAATGCATGTGGATTTACTTCAGTCCTCTGTAGTGACTGCGTGCGGTCCTGTTACATAGTTGTATGTAATATGTTGAATCAGTCCCTCGTTGATGAATGTTGCATTATTTCCAGTTTTATTTGGTCAGTTTTGTGTACCTTCCCAAGTATATCCAGAGTCGCAGCCTTTGAACTGGTGGGCCAATGGGTAGGTACATTGTTTATTGTTGTTAAATTGCTGTCCAGGAGTTTGCACCAATGCACATTCTCAAAGCACCTTTCCTCCACAGCCTTCCCATTGCTGCGTACTATGCAATCTGGTAAGTCCTCTTCCTCATGGTTAGGGGCCTCTGTAGATCACTGGACTATTACTGAACCCCTTAAACTATTTTAATAGCTTCAGAAAAGCAAAAATATCTCTTCTCCTCTCAACCAGAATACCATTTTCTAGGAATTGGATTGTTTCTTAAGCAGGATCTGTCCTGGTAGTGCTCAAATAATACTTCATTTCTTTAGCCGTCTTATTCTTTTCTTTAATTTTCTGAATTAGATTGTAATTAAAGAAGTCATATGCTAGTTGTAAAAAGTGAAACAATATAAAGAGAATAGATAAAAATGTAAATAGTATCTCAGTCCTTTTTCTGAATCCTACCTCCTGAAATAACCAATCTTACTGACCTACATTTCTATCAGTTTTCTCCATGTTCAAACTCAGGATTTTTATCTTATTATTTTATTGTGTTTTACTCAGCCCTCCAAATGGTGTTTTCCCTTAATCATAGATAGCCGTTTTGAGGCAGCAGATAAAGGTTCAGCTTATTCCTTTTAATAACTATTCCTTTTAATAGTAGTTATTACATGTAGTGTGGAGATTCTATAGTTTGTTAAAATACCGCTATGTAGATCAACATGCAAATTCTTTCTAACAATGCTGCACTTAATATTTCATATATATGGTTGCTTTTATTTCTGTAGAATAGGTATCCAAAAGTGGAATTGTGAGGTCATAGGGAATATTTATTTTTAATTTTAATAGATGTTATCAGGTTGTTTTCCAAAAGGGTTACAACAAATGACACTAATGTGTATAGTATGCTCCTCCTTTGCTGGCTCCTCCCCAGACATGGATGTTACCACTGTTAAAATGTTGGCTAATACGATGAAAATGGCATCTCATCGTTACTTGATTTTCTTTCTCCCTACAAATGAAATTGAGCAATTTTTTCTGATATTTTAATTAGCATTTATATTTGATCTTTGACCACTTGTTTTGTTTGATACTCTTCGCTCATTTTACTATGTTTTTGTAAAATTGGTTTATATGAGATTTTAAATGTCTATTATGTTACAGATATTTCGCTTTTCTGGTCATTTGACTTTGCATATCTTTTGGCAGATGAACGGTTGTTTTTATGTAGTTAAATATGGCTGTCTTATCCCTTACAATTTCGGGATTTCTTATCTTAGGGATGTCTCTGTCATCCTAAGGTTATAGACATATTCTCTTAGTTCATCTTTTCACATATTTGGGGTTTTTTTCTACATTGATTATAGAACGTGTGTGTGTGTGTGGATGTGTGTGTGGCTTGAGATACTAATCTAACTTCGTTTTCTTTAATTATACCAGGAGTTCTTTTCTCATTGAATGAAATTCTACCTTTGTCATAATTAGTAAGTTCCCATATATACCGGCATCTGGCTCTTTAATTCTTATTACATTCCAGGGCTTTATTTGATTTGGGAAGAAAGTTTTGAAGCAGTAAAATCTATTACAGTTCTAAATATAACCTTCAGGAATAGAAAATGAGACCTCAGTGTTTTTAGCTTCCTGTAATGGCAGGAGCAAGAATTTAGAATTCCATTCCTAGCTCTTCACTTACTAATTATATGACCTTGAACAGGTCATTTATTTTTTCTCTCCCACCCTAAGATTGCTCAACTCCATGGCCTGTACTAAGGATTAGAGAAAATATATGTAGAGTGCCAGACCCACAGTTGGCATTCACTCATTGGTGCCCACTTTTATTATCAGTGTTATGATTTAGCAAGAAATAAGAAAGTAAGACATTTAATATCAGATTGTACCTGTTCTAAACATAAGCAGATATATTTCTTGATGAATATATATTATATGTAAGAGAAAAAGAATTCTAAATGTAATTTAAAGATTCTTTTCAGTGCACCTGGCTGGCTCAGTGGGTAGAGCATGTGGCTCTTGATCTTGGAGTCATGAGTTCAAGCCCTACATTGGGCGTGGAGCCTACTTAAAAATATTTTAAAAATTAAAATAGAGATTCTTTCAGACAGATGTATTAATCTGGACAATAAAAATAGCATGTTCAAACCTGACACTTTTGTTTTTCTAAAAATGTCTCTTTTTTATCTTTTGTTTCTCCTTTTTTTCTAATAAAAGTCATATAGATCACACAAGTAAAAAGCAACAGCATATTGTCTGCTCTTTTAGATAAGTGGAGGAAATATAACTACTAAGAGTAACAAAGAGGAAATGAAAATTGCTCTTATAGATAGCTAACCGGTGGAAGGAGCAGGATGTCAGAGGAGAAAGCAGGAGAGGCAGAGACAGACAGACGTTATGGAACAACACAGAGTGGCACACAGTGGACCTGAAGACTTCAGTGGGTGGGAGTTTAGATGCAGACGTACTGAAGTTGGACTCAGCCTATTGCTAGACATGCCCCAGTTCTGTCCTCAGGCTTTAGTGCTCTTTGTAGGTTAGATATATCCTATGGTTATCAATAATACATTGATTGTCTTAACCTTATTTCTCAAGAATCCCAGGACAATTTCTGGAGGTTTAGAAAGGAAAGATAATGTTAACGGAGCCATAAAGATAAAATGTAAAATTAAGAAGTTCAGAAGACAAAAAAAGTTGAACACCTCATACCTCTTGAGCCAGGTAACAAGCCTTCACAAGGAACCATTTAATTGTCTAGGGCCCAACTGATCAATGTACATTCCAGTTCTACTAATTCCCCATACACTGTAGCCATAAAATATCTGCAAAACAGAAAGAACAACTATAAACTAAGTTTAGTAATTAAAAAAGGACCGTCACAAGAAAAGGTCTACCTGTACTAGTGGGTATTTGTTTCCTTTCCCCATTATGTTTCATTAAGTTACTAACCAAATCTTAAATTAATCATTTTTTAAATTAGACTTATTCCCTAGTGCTATTTATTAGACCTACTGAAGAAAGGAAGATTAAATTTAGGCTTGATTTTGTTTCTGCTACCATTTTTATGGTTTATGCTATGCTTATAGTAACTAGTCCACATGGAGGAAGTGGAAGATTGGTCATTTATTCTTCCCACTTTTCCATTTCAGCAAATAACGATTTATTTGCATTATCATCATCTACTGTGCAGTCAATTAACTCTCAAATAAGCATCTAACATTACGTGACATGCATCATTGATCTCACTAATTTGGAAATATTTATATACTAGAAAACCAGATAAATTGTTAAGTCACTTATTTTTCATAATTAATGAATTTTAAAGTAATGAGTAATAAAATTTTCAAGGTATTACATTTTAAAGAAAAACTTCCTTATGTTTTTGACATTTAATTCTTTTTAACTTATTTTTTATTTTTTTAAATTTACATCCAAATTAGTTAGCATATAGTTTAACAATGATTTCAGGAGTAAATTCCTTAGTGTCCCTTACCCATTTAGCCCATCTCCCCCTCCCACATCCTCTCCCATAACCCTCAGTTTGTTCTCCATATTTAGGAGTCTCTTCTGTTTTGTCCCCCCTCCCTGTTCTTACATTATTTTTGCTTCCCCTTCCCTTATGTTCATCTGTTTTGTCTCTTAAAGTCCTCATATGAGTGAAGTCATATGATACTTCTCTTTCTCTAATTTTGCTTGCATAATACCCTCCAGTTCCATCCACGTAGTTGCAAATGTCAAGATTTCATTCTTTTTGATTGCCGAGTAATACTCCAGTGTGTGTGTGTGTGTGTGTGTGTGTGTGTGTGTGTGTGTGTGTGTGCGCACGCGCGCGTGCGCACACACACACACACACCACATCTTCTTTATCCATTCATCCATCAGTGGACATTTGGGCTCTTTCCATACTTTGGCTATTGTTGATAGTGCTGCTATAAACATGGGGGTGCATGTGTCCCTTCGAAACAGCACACCTGTATCTCGTGGATAAATGCCTAGTAGTGCAATTGCTGGGTTGTAGGGTAGTTCTATTTTTAGTTTTTTGAGGAACCTCCATACTGTTTTCCAGAGTGGCTTCACCAGCATACATTCCCACCAACAATGCAAAAGAGATCCTCTTTCTCCGTATCCTCACCAACATCTGTCGTTTCCTGAGTTGTTCATTTTAGCCATTCTGACAGGTGTGAGTTGGTATCTCATTGTGGTTTTGATTTATATTTCCCTGATGATGAGTGACGTTGAGCATTTTTTCATGTGTTGGTTGGCCATCTGGATGTCTTCTTTGGAGAAGTTTGACATTTAATTCTACCAGAGAACTACCTTGTGAGAGAAACGACAGCAGCAGTTATTGACAACTGCAACTGATACTGGCTCAGGTGTCCATTTTCTGTGTTGTAGTCCTTCCTCCCTATTTCCTTTACTACTAGGACTTCTTCACGTATATGTATTTTTAAGCATTAGTAAAACCTCAACTAAAAGAAGACAACTAGAATTATTTCTATTTACACACACACACACACACACACACACACACACACACGCACGCACATTCATTCTGCCTTTTTTTAGGGGAGAAAGTAAATGAAAATAAAACAAGGCATTGCTAGTTCAATGACTTAAAAGGTCAGTAGACTGGTGGGCAGGATTTTTAAAATGGCATGTTGCCACTGGGAAATTCCTCATTTTCTCTGAGGCAGAGCATGAAGCCTGAGAGATCAGAGAATTCAGCAGGTGGAAACAGGTGTAAGTAGGGGCTCCTGGATGGCCCAGTGGGTTAAGTGGCCATCTTTGGCTCAGGTCATGATCTCACTGTTGGTGAGTTCCAACCCCACACCGGGCTGTGTGCTGACAGCGAGGAGACTGCTTGGGAATTCTCTCTCTGCCCTTCCCCCACTTTCTCTCTTTCTTTCTTTCCAAAAACCAGGTATAAGTAATTGTGAGGGAGGAGGTAAGCGGTGGCATGGAGTAAGTCATATTAATGGCTATAAACCACCGTGTCACTGAAATTATGCACACATTGTTTTAAAAAATAAAACCTTATTTTACCCATGTCACCATGAATAATAGGAAATTCCTGATAGAACTAATTTGTTAACAGAGCAATCAACAAAATTGTGGGAAACAAGATTCTAGTCCCAGGTCTGCCTCCACATCTCCCTTTGACTTTAAATAAAAGTAGAACATTAATTTGCACCATTGATTACCTGCATTGCAAGGATATGATCGTTATTACATCTGAAATGTTTTAAGACCCTAAAAAAGGATCAGCCATAATATATTATGCCTTTCTCTGGTACAAATACTCAGGAATCAGTTTAAAAATTTATGCAATCAATTATAACATACAAATAAAATATGCTATATAAAATTCACCCTGAATGAATTAGCAAGGTTTCATTGTTTTGCTTTTGCAGGGAGCTAGAAGGATGCTGAGATTAATGAAATAGAGTCCAGCTTAGTATTGAGTACATGTAGTGGGCCAAGGTCTTTGCCCAAGGGT
Organism: Leopardus geoffroyi; assembly: GCF_018350155.1. Classification (NCBI taxonomy): domain Eukaryota; kingdom Metazoa; phylum Chordata; class Mammalia; order Carnivora; family Felidae; genus Leopardus; species Leopardus geoffroyi. The sequence goes on from NC_059328.1 coordinate 148,400,515, forward strand.
TAAATAAAGGACTGTAGGTGTTCATGGAAAGGTAACATTTCAGGTGGATGGAACAACATGAGAAAAAGCTTTGAGCGGTGTGCATAGAAAACCATAAATAGTTCAGTTTAGGTGCCTGAAGGAGAGTGACAGGAAACCAAGAAAAGGTATTTGGGGAGGCACACACACTACCTTGGGTCTTAAAAAACAGCTGAGCTGACTTCATAAGTCCTATTGTGGATGGGGTAGGAAGGGCATGGTGCACAATGGTTAGCACTATGCAGAGTCAGGCTGATGTGATTTCAAATCCTGGCTTTGAATTACCTTGGGCAAGTCATCCCTGTATGGAGTGAGGGTAACCCGGACTTCCTTGCTGGTTGATTGGGGGAGTTAACCAAGTAGTGCATTTACAGCACTCAGCAGAGAGCCTGCAGCCCAGAGAGCCACCAGTATAGGATAGAAATTATTGATTAGAATTGTGCCTTTGACAGACATGGCTGGAAGAAACGTGAAAGCAGAGGCGAGGTCCCTGACCACCCCGGTGGGGAAAGACTGAGGGAGGGGTACTGCAGTAGTCCAAAGTTAATGTGAGCCTGAATTAGGGGAAATGACAGGAATGGTGAGGAAGGGAATGGATCCAGTCCATGTTAGAGAGCTAGAGCAACCGATTTCGGAAAGCATTTACCGTGAGAGGTGTGGGGAGTAAGAGAAAGGAGGGAAATGGTGAAAACACTTGTGGTTTGAGCCTGGGTGAGAAGGGAAGGGTGACCTCATTAGCATGCTAGTCCTTGAACTTCTGCATGCACAAGAATCTCCTGGAGGACTTGTTCAAGCACAGGTGGCTGGACTCCACCCCTTCTGATTCAAAGAAGTTTCCAGGTAGCGTTGACGCTAATGCTGCTGATTCAGGGCAAACACTTTGAAAACCATGGCAGTGGAGAAATAGTAAACACAGGAGAAAGGGGGAGGTGTAGCAGGGTGGAGGATGTGTCTGCTGGTACAGCCACTTAGCCAAACATTGGATCTGATGAGAGATAATTTGTGTATCACAGGTGTGGATGGACCTGTGTTCTGGTCAGATTGCCAGGTGAGAGACTGAAGAAGAACCACTGGCAAGGAGTTACCATTAAGGGGACAGTGTTTTAAAAGCAATCAGTGGTACTATAAAAATGCTTGGACTTTTACCTGTTTACCTTGATGTTGTCGTCTGCATCTGGTTCTAGGCAAAACGCTTTCCTCGTATGTTGTATTGAATACCTTTCTCCCTTTATTTTTACTTCTAATAAAGGAGCTTTGGTGACAGAGTTACAGATAAGAGCCTGAGCTTTAGAATAAAAATTTAGAGCATCTGGTAAACTTCCCCTGCTTTCTCTCTGCTTCATTAAAACTGAAAGCTAAGAGATCAAAGCTAGAAGCTGGTATAATCCTGTGTGGTTTGATAGGAGGATAAAACAATAAGATCTTAACAATGCTCATCCTTCTTGGAATGTTAGCTAGTATAACAAAAAATCAGGCTGGTAATTGTATCTTGTATTTTCCTTTTATCTCAAACTATCTAAATGCAAGAAGCTGTGGCTATATAGTGTAGGGCGGCTAGCCCTGCAGAGGTGCCCTAATCATTCATACCCTTCTTATCTTCAGAGTGGGAGGAGGTCAACAGTTTCCATTTGAAGGTTAACCCTTTGTGGTGCCCTGCCTTTTGTAAATATTCTTTCTGGACAAAAGTAATTAAAACGTTGTTTTCCTGTATGTGTTTCTAATGTAGAATACAGGTTAAATACCCCTTTCTTAAACCATCTCTAAATACAATAAATGAGCTTTATTTTTCAGTATTGCCTAAGTTGTGTTTTGCAAGACAATATTGTTTCTTGAGATGTTAATAGTTGTTCCTTGAAAAAGTGTGCTTAGTCTCAGTAAATCAAAGTTGCTAGGTTATACAAAGGTAAGCTGATTTCCTATCAGTAGACGTCTTAGATCTTTTAAAATCAAAGTGTTGCCGTGAATCCCCAAGAATTGGAATCTTCTGGGCAGCATTTCCCAAATCTAGTTGACCTGGAACCTCTTCCTTTCAGGGCATATTTTGTGGGACACTGATGTTCTCAGAACACAGTTTGAGAAAGTCAGTGTTAGCTGTTTAAATGTTTTTAATTTTGAATTTCCTTTTGACAAAGGGAACTAGCCAGTACAGAAGAGATGGCCATGATATGCCTGGCACTTCGACAATTAATTATGGATGGTTTAGGGATTGCCAAGTAGACCTAATAATGATTTGTAAGGTTGGGGTTTTTTTTAATGTTTATTGATTTATTTTGAGAGAGAGAGCACGCGCGTGTGCACATGCACGAATTCAGGAGGGGCAGAGAGAGAAAGAGAATCCCAAGCAGCCTCCACCCTGTCAGTGCAGAGCCTAACTTGGGGCTCCATCTCACAAACCATGACATCATGACCTGAGCAGAAACCAAGAGTTGACGCTCAATTGACTGAGCCACCCAGGCGCCCCTGTCAGTTATTTAACCATGATAGGAAGTCAGGACATTTAATCTCCTTTACATTACTGACTGGTTATTTTGAGACTGAGAAGTTCAAGAACATTTGACAATATGGCTGCTTTGGTTTAGTACCAGCCTAGATTAAAGAATGGCATTTAGAATGTTTTTGAGGATTTCTTATTTGCTTTTAAGTAATCACTTTTAAAATGGATCCCTAGGCCTGGCTGAAGACCTCCAAAGATATGATCATGACCATAATTTGTTCATATTTTGAACATGAGGGAAAAAAAAAATGCTATAGTGTGTATATCCTGAGAGCAGGACATACCCAGCACAAATTTCTGTACTTTAAAATTTTAACATATTATTATTTGGTGATAATTGGTCTCTTAGTGATATAAAAGTCTTTCAGCACGCTAAAACAGAAAGGTACATTTTGGGGGAAGGTTTTTAAGCAAAATGATTGAAATAAAATTGCTTTCTTGCTTAACCACTGATTGCATCACATAATAACCATGTATCAGGTTTTTTTTCCTTCAGCATAACCAGTACTCAGTACTTTCCTGCTGAGATTTACAGGCATGGAAAGACATGTTGACTCCTGGTGTGTTCCACGTGCTCTGCTGATGTGAAATGATTTTTAGTACACAGATGAACATCTTTAAAAATTACTATGTACTTGAGTTTATATTAGAATTGTAAAAAACATTAGAAACCAGGATTTTAATTATTTTAATGTCTGAGATACTGTGTTTTAAAAAACAAGTCAACTTAAAGAAAAATATTTACCAAAAAGGTAGTATAGGTCAAAGGGAAGGAGACAAAGATTAAGGAGTCCTGAGACCAAGTAGGTGCTTTCTGATGAGAAAGATTTGAACATTAAACTGAGAGGAAACTCTTCAGAGTCAGGAAAAAGAAGCAAATCCCGGAGGAGGCCAGAGGGCATGGAGAGGCTAGGGATAGTCAGGAAGGGGCCACTCCCTCCACTCAGCCTGGAAGAGATTGAAGATTAGTTGAGTGTGGGGACAGGAATTTGAGGGCATCATGGCTAATGGCCTGCTGTGATGCCCACTGCTCTTTCTTGTCATTATCACGGCAGTAATAACTACTGTAGGTACCCCTGAAGCAGTAAATCAGATAGAATAACTAAAAGTAAATATAGATAGTAGTGATGGAAGTGGGCAACTGTAGTTGGATTGCATGAGCCTGAAAGCACAATGAGCTTTTGTACATATTTGGAGGAATCGTGGTTTTTATCAATTAAGGGGGGGAAAAATGTACTAATATCAGGAATGTAAGAGGGAATGTAATTACTGATCCTACCAGCATGAGGACCACGAGGAATATTATAAACAACTTTACGCTAGTAAGTAGAGGTAGTGAGGAGCCAAGACTTTTGGGTACTTCAGGTATGGACTGTGAAGAATGTATAGTGTTTGCCAGAGAGAGAGGTCAGCAAAAGCACTATTTTCAGGAAAGAACTACATTTCACATACAGTCTGTAGGGTCTTCTTAGTAACCCAGAGACGGAGAATATTCTGAGTAAATAATGAAGAGTTTATAAGGAGAAAATTTGCAAACTGGAGTAAGGCTTCCATAGGGCACAGTTAGAAACGGTCAGGAGATCTGTCACCACGGGCCATCAGTGAGGATTTTAAAAAGGCCACAGGAAAATAAAGTATGCCCTGTTTTCAGTGCCCACACCAGAGTCCTTGAAGCTAAGGTGGAGCTCTTCCTGCTTATTAAAGGAGATGATAGTAGAAGGCTTCCTGGGGCTTCTGGAAACCAGAGGAAGTAGACAATAGCCTCGTGACTACATGTGCAGGATCTGTAGTGTTTCCGTTTGAAATTGTCACCAATTTAGGACCGAGGTGCCTGGGAGTTTAGGTAAAGAAAGGTAAACCTAAATAAGAAGGGAGAAGGATTTCACTCTCAGTGAGCAGCAGGAACAGGTGGGTGTGATAAAGAACCAAGTAGAAGTTTCAGCAATGGAAAATATTGTCATTAAAATAGATGAGATAAACCCTTAACAGGGCACATAGAGAAATAGCGAATTGAAAGTAATACTAAGAAATTTTCCCTGAATATAACTGAGAGAAATTAAGAGAAAATATGAAAAATCTGTTAAGACTCTTCATTCCTGACATACCCTAACCAGTCTTTTCCCTGAAGGAAACTAAATAAGCTGAGTAAAATATTTACATTGTTTTTTGTAAAAGCAGGACTAAGCTGGAAGGGAAGTAAAGAATCCACAGAAACCAAAACTAAAATGAAAGTGGGAATCTTAAGCTAAGTAAGTAGTAAGTAAAACTGGCTTTCACCTTGAAGGTACTTGCCAAACCTAGATGATCTTCAGCATGCCACTTGACAGCTGCAGGTTACTTGTCAACTGAGGGATCCTTAAGGTGGGGAGTCAAATGGGAAGTCCCTTGCCCAAAGCCAAAACTTGACCAAACTACCTTAGTAGGCGGGTAATAAGACATCTGTCCCACACAAGAGGACGAGCCATGGATATTGGAAGTAGAGAAAATTCTCCCCCCTGAGAATTCATGATACCTATGGTTTTCCAAATCTGAATGGCCAATAAACATATGAAAAGATGTTGGTTATCGGGGAAATACAAATTAAAACACATGCAAAGTAGCTGCCCATATTTATCAGATTATCAAAAAGGGAGGGGGGGTTAAGCCCCCAAATGCAAACTGATGCCCGGGAGAGAGAATGTGTAGAAACTCATACACTGCTGACTGGAATATAAATTGGTCACGTGACTATTAAACACCAAATTGAGGTGAATGGTTTCTTCTGAAGAGGGAGGAAAGGAGGGAGAGAAATAGGATCCATGGGAAAGAAACCAGGATTTCAATGTATCTGTAATATTTTATTTATCAAAAAACCTGAAGGAAATGTAGTAAAACATTAAGATTTGCTGCAGCTGGGTCGGGTTCTCCAGATTTCACTGTTATTGTTTATACTTTTTTTGTACAAAGTGTCTCACAGAATTTAAAAATTAAGAGTGAGAGAAAATTTCTATCTTTATATAAAAGAAGGCCAAAAAACAATACTGTCTCAGGTCGGGTTCTCACGGAGATGGAGTTTGGGGCGCGGAGTATCTATTACAGATCAACACTTGGGGGCAGAGGGGAAGTTCAAATACTCAGCAGGCTGGCCCAGCCCCAGGGGAGCCCTGAAGCAAATCTGGGCTCCACCTTTATACTCCCACCTCAATCAGTGGTTGGCTGCAACCGCCCAGAAGGGCATGCCCTTGGGCAAGGACCATTCTCTGCCACTGAGGCACCCCTGAAGTGGCTGACAGCCGGCAACAAGTCCTTCCTCAGGCTTCCTGCCCTGCTCTGTCCACCATATAAAGCATGAAAATGAAGTTTTTCTTCTATTCCCTTGGCTCACTCTCAGAGAATATTTATTGGTGTATTTACCTGAGAGAGAGGAGGTAAACATAAAGAAAAGGTTTCAAACACATGTAGACTCCATTTTATAGCATATTAGTAACCTTGACTTTCTGGGTTTGTTTATGGTCTTGTTTGCCAGAATTTAAGAGGAAACTGTCATATGCTAAATCATTGGCAAATGCTTTTAACATTGCTTTCCTTGTCTTCTCAAAGGAGAACAAATATAGGGTCCCCTTATAACTCAGATGCCCAGTTTTGGATACTGATTTAAGTGTTACCCTTCACAATGTCAGTTTAGAGGATAAAATACAAAATTTTTAATTTGTAGGTGGTATCTCTGTGTAATCATATTAATGAGTGTTATTTTAGAAATGATCAAGTGTATTTTTATATGACTGTAATAATAACTTCCTCATCAGGCAGTCTAAGAAGCTGGTAGAGACAGAACTGTCAAATATTTATATCCTGCTCACCCATCTTGGTGGCAGTCCCTTATGGGTGTTCGATTTATATTCTGTAGGGGTAATATGAGTACTTTTGCAACAAGGCATATATTTTTGCTTGTAAATATTCACAGGTATTAGGTAACCTCTACAAATTTCATGTTTTATAGCTTCCTGATAATCTGTTTTCAGGGCTTTAATGACATCCTCCTAATGAGAAGCGTGAGCAAATACTGGGCAGAATGGTTTTGATAAAGGCAGCTGGTGATGTTCAATATTATAGGTCCATGGCCACTAGGGATATAATGTGGACATTACTCAGTCTGTATGAAGGTTGAAGGAATTACCCAACTTTTAAATTAAGAATGTAGCTACTTCATGGGTACATAGGTTTAGCTAGCAACTCGACTACTGTAAATGGTTTCTGTAGGTGCTTCAGTCAAGATTTCTAGTTCAAAAAAACAGACGTGGCTGATTATGCAGAAAAAGGCATTTAAATTAAGCGTGTATTTGTGAATTCCCATATTTGTTGCAAGGCCTGGAGAACAAGCCTTGAGATTTAACTTCCAGAAACAGTGTCTCGATCTGTACCACAAATTGGCTAAAAAAAAAAAAAAAAAAACAACACTGACATTGCCACCTGGCATAAACATAGCAGTTTTGGGGGAGGTCATTTCTTTATTGGGAGCTTGACCTTGACACCTGTCGCAGAGGTTGCAGCAAGAAAGTGAAAGAGAGAGAAAATAAGCTTTGTTGTTTTCTGATGTCAAAGTCTTAGTTTCAGGGGCGCCTGGGTGGCTCGGTTGAGTGTCCACTCTTGATTTTGGCTCAGATCATGATCTCATGGTTCATGAGATCGAGCCCTGCATCAAGCTCCATGCTGACAGCATAGAGCCTGCTTGGGATTCTTCTCCTCTCCCTCTCCCTTTCCCTCTCTCTCTCTCTCTCTGTCAAAAATAAATAAAAATTTTTTAAAAATAAGTAAAAGTCTTAGTTTCAGCATCTGAGTCACAGTGTAACATCTTGTTGGCAGAGCCAAAGTCACCCTCTCTGCTTCTGAGGGAAGGAATGATGGGACAGTAACTTCCAACTTTCTGCCTTGAAGTGGGAAATATCCCAACCATTTCCTTGAAAGAATGCTCAAAAGGTCATAGGCAACCTCAAACATGATAAAAATCCACTGAATTGGAATTTTCTTGTATGGATAAAGATTTTTTTAATGTTGTAATGTGAAACATGCTTCAATTCTACCCTGGTAACTTTTGGCCATCCCAAAATGAAGAAAACACTACAGCCCTCCATCCCTAGTAGCCACTGAACTCAGAACACAAAGTGAATGTGATGGCTCTGGGAATATTTTTTGGATTCACAGATGGTCCTTTCTGGCCCAGCTTGATACAAGCAACCAATCTTCTGGGATAAGAGGTATAATAAACAACTGAGTAAAATAGTTGAAAGGATGCAAGTGTGTCACAAGAAATGTGCTGTTATTTAAGGGCAAAGAAAAACCAAGTGTGAGATAAGTATAATACTATTTGTCCTTAAAATCAGTTATCTTAGCTTGATACTGAATGTTGTTATTATCTATCAGGTCTTTTGTTGCTAAGCTGACAGAGGCCTAGGAAATGTTGAGCAGAGATAGGTATCTTCCCACTTTGATCATGTTCTATAGCATTATTGAGCCAACTATTATTATTCATTCAGGCCCTGCCTTATATACCCACACCAACTAGGCTCATTAGAAAAGTATTCTCCATATCACAAAGCAGTAAAGAGTTCAGGGACTGTATTTTAAAAAATTGCTGTAAGAGTAGTTTGTAGAATTTACAAAGCCAGGGCTGTCAAGTAATAGCATGATTGCCTGAATCCACAGGGCGCTAACACATTTTTCAGTTAAATTGTTTTAAATTTTTGCATGGCAAACAGATATGTACATATTTTCATAAATATTTAAGGTGGCTTTATTTCTGGTTAGTTTCTAGGCTTAGGCTTCATATACCTGGTATTTTGAACTAGCATTCATTGCCCAATTAAACTGTTTTGACTTCAGCATTTGCTTTGAGTAGACTTATAAGGAGATAATATGGCACAGGGGAGCTTGAGGTGTTATTGGAGATGTTATTTGTGGCTTAAAGCCTTTGGAGTATACTTGATTTGATCTATAGATGTTTTATAGCATGGCATGCTTCCTGTTTATTAAAATCTTGTCAAGGTAACAGTGAGATAAGCACAAATGAAATTAAAGCATCTTCTATGATAGAACTTCCTTGCCTTCATAATGCAGCATAGAATGAATAATATAATATCTGTAGACAGTCTTTCCAAACTTCTAAATACAGTTTTAAATTCCGTATTATGGTTCAGGCTTCATTATTTTCTGCCCTTCACACAGTGACACATGAATTCATTTGTAACAATAGAAAATTTTTCTTGCTTATATTGCAGATAAATATAGCAAGATTTTTTTCTGTGGGATTGGAATGATTTTTTTCCCTAACAATTAAAAGGCTCTGTATCAAACATGAAAAAGTGATTCTCATATGGGAATTTACATTTTTTCAATATAGAATGAAGGATATAAAAATTGCTCTTGAGGCTGAAGAGCTTACGTTGGTAGGTGGGCACCTGATGTAGATACATCAAGTAAGGACTTTGCAGACCTTACATTTAATATAGTACTGTAACAGAAATACTGTTTGCAAACCTCAATTAGAAGAACACACAAACCAGGGGTGTCTGGGTGGCTATGGTCGGTAAGTGTCCGACTCTGGATATCCGCTCAGGTCATGATCTCACGGTTCGTGATTTCAAGTTCTGAGTCGGGCTCTGTGCTAACAGCACTGAGCCTGCTTGGGGTTGTGTCTCTCTGCCCCTCCCCCATTGCTGTCTCTCAAAATAAACCTTTAAAACTGTTAACAACAACAAAAAGAACAAAACAGATAAATATCCACATGTTTCCCATTCCTAACAAAGGCTAACATTCTAGTGCCTTTAAATTTGAAACAGGTACAAATCAGTATGTTATCTAGGCCCACAATTCCCATCCAAAACTCTTAATTTCACAAAGCCACACTGTATACAGTGCTCTGTTATGGATATGTTCCTATGTTTCCTGTGACACACATTAATTCAAATATCTGTCTTGGCACCTTATATACCTTTATTTCCTTGAATCACAGGAGCTTCAGTTTCAACGACTCACCCGAGAACTGGAAGTGGAAAGGCAGATCGTTGCCAGTCAGCTAGAAAGATGTAGGCTTGGAGCAGAATCCCCGAGTATCGCCAGCACCAGGTACAGGGCTGATGGCTCTATCTTTTTACATGCCTTCAAGTTACATGCCTTATTAAGTTGTCCTGGATGCAGCAAATGATTCTGTTAGTGTTGTCACTGTTAACTTGCCTTTCTGAATTTGACACCAAAAATGTCAATTTATTCTAATTTGAGAAGCCTCTTGCAATATTGATTATCCTTCAGTCCTGTGCTTGAAGTGTTTTATGTGGCATTGGTAAGTTTCTGTAGCAAAAGCTAGTATGCTGCCTTTAGAAATTTGAGTTCTCATATGTAGATACAGTTAATGCATGTTTGCACAGTTAATTACTAATTACTTGGTAAAGCTAATTGGCTTTGAAAGCCTGGCATTGATTTTTTCAAATAAGAAATATTTCTAAAGGATAACATTTAAGTAGCTTTTAAAAATGTCTCCAGTTGACCTTGAGGTTTTCTACAACTCTGTAAAACTGCTATAAAAAATAATTACCATATGAAATAATGTAGTGTATTCACATAATAAATTCAAAACCAGTATATTGCTGGAAAAAAAGCATGTTTAATCAGAATTACTGTTTTCTGTTTAAATAGCCTCTTAAGCTATGTAAAAACATCATTACTATAAAAAATTATTGCTACAAGAATGAAGTGGTGAAATCACTACTTATCCTATTTGTGGATTTCCTTCTTGTTAATTACATATTCTAGTACAGCCTACCATAAAATAACTTCTGTTACTTACATTTTTAAGCTTGGTTTGTTTACTCTTGCATAGGAATGTACCCACAGTAACTTGTCTTTTAAGTTATTTCTAACATCATCATTGTTCTACTTTTCAGTATCTTCTATTACTCATGGCCAAGAAATCCTTCTTGGTGAAAGAGTACTGCCTGTTGTTTCTCCTTTCAGGCTAATTGTTGCTATGGATTTAAAAAATATTAGGCTGATAAATTGTGTGCTTGTGAATTTTTTCATCTCTGACCCTTAACGTTTGTGTATATTGGTATGTTTAGTAAGACATAAAGCATACAAATAAGATTAATAAAAATTTTAAAATACAAATATAAAATTACATGTTCATATTTTAGTTATCCAGACAGTTATTTTTATAGGAAGGGAAATTATAAGCAAGGTATAAAAATGTAAATCAAATATTTCTAACTCTGGCTTTGTGGTACTCAATGAAATAATTTTTCAAAGAAGCTAAAATTGTGAAAAATTAATTTCGACTCTATTCAGTATTTTTAAAAAGCCATCTGTATCTTTAGCACCAAAAAGAGCAATTCACAACCTCAGTAATACATTATTGTATGTTTCTAAAATGTACAGGCCAACAGATTTTAAAATATATAATTTGATACTAACAAAATTTAATTCAACATTTAATGAATTCATTTAGGGCTTTTATTCTGGCAATGTAGCTAATTAAACTAACATAGAATTTCTCTTGATAAACCCCTAGAAATACTTGATACATCAATAAGCAAGTCAATACCTAGAGGAAATGGCAAAATAGAAAGGAAAATCCCCAGGTCCTAGAAATAAACTGAAAGCCAGAGCCAGAAGCAGTTGAGCTGTCTGTACAGGAGACCTAGGGACAGTCAAACCCCACCCCACTTCCATGTAAAAGCACTAGAGTCTTGGATTTAATACCCATGCAGGGACCCAAGAACGAGGCCTGGTATAATTTGAAGGTGGTACACGTGACCTTAAGATAGCTGCATTAAGCAGCCTATGACCATTTCCCATCGCAGACTCCAAGCTTGTACCGCATGTGGGTTTGGAGTCCAAGTGTAATTCTTCGCATTGTTCAGGAATCCCCAGCCGAGAAATTGACATCACTAAAGATGAGCTCACAGCCAGATATTATAAAACTTGAGTCAAAAAAAACCTCAACAGTGAGTGAGAATCAACTGGCAGAAGAGTACGATTTACAACTTCAAGAATATGCTGTCATTGGAGAGAGTTTGATAGTGTGCATAGGACAACAGGTATAAGGATGTGCATTAGAGCGTTGTTTGCAAAAGTGAAATATGAGAAAGAACATAATTATCCATCAGGATGGAAATGGAAAATAAACTGTGGATGAGTAAATGCCAGAACAGTTAAAATAAAATAATTGGTTTACATGTATCAACATGGACATCTTTGTAAAACAGACTCCTGAGTGAAAACCACAAATTGCAAAAGAATAGATGTAAATCATTATGAACATTTAAAAAAATATATGCAGCAGTACTATGAAATATTTAAACAGTATTTGATATTGTTTATGGATGTATGCATGTGTAGAAGTATAAAAAGTATTTTGGAATGATACCAATTTAAGATAGTGGTATTTCTCAGAAAGAAGGGAGGAAGAAGCTATCAGAAATTAGGCTTTAGCCAAATCTGTAACATGTTATTTAAAATTGCCATCTATAGGGGTGCCTGGGTGGCTCAGTCGGTTAAGCATCTGCCTTTGGCTCAGGTCATGATCTTGCAGTTCATGAGTTCAAACCCTGCATCGGGCTCTGTGCTGACAGCTCAGAGCCCGGAGCCTGCTTCAGCTTCTCTGTCTCCCTCTCTCTCTGCCCCTCCCCTGCTCTCACTATGTCTCTCTCTCCTTCAAAAATAAATGAACATTAAAAAAATAAAATAAATTGCCATCTACAGCAAAATGACATAATATTAACATACGTTAAATAAGGGGGTGGATATGTTCATGGCTATTAGATCATTTTCTGCACTTCAATTTTTAAAGTATTAAATAATTTTAAGATTATATAGTTGAATTAGCTTATTCCTAATTAGTTAGCTAATCTGTTAGTAAAAATACATTTTATAATATTTACTCTCTGTGATTTTGGTGCTTTGTGTCTGGATCTCAGTGCCTAGTGTGGTGTGTGGCATGTCACTGGGTTCGGTCGGTGACTTTGGGGTTAGTGAATGGATCCTGCAGAAAGGGAAGCTGGTTTGACCAGAGGAAGGGGGAAAACATGCACAGAGGTATATAGGATTCCACACTGTGGTTATACTAGAGCACCAAGAGGCTCCCGTGTCTAGGATGTGTCCTAAAAAGACCTGATGGCTTGTGAAGTTGGGAGGGTAAAGCTGGCATTTGATCATGGCGAACAAGGAAAGAGGGTGATGAGAATCTTAGCCTTCATTAGGTCTATAAAGGAGACCTGTGGAAAGTTGTTTTTGGAGGTAAGTGTCCTGGCAATGTAGGGCCTACATAGTTCAGAATGAAGAGAGACCAGACAACAGGACAGGAATCTGTTATGGAATTTTAGGGTTATGAGTAAGCCTGGTTTTGGCACTCAGTGAGATTGCTAATCATAAGTGATCCATTTTGATTGCCCTACTCCAATCTCACGCTGGATTTTCATGTATTCCTGATGCCTCCCGTGTAATGCTAACCCTTCCTTACAACCTTTCCCAGCTTTCTCCAGGAAAGTCACCTCTCTTCATCTGAACTCTTAACTGTGCCTTTGTTAGCTTTCCTGTGAGGTGGTAAGGCCCACCCTGTCCCCACAACCCTGGCACAGTACCTGGTCCTCAGCGGGCAGGCACTTAGACAAATGCTCATTGAAAGAATAATGAAACTTAATGAAGCCCAATGTGTTTTAAGCTCATCAAGTTAAGGATGCTTTATCATGAGGTCATCTAGTTGGCATCTTTGGGTTTCTCTCTGCCCTTTTTCAGTGTGCTTTTCAGTGGACCTTGAGAAGCCTGTTGACATAATTACTTTGCTCTGTGACCACCAGGTTTACACACTAGCAAGGAGCCCATTAGAAAACAATGTTAGTGAGGAGAGCATAGGTTTTGGTCACTTGAGAGATCCCCCTGTGTCTTCCAGTCCCCACCAGCTGTTCATCTCAGAGCAAGATTCTAAAGAAACACAGAAATAAGCTCTCAGACCCAAACCCTCTTTCCTGTCAGCCATTTCTGATTTGCTCAAAGGAAATTAAAAGTGGGACCACTGCTTATGGTCACGAAGTAGATTCAGGACATTCTTACATGAATCAAGTCAAGTAAGCAACATGGGGGATTTGACAACCATCTGTCTTTCATATCATTTTATTTAGATCCTGTGTCAGAGTTGGTAAGGTGACCGTAAGATTTTCTTATGTTTCCTGGTCCGAAGATGACATCTTAATAACTCAGAGGGAAACGAAAAGCATATTTTTTATTTACTTTTTCTGTTCGAAGCATTTGCCATTATTGGCCTCACCCTGTGAATAAGATGGAGGCAGTGGCATGAGGTCGTATTTAATAAATGGTTGTTCTGTTGTGCTAAATAGTACACTATGGAGTCCTCTCCCAGGGGAATGGCCCTCCAAACGAGCAGTTTGGTTTCCTTACACTTGCAGTACCAAAGATAACTTTTTAACCCATGCCGTGAGATATTCTCATTTCATAGGTGGAGAAACTGAGCCTGTGCTTGTTTTTATTTAGGAAGTGTCCTAAAAAAGTGAACAATTGCCATTGGCAGTTTACTTGTAATATGCCTTTTTGAGAACTTAAAAACAAAATTCATTAAAAATCATTTTAAAATCTTAATGATTAAAGTAATTGCTTAGTTTTTCTATTAAGGCCCCTTTGGAAATCTAGTTCTAAACAAGGTTAATAAAAACCCCATTTCTGATAGGATTTCTCATTTGCTTTATTTACTACAAAAAAGCCCTAATAACCCAAGCAGTAGCAACATAGAATGATTCTTCATCTGGAATTGATGGTGCTTATATCCTAAGATGATATGTGAAACCAAAAATAATCATTGTGACTTTGAAAAGCCTACAGTGACTTATGAGATTAGTTAATAGAGAAGTTACGGCCTCACTGCTTTGTGCCCAAGTACACTACAGTTACTTGTGCGTTTACCATTACCTGTGTATTTAGTATTTCACCTCACTGAAGGCAGGCTGTGGAAATACTTCATAAGGAAGTTAGAACTTTTTTTCATATATACTGAGTATAGTATAGTTCTTTACATATTTAATATTCACTTCATTTAAAGTGGGCTATGGAATCAGATAATAAAGAAGATCTCACTTTTTTTTCATTTGTTTTGAGTACACCGTAGTCATCTATGTATTTAATATTTTCCCTCATTCCAAAAGCATTTGAAACATCTTTTAAACATACAAAAACCAGGGGCGACTGGGTGGCTCAGTTGGTTGAGCGGCCGACTTCGGCTCCGGTCGTGATCTCGCGGTCCGTGAGTTCGAGCCCTGCGTTGGGCTCTGTGCTGACAGCTCAGAGCCTGGAGACTGTTTCAGATTCTTTGTCTCCCTCTCTCTGACCCTCCCCTGTTCATGCTCTGTCTCTCCCTGTCTCAAAAAAAATAAAACGTTAAGAAAAAAAAAAAAATTAAAAAAAAAAATACAGAAGCCAAAGATGGAGAGAGGAAATTAGAGCAAATGCAAGATAATGATTAGAAAAACAAGATGAGGGGCGCCTGGGTGGCACAGTCGGTTAAGCGTCCGACTTCAGCCAGGTCACGATCTCGCGGTCCGTGAGTTTGAGCCCCGCGTCGGGCTCTGGGCTGATGGCTCAGAGCCTGGAGCCTGTTTCCGATTCTGTGTCTCCCTCTCTCTCTGCCCCTCCCCCGTTCATGCTCTGTCTCTCTCTGTCCCAAAAATAAATAAACGTTGAAAAAAAAAATTTTTTAAAGAAAAACAAGATGAAATCAAGGTTAAAATAGTATAAGAAATGTATGTTGCTAACATTCCATGCATTCGCTAAAAGTAGGGAACCACTCTGGCTCTGAGTGACCTAGTACCCATCCTAAAGAGAGAAACACTAATGAATTGTATGATTCAAGTGTCTCTAGTATAAAAATAACCAGGTTGCTCAGGAAAATCTGCCATTCCTGAGGCCGGGACTTGAGTGGTTTCTCCTGTGAGTCAACATTGAGGGGCCACTATATGATGTGGCAAATAGCGTCCTCGGTAGTCTCTCTCTGAATTACAAAATCAGACTGCTAGGTCTCTTTCTTCCATTGTTAAATGGGAGTATAAATGGATAGAATAGCACCTTACCTGGAAGTAATTCTCTAGGAGGCCAATTCTGACACTAGTTAGACTCAAAGCTGAATTTAGCATGTATAGATGGAAGGGTTAATTTCAGGTCCTCCAAGCAGGCAGCATGCCACGAAGACTTTCTGTCTGCCACGCCTTTTACAGTCATGGGTGACAATGGGTGCTGAAATGTGAGATATCCTATGTTAAAACTGTGCAGGTACATGGTGTGAGTGCCATAAAAAGGGGCATGGCCCTCATGGGATGCTGAAGTGTGTATGGCTCATTGTAGGAGAATCTCAGCACGGGTACCTCAGGGAAAATTGCCCTTTAAACCTCTTGCCTCCCATGGACTAAGCAACAACGTTCAAATCCAAATTTTGATGAGCATGGAATTTTATTATTTTTCCCCTTGTATCCCATCATCAATGGGGTTTCATTCTAACTCTAGTCTAGCTTAGATTTCACTGAATACAGTGACAGTAGAAGGTCCCAGTGGCCCTCAGTGAGAGGCCCAGCTCCTCACCCTTAGATTTCCCCTGCCCACCTATACTCCCAATGGATAGAAAGGAGCAGGGGTGGCCAAAGCATTATTCTCACTCTGCTTTTGGGTTTGGGTTTGGGTTTTGGTTTGGTTTTTACTGACTGTGGAGCTAAATATGCTCATTTTAGACAATTTGTAAAATTCAGGAAATTATAAAGAGAAAAATCCATAATTCTGCCATTCAGATAACCATTTTATTTTCTTTTTTAAAGTTTATTTATTTATTTTGAGAGAGACAGAGACCGTGCAGATGGGGGAGAAGCAGAGAGAGAGGGAAAGAGAGAATCCCTCTGTTCAGGCAGTGCAGAGCCCTACTCTGGGCTCAAACTCACAAAACCGCGAGATCATGACCTGAGCTGAAACCAAGAGTCTGAGACAACCAACTGAGCCAACCAGGCGCCCCACCACTTTGTTTTTAAGTTACGTTTATTGAAGTATAATTTACTTATAGTAAAATTCACCGTTTGTAACATGTAGCTTTATGATTTTTTAGCGTTTTGGCTTGTAGTTTTGTAACCATCACCATATAGAACATCTCCACTAACGCCAAAAAGAAACAACCACTTTTAAATGTTTGCTACATTTCATTCTTTTGAAAAAAAATTTTTTTATCTTTTTAATTTAAGGTTGAGGTAATTCCCCTAACTTTTGGTTTTGTCTTGTTTCTAAAGTCGCACTTTGACATGCCAGGCCTCATTTTTAATGGCCCTCTCTGCCTGATAGCTTGAGGCGGAACCAGTGACCTAGGGATGCTAATTCAGCAGTGGTTAGAGATCATTACAGCCTAACAGGGGCAAGGGGCACGGTGTGGGTGGAAGACTTGGTCAGGGCAAATACTACAAGGCAGATTCAGCTTTCAAGTGTACAGACACATTTCATGTTTCACATTTCATGCAAGCAGAGGAATTACACAAGTGGTTCAACTTGTTGTGTAACAAAATTGTGCAAGGAGAAGAAAATGTAATTGGAATTGAAAAGTCAATAAATGAAAATATGATCATCTTCGACTTCAACAGGCTATTTCTGAGATTTTGTTGTACAGAATTTCAAAACTATACCTGAGTGCAGACTTGGGATCTTCCCGTTCATTCCCCAAAACAAAGTTACTTCTAGACAAGTTGTAGATAGTGAAAGAAAAAGGTTGTTTCTTTAGGACACATAAATTGGTTCCATGTATTTTATCTTGTACATCATAGTTTGTCCATTTATCAAGACGAAACACTAACTTTTCCTTTGCATTGAAGTCAAAAAGAGATTCTTAAAAAAATGGACCTTTAATTGTAAGAAACATTAATAGCAACTTTTGGAATCAAAGTACAGTTTTTCAGTTTTCATTTTGATTTTTATACATTGTCTTAAACTTTGATGACCCTATTTGGAAGCGTTTGGTCCTTTCACGTTATCCTTTAACTGGCTACTGCTGGTGTCAGGAAGTTATTCTAGACTTGGAAAAATCCTGTCCATACCAACTGAATGGGGGTGGGGGGCGGGGAATGGGTAGCAATATTGAAATTAAATAACTTCACACTCTTCCCAAGATTATCTCTCCCTTTCAGTTAGTTTAAAGCCCTGCTAAAATAGAATTCTTTATGGTTTCAAAAAGGTCATACAGTCTTGACAAATAGTCGTCTTATCGCCACTTAAGAAAAGAACTGTGTTATTTTTTAATGAAAAGATTTGATTCCCCACAGCCATTCAGATTTTTTTTCCCACACTTTATAGGGTCATCTGTTAGTGCCCATCAGGCTTCCATTGATACTATTAAAAATTCTAAAAATGTTTTAGGCTGACAGTAGCAAAAAGGGCCTTTTCATGGTTCATGTCTTTTCTTCAGCGAATATTTTCAAGTCATTGTGAGCTAAACCTCCTCAAATGATACATTCTTTAAAAAATGAAGGGTCTTTGAAAAGACTGAATGTTTGTGCCTTGACAGTTTATTACATGTTAAATGCACCTCTTCAAGAAGATGCCTGATAAAGTTCTGTCCCTTTGACCTTCAGAGCTCTCACCAGTCAAAATCTGAGTTTTTTAAACAATAGTTTTATTGAGATATATTTTTAGAGCCTAAAATTCATATTTTCAAGGGTACAATTTTCACAGTTGTTCACCCATTACCACTGTTCCATTTTAGAACATTTTCATCACCCCAAAAAGAAGCCCTCTACCCATTAGCACCCCGTTCCCATTCTCCCTTCCCTACAGCCCCTGGGAACTACTCCTCCATTTTCTGTGTCTGTGGATTTGCCCACTGGACATTTCCTATATACAGTATCATGCAATATATGGCCTTTTGTGACTTGGCTTCTTTCACCAAGCATGCTGTTTTCAAGGTTCATCCATGTTGTAAGCATGTATAGTACTCAATCCCTTTTTATTTCCAAATAATGTTCCATTGTACAGATAGATATACCCCATTTTGTTTATTCATTCACCAGTTAATAGACATCTGGGTTGTTTCTACTTTTTGACTATTGTAAATAATGCTACTATTGTCTTGGGTGTTAAGAGGGGAAGATCCCAAGGGTATTGCTGTAGGCATTCTTAGTTTGGGGGTCAAGGAGTGGCAGAAGTTTTCCTTAGCCTCTCCACCCATCCTCCCACTCCCTCATGAGAACTCGCCTTCTGTCCTTTCTCCTCTGCTTTCTCTTATGGTTAAATCCTTGTATACTGCTGCGCTAGTTGTCTGTTGAGTTACTTTAAGTGTGTAGTAAGAAAAGCTATTTGGGAATCCTGTGATACTCACCAGAATATAATTCACCCAATTCCATTCCTAAATGTTGTCTTTTAATGGTCACTCTCTCTTAATGGTCAAACAAATAAAAGATCTCTGATTTCACTTCTAATTCAGACCAGATGAAGAATAAACTATTTGATATTGGAATGTAATTATCAGAAACTCTCTTGGGGATCTCTGCAGTGAATATTTATGAAATGGATGCTCTTATGAGCAGATTTAGTAACACTGAATTTTTATGATGCAACTGCTACTGTAAACAGAGTAAAGAGTACCACATCTGAAAGATATAAATGAGTCTGTGGCTGACCTGCAGCTCTACAGAAGTCATTTATCTGGAGCAGTTTACTTAAGCACATTTCCTCCGGAAGGCATTTTAATTATTACTTCTTATTGCCATTCCAGTCACAAGCCAATTTCATCTGGGACGTACAAATCCAAGTGACAACTATCTCTACTGATTTGAATTAAACTTGTATAAACTAGGTCTTCTGCAGGGCATGTGAGCCCAAGGTAATTCAACCAGTATTCTGTTAAGCTAACCTATTTTAACCTAAGAACGTGACCATGTAGAATGTGGATTTTAAGCCAAGTAGTTTTTATAAGAGTGTCTTTTATGGACATTATACAACAAAATGTTTTAATCATAGTAAAAAAAAATATTTCAAAATGAACTACCTATTTCTTAGACTGAACATTTAAAAATGTTAAGTGGGTGATATGGCTAGAAGGAACCATGAAAAGAGATCAAGTTTATAGTTAGCATCACGGTTTGAGATTATCTTTTATTTTTTTTTAATTTATTTATTTTGAGAGAAAGAAAGGGCAAGTGGGGGAGTGGCAGAGAGAGAGGTGAGAGCGAGAATCCCAAGCAGGCTCCACACTAGCAGCACAGAGCCCAACATGAGGCTCAAACCTGCGAACCGTGAGATCATGACCTGAGCCAAAATCAGGCACTTAACTGACTGAGCCACCCAGGCACCCCAAGGTTTCAGATTATCTTGATTCTTTCACTATATTTGATTAAATATGGAGGCAGCCCAAATGTACAATTTTCCTAATTAATGAAGAGGAAAATACTTTTTAAAAGTCAGGGGCCCATGCTTCTAAAATATATGTATCATGCCATGATTTAATTGTCTTTTAAAACACCATTTTAGGGGCGCCTGGGTGGCGCAGTCGGTTAAGCGTCCGACTTCAGCCAGGTCACGATCTCGCGGTCCGTGAGTTCGAGCCCCGCGTCGGGCTCTGGGCTGATGGCTCAGAGCCTGGAGCCTGTTTCCGATTCTGTGTCTCCCTCTCTCTCTGACCCTCCCCCGTTCATGCTCTGTCTCTCTCTGTCCCAAAAATAAATAAACGTCGAAAAAAAAAATTTTTTTAAAAATAAAACACCATTTTAATTAAAATAACATTATTTCATTTTCTGTAATTTTTCATAGTTCACATTCTGTAATTACTATTCTCAAAATATATAACAGTGATTAATTATTCAATCAATACATTAATTATATTACCAGTCCCCACTCTGTCATTTTTTTTAACTATGTGTATATACTGGTAAATTATAAAGTAATTTAAATAGGCCATACAGAGTATATTTCAAGATACTTCCTGAAAAAAAAAATTGACCTTTACTGCTTCGTAGGAATTAATAATTACTTTAATCATATATCTTCTTTTTGCTATCATTTTGGGTTTTATCTGCATCTTTTAATCTTTATCTTAAGAAATGTTAGAAGTACTAAGAAGTACAGAGAATAATATAACAAAAACTCAACTACTCACATCCCGGAATTGAAAATTATTGATAATTCATCACATTGGCCTTTTTTATTTAAAATTATTTTTAAATTCAAGCCCTCTTTGCCCATTCTCTCTTCCCAATAGCTGACCACTAGTATATAGTCTTCCAGTTCACTTTGCATACTTTTATGTCCTATACATCCTTGACCAGTATTGTGTGTTGCTTTTTTAACCTACATAAAATGGTATAGTGTGTGTATCATTGTGCACTCAGTATTTTTCTACTTAGTATTTAAGATCTATCCATGTTGGTATGTGTAGGTCTAGTTTATGTTTTTAACTATTGTTGTGTATATATATTTCTTAGAATAATAAACTGGCCATTTCCTTATTGAAGAACATTTAACTTCCACTTACCAATACTTTAAATATGAAACAGTGATATCTCTTAGTTTACACATATAGAGTTCTGGAAAATATAGCATTATAAGTAGAATATTAGGGTTATAATAAATGTACATTTTCAATTTTTCTAGATCTTCCTGAATTGCTTTCTAAAGTAGCACAACAACTATAACCTCTCAAACAATATGCAGAAAAGTTCCAGGGTGTGTGTTCTCTGTTTTTCTGTCTCTTTCTTTCTTTGTTTCTTTCTTTGGCCAACATTTAATAATAGGCAGGGTCTTTAAATTGTACCAATCTAACATTATCTTATTTTACTTAGCATTTTCTTGATGACTAATGGGATTGAGTATTTTCGTATCTTTATGATCCATTTGAGTATTATGATCCATTCATATTCTTTGCCCACTTTTCTAATGAGTAATTTGGCTTATTCTCTTTGGTTCTATCATTATTTTTTTTGCACTGAAATAACTCTGAAATGTACATGTTAAAATAATACAGGTCTTAGTACATTACAACACTAAAAGTTTACTGTACTAATCTGTTTTTGGAATACAAGTCCCTTAGTATCATTACTAGGTATGTAGAAGTTACATATTCTATATAGGATATGTAATAATTGACATGTAGTAATGTAAATATTAAATATGTATTAATAATATAAATATGTAAAGATGTAATAATAGATACCTAATTGTCCAAATTTGTAGTTTAGGGTAGATGAAAGCCCAAACAGATGATACGAACATTGCTTTCTATTTCCAGATTCCCTTTCATGATTCTTTTTTTTTTTTTTTTCCCTCTAAACTCACTGAGTAAATATGTATACCTTTGCTTTACTGTAGAGATATAAAGATCTAAAAGTCTGGAAATTCCCAGCCTGCAGAAGGGACCATTGTGCATAACTAGCAATATGACAAAGCACCTTAGTAGCAGCATAAAATATAGGTTTATATTTTATTATTTTTAATTTTGTAAAGAGCTCCGTGATGATCCGATTACATTCTCTGTCCTGTCTCTATCTCAGAAGGCTTTTATTTGGTGTCTTTGATTCTTATATTATTAGGTTAAAGTACTTTATATTATAAGGAAGAGAACAATAGTCGTTGGGCACCTATTGCATAACAGACACACCCATTATCTTTTTTTCTTTCCTTTTAATTTTTTTTTATGTTTTATTTATTTTTGAGAGCAAGAGAGACAGAGCACAAGCAGGGGAGGGGCAGAGAGAAAGGGAGACACAGAATCCAAAGCATGTTCCAGACTCTGAGCTATCAGCACAGAGCCCAACATGGGGCTCAAACTCACAGACCACAGATCATAACCTGAGCCGAAGTTGGAAGCTTAACCAACTGTGCCACCCAGACACCCCAGAGACACACCCATTATCTTAACTGTTCAGCAGCGTTTCCTTTTTGGTGTTTTGTGTTTTAGTTTGCTTTGGTTTTAATTATTACTCTATACCTGAATTTATCATTAGGATGATATTTTCCCCCAAAGATAGCATTGTTCTATTGGTTTTTCCCCAGGGTGTCAATAAGTGGTGTGAGAAGACTTAAGCATCCCACTTACATCCACTGTACCACTCCCAATAGTTACAGCCTATATAAAATGGTGCCCTTAGGGGCGCCTGGGTGGCGCAGTCGGTTAAGCGGCCGACTTCAGCCAGGTCACGATCTCGCGGTCCGTGAGTTCGAGCCCCGCGTCGGGCTCTGGGCTGATGGCTCAGAGCCTGGAGCCTGTTTCCGATTCTGTGTCTCCCTCTCTCTCTGCCCCTCCCCCGTTCATGCTCTGTCTCTCTCTGTCCCCAAAGTAAATAAACGTTGAAAAAAAAAAATAAATTAAAAAAAAAAAAAAAAAAAATGGTGCCCTTAGCCCCGTCTCCACTGCCACTGTTTTGTCTCTTATGGAAATTGCAGTGGTTACAATTTATAGTTTGGTCCATCACAAACATGTTAAAAGAAGTCATGTAGATATTAAAGATTCTAGGAAACATTCTTGAACAACATATTCCCCCTAATGCACTTTCTGGAGTTTGTTGTTTAAGGGGGAAAAGTTTGCCATTTCTTCAGCTAATCATTTTCATCTCTGTGATGAAATAAAGGAAGTTTAGTGTTAAGTTCACATTCTCATTACCATTTGGCAGGTTAAGGACATGGAGCGGAAAGACTGATATAAGTAATGAGATGTTCCTTTAACCCTTCAGAGAATTACTACTATATACAGCTCTAAGCCAATGATGTATGGAAAAGGAAATAGAGAATGTGATTATCTACCTAAAAGTGAGTGCCATCCATTAGTGCATTTTCAGCAGTTGATCAGCTTGCCCTAAAAATGGATATGGCTTGTCTGCCCCCCAGGGGAAGGAGGGAGACAACCTACAAGTTTGCCAGACTTTGTAGTGACTGAATTGTCATTATGGCTATCCTCCCTGAGGCTTCACAGTCTATTTAATAACAAATCAGTCTAATCCGCTTGTTGCATGGGTTTTTCTATTCTCCAGTTGTGTTACTCTACTATTAAATAGGGGGGGAAACACTTTTGAAACTGAAGAGGAATAAAAGCCTGTATGCTACAGATTTTCACAGCTAAAAAAATTTATATTAAATAATTACACATTTTA
The DNA here is from genome assembly GCF_018350155.1 of Leopardus geoffroyi. Taxonomy (NCBI): domain Eukaryota; kingdom Metazoa; phylum Chordata; class Mammalia; order Carnivora; family Felidae; genus Leopardus; species Leopardus geoffroyi. The sequence continues at coordinate 148,424,158 of NC_059328.1, forward strand.
GCCACTGTCACATAGTTTAGATACAACATTTGGTTTGCATTAATAGACTCCCATAATCCAAGGAGGAATGACTTTAGGGTATATGTGTGTGCTTGTTTCTTTTAGCTTTGTTTTTATTGAAAAAGAACAAATAATAGCCAGTTACTCGAGGATCCTACGATGTGTCATCTCTGCTTCAGAACATGTCAGTTAAAGGTTGATCTAACCCCAGCTTCAGTTACATTATCTATACAGGGATACTTGAGGCACAGAGAAAATTCAAGTAAAATTAGCAACCGTGATTCAAGAATTTAGTTGCTTAGGAAGGACAACACGTGATCTATATCTGTTTTCTCAGTGGTATTAGCAAAATACTTTTTAGTAAAGACTTACTGGTAAATAGTGAAACAGTATTGTATCTCTATGAATGTAAATATAAAGGTAGAAAGTAATTATTGAGAGAAGTAGTACATTAAGAATATGTCCAGAAGTTAAAAACTTGGGTGAACTTCGCAACCACTGACAAAATAATTTATCTAGATCAGTGATCATGAACAGCAGTTAAAATCATTAGCTAAAAAGATGATGGGAAACTTTACACTGAATGGATCAGGCTGACAGCATCTGAACCCATCAATCTATTCTTATGTTAATATTGCAAAACAGGAGATAGTCAGAAATTATGACCTCCTGATGTGATGCAATTGGAAGAACATAACGTCATTTGTGATATATTCTTGCCCAAGAATTTCTCAGTCGTCTAAATATAAATACCAAGTCAATAGGAAATATGGAGCTGTTAAACGACAATGTGCTGATGCATCAGCCAGATCTTTCTGTTGGACAAATGAAATTAATTTCAAACAGGAAAGAAAGAATTAAGAGAGAGGGAAGATGAAACCAGACCTTAAGAGAGATGGATTTTAGAGACCAGCATCCAAATATTATGTGTTGACCTTGTTTTGATTAGATTCAAACAAACCAACTGTGTTAAAAAATTGAGGGACTCCTGGGTGGCTCAGTCAGTTAAGCATCTGACTCCTGATTTCGGCTCAGGTCATAATTCCAGGGTCGTGTGATCGAGCCCCATGTCCATACTCAGCATGGAGCCTGTTTAAGATTCTCCCTCTCTCTCTTTCCCTTCCCACCCCCTGCTCGTCTCCCCCGCTTGCCTGCTCTGTCTCTAAAATAAAAATTAAAAAAAAAAAAAATTGAAACACGGAATTTGAATATGACTAGATATTTGTTGATATTAAGAATTTTACTATTAACATTTTAGGTGTGATAATGTTATTGTGGTTATGATCTCTTTAAAGTATCTAGAGGTACATCTAAAGTATTTATTACAGAAGTGATAAGATGTCTGAGAGACTTCAGAATAATCTAGTAATGTAAAGAAAATAGTAGGTGAAGCTGGGTAATGAATATATAAGGGATTTATTATAATCTGTTTTCTTCTTTATACACGTGTGTGTGTGTGTGTGTTTTAAATATTGCATAACAAAAGGTTTTTTTGATGTTAAGTGATTGAGCTCTTTATTTTCTGACTGAAATTATGGTTAAAATTTGTCTGTTTCATTTTTACAAAATTGAGATGGTTCTATTTCTTAACATTTGAGTGGTAGATGTTCTCTTTAATAGTTCAAATAAAGACTATTTAAATTGAATAGATTATGAATCTTCACAGAGTGCACCACACATTTCTTGCTGCCTTTTCCATCAATAATGTTGGCTTATTATGGCAATGAATGGGAGGGCACTGAAAGGGAGAAGGAAAGATAAAGCTGATCAATAACTTCTTCTGTCATATTGCAAACCATTGTCGTCCTTTTCATTCATATCTCTCAAAAGAATAATGCTGGACATGAAAGCTAAGAATTTAACACAGTCTTGCCCAAATACTTGCCTTATTTGCCATAGATTGCCTGTTCAACCACTGAACAGTGTTTATGGATCACCCTTTCTGTATCCAAAATGCTGTTTTAAGAGACTTTATCCTGACCCTCCATTATCATTGTTGTCATTCCTTCTCATTTGTTCTTTTTTTTTTTTTTAATTTTTTAAAGTTTATTTTTTGAGGACAGAGTGCGAGTGGGGGAAGAGCAGAGAGAGAGGAAGACACAGAATCTGAAGCAGGCTCCAGGCTCTGACATGTCCACACAGAGCCCAATGCAGGGCTTGAACCCACGAACTGTGAGATCATGACCTGAGCCGAAGTCTGGATACTCAACTGACTAAGCCACCCAGGCACCCCTCTTTCTCATTTGTTCTAATACGCTTTTTTCTTTTTCATTCCTGTTTGGTAGTTTGGAAACACTTACATGTGGGGGATAAACAGAGAAGAGATAAACAGAGGGGATGTGTGACAAATTAGGGATCTATGAGGGCTTTCAGAAGACTTTTAAGCATTCTGGAACCACTTTCCTAAGTTCCATAGGTCTAACTACATAGAAACATAGCATATACTATGCCAAATGTTGACTGTATCCTTCTGTCCATTCTTTTTTCAGAACAGTTATTGATGATCCTGGGTCTATCCCACGTGTGAATTCATTCCTCCTTCAGCACTAAAACAGCTATTTATGGTGCTTGTCCGTGAATTAAGAACTGAAAATGCTGTTACAGTGAGAAACATAATTTTTTTCAAAAAGCAAAGGAGAAATTTAATATATCATGTTCTTTCTTTTAACACTTAATAGTGAAAATAGAAGTTTTTTTCAGAAGTTAAAGAAACTTTACTGTTTATAAAAATTTAAAAAAATCAATCCTTTGGCTGATCAATGGAAAGAAAGTGAATATCGTTCTTTAGACATATGCCAAATTTGATAGTGTCTTTATATGAGTATAAAGAATTGTATGTGAATAAATCATTTGCTTTTGAATGTCTAAATGGGATAAACAATCAGGGGAGTACATGCTTAATAAAAAATTTAGGTTTTTATAATTTAAAATTCCTTTTAAGTAAACTTTTATATTGGCTTTTCAAAACATTTTAAAGCCTAAAGTAAAAAATGAAATTGTATGCATCATAAACAAAGCTATTTATAATGATGAGTTTTACGGAATTTGGATGCCAGCCAGTATATCTTACTACTCATCTCCACAGCTTAGTTCTTTCTGTGTTAACGCTGCTCAATCTCATGCAGAGCAAGTAGAAAAACAGGACCCTTCTCCTGCTCCCTACCAGTGTAGCTTTTTTTTTTCAAATATAAGATTTAAATTGTTTTATACATTTCTAAAAAGAGTGTGTTTTTGTGTGTTCTTTCTCTTTTTTTTTTTTTTTTTTTTAATTTTCCATCTTTAAAACTGTTTCTCATTTCTGTTTTTTTCACCTTTGGAAGGTTTTGGAAAGAACAGAAGTGAGGGAGACAATAGCAGTTTTTAGACCATGGACACAAAAAATTTGCAGTAGCCCATCTATTCTAAGGCTAAACCTTTGCCTAAATAGTACCCTAAGTCATGGCACAATACTTAGGAAAGAGAGTCTGGTATTGTGTTTAGCCATTTTACTATTTTCAGTTGCTTTCATTCTTTCAAAGGTCAACTGAAATGTTAGAAAACGCTTCTATTCTGATTTCTACTTTTACTGGTTGGAACACCTGTTGTGGGATGGACTTAACCAGAAATCATGTTTCCTATATAATTTATGGGGATACCAGAGGGAACTGTTTGTCTCATTTTTGTCTAGTACTACATCCTTTTTGATCTTCCCCGTCCCATATGGTCTTTTGGATCTTTTCTTCATAGATTCAAAGCACTAACACAAAATGCTTTTGTCAAAGAATATTTAACATTTTCTAAAATGTGTTTACCTCCAATCCCTATGAAAGTTACTTGAATTGTTAAAAGGGCTAGTATTATCTGTTCCTTTACTGTTTTTGCTCTGCATTAAATACATAATTTTCTCCTTAGGAGACTGGTCAGAGTGTTACTTATTTATATCTTACGTCTTCCTAGAATTCATTTTATATAGCCGTTATAGGAGTCTAAAACTATTGCTATTGTAGAGTAGCATGGGGAGAAGTGGAATGAAGAATTAAAACAAGGGTGAACACTAATAGAGCCAGTAATGAGACCACAAATGTTCGCCACAGTGGCTGGTTATACATTTTACTTTAAACTTGCTAACAGCCGATGAAAACCAAGACTTTGTTGTCCCTATTACTCATGATTTTTTAAAGACTAAAATTGTAAAGCACATTTTGAGAGCATGACCAGTTTTTTCAGGTAAAGTGTCACTGAGAGGAAATATATGGTTCAGACTGTAAGTCTTAGATCTTTCCCAGATTCCTTGAAGTATCAGTCCTTCTCTTCTACAGCCTTCCTGTTTGCACCTTCTGTTGGCTCTCCAGGTGACTTGGTGTAGATTGCAGATGGATCAGCCCAAATCCATCCACACTAGTGAAAGGTGACTCAGGGCTTGTGTCCTGGTACTGATGGGTCGGGAACAACTGCATCCTACGAGAAGGACATCATTTTTCATGCAAGTGCTCTTTGCTTTCTCTAACCTCAATATCAGCCTCAGATCATATAAACAATTATGAAAAGAGATCCTTTGCTCTTTCTCGTATGTTATGCCTTGCTTAGCCCAGATTATAAGCATATACCATTTCAGGGTCAACTCAGAGCCATAAGACACAAAAACATTAATAAACTACCATAATGAGCATGTTATCATGGTTTCCTTTTTCCTGGCTGCTGATCATGTGGTCCTTTCTTAGGAAGAAGGAAATCGGTCTCCATCCAATAGAGAATTGTGCAGGGTCTGATACCATGATAAAAACACAGAAAGGAACCTGAGTCCTGGAAAAATCATAAATTTAGAGGAAGAGTTTTTGTTTTTGTTGAGATTGATTATGAATAGACAAAAAATTTGGACGAGGCTCTTAAAAATGTAGTTAGATGCTAAGAAGGATTGCTTTCTGGGTGTTATAAGATAACCTTATTGTGTATGGGCTAGTGACTTTTCAAACTAGGGTCCTCAGAGCTCCTTAAAAAGTGTCGTTGATAGGGCTAGCTATTTGCCTTCCAGCTCCCCACCTCTGCTTCAGCCAGGTAAAGCATTCACCTTCATTGTCTGTTCTACATATTGGCCTTCCTATCTTTGACTTCTTGATATAGCCTGGTGGAAGAAGGAAGAGCTATCCACACCTATCTTAGGCAGAATAATCATAATATATTGTTTAATTTTATCTAACTGCTCTAGTTGTTCTGGTGGTAGGGCAGAGATTAAGTCTTTTTTTAACGTAAAGGATCTATCTCCTAGTTAATTATTATCTATCTAAAAGTGACAAGTGATGTCCTTGTTTCCCAAACATAGGAAAAAAGAAACTAGTTCCAGCCTCACAGTTCCCTGTTGGTAGGTGGTATGAGTTCTTGGAACACCAGAAGCTGGCTTATAGCATTAGAGAGGTCTTGATTCCATCTCAGTTTTCTAGACCCCACTTCCCCCCCTGCTAATTATGAGCATAAAATAAGCTCAAGGGTATTCTTGCTGAGGGTGAAGAGAAATTTGACCTGCTTACATGGTAAATGTTTTTAAGACTTGGGACTTCCACAGACATTATATTTAAGAAGTAGCATTCTCAAGCATTCAAGAGCACTCAAGATTAAGCTAAAGGACAGAATAAGCTATCTACCTAGCTAAGAACTCACAAGGAACTAGTAGACTTTATAAATGTGTTAAGAGAAACACGGCTAAATTTTAAATGTACTAAATTAAAAGGGAAGTCAAAGTAATACTAAATAGAAATAAAAAAAAAACCTTAAAGTATGTTATGGTATTATCTCCATATCATAATTGACTATTTTAATTAATCAAGATACAGAAAGTTACGTTTACCAGAACGGTTACTCAGTTAAGGAAGTTTGTTTTAAATTTATCTTGTAAAACTCCCAAGTAGAGACTAAAACTTAAGAATCATTAGTAGTTATTTTGCCAGATTTCTGGGGTAGAAAATCCTAGGTACGTATTAGGAAATACGAAGTGACCTGGGAACTGTGGAGCCCAGAGTCCATATCTAAGAAGATTATGATGCATTTCATTAAAAAGCAATTTGTAATGCCTAAAGGATAACAAGGTGCTAAGTAATTGCAATATGAATTCATTGCCAGAAAATAAAAACCCAAATAAACCACTTTCCTTTTTATTTTATTTTATTTTATTTTATTTTATCTTATTTTTATTTTTAGAGGAGAGCAAGTGGAGGACAGGGACCAAGGGAGAGAGGGAGAAAGAGAGAGAATCTTAAGCAGGCTCCACAGGCCTGACATGGGGCCTGATCCCAGGACCCTGGGATTGTGATCTGAGCTGAAACAAGAGTCGGACACTCAATCAACTGAGCCATGCAGGCACCCCTCTTTTTTCTTTTCTTTTTTTTTTTTTTTTTTTTAGAGATTTACTTATTTTTGAAAGTTAGCACAAGCATTAAGGGACACAGAGGAGGGGACAGAAGATCTGAGTGGGTTCTATGCTGACAGCAGCAAGCTTAATGCAGGGTTTGAATTCACAAGCCCTGAGATCATGACCTGAGCCAAAATCAAGAGTTGGTCACCCAACCGGCTGGGCCACCTAGGTGCCCTCCACCCCTCCGCTGTTTTCTTTTTAATCCAGAAATGGACCTCGAAATCAATTAACATTAGACATAAATATTAGAGCAACGGATTATAAAGGAAACTATAACAAACTAATAGAGAGTCACCAGAAGTTTTCACAATGGATTTAGAATCCAGGAGACCTACATACTTGCTAACAGAATAACACCAATTAGTAGAATAATAAAGCCAGTTTGGGATATATAACCCAATATAATACTGGGATATTCACCAATAACAAGTGAAAAGTTGAAAGTTGATTTTTAAAATAAGCGCATCATAAATTGAAAATAAGACAATAATGAATTGTTAGAGAAAGATACTCAGTTTGGAATTTATTTAAGCAACTGAGATGTCATCTGTAAACGTGATAATTTTTGAATTCAGGAGTTTACATATACAGAAGAAATACAGAACTTTTGTATGAGACTCAGAACTTATACTCAGAACTCAAAGTAGTAAAACTAATAGTAAAAAGTCAATGAACATATGATTAATGTGTGTTCGTCTGTTAATTACCTCTGTTCAGTAAAGGAAGATCACCTAAGAATCATTTTAAAAACATTGTGGGGGCGCCTGGGTGGCGCAGTCGGTTGGGCGTCCGACTTCAGCCAGGTCACAATCTCGCGGTCCGTGAGTTCGAGCCCCGCATCAGGCTCTGGGCTGATGGCTCAGAGCCTGGAGCCTGTTTCCGATTCTGTGTCTCCCTCTCTCTCTGCCCCTCCCCTGTTCATGCTCTGTCTCTCTCTGTCCCAAAAATAAACGTTGAAAAAAAAAAAATTTAAAAAATTTAAAAACATTGTGGAAGAATATGTTGTAACAGTGAAATAAATAGATGATATAATGCTACCAAATTGGGATGATTTAAATAACCATTTGAAGACAGTGTCATAATACAAAAGGGAGAAATGTTTTATTTGGACATGTAGAATATTATGTTGGTGGTCTCCCAAACTGGCTGATTACTAGCCCTTTACAATTTTTGATCCATGGGAATTGAAGTGAACTCTAGAATTTGGCAATACATTTCATATTGCTATATCTCTCTCCCACTGGAGCCTTCATGTTCCGGTTTCCACCTGAGTGGTCCCAATACTAATTTACCTTCTCTTGCTAGGTGAGTAGAAGGAGAGCTAGATCTTGGTTTTTTTTGTTGTAAAAGACAAATGTTTCACACTTTGGGTTGTTATAGATAGGTGAATGCTTCTTCCTTCAAACACTACTGGGCCCATCAGAGTCCTCTCTTAAAGGTTTCTGTCTTTAAGAACAGCCTTTCCAAAGTCTCTTGACACCTTCTTGCCTTTAGGCATGTGATCCACTGGAGGTGTCACAAAAGTACCATAATGAGTAATTATAAGACAGTCCAGCATTGGAAGACAAGGACTTTGCAAATGAAGCTTCTAATGATGTCTGGAACTCAAGTAGATAATCAGATATTTATTAATTGGATTCATGTTATGTATACAATAAACATCTTTACTATAATAGAGCCAAATCAAGGTGGGGGAATTCTGATCCCTTCATAGAATAATTGAAATAATTTCTGGGGCACCTGGGTGACTCAGTCGATTAAGGATCCGACTTTGGCTCAGGTCATGATCTCATGGTTCATGAGTTCAAACCCCACATCAGGCTGACAGCTCAGAGCCTGGAGCCTGCTTCGGATTCTGTGCTTCTCTGTCTCTGTCTCTCTCTCTCTCTC